>NC_091463.1:42448259-43048259 GCF_027789765.1 Dendropsophus ebraccatus
CGGATATGATAAAGTGTATGGGATGTTTTTCAGTAGTAGCCTCAAATTGGGCTAAATCCATACTGATGCAGCTAAGGCTAGGTTCACACTGCGTTTTTGCAATCTGTTTTTTTTTCATAAATTTTTTGCAAAAAACGGATGAAAAACGGATGAATTTGTGTGCATCTGTTTTGATCCATTTTTCTACTGACTTCCCAAACCGATCAGTTTTTTTTTACGGACACAAAAGTAGTGTCAGGTACGTTTTTGTGTCAGTCAGAAAAAAAAATGATCCTTTTTTTTACAATGGAAGTCAATGTAAAAATGCATCCTTTTTTTGCAAAAAACTGATTGCAAAAAACGCAGTGTGAACCTAGCCTAAGAGAAATTGTCATTATGGATTTGTCCTCACTGAAAACATTGAAAGAGGGTGGGAATTTCCGATATCTGGGGATTAAACTATCAAGAAAGCTAGCGGAATTTAACTGTTGAAATACAAATCCTGTAATGGAGGAAATGGATAAGACTGAAATATGGTTTAAACTTTTTTTTTTTTTTTTTTTAAATCAAAGGCAGATAGGATAGTACTGATCAAAACAATTTTTCTCTGCAAGCTTTTGTTTCTATTTAAAGCTCTTCCTGTACAGACAGAGGAAAAACAACTGAGGCAGCTCAGGGTAATGTTGAAATCTCTGATTTGGGCCATGAGCGTGCGTATGAAATTAGAATAATTAGGCTCCTTACATTTGGATATAGTTCAGAAGCTAGAGGGTGGGATAATCAAATTAGGGAAATGGAAAATTTGGGATATGGCAAGATCCTTGGTAAAAAGCTGTAAAGAACTGAATGATAATAATGATGATGATGATGTTAAAAATAAAGGCATATTTTGAGTTCGGGTTGTTATAGTGGAATAATAATCTAATAAGATATTGGGAAGATCGGGATGTGTAGAAAGCTATGTGACGCAAGGATTTGTAAAAGCAAAGATGCGCTTATTGGAGGACGTCTAAAAAAAATACAGAGTATGTCCGTGTGGCGTCAAAAGTCCCGGACAGCGCCTGGATGGAAGATCGCTGTGAAGAGCTCCGCTGCGGAACTCCGACATTCTTGCTCAGTGTGAAAGGGGCCTGTGTTTAAACCTGGAAGAATAAGCTTCGTGAAAGGGTATCCTTTGATAAAATTATGGGTCAGTGTCTTAAAAAGAAAAGCGTTTCAGTGATATATCTATATCATTAACCCTTTGAGGACCAGGCCCAAAATGACCCAGTGGACCGCGCAAATTTTGATCTTTGTGTTTTCGTTTTTTCCTCCTCCCCTTCTAAGAGCTCTAGCACTTTCAGTTTTCTATCTACAAGGCCACGTAATGGCTTGTTTGTTACAGGAATAGTTGTACTTTGTAATGGCGTCTTTTATTTTACCATAACATGTATGATGGAACCCCAAATATATTATTTATGAAGATATAAATAGGTGAAATCGTAAAAAAGAATGCAATATGGTAACGTTTGGGGGGTTCCTGTGTCTACGTAATGCACTATATGGTAAAAGCGACATGATACCATTATTCTATAGGTCAGTCCGAACACAACCGTATGCAGGTTAACACAGATTCTCTAATGTTATATATATATATTTTTATGAAATCCTTTTTTTTCCGGCAATTAAATAATATTAAAATGGGCCTATTGTGACACTTATAACAGTTTTATTTTTTCACCTATGGCGCTGTATGAGATGTCATTTTTTCCACCATGATCTCTAGTTTTTAATACCATATTTGTGAAGATCAGACGTTTTGATCACTTTTTATTAATTTTTTTTCATATATAATGTAACATAAATCGGTAACCCGCGCACTTTTTTTCCCTCTTTCCGTGTACGCCGTTCGCAATGACGCTTGTTATATTTTAATAGATCGAACAAATACGCACACTACGGTATATTATATGTTTATTTATTTGTTTTTATATAATGGGAAATGGGGGTGATTTCAACTTCTATTGGGGGAGGGGTTTTGGGGCAGTGTGTTAGTGATTTTTAACTTTTTTTTACACATTTTAAGTCCCTTTGGGGGACTTGTACATTCATTACTTTTATTATTCACACTAATCATTGCTATGCCATAGGCATAGCATAGATGAGTGTTATCGGCGCTCTGCTCATTGAGCCTGCCTGTGCAGGCTCAGTGACAAGACCACCGATCGGACTGCGTGGAGGCAGGTGAGAGACCTCCGGCGGTCCGTTTTAACGATCGGGACCCCCGCAGTCACACTGCGGGGGTCCCAATCGGTAAGTGACAGGGGACTCCCCTGTCACTTACACTTAAACGCTGCGGCGTTTAAGGAGTTAATGTCACGCGTGTCATTAACGGTGAGGTGTCGGCTGCTGATTGCAGCTGGCCCCCACCTGCTATGAAGCGCGCTCCGCTCCGGAGAGCGCTTCATAACTCAGAACGTACAGGTACGTCCAGGGTCGTCTGGGGACAGACTTCCAGGACGTCCTAGGTCGTCTAGGGGTTAAAGTGAAAGTCTGTCTGTCTCCTATAGACTTCCAAACTCCTGAACCGTTTGACCCCAAATTTAGCAGGCAGATACATTGGGTGCCTGGGCAGGTTAGAGCGAAGGTCCCATCCTTGTCAGATGTAAAGGAGGGGAGGGGGAGGGCGAAGAGCTCCCCATAGAAATGAATGGGAAAATCTCCACACTGCACACACAGGTGATATAGTTAGCGCTGCAGGTCTCCAGCAAAAATGGCAGTTGGAAGCCTTAGCAACCAATAGGATTACTACTTTCATTTTCACACGGAGCTGTGGTTGCTAGGGCCAGCTACCTCACAACAGATCCACAGAAATAACTGGTAGACCCCCTACTCCAACTATACAGTACAGGTATACAGTAAACTATAGTTTTGGGGTCCTGTATACCTGTACACTACAGGTATACATACCTCTCAGCATTTTGGACGGCCAAAGAGGGATAGTTATGGTTCATGCTAGGAAAATACAGGCAATTTTTTTTAATTTAAGGATGCATTTACACATCTAGGATCGGCTGCAGATTGATGCATTTAGTTACATCGATATCTGCAAATCTGCAGCAGATCCTGTATGTGTGACTGCATCCTTAGGTCGCATTCACACATCAATTACGCTGTCTGTAATTGCGGACCCAAAACTGCAGACAGGATTACAAATGTGTTTCAGTTACTGCCCGCATTTGCAGGTACCCACTGTCATATACGTGACACAGACGCACAATGGCTTCATCGTTTTGTTGCAGCATGGATCATGTCCCCAAATGGATCAGAAAAACCTACAGATGTGTGTATGGGGCCATAGAACTCAATGAGTCTGCATGTGTGACAGGGGCCATAATGTCACATGATTCATGTGAATATAACAGTTTTTAGGATCCAGCTTGCACCACATGATAGAATAATATGCAAGTTTGGGTCTATTATACAGTAAGAAACTAGCCTATCTAGAGCAACATTGAAGGTTTATTAATGCAAATATAATTCCTAGGTCAAAAAGAGGGACATGTAAGGGGCAAAGAGGGACAGAGGGACATGGGATTGTCCCTCCAAAAGAGGGACACTTGGGAGGTATGGTTATAAAGGACACTACAAGTATACAGGACCCCAAAACTATACACTACAGGTATACAAGACCGCCACCAACTATATACTACAGGTATACAGGACCCCAAAACTATACACTACAGGTATACAGGACTATATACTACAGGTATACTGAACCCCCAAACTATACACTACAGGTATACAGGACCCAACAACTATACACTACAGGTATACAGGACCCCCAAACTGTAAACCACAGGTGTCCACGACCCTCAAACTATAAACTACAGGTATAAAGCACCTTCACCAAGTATATACTAGAGGTATACAGGACCTCCACCAACTATACACTGCAGGTATACAACCCCCCAAACTATACACTACAGGTATACACTAATTCCACTGATTAATTCAGATGAAACAATACCTTTTAGACGATTAAAGTTTCCTGTTAAGCATCATTTGCAATGGCAATAAACAAGGCCCAAGCCTGATCACTGCAGGTGGCGGCATAAATCTGGATACTGCATGTTTTCCACATGGACAATTGTATGTTGCTGCTCCAGAGTTGTATCAGGTAAAAATCTTTATGTCCATGTACCTGGCAATAACACTGCCAATGTTGTACATAACCAGGCTATGTATATAACACTGCCAATACTGTATATAATCAGGCTGTATATAACACTGCCAATGTTGTATATAACCAAGCTGTATATAACACTGCCAATGTTGTATATAACTAGTCTGCATACTGTATAAGACTGCCAATGTTGATTATAAAACCAGGCTCTGTATATAACACTGCCAATGTTGTATATAACCAGGAGGTATATAACACTGCTAATGTTGTATATATTCAGGCTCTGTATTCAGTCTGATCACATGACATCTCAGTTTGGCTATTAGGTATTTAGGATGTTTAAAGTTTTTAGTTTATTTATAATGTGCATAAGCAACAATTTACATAAACAGTGCAGAACTGTCAGGTATATAGGGCTCCTGGCAATTTACCCTTTAAAAAAAAAAAAAAAAAAAAAAAAAAAAAAAAAAAGAGTATAGATTGGCCTTCTGAGCACTCTTGAAACAAATCTAATTAACACACTGACACTTTATACCCGGGCAGCGCCGGGTACATTTTCTATTAAAATTGCCTTGGGTCGAAAAGCTGGGATTGACGCAGACACTGGAATGGGACTTAATTTACAAAAGTATTAAAGGGAAACTATCAGCAGGTTAGATTAATGTAACATGCTTATATGTCCCTACTGCACAGGAGGCGCTGGGGAAGAGGGTACATCTTCCACCTTCCTCCCCTGTGTTATTACAGTCACCACCACCACCACCACACACACACAGCGCCGATCCGGCCCGCCCCCCGATTTGAGCTTAATTTTCAAAGGAATCTGGAATCTGATTGGTTGCTAGGGCCAGCTGCCTCACAACATCCATAGAAACGATACACTACAGGTATACAGCATCTCCACCAACTATACATTACAGGACCCCCCAAACTACACAGTGCAGGTATACAGGCCCCTCTGTACACTACACGTATAAGGCACCTTCACCAACTATATGATCTTAAGGACGGAGCCAATTTTTGTTTTTGCGTTTTAGTTTTTTTCTCCTTGTGTTTAAAAGGCCATAGCACTTGCACTTTTCCACCTAGAGACCCACATGAGCCCTTATTTTTTGCGTCACTAATTGTACTTTGCAATGACAGGCAGAATTTTTGCATAAAGTACACTGCAAAACCAGCAAACAATTCAATGTGTGGTGAAATTGAACAAAAAAAACGCATTTTTTTTTATTTAGGGGTTTTTTGTTTTTACGCCATTCGCCCTGGGGTAAAACTGACTTGTTATGCATGTTCCTCAAGTCGTTACGATTACAACGATATGTAACATATGTATAACTTTTATATTATCTGATAGCTTCTAAAAAATTCAAACCATTGTTAACAAATATATGTTCCTTAAAATCGCTCCATTCCCATGCTTATAGCGTTTTTATCTTTTGGTCTATGGGGCTGTGTGAGTTGTCATTTTTTTCGCCATGATGTTAACTTTCTACCGGTACCTTGATTGCGCATATACAACTTTTTGATCGCTTTTTATTTCATTTTTTTCTGGATTTGATGCGACCAAAAATGCGCAATTTTGCACTTTGGGATTTTTTTGCGCTTACATTATTTACCGTGCCAGATCAGGAATGTGATTAATTAATAGTTCGGGCGATTACACACACGGCGATACCAAACATGTTTATTTATTTATTTACTTTTATTAAAAACATGGGAAAAGGGGGGAGGATTCAGACTTTTATTAGGGGAGGGGGCTTTTTACTAATAATAACAACACTTTTTTTTTATTATTTTACACTTATACTAGAAGCCCCCCTGGGGGACTTCTAGTATAAGTATACTGATCTCTCATTGAGATCTTTGCTGTATAGTTATACAGCAAAGATCAATGAGATCGGCACTCAGATGCTTTCGGCTGCTGCAGCCGAAAGCATCAGAGTGCCGAGCCGGGATCAGCGCCATTTTGGCGGAGACCCCAGCCGGACGTTGTCCCGGAGGAGCGATCTCCGCCACTAGACACCAGGGAAGTGCTGCATTCGGTAATCTTTGACAGCTGCATCTGATTACTGAATTAGCCGGGCTACAAGCTGCACCCTAGACCGCGGCGGTTCAGATGGGGGAGGTGGAGGACTGGGTTGTTATCTGACATTAGGGGGAGGTTTCCCGGGTGCATGGAAATGTGCCAAGAAGGCCAGGTAGTGTGGGGAGGGGGGGGTCTCATATGGAGGGCGGCATTTATTTTTTTTTGTAGGATAAAATAAGTAATGAGGAGTTCCCAGTGTTTTTCTGGAATGTGAGGGGATTGGGGGAAACAGTGAAGAGGCGAGTAGGGTTTGATTTGATTGGGAAACATCTTCAGGCTATGGTGTGTTTAGCTGAAACCCACTGTTCAGAAGATAACTTATACAAGATCAAAAGGACATGGGCGTCCCATCAGTTCCATACCACATATTCAAATTTTTCTGCGGGGATTGCAGTTTACATCCATAATAAAATCCTGTTTTGTCTTATTTCAAGTAAAATAGATTTAAGTAGATTTATATTTCTTTACTGTACAATTTGTAATGTTCTCACAAGTTTTGATTAAGTTAATGCAATTTGTGTACGAAAAGGGTGATGTCCCGCTGATCCGGACAATTTCAGGGATAGAAGGGGTAAACTACAGAAGGTGGATAGATGTCCCTCCCCACTGGCTAAATTTCTGGGGGAGACCGGCTGGATGGATGTGTGGAGGGTCATTTATGGGGACCTCTCAGTTCCTCTCATAACTCTGTATCCCGTATTGACTTAGCCCTATGTAACTCGTCTGTTATCGGGTGGATTGGGTCAATGAAGGTCAGTCTCAGATCATTCCCCAGTGGTATTAAGACTAAGACTCTCTGGTTCATATAATGGAGTTAGGAGGGGCTTTCGCCTAAATCCACACTGGTTATCTATTATTGAAAATAAGGCTAAAATTTCGGAGGAAATTGTTTTCTTTTGGGATAAAAATATAAGTTCGGCTCCCACACAGGTGGTGTGAGATGCCTTGAAGGCATTTTTGAGGGGTATGCTTTTTAAGGAAATTAAGAGGAAGAAAAAGGAGTTCTCTATGCAGGAGTCCCAATTAAGGAAGGAAGTTCCGGCCGCAGAGGCAGCATTTGGGACAGATTCCTCAGAAACTAATGCAAAGGAGTTGGGACGTGCGCAAAGGGAATATGCCGATTTTGTTTACAAGGGCTCAGCATAAAGCCTTTTTTCAGGGGTCTATTCGTTGCAGAATTGGATATAATTATTATGAAGAAATCTATGAAACGAGTGGTTAGGGGGAAGACCCTGAGATAGCTCCTATGCTGGAGCTTATAAAATACTTATAAATACGGACTGCAAGATACTTACCAAAGCTCTGGCCCTCCGGTTGGCGGAGATAGTTCCATCTGTGGTGGGAGAGGAACAAACTGGGTTTGTTCAGGGGAGTCATATACAGAAAAATGTTGCCAGGGTCTTCGCCAATATTCAGTTGGAACTTGGTAGGGACTTTATTTCCTGGGTAAAATAGTTTTACACCTCTCCGTTGGCAAAAGTAATAATGAATGGTGGGTCCACCGATTGGTTCTCCCCATCCCGGGGGACCAGGCATGGGTGCCCCCTCTCCCCGTTATTATTTGTTTTGTATATCGAACCATTAGCTATGATGTTAAGATCGTCCCCGGAGGTTTTAGGTTTTGGTTTAAGGGGGAAAAAGAAAAACTTATCATATGCAGATGACATTTTGTTTTTCTTAGGGGTCGGGAGTCTGCCATGCACACTATTATGAGCTTCTTGGACAGGTTTGGAGCTATGTCAGGCCTAGAGATTAATTGGGGAAAGTCCTCCCTTCTCCCTTTGGGGGAAGGATTGTGGGATTCTAGCCTTCCAATTAAGATTGTTGAGTCGGGATGGAAGATTGAGTACCTGGGTATTTGGATATCTGCGGATGTGCGAAGATTCAGGGACCTTAAATGGGTTGGCCACTTTATAGTAAAATAGGTCAGTACAAAGTATTAGTAAGTGTACTCACTGTATATACTGACAGCAGCTCCCTCTGTACCTCACAGAGCTAATATCAGACTCCCCTTCACCAGGCTGGGGTGCCCTGCTCTGTTTTGTTTCAGTCCACAAAATGGCTGACATGGAGGAGCATGTGACCATGCCCTGTCCACTGTGTTCTCCATAGACCTATACAGGCTCAGTGGTGGACACAGGGGGGCGGGGCATGATCACATGCTCCTCCATGTAAGCAATCTTATGGACCAAAACACCACAGAGCAGGACAGTACAACCTGGAGGAGGGGAGTCTGATATTAGCTCTATGAGGTACATAGGGAGCTGCTGTCAGTATATACAGTGAGTACACTTACTAATACTGTACACTGAGCAATTTTACTATAAAGTGGCCAACCCCTTTAATCTTGTTCCCCTAATAAAGAGGATTAAATGTAAGTTGGACCTTTGGGGGAGTTTACCCCCAAAGGTTTGCAATTGCAGATAGGATGGCCATTGTAAAGATGGTTATTCTCCCACAGGTCTTAGATGTGTTATATGTTGCTCCTTCATGGATCCCTAAAAGGTAGTTTGACAAACTTACTGCTACCATTAATACCTTTTATGGGGTGGGAAGAAACCCAGAGTCAGATATCAGGTTTGGACACAGTCAGTAAATGAGGGTGGAATGGCCCTTCCGGATTTTATTTATTTTTTAGCGAGTGTCGCACAAGAACTTAAGAATTGGAGGTTATCCCAGCTACTTAATTTTATTTTGAGTCTGGTAGATTGGAAATTCACAGATGCACTGGAGAGTGTAGAGGCGAGGTTTGGTAATTATAAAAAGATTGTGCAAGTCACTAAATTCATTAAGGTTTGGGAAAATATTAGGAAGATTTGTGGGTGTAAGGGGATTCTTGAATTCACGACTTTATGGAGTAACCAGTCACTTGAAGAATTCTTTAAAATACAGGACCCACAGTTCTGGATAAAGGTGTGATGAACTTTAATCAAATAGTTCCACAGGATGGATTGGTGAGTTTTGAGGACATTAAGGGTAGCTTTGGGCTGCAAAGTTCACAATTTATATGGTATGCACAAATTAGGAAAGCTTATAGTAAATCTCAGAGGAGCAATGAGTGGCACCAAGATTCACATTTTTTGTTTGATTATATGAGAGAACCTCCTGTCGGGAAAAAGATGCTTGCTGTTACATATAGATGGTTGGCTAAGGAAAGGAAGAATGCCTTCTCTTCAATGAAGAGGGAAAAATGGGCACTTATGGGCCTATTACACAGGTCGTTAGAGGAGCAAACGAGCGCTCTCAGCGCTCGTTTGCTCCTCGTTCGCCGCTCGCTGCAGCCGCGCTGAATAGCGGCGGCAGCGAGCAGGGAACGAGGAGTGAGTGCGGGAGGGGCGGCGGGGAGCTGCGGGGGGGGGGGGGGGGGGGGGGGGCTGCCCGGGTGATCGCTGATCGTCCGGGTAGCCCATAGGATATAGCAGCGTCTGCTGCAGACGCTCCTATTCAATGGAGCGACGGCAGCAGATCACTGCTATATCAGTCGCTTGTTTTTCAACGTGTTGAAAAACAAGCGACTGCAACGATCAGCCGGCATGAACGATGTCGTTCCGTGGAATAGGGCCTTTAGGATTGAAGATATTTCAGCTGTTGAGTGGGAGGTTGGTCTTAATAATGTAAGATCCGCATCACTTAGTCCTGCCCACCGCTTAATTCAATTGAATATTATGTATGGTTTCTACTTATCACTCGGCGGTGAGAGGTGTGCTATCTATTTTTCGTTTCGATGGGATTTGTCGTTTTTAATGCATGCAGGGAGTTGTAGTTCTGCCCGAGCCGGGAGAGCCACAGGTAGAAGAGCCGGCATGTAAGTAAACGTGATCCGGTCCCCGGCCGCCTGCCCCCACCATGTAATGATGTGGGGGCGCATCTCACCCGGCCGCCCGCATCGCCACCCCCGCAACGGGGTCTCAACCGGCCGACCGCATGATTTGTTATTTAGCTCAGAATTCCACAGGGCACCAAGTTTAAAGCGCAACTATAATTTAAGTGACCAAAAAATTAAATTCCACAAATAAAAAGCCCATGTGTTACCCTTTAAAAAGAGCCCTAACTTGTGACGATATCTTGTGCGGTGGCTGAGATATCCCCAGTTGTTCGGCTCAAACAAATAAATGAATTTTTCTCCTGGCTGACAGAAAGTGGGCGTGGCCTCCCCTCTCCCTCACGCCACAGCTAGCTCTACGATGAATCAGTGGGCTGCTGGTGGAGTATCAGTTGATGGAAGATGGGTAATCTGTGATGAAAACTAGCTGGGATGACTTCTTTATATACTCCAGGGTTCTCCAACCTATGTCTCTCCAAAACTACAGCTCCCAGAATGCCAAGCTAGCTTTCATATGGCAGGACGTGATGGGAATTGTAGGAACGCTGGTATAGTCAGTCACTATGACAGATAGAATTCTACAAGACAAGCAGGGATGTGTATATATCATCACAAAGATGTGAGTGATGGGTCATAATAATGACTGCACACATGTAGTGGTAGCGGTATGATGGTGGGATCAGGGCAACCTTACACCAGACCAAGGGGCGTAGCTAGGGGTTCAGCCTAGGGGGGAGCAAGCGAGTGTGAGCGAGAACCTCAGCAGACTACCAATCAATTATCTATCTACCTTCTATCACATATCTATCAGGCAGCACAAGGATGATAGGGTGACCTCCATTATACTTAGTAAAAGATGCTGGGAAAGCTGGGTGACCTTTATTATACTTGCTATAGAGTGCTGGGAAAGCTGGGTGACCTTTATTATACTTGCTATAGAGTGCTGGGAAAGCTGGGTGACCTCTATTATACTGGCTTTAGGGTTCTGGAAAAGCTGGGTGACCTCTAACTGGCAGAAAGAGTTAATACTACACAATGTACAGACCCTTTGCATTCTGCCAGAGTACCCACCCATGTAATTCATTCCCCAAAACCCATACGTACTGTAGGGCAGGGTTGTTTTGGTTAGGGGGCAGTGATAGCAGCAACAGTGTGCACATTGATTATACATTTTATTCCCATAAGGCTCTGGTGGGCTCTGCTATGTTAGGGAGGCAGCAGGTGTCAGGTGCACTGTACCCACAGACCCCCAGTTTCCCACTCGTAGCTTTAGTGTGGAGCCGACAGTACTGCATCACCACTGAGCAGGAAGTAGTGGAGGCTGTCAGTGCAGGACAGGCTGAGGCTCGGGGGCCGGCTGTCAGAAGAGGTGGGTGACGGCCCCAGTATTACTGATGTACAGGCCCTTTTCACTCTGCCAGAGTACCCCACCCGCAGCAGGAGCAGGGGGTGGGGCTTGTCATCCAGGGCGGGGCTTATCAGGATATTCATTTGTTTGTGTGGGGCAAATTAACGTCCCGACAAGCCCCACCCCCTGCTCCTGCCGCAGGTGGGGTACTCTGGCAGAGTGAAAGGGTGATGTACATCAGTAATACTGGGGCCATCACCCACCTCTGCTGACAGCCTGTCCCCAAGCCTCAGCCTGTCCTGCACTGACAGTATCCACTACTTCCTGCTCAGTGGTGATGCAGTGTTGTCGGCTCCACACTGAAGGTACGAGTGGGAAGCTGGGTGTCTGTGGGTACACTGCACCTGACACCTGCTGCCTCCCTAACATACCAGAGCCCACCAGAGCCTTATGGGAATAACATGTATAATCAATGTGCACACTGTTGCTGCTATCACCGCCCCCTAACCAAAACAGCCCTGCCCTACTGTACATATGGGTTTGGGGGAATGAATTACAGTGTGAGAGCTGCCTGACATGTGCTTGCTGTATGAGAATCCGTACATAGCTCAGCCAGAGTTCGGATCTCCAGGGGGCGTGGCCAGCAGGAATGGAGAAATAATGCAGAGGCAGACAGAGGGCTGAGAGCACAATTCAGCCACATGTATTAGAAAAACTGTACAATTTAGCTTATTATTGTATATTGCAAAAATTCTTTACATGGCCTTAACTAACTAAAAGTAAATGGTTAAAAATATTTTATAGTTACGCTTTAAGGTAAATATTCTTCATCACTGGCTAAGCCAATCAGTTCCCTCCTGGAGGGAGACAGTGTTATGCTATGAGTGTTCTATCTAGGTACAGTGTACGAGCAACAGAGAGTTCTTCAGTAACTGGAAGACCCTCTACGTATCCAAAATGCATACAAATAAAGAGGGGGCTTTATAGAGGTGTTACACTGAGCTTACTAGGTCTATTACACCCTACTAATATTGTGTTGACTGCCTTCTATTTCTCAGATTAACTGTCCTATAGTCATGATTTTTAGGCCTCACCTTGCTGTTCTGGAGGGTGTTTTTCCTTCCCTTTAGAAGAGATCAAAGAACCTGGTATGCTTGGCTTTTGCACTAGAGGCGTTGGTAGATTTAATAGTGATCCACTTCGATTCAGTCCTGTGTGAAAGACTCTTGAAATCAGTAAATTAGTAAATACACACCATGCTACTGGCACAATAGCTACAATTAATAATACCTTGCTGGGCATTGTAGGCGGTGGCATTCCTGGTCATACTAGAAGGAAGCCAACCTGCTAAACTGGCTCTCTGGGTCTTTGTTACTTTGTGCTTCACATCCTCCCCGTTCCAGATCACATCATCCTCCCACTGAAGCTGTGTTACCATCAGGAAATGTTCATCTTGAAACTGTGTCTCTGTGGGCTCCTCTGGTTTCTAAATATCAAGAATAAACTCTATAAGCTATTGAACAATTGTTATATTTGAGTCAAGCATTCATGCAAAATAAAATCATTCACATACCTCATCTACATCTTCTATATCATCCTCCTTCAGCTTAAACCCATAATCAAATCCACTGCCATCTTCAGGTACACCAAGCATATCATACCACAACTGAGCTGGTCCATAGCGCCATTCTGCTACTTTAGGTTTTGCTTCTGCAACTTTATCTGTATCCCCGGTAGATTGAGAGAACTTAGACTCCACAGGAGCCATCATGGTGATCTGTATAAAATGCCAAATAATTTGCATAAGATCAGTTGATTTTTAAACAAAAGAGAAAAAAAAACATACAAAAACCCAATTCGTGTGTGTGAATGTTTATATTATACCCTAAAAATTTAACTTTACAAGCCCTAAAAGTTAAACTATTGAAATGAAATGGGTATACGCCTTTTAAGGTTCACAATCCTGGGCCGATTTTTTTTCAAGTTTGCTCAAGTTTGTGTAAAAACAAACAAAAAGCTATTTTCACCTTCTATGTTCCCTCACCATTCTTATGGATCCAGGTCTCACGGTGCAGCACTTTCTAAAGTCAACTCAAGGCAATTTCTACCATAGCCAGTGACTGGCTAAGCAGGCATTTTGTCAGGTGGAGAGTAAAAGGTGCTCAGCAGCAGAGACTGGCAGGGAATTGAAGGCAGGTGAGTAAAGTTTTTTTGTTTCCACATGCCACCCGGAGCCCTTCTGATAATAAAGTAGATGCTCCCAAATACTCCTTCAAGCTTTTCACTCAAAACAGGTGATAATAAATCTTTTTGCAGTCAACCAACATATGCTTTAACCCTTTAAGGACGGGGCCCATTTTCGTTTTTGCGTTTTCGTTTTTTCCTCCTTGTGTTTAAAAGGTCATAGCACTTGCATTTTTCCACCTAGAAACCCACATGAGCCCTTATTTTTTGCGTCACTAATTGTACTTTGCAATGACAGACTGAATTTTTGCATATGGTACATTGCGAAACCAGAAAAAAATTCAAAGTGTGGTGAAATTGAAAAAAAAAAAACGCATTTCTTTTATTTGGGGGAACTGTGTTTTTACGCCATTCGCCCTGGGGTAAAACTGACTTGTTATGCATGTTCCTCAAGTCGTTACGATTAAAACGATATATAACATGTATAACTTATATTGTATCTGATGGCCTGTAAAAAATTCAAACCATTGTTAACAAATATACGTTCCTTAAAATCGCTCCATTCCCAGGCTTATAACGCTTTTATTCTTGGGTCTATGGGGCTGTGTGAGGTGTCATTTTTTGTGCCATGATGTTTATTGTGATTGTGAATGTGATTAATTAATAGTTCGGGCGATTACGCACACGGCGATAGCAAACATGTTTATTTATTTATTTATTTGTTTACTTTTATTTAAAACCTGGGAAAAGGGGGATAATTCAGACTTTTATTAGGGGAGGGGGCTTTTTACTATTAACAACACGTTTTGTTTTTTTTTTTAACACATATACTAGAAGCCCCCCTAGGGGACTTCTTGTATATATACTTTGATCTCTCATAGAGATCTCTGCAGCATAGATATGCTGCAGAGATCCATGAGATCGGCACTCGTTTGCTTTCAGCTGCTGCAGCCGAAAACGAACGAGTGCCGAGCAGAGGACGCCGCCATCTTGGACGCGTCCCCGGCCGGCATCAGTAACGGAGATCGCTCCTCCGGGACAAGGTCCCGGAGGAGCGATCTCCCCCACTAGACACCAGGGAAACGTTGCCTCCGGTAATCGGAGGCAGCTGTCAACTTTGACAGCTGCCTCCGTTTAGCTAATTAGCGGGCACGGCGATCCAACCGTGCCCGCTAATAGAAGCTACTCGCGGCACCCGGGATCGCGGCACTTCAAAGCGGGGCCGCCGCACGGCCCCGCTTTGAAGTGCAAGTGAGGACATATGACGTACCGGTACGTCATATGTCCTTAAGAGGTTAAAGGGGTAGTGCGGCGCTAAGAAATTATTCACAAAATAACACACATTACAAAAGTTATACAACTTTGTAATGTATGTTATGTATGTGACTGGCCCCCTTCCCGTGTTCCCAGACCCCTGTCCGTGTACCCGGAAGTGTAGCGCAGTATACATACCTGATCCGTGTCGACTGACCCCTGTCTGTAATTTTGTCAAAGACGTCATCGTCGGGAGGCCGGCCGTCTTTGACAAGCTTACAGACGGGTTCGGTCGACACGGATCAGGTATGTATACTGCACTACACTTTTGGGTACTCAGGCGGGGGTCGGGGAACACGGGAAAGGGGCCATTCACATACATAACATACATTTCAAAGTTGTATAGTTGTATGTTGCTACAAAAACATGGCTTCTATTCCCTACTGTTGTCTCCAATTTGGGTGGGGTTTTGAAACTCAGTTCCATTGAAGTAAATGGAGCTTAATTGTAAACTGCACCTGAACTGGAGTCAACAGTAGGGGGATAAGTGGCCATGTTTTTGTAGCGCTGGATAACCCCTTTAAACCAACACCCTTACCTCATCATCTGAGAGGCACTGCTCAGGTGGTGGTGGTGGAGCATATTCATATTCCCAACAAGTCTTCTTTTCAATTACTGCTTCTGCTTCCTCTGCCTCTTTTGTCTGGGCTTCCTGGGGCAATTCTCGGTGCTTCTTTCTGCGCTTTCGCCGTGCACTGCGCCATACTGAGAGGACACTTTTCCCAGGTCCAAAAAGTCTAAGAAAGCGTAAAACCTAAAAGCAAAATAAAAAACTATTGAGTTAAAGCACTAACTCTTAAGAAACACTGCTTACTTGTTGTGAAGCCATAGGGCCATATTACATATCCTCTCAAGATTAACACATTGAGCAAGCACCGACCTGCTAAATAAGTGCTCGCTTACAATGACTTTTAAACAGCTGAATTATTCTGCAGCAAAGCCTACACAGGCATTGTTAGCACTGTCTGTGGGGCCCTTGTTTTACATAGAAAGTAATAAACATTATACTTACCTGTCCATACTCCCCAATGTCCTGCCCTATGTTTACTGCTCACCGAAGCTGCCGTTAAAGCGCTTTGTAATAACAGGCCACTCAGCCAATCACTGGCCAAGACAGGACATTACCCGGACGGTGATTTAGCCATCGGCCAAGCTGATTGTTGTCTTTTTTTACAAGGCGCAATATCTGCTGGAAACAGCCTGACTTGTCAGATTATCGCTCTGTGTAATAGGGACCTTATTTGATCATTTATGACTAATACTGCTTACTCTATTAGTCAAAAGCAGGAATTTATTGTTGCCACAAGTGTCTTTTTTATGGTTCAAACATTGTGAGAGGAGTTCATCCCTTACTTTGCCCAGGAAGACCAGTTGCATTATTGCATTGATGTCAAAGGTTTAATTGATCAATTCAAAATGCAATATGATTCAGCGCAATGACATATTTTTATAGATTCTTCAAAAGGAAGTCTCTAAGCAGTTTTAATTCACAGTGGAGGTTTTTATGCTTCCATCCCTGTAGGTCATTCCGTACACCTCAAAGAAACATTCAAGAGCTCGGAACTTAAAAGGAACACTACCTGAGGTGCTGAGAGTGTGCTGTAGCTATTAGTCCCCTAGTAAGCATGGTACCTTTTGGTAATTTATCTGTGCAATGGATTATGCACGGTCTCCTGTAATAAAGAGTCAAAGAGGAGTTATGTCTTAGCGTTTGTGCCATACTCTAGCACACATCACCACCCCTTCCTCTTCTCTCTCCTTCATGAATAATCAATGCTGAACCGGGCTCCTGCTCACTCAGCTGTCAAACAGTATCTGTCAACAGAGGACTGATCTGCAATCAGATATAGTTGAACTTCCTTACCTGTGTTAGAGCTGTGGTCTAGGGGTAAATCATCTGTCTACTGACCACCACCAGCTCTTTCTTTGGTTTGAATCCCCTGATGGAAATTAAATATATTTATTTTATTTTTTGGATTGTGATATCATTTTTAAAAGGGCAAAGAATTTCCAATCAGGTCCAAATTAGTTTAGACATTTTTAAACAACGATGAGAAAAATAAAACAAATAACTATTTTTTTTTCTGCATCATTGTATAAAAAAAAACTAGTTTTAAAACATTCTGACAGGTTTGGGAATTATTTGCACTTAAAAACTGGGACCTGGGACCTGTGTTGCATATTGGTAAATCATTAATTGTCATCCATATGTATTTGTTTACAAGTATGTGATTCCTATCAGTGTACTGTAGCTACTTGCACTAGCTTTTTTTATTGTATGCACTTTATGCTGGATGGATTATATTATATAGTTTACATATTATGTATATGGATGCACTGGCACTTTAAACAAGCAGCATGGTTTCCCCACCTAATCAGATCTTGTTTTTAATTGTTTTTCTGTGATTGATTTAATAAACTTTCATTTTTTGGCTATTTGAGATTGATTTATTGTCTTACATTGTAGTCTTCCATACAACATATTGGTGTAGTTTGGTTCGTTTTGCATATGGAGACAGGTTTACAGTCCTTTACACAATATTTGATCCTGGATTAATAGGTGTTCAAACTGCCTACAGAGGACTGATCAGCAATCAGAGACACTGTCAAACAGCTGAGCGAGCAGGAGGCTGGGCAAAATTGATTATTCATGAAGAAGAGGGAGGAAGAAAAAGTGGCGAGGTGTGCTAGAGTGTGGAACAAATGCTTGGCCACAACTCCTTTTTGACACTTCATTACAGTACATAACCCACTGCATGAACTCATTCTTGTTAAAAAATGATTTAAGAAAATTTCACAAGTCTATTTTCATTTATTTTGAGGTATTGCCTTATTTAACCCCTAGGCGACCTAGGACGTACCGGTACGTCCTGGAAGTCTGTCCCCAGAGGGCCCTGGACATACCGGTACGTCCTGAGCTATGAAGCGCGCTCCGGAGTGGAGCGCGCTTCATAGCAGCTGGGGGCCGGCTGCAATCAGGCAGGCTCAATCAGCAGAGCGCCGATAACACTGATCAATGCTATGCCTATGGCATAGCAATGATCAGTGTAAAAATCTAAGTTATGTATGTACAAGTCCCCCAAAGGGACTTAAAATGTGTAAAAAAAAAAAAAGTTAAAAATCACTAACACGCTACCCCAAAACCCCTCCCCCAATAAAAGTTTAAATCACCCCCCTTTCCCATTATATAAATAAAACATATAAAAATAAATAAACATATAATATACCGTAGCGTGCGTAATTGTCCGATCTATTCAAATATAACAAGCGTCATTGCGAACGGTGTAGACGAAAAGAGGGAAAAAAGTGCGCGGATTACCGATTTTATGTTACATTATATATTTAAAAAAATTAATAAAAAGTGATTAAAACATCCAATCTTCACAAATATGGTATTAATAAAAACGAGAGATCATGGCGGAAAAAAATGACACCCCACACAGCCCCGTAGGTGAAAAAATAAAACTGTTATAAGCATCACAATAGGCCCATCTTATTAATATTTAATTGTCAAAAAAAAGGATTTCATTAAAAAAATATATATAACATTAGAGAATCTGTGTAAACCTGCATATGGTTGTGTTCGGACTGACCTACAGAGTAATGGTATCATGTCGCTTTCACCATATAGTGCATTACGTAGACACAGGAACCCCCCAAACGTTACCATATTGCATTGTTTTTTACAATTTCACCTATTTATAGCTTCATAAATAATTTATTTGGTATTCCGTCATACATGTTATTGTAAAATGAAAGACGCCATTACAAAGTACAACTATTCCTGTAACAAACAAGCACTTACATGGCCTTGTAGATAGAAAGCTGAAAGTGCTAGAGCTCTTAGAAGGGGAGGAGGGAAAAACAAAAGCGCAAAGATCAAAATTTGCGCGCTCCACTGGGTCATTTTGGGCCTGGTCCTCAAAGGGTTAAAAAATTTATGTAAATTGACAGAAAACGTGATGTCTAGAGACGAGCGAACCTCGAGCATGCTTAAGTTCATCCGAACCCGAACGTTCGGAATTTGATAAGCGGTGGCTGCTGAATTTGGATAAAGCCCTAAGGCTATGTGGAAAACATGGATATAGTCATTGGCTGTATCCATGTTTTCCAGACAACCTTAGAGCTTTATCCAACTTCAGCAGCCACCACTAATCAAATGCCGAACGTTCGGGTTCGGATGAACTCGAGGATGCTCAAGGTTTGCTCATCTCTAGTTAAGTCCTATGACAAAACAGAGGTAATTTTCTGATTGAACACATCCAAGAACATAAAAATTACATGGAAAAAGCAAAACAGCTCTTAAATAAAAATTTGTTTGCAGACCTGTTTTATTTGCATAAACTAATAAAAATAAATAAAGTTTTATCAGTTAAACTTCCAATCTGGCCATTAACAGAGAAAAAAGGTTGGTGTTTAAAATCATGAAAGGGATCTATTGTTAGAAAATCAATGGAAAGTACCTTGCCGGGTCTAAATTCTGGGAAAAGCTCAGTGACACTAGGAAGAGGTTTGGTGCCATCTCTTTGCATTATTCCAGCAAGTGGTAAAGTCAACTTTCGCTCTTTCTTCTCACTTTTTCCCCTTTCTTGAGGGCAAATCTCAGATTCAGAATCCGATGAACTGCTGAAGTCCACCTTTTCCAAAGAAGCAGAAGATGGTGCAATGATAGAAGGCAGTATAATTCCATCACCTTCTTCAGAAGCTGTAAAAAACAAAGTATAGTAAAAACATGGTATAGTTAAAAATGAAAACTACAGAGAAAACCAATTACAGTTCAGTTTATAACACTATTTGATGTGTAGGTAGAGGTAAGGTAAACAGAGCTGAACCGCATTTGGCACTTCTCAGCTCAGATCCATTTGTAACAGAGCACTGTCCTCTATTGTCCTCTAAACACGTTACATAGTAGAAGCCTCAACTTCTCAAACTGATGTGACTTACTTAATGGCATTGGTCCCTTTTCTTCCTCTTTCTTACATGTCACTGGAGGAGGTGGTGGAGGTGGCATGAGCTTGGAATCAATATCTTCACAGTCTGCATCATAGTCATCATCATCATCATCATCTAAGAAGAACACAAAGTCCATTTCAACAAAAACTAGCCCAACATCAACTAGCCCATGGAATTGTCTTCATTTTCACATCACCAGGGATTTACCTGCTCTTCGAGAGAGATGAAGATTTCCCATAGCTTGCCTATATCTTCGCGACTCGTCTTCAGCCACTTCATTAATATCAGAGTAGTCAATTGCATCATCAGTACTCTTAACCCAACCTACACAAAATATAAAATATTTAACAAACAATAATGATCATCAAACAAAACACACATGTCCAGCTTTTCCTTGAGATATACTATCACTTCCACCTTCATTTTTAGTTTTGCAAAAAAAAAAAAAAAAAAGGATATGATCATAGCAGCATTCTTACTAACAACTGCTCCTTTCATAGATATAACATGAAAATTATAATAGAAGAAATATGAATTTCTATATTCCAAAGTGCAAGAGAAAAATCTCTACAGGAGAAAGAAGGGAAGATATAGGTTATCTTTGTAAGTAGTGGATAACTAAGAAACTGAAGTCTGTACAATGGATGGTGAAATTTGTAGCCTTCTGTATGCACTTTGATTGAGAAGAGAAGAACTAGTAAAACTATTATGGCAAATATTAGCTTTAAAGTGTCACTGTTGTTTCATTTTTTTGCAGAAATCAATAGTCCAGGCGACTTTAAGAAACTTTGTAATTGGGTTTATTAGGCAAATATGCCTTTATCTGCATTTAACTGCCATTATCTGCATCCACTGCTCATTATCTGGAAATCTGGACTGTTTTACATAATTTGGATCCTGTCTATGCTATGGAGAGGGGAGGGGGGAGGAGGGAGATTAGTTGGCAGCAGAGAACAAAGGATTACACAGCAGGGAGCCGCTGAGAGCCCCTATTGAGAGGTCAGTGCTAATGTCAGAGGAGAGAGCCTTGTGATGTAGCTGTAAATTAACTCATTGTTGTCCTGTTTTGGTGCCTCATCTCCCTCCACCCCTCCCCTCTTCATAGAGAACAATGAAGACAGGGGGGGAGAGCTTCAAACTGCTTCTTTTTAATAAAATGCATTTGGCTAATAAACCCATTTACAAAGTTTCTTAAAATCCCCTGTACTATTGATTTCTGCAAAAAAAAAAAAAAAAAAAAAAAATGAACAACAGTGACACTAGTAATTTACAAATTCTATTGCTTCAGTGCTGAAATAACAAGAATGTTTTATGTCAATGTCATTACCATCTTCATCCAAGTTCACCCCTTCTGTTTCTGTGGAATCGTCAACACTGGATGTGATTTCTGTAATGAGATTCCCAAGTCCAAGAGCTCCTAATCCTGCAAGGTGTTTCTTGGACTCCTGAAAAACAGAGACAATTGTTAAGCCATGAGATTTTCTGACCCATTTTAATGTTACAAATGGATCACGTAAGGGATCACAATATTCTGAAGGTTTATTTGTCATGTTGCACAACTGCAAGGAAGCAGCATTGCAAAATGCCGCTGACATAAGGCATGTAATTAAGGAAAGGGAGCCAAGATTGAAGCTGCCATTGCATTTCCTGCACAAGGTGCCTCCTACAGCCAGAGGAGAGCCACAGCATGGAAGCAGGGGAAGGTAAGTAAGTGACTGCATACTACCCATGGGGTTAGGTTTTCGGTGAGGTGGCATTATTGAGAAAGTAACTAGTATATGGGACAGTATTGGGAGGGATTGGCTACTATCATGGGGCACTATTAGGAGCCTAACTACTATTGGGGGGAATAACTAGTATATAGGGCAGTACTGGGAGGTGTTAGCTAAAGTTTTATGGGTAATATTATTGGTTTTATTTAGTTAGACTATAAAAGGTGTAGGTATTATGTGGTTGTAATACCTGGTAATCTTGCGGTGTTATCATTTGACCTTTATATACGGTTCTTTTCAGTGCACTGGATATGGTCAGTATGATATACTATGTATGGGATTATATTTGTTCCTTGTACACTGGTATTTGGTAACAGCATAACTGTAGAAGGGTATAAAGTACTCCATTTTTGCTGGTACTGTTATACACTGGGATATTCTTCATGAAAACCTGTTTCAGAAAATCTATAGCATGCCTGCCCCTGTTTGGACAATATTATGGTAATTCTGTATTCTGCATTTGATCACTGCTGTATACCCTTCTCTAGTCTGCAGAGTGATAATACTCTCTAGTTTCTGCGTAGACCCGTATTTGATCGTGTCTGAAAAATTTTCTGTGTGGTAAGTTCTGAAGCAATGGGTGAAGGGAGATATGTATGTGGGCTGGTGGGGTTTGTGTGCCGGGCTGCTTTTTAGGTCCTGCATAAGGCTATGTTGCTACAATGTTTTTCCCTGTCCTTCTTTTGAACAAGTGCGTATATAGCTATATTGATATGTAGGTGAGAGAAAAGTCTTGGCGAAGAGAAGAAAGAGGAAGAGGGTTGACATACATGGTGGACATGGCTACACTCCCTGCAGCCCGGGACAGCAACAATTAGCGGGCACGGTCTGATCGCCGTGCCCGCTAATTAGCCTTTTAAATGCAGCTGTCAAAGCTGCATTAGCCTTTTAAACGAAAATGCTCCTTTGGCACTTCCCTGGTGTCTAGTGGGGGAGGGGAGAATCGAAGGCAGGACGGAGCCTGCGCCATAATGGCGCTGATCACGGCTCGCCACTCTACTCAATAGAATGCCTATCTCATGGATCTATGAGGTATATCTACACTCACCGGCCACTTTATTAGGTACACCTGTCCAACTGCACGTTACCACTTAATTTCTAATCAGCCAATCACATGGCGGCAACTCAGTGCATTTAGGCATGTAGACATGGTCAAGACAATCTCCTGCAGTTCAAACCGAGCATCAGTATGGGGAAGAAAGGTGATTTGAGTGCCTTTGAACGTGGCATGGTTGTTGGTGCCGGAAGGGCTGGTCTGAGTATTTCAGAAACTGCTGATCTACTGGGATTTTCACGCACAACCATCTCTAGGGTTTACAGAAAATGGTCCGAAAAAGAAAAAACATCCAGTGAGTGGCAGTTCTGTGGGCGGAAATGCCTTGTTGATGCCAGAGGAGAATGGGCAGACTGGTTCGAGCTGATAGAAAGGCAAGTGACTCAAATATCCAACCGTTACAACCAAGGTAGGCAGAAGAGCATCTCTGAACGCACAGTACGTCGAACTTTGAGGCAGATGGGCTACAGCAGCAGAAGACCACACCAGGTGCCACTCCTTTCAGCTAAGAACAGGAAACTAAGGCTACAATTTACACAAGCTCATCGAAATTGGACAGTAAAAGATTGGAAAAACGTTGCCTGGTCTGATGAGTCTCGATTTCTGCTTGAACATGACAATGAGTTCACTGTACTCAAATGGCCTCCACAGTCACCAGATCTCAATCCAATAGAGCATTTTTGGGATGTGGTGGAACGGGAGATTCGCATCATGGATGTGCAGCCGACAAATCTGCAGCAACTGTGTGATGCCATCATGTCAATATGGACCAAAATCTCTGAGGAATGCTTCCAGCACCTTGTTGAATCTATGCCATGAAGAATTGAGGCAGTTCTGAAGGCAAAAGGGGGCCAACCCGTTACTAGCATGGTGTACCTAATAAAGTGGCCGGTGAGTGTATACTGAATAGATCTCTATGAGAGATCAGAGCAGTCATACTAGCAGTCATCTAGAAGACTTCTAGATGTGTGTAAAAAAAAAGTAAATATTTTTTTTATTAATAAATAATCCCCTCTCCTAATAAAAGTATGAATCACCCCCCCCTTTCCCCATTTTATAAATAAAAATTAAATAAACAAACATATTTGGTATTGCAGCACGCGTAATCGCCTGAACTATTAAATCACATTCCCGATTTCGCACGGTAAATAGCATAAGCATAAAAAATGATCAAAGTGGAAAATTGCGCATTTTTGGTCGCATCAAATCCAGAAATATTGTAATAAAAAGCAATCAAAAAGTCACATATGTGCAATCAAGGTACCGATAGAAAGAACACATCATGGCGCAAAAAATGACATCTCACACAGGCCCATAGACCAAAAGGTAAAAGAACTATAAGCATGGTAATAGAGTGATTTTAAAGGAACATTAATTTTTTTTAAAAAGGTTTTAATTTTTTAAAAGACATCAAATAAAATAAAAGTTATCCAAGTTACATATCGTTGTAATCGTAACAACTTGAGGAACATGCATAACAAGTCAGTTTTACCCTAGGGCAAATGGAGTAAATACAAATACTCCCCAAATTTTAAAAAATGCATTGTTTTTTTTTTCCGATTTCATCACACATTTAATTTTTTTCTGGTTTTGCAGCTTACTTTATGCAAAATTTAGCCTACCATTACAAAGTACAATTAGTGGAGCAAAAAATAAGGGCTCATGTGGGTCTGGTGAAAAAATGTAAGCGCTATGGCCTTTTAACCCCTTAACGACCGCGGGCGTAAGTGTACGCCCCCAAAACCCGTGCCTTAACGCAAACGGGCGTACATTTACACACGCAGCGATCGGGGAAGATGGCCTTCTATAATGTATAGCAGGCCATCCCTGCTTGTCGGCATGGGGGGTGATTAACCCCTCCCGTGCTGACGATCGCCGCTATTGGCTGATCAATTCAGATCAGCATATGGCGGCGATCTGCAGCTTTCCGGGTCATCGGTGACCCGATGGCCCTGAAAGCAATGGCGGTCGGTGCTGTCCGAGAACGACACCGACCGCCATTACTGTTAAAAGTAACGGTGGCCACGGTGCCACGTCCCGATCGCCGGGAGCGGCCGGCCGATCACGGCGATATAAGTACCCCATGAAAGGGTTAAATACCTGCTGTGGACACCTCAGCTAGGTAGCTGAGGTGTCCAGAGCAGGTATTGACCCATACTCACCGGATCCAGCGTCCCGATCGCGTCTTCCGGGTTCCGAACGCGTCTTCCGGGTTCCGAACGTGTCCTCGTCTTCGTCGGCGTCTTCGTCTTTTTCCGGCGGTCCCCATCAGCAATCATTGGCTCCAGAGTCGTCAAACTTCGGCTTTTTCCGGAATTGGCGTTCTACTGCCCCCTAGCGGCTGATAAGTGTATATAATACACATATCAGTAGCTATAGGGATGAAGAAAGATTTTTTTTTTTTTTTTTTCCAAAAATTTTTTTTTTTATTTTCCGCACCCTATCGCCGCTGAGTGCTGATCAGCATCGCACGTAAGTGCGCCGCTGATCAGCAACTCCTCCTTTTTGGCGTAGAGTGTTTTTTTCCTATATCCTACAGCCACGGTCTGCTTATAAGTGCCACACATAAGTGACGCATTTATCAGCAACTCCTTTCTAAAAAAACACCATTACACTACACGGAATAAAGTTTTACACTACACCACTACATACCCCATATACCAATCCCCGTATAAAGATGGCCCCCAGGGTGTTTTCGGTGTCGGACGCATACGCTATTATTGCCTCCGACACCGAAACAGCCAGTGAGGATGAATGGGGGGGTCCTTCGTTCCTCCATTCATCCTCATCCTCATCATCCAATGACGTATCTGGGGGTAGCGTAGCGTACGCTGCCCCCCAGACACGTCTTTTCCGCCAGTACCGTCCCAATAAGAGATCACGGTACACTTACAGATTTAGGGTACGTGCACACTGCGGAATGGAGAAGGATAACCCTTTGTGCATTCCGCAGCTGGCACCCACCGGCAGACTGATGCGGGCGCGCGTCTCCACCCGTGTCATAGACTCCATGTTATGCATAGGCGGATTCCATCGTCCGTCCAAAGAATGAACACATTTGACGGAGAGCGGAATCTGCCCGTGCATAGAATGGAGTCTATGACACGGACGGAGACGCGCGCCCGCATCAGTCTGCCGGTGGGTGCCAGCTGCGGAATGCACAAAGGGTTATCCTTCGCCATTCCGCAGTGTGCACGTGCACTTAGAGTGTATGAAGGAAGGGACACCCGAATCCAGCCCCCAGATGGCCCCCTCCCCATCCTCGGAGTTAGTGAGGAGGTCATTCGGGAACTGATCTTCCCACTGCTGGATAAAGGTTACCACCTGTACGGGGATAACTTTTATACCAGCACCCCCCTCTTCCGGTCCCTCGCTGCCCTGTAGCTTGCGGCACGATCCGAACATATCAGAAGTAGTAATAGCGCCCTAATATTTAGCAGCCATGGAGTGGACCCAGCACTTCTGGATATGAGGGACCCCGTATCGCACCAGGACAACATTTTCCAGGTGACGTCCCCCACACTGGAAAACAGGAGACCCCAGAAGAAGTGCAGAGTGTGGTGTAACAGGGGGATCAGGAAGGACACCATTTTCCAGTGTGACGCCTGTCCTGATCACCCCGGCCTCTGCATACTGGATCGCTTCAAGGCGTACCACACGTCACTGGGGTTCTACATTATCTAAATTCTGTCCCTTATTCCTATTTCAGGGGTCACGTTGATCCAGGGATTATTCTGATCGCCATTATGGAGTCAGGAAGGAATTTTTCCCCTGTGATGAGGCTACTGTCGTCTGCCTTACGAGGGTTTTTTGCCTTCCTCTGGATCAACACAGGTTGAATTTGATGGACACCTGTCCTTTCCAACCTTATAAACCAATAATTGGCCTAATACCCCCAAATAAATTAGAATTGTCCCTTTTTCCCCAGCTAAATAGGTATGGCCGCCATTCCCATTAGAGGATGCCATGATGCAATTACAAAGCCTCTGTGCGGCCAGGACAGTAGAAACCCCTGACAAGTGACCCCATTCTGGAAACTACACCCCATAAGGAATCTAACAAGGGGGGCAGCGGGGATATGGCCCCCTGGTGACGGCCACATTTGGGACGTGAAAATGAAAAAAATTGTATTTTTTATTTTCACGGCACATGTTCTACATATGTGCCTGTTACCAGTGGGGTCCATATGCTCACTGCACCCCTTGTTAGATTCCTTATGGGGTGTAGTTTCCAAAATGGGGTCACTTGTGGGGGGTTTCTACTGTCCTGGCAGCGCAGGAGCTTTGTAATTGCGACATGGCCTCCATCCTCCATTCCAGCCTCTAAATGGCGCTCTGTCCCTTTGGTGGCTTGCCCTGTGCCCATATGGCACATTACGTCCACATGTGGGGTATTTTCGTACTCAGGGGAAATTACCCTACACGCTTTGCGTTTATTTTCTTTTTTAACCCCTTGTGGAAATGGAAAAAAAATCAAGGCTAGACCAACATTTGGTGTAATTTGTTTTAAATTTTTACTCTAAATCATTAATCTTGTCTTGCTTTTTTCATTTTCACAAGGGGCTAAAAAATAAAAAAAAATAAGGCTGGGTTCACACTATGTATATTTGAGGCTGTATTTGTGAGGCTGTATAGCAACCAAAACCAGGAGTGGATTGAAAACACAGAAAGGCTCTGTTCAGATAATGTTGTAATTGAGTGGATGGCCATCATTTAATGGCAAATATTTGCTGTTATTTTAAAACAACGGCTGTGGTATTGAAATAATGGCCGTTATTTACTGTTATATGGCGGCCATCCACTCAATTTCAACATTGTGTGAACAGATCCTTTCTGTGTTTTCAATCCACTCCTGGTTTTGGTTGCTATGAGGACCTGACATGAGGACCAAATACTGCCTGAAATATACATAGTGTGAACCCAGCCTAAACCTGAACAGGTCCCTAAAAATATCTGATTTTGAAATTTTACTGAAAATTTGGAAATTTGCTGCTAATGTTTTACGCTTACTATTGTCTAAAAAAAAATGAAATATAGTTTAATAAATGCTGCCAACATAAAGTAGACATGTTGCTAATGCTATTTAATATATAATGTATGTGGCATAACCATTTTCTGTATAAGCAGAAAAGGTTTAAAGTTGGAAAAATGCATTTTTTTACAATTTTTCACGTTGTTTTTTTTTCATAAAGATTCGTTATAAGTATCGACTCCAATTTACAAGAAATGTGAAGTACAATATGTCACGAGAAAACAATCTCAGAATCAGCCGGATAGGTAAAAGCATCCCGAAGTTATTAATGAATAAAGTGACACAGGTCATATTCATAAAATTTGCTCCGGTCCTTAAGGCCATTTTAGGCCCGGTCCTTAAGGGGTTAAACACATGGAGGAAAAAAAACAAAAGAGCAAAAAAAAAAATAAAAAATAAGTCCGGTCCTGAAGGGGTTAATGGAGGGCACATGATAAGGATAAATAGACTCCAGTGTTGTAAGCAACAGTCAATATCAGTAATGGTTATGCAATTTTCTTAGTAGACAGAGATTTATTCCACTTTCTTGCGAAACATTTTTCCCATACGGTATTTTTTATGGGTTTATCAAGGAATATGTGAGACCTGTGAGTCTGCTCTATCCCCCACCACCACAGCCATACACACCCACCTTACCCATGTGCCAGTCTGGTCCTTGAGAACCATTTCAATTTCTCATGTGGCCCCATGGGAAAATTAATTACCCACCCCTGTACTAGAGGGCAATCCCCGGCAATGGGCTTTGTACCCCTTTTCTATGCCCCCGTACTATTAGCCACCAAGACCTCCCAGTGCAGTACAGTTCTGGGGTAGAATATCATCATCATCACCAGGACTAGTAGCTATGTTCATTTTACTAGAGATTCTGAGAGCTGCTTTTTGATGAATGCCAGTGTTCTGTTATATCCAGGGGACTGCACTGCAACAAATGTCAAAGGTTGCAAAATGCCTAGGTGGCACCCAGTTTCCTTCCAGAAAATAAAGTAGAGCTCTGACTAGTTGCTATACACATCTTTTTCCTTTTCCATACACACAGGTCGGGATCAAAGGGGTGCCCTGCATCTTGCAATGGGGGTCTTATAGCAGATGATATGTTGTGGCCACTGAAAAGAAATGCAGCTCAACAATATTAAACAAGTGCACCAGACACTTGGGAGATAGGGACATAGGACCACAGTAACGCTTTATGCCTTCAAAGAGCCTTGTGGACCTGACCTCCAGCTCATATGAGGAATCCGTATGTTGATCACCACCACATCACTGCGAAATCTATCCCACTGCACCATTAGGATCAGCAACAGCATTTATTTATATCACATAGGTCACCCACATACAGGAGATATATTCAAGTGCCAGCAGAACAAGCAGATAAACAATGACATCAGAGGCTTGGGCAACCTGGACCACGCGCAGCCGGCTTCTCTTACCTTGTCCAACACCGAGTCATCCTCCAGCTGCCCATCCTCGTTAATGTTTCCGAATAGGAAGCCTGTGATCGAAAACGGGCGCTCCTCATCACTCTCCGAGTCCGACATTGTAAACCGGAAGACTGCGAGAACTAACCGGAAGTTTCCTGTAGATTCAGGATGGTGAAACGGTAGATGCTAGAGTGTACCCTCTCCTTTGAGGTGTGATGTCACCAGGAGGGGCGGGGCCTCGACCGGAAGTAGGATGCAGTGATCTGCTGCACCATTCACTGTGCAGAAACAGAGGGAAGAAAGCTGCAATATCCACAGTAGCATGGAGGGGTATACAGGGGAGAGGACTGGTGTGTGGGGTCTGTATACAGGGGGAGAGGACTGGTGTGTGTGTGTGGGGGGGTCTGTATACAGGGGGAGAGGACTGGTGTGTGTGGGGGGTCTGTATACAGGGGGGGGAGGACTGGTGTGTGTGTGGTGTCTGTATACAGAGGGAGAGGACTGGTGTGTGTGGGGTCTGTATACAGGGGGAGAGGACTGGTGTGTGTGTGTGTGTGGGGGGGGGTCTGTATACAGGGGGAGAGGACTGGTGTGTGTCTGTATACAGGGGGAGAGGACTGGTGGGGGGGTCTGTATACAGGGGGAGAGGACTGGTGTGGGGGGGGGGTCTGTATACAGAGGGAGAGGACTGGTGTGTGGGGTCTGTATACAGGGGGAGAGGACTGGTGTGTGTGGGGTCTGTATACAGGGGGAGAGGACTGGTGTGTGTGGGGTCTGTATACAGGGGAGAGGACTGGTGTGTGTGTGGGGGGGTCTGTATACAGGGGAGAGGACTGGGGTGTGGGGTCTGTATACAGGGGGAGAGGACTGGTGTGTGGGGTCTGTATACAGGGGAGAGGACTGGTGTGTGTGGGGGGTCTGTATACAGGGGAGAGGACTGGTGTGTGTGGGGGGTCTGTATACAGGGGAGAGGACTGGTGTGTGTGTGGGGTCTGTATACAGGGGAGAGGACTGGTGTGTGTGTGGGGTCTGTATACAGGGGAGAGGACTGGTGTGTGTGTGGGGTCTGTATACAGGGGAGAGGACTGGTGTGTGTGTGGGGTCTGTATACAGGGGAGAGGACTGGTGTGTGGGGGGGGGGTCTGTATACAGGGAGAGAGGACTGGTGTGGGGGGGGGTCTGTATACAGGGAGAGAGGACTTGTGTTGGGGGGTCTGTATACAGGGAGAGAGGACTGGTGTGTGTGGGGTCTGTATACAGGGAGAGAGGACTGGTATGTGTGGGGTCTGTATACAGGGGAGAGGACTGGTGTGTGGTCTGTATACAGGGGGAGAGGACTGGTGTGTGGTCTGTATACAGGGGAGAGGACTGGTGTGTGGGGTCTGTATACAGGGGAGAGGACTGGTGTGTGGGGTCTGTATACAGGGGAGAGGACTGGTGTGTGGGGGTCTGTATACAGGGGAGAGGACTGGTGTGTGGGGTCTGTATACAGGGGAGAGGACTGGTGTGTGGGGTCTGTATACAGGGGAGAGGACTGGTGTGGGGGGGTCTGTATACAGGGGGAGAGGACTGGTGTAGGGGGGTCTGTATACAGGGGGAGAGGACTTGCATGTGGAGTCTGTATACAGGGGGAGAGGACTGGTGTGTGGTCTGTATACAGGGGGAGAGGACTGGTGTGTGGGGTCTGTATACAAGGGAGAGGACTGGTGTGTTGGGTCTGTATACAGGGGAGAGGACTGGTATGTGGGGTCTGTATACAGGGGGAGAGAACCCCTGTACACAGACACCCCACTCTGGTCCCCTCTCCCCCTGTATACAGACCCCACACACTAGTCCTCTCCACCTGTATACAGACCCCCCCCCCCCCACACCAGTCCTCTCCCCCTGTATACAGACCCACACCAGTCCTCTCCCCCTGTATACAGACCCACACCAGTCCTCTCCCCCTGTATACAGACCCACACCAGTCCTCTCCCCCTGTATACAGACCCCCCCACACCAGTCCTCTCCCCCTGTATACAGACCCCCCCACACCAGTCCTCTCCCCCTGTATACAGACCCCCCCACACCAGTCCTCTCCCCCTGTATACAGACCCCCCCACACCAGTCCTCTACCCTGTATACAGACCCCACACACACCAGTCCTCTCCCCCTGTATACAGTCACCCCCACACACACCAGTCCTCTCCCCCTGTATACAGACCCCTCACACCAGTCCTCTCCCCCTGTATACAGACCCCTCACACCAGTCCTCTCCGCTGTTTACAGACCCCACACACCAGTCCTCTCCCCCTGTATACAGACCACACACACCAGTCCTCTCCCCTTGTATACAGTCCCCCCCACACTAGTCTTCTCCCCCTGCATACAGACCCCACACACCAGTCCTCTCCTCCTGTATATAGACCCCCCCACACACCAGTCCTCTCCCCTGTATACAGACCCCCCCCCCCCCCTTCAGTCCTTTCCCCTGTATACAGACCCCACACACCAGTCCTCTCCCCCTGTATACAGACCCCAAACACCAGGCCTCTCCCCCTGTATACAGACCCCACACACACCAGTCCTCTCCCCGTAACAGACCCCTCACACCAGTCCTCTCCCCCTGTATACAGACCCCACACAACAGTCCTCTCCCCTTGTATACAGTCCCCTCACACACTAGTCCTCTCACCCTGTATACAGACCCCACACACCAGTCCTCTCCCCCTGTATATAGACCCCCCACACACCCCAGTCCTCTCCCCTGTATATAGACCCCCCACACACATCAGTCCTCTCCCCTGTATACAGACCCCGCGCACCAGTCCTGTTCCTTGTACAGACAATGGTGTATTACACCAAAGGATTCCTGGCCGTTCAGTCTGATAACCATTTGGTGTAGCAATCCGTGTTATCAGCTGATTGTGGTCTTCAAACTGGTTGAGTAATCCAGATCACGATAGTGCTGCTGTCTACAATGGGCAGCTTGAACAATCTAAGGATTTTTTGTGCTGCCCCTCCCGCAGCTGCCCGCAGTTCCCCCACTCACTGTCTGTGCGTGTAATAACACAGACAACGAGCGGGGAACAAAGGGGAAGCGAGCACTGACCTAACACATCGCCGCTCGCTTTCACCTCTTAATCATGCTGTGTAATATGACCCGCTCAGAAGAGAGGATACATACTAGACTGTATACCCTGCAGTGAGAAAAGAAAACATTCTAGACCAGAGATGTCAGACTCATACCCTCCAGCAGTTGCAAAACTACAATTCCCACCATGTCTGGACAGGTAAGGCATGAAGGAAAATGTAGTTTGTAACAGCCGAGGGACGAAGTCTGACACCTGGTGGAGATGCCCTCTCAGAGGAGAGGATACACTCCAGACATTTCAGTAATAAAGATTCTAGAATGTATGCCCTCTCAGAGGAGAGTATACTCAATGGACTTTACATTACTAGGCTATGTTCACACATAAAACACAGCACTCGGTTTTGGATGAAGAAAGAATGATCGAAATACTATGTGTGAACATAGCCCTAAACATGCTAGGATGTATACCCTGCAGTGAGAAACTCAGAGGAGAAGATACATTCTAGACACTTCAGTACTGAACATGCCAGAATGTATCCTCTTTTCTGAGTTTCTCACTGCAGGGGATACATTCTAGCATGTTCAGTACTGAAATGCCTAGAATGTATCCTCTCCTCTGAGTCACTATAGGGGATTTATTCTAGCATGTTGAGTATTAAGAGGGTATATATTCTAGACATTTCAATACTAAACATGCTAGAGTGTATACCCTCGGAGGAGAGTATACATTCTAAATATTTCAATACTGAACATGCTAGAATGTATACCCTATAGTGAGAGACTCAGAGGAGAGGATAAACTCAGAGGAGAGGATACATTCTAGCCATTTCAGTACTGGAGATGCTAGAATGTATACCCTATAGTGAGAGACTCAAAGGAGAGGATACATTCTAGCGTTTTCACTACTGAAGATGCTAGAATGTATCCCCTACAGTGAGAAACTCAAAAGGAGAGGATACATTTTAGGCTCTACCATAAGAGAAGGGTAATGTCTAAATCATATACTGTAAAAGGACCTGCTGACATCACAAGGTCACATGACTTCCTCAAGCCATGTGACCTTACAGCAGGTGTGGCTTATTCAGTTTAGCCAGGCTGGTCTACACGACTGCCACAAGTTTGCTTCTCTCTGCAGGTCCTTTCCACAGGTAATTGTTAGGGGGGGGAATCAACAGTAAGTATGATAATGGTGGGTGCAGTAGTACATGGGGGAGGGGGTGTAGTAAAGTATAATGGTGGGTGCAGTATATGGGGGAGGGGTGCAGTACAGTTTAATGGTGGGTGCAGTAGTACATGGGGAGGGGTGCAGTACAGCATTATGGTGGGTGCAGTAGTACATGGGGAGGGGGTGCAGTACAGCATAATGGTGGGTGCAGTAGTACATGGGAGGGGGTGCAGTACAATATAATGGTGGGTGCAGTAGTACATGGGGGAGGGGTGCAGTACAGTATAATGGTGGGTGCAGTAGTACATGGGGAGGGGTGCAGTAGTACATGGGGGAGGGGGTGCAGTACAGTATAATGGTGGGTGCAGTACAATATAATGGTGGGTGCAGTAGTACATGGGGGAGGGGGTGCAGTGCAGTATAATGGAGGGGTGCAGTAGTACATGGGGGAAGGGGTGCAGTACAGTATAATGGTGGGTGCAGTAGTACATGGGGGAGGGGGTGCAGTACAGCATAATGATGGGTGCAGTAGTACCAGGGGAGGGGTGCAGTACAGTATAATGGTGGGTGCAGTAGTACATGGGGGAGGGGGTGCAGTACAGTATAATGGTGGGTGCAGTAGTACATGGGGAGGGGTGCAGTAGTACATGGGGGGGAGGGGGTGCAGTACAGCATAATGGTGGGTGCAGTACCAGGGGAGGGGTGCAGTACAGTATAATGGTGGGTGCAGTAGTACATGGGGAGGGGTGCTGTACAGTATAATGGTGGGTGCAGTAGTACGTGGGGGAGGGGGTGCAGAAGTACATGGGGGTGCAGTACAGTATAATGGTGGGTGCAGTAGTACATGGGGGAGGGGGTGTAGTACAGTATAATGGTGGCTGCAGTATATGGGGGAGGGGGAGCAGTATATGGGGGAGGGGTGCAGGACAGTATAATGGTGGGTGCAGTAGTACATGGGGTGAGGGGGTGCAGGACAGAATAATGGTGGGTGCAGTACCAGGGGAGGGGTGCAGTACAGTATAATGGTGGGTGCAGTAGTACTTGGGGGAGGGGTGCAGTACAGTACAATGGTGGGTGAAGTAGTACATGGTGGATGTGGTTCATGGAGGCATAATTATGGGTGCACCCCCTTCCCCATATACTGCACCCACCATTGTGCCTCCTTGCACCCCCTCCCCCATATACTACTGCACCCACCATTGTTCCTCCTTCCACCTGTTAGTGAAACCATCATATTTACTGTTGTGCCCCCCCCCCCCCCCCATAAATATTTCCTGTAGAATGGACGTGCAGTGGCACAATTGGAGACGCAAACTCGTGGCAGCCGTGTAGACCAGCCAGGCTAAACTGAATAAGCCACGCCTGCTGTACAGTCACGTGAATTGAGGAAGTAATGTGACCTTGTGACGTCAGCAGGTCTCTTTACAGTATGGGATTTGGACATTACCATTCTCAGATCCTCCGCTCCGTTCCCAAGTTACGGCCTTCTCTGTATGTTGATGGGTCAGAGCTGACACAAGTATACAGAGAAGGTCGGAACTCGGGAATGGAGCAGCAGATCTGAAAATGGAATCAGCGCGGCAGCCTGATTGCGTGAGTATGCAGCACTTATAGATTTACTTGCAGCCTGGCCCAGTGAGGCAGGGGTTAAGGCTATTAACCAGGCTGTGTCCTGAAGATGCAGACACAGGGGAGCTGCTTTCTCTCCCCTGTGTCTGTATCTTACACTGCACCCAGCCGAGGGGGGCACTTAACCCCCTTCCTTGCTGGTATGGGTGCAGTTTGAAGTGTCTGGCCCCCAGAAGGTTGAGTGTGGATACCATGCATCCATACTTAACCCCTTAGGTGCCAGACTGTAAGCAGCTATCTGTAAAGATGCTGCTACTGTAAGAAGTAGAACACCTGTCACAATGATGGGTGTTCTACTCCTGCCTTTTTTGTGCGTCTCTTTCTTTTTGTTTTCAGATAACGGTACCCAGAGGATTACATTGGATTCTGTGGACTACGTCGATGATCAGCTTGTAGCCCTTGTTTAAACTGTATACATTACCTATCCAGGCTACAGGGCTCCTCTTCTTCTGTGCTTCTCACTGAGTCCCGCGCACTCCAGCTTCAGAGCGGTCTGTCTCAGCTGACAGGCCGCTCAGCCAATCACTGGCCACTGCGGTCCCGGCCTGTGATTGGCTGAGCGGCCTGTCAGCTGACACAGGCCGCCCTGATGCGCGGGACCCAGGTAGAAGCACAGAGGAAGATTAGCCCTGCAGCCTGCATAGGTATGTATTCCTCTTTGCATATAGTCTCCCACGCACCGCTATTACACATAGCGGTGCGTGGTCGGCGCCCGACAATTATAGGTCAGAACCTATATCAGGTATCAGCCGATGATCGTTTTCTTTATTACACAGAACGATAATCGGCTGGATAGGGACGATTATCGTTCCGTGTAATAGTACCCTAAGTCGTGGGTAAGTGTTAGTGATAAAATGGCTAACACTAAACACCCCGGATACCGCCCAGTCCAGGAGAGCCAAATTTAATGCTCCGGGACTAATGGCACCCGGCTCTTCCTAGTAATCTGGTAGCATTGGGTACTGGGGTAATATTGGGGGGGTAGCGTTAGCCATTTTATACTGACTAACATTAAGCCCCGACTTTGTAATGGATGCCGTCCACTACTAAGCCTGTAATGTAAAGAAAAAAAACAAGACACAACTGATAATTATTTTTTATTTGTGAAAAACAACCCTAAAACCCTCGTTGACCATTTTATTTAAAAAAAAAAAACTAGTCATCAACGTCGTCCATGGAATCCAACATAGTCCTGGAAATACTGGTGTCTAAAAACTATTGTCTGAAAAGAATAACACCCATTGACCTCCCTGGCTGCTCTCCCACCCCATTCAGTTGTACCCGCAATTGCTGATACAACTGAATATACTGCTGGCAGGAGCTCCCTCTTCTGCCTCTGGGAATTCTGCCAGACCTGACAAGAGGAGACCAGAGCCCAAGAAGAAGAGCAGGAACCTGGACAGGTGAGCTTATCCCAAGAAATACAACCCTCATCATGCCCTGCTAACAGTTCATGGTTTGAGTTGTAGTTTTGCAGTCTGTAGCTCTCCAGGTTGCAGAGCTACAACCCCCATCATGCCCTGCTGGTAGTTCATAATGGGAGTTGTAGTTTGGCAGTCTGTCTCTCTCCAGGTTGCAGAACTACAACACCATTCATGTCCTGCTGGCAGTTCATGAGAGGAGTTGTCGTTTTTCAGCTGGAAAGTCAAAGATTGGGAAAAATTGATTAGAGAGTCAGTCCATTACTTATAAGGGACAATGGCACAGTACATGAGGGGGACACAGTGACACAATGCAAGAGGGGGAGGTCGTAGCACATTACATGAGGAGGATAGTGACAGTTCATTAGAACACGGTGACACATTAGAGGTTGTCACTTTAGGGTGCATTCACACTATGGGATAACCCGCTGTGGATTCTGTTGCTCGCCTTCACTTGCGAGCATCTCCATTCTATGGTGAGGCAGATTCCACCATCCGCCCAAAGAATTCACTTGTCAATTCTTTCTACGGACGGGTGGCTGCGTCTTATTTTTCTGTCTCACTCTGTATTGAACCCTCCTGCAGCTACAAGATTGTGCAGGACCCTCCTGCATCTTAATCACATTGCGCAGGACCCTCCTGCAGCTTCATCATATTGATTTCCAACTTCCAGCAGCTCCTTCTTATATGTATTTGCTTTATCTGTGTTACTTATCTGCTAATTCTTCTTTAGGATCCATTGTTTTCTCTTTTGGTGGCTTCAGAGACAATTACCAGTGATCAAGAGAGTTAAGGGTCCATTAGACAGGGCCACTATCAGCGGTTTGTTAAGCCAAACACCGATAATCAGCCTGTGTAATATCATCGTTTGGTTGCTTGGTTTTCACCAGGCATAAAATCCTCGCCCATTGCTCATACATGTATTGTGTAATAGGGGAGCAATGGGTGATGAAAGTGAACGGACGCACAAATAATCCAAATGATTGTTCGGGCAGCCACTTCCTCTGCCATCCGCACAATGTCTGAGCATCTAATAGCTCAGACAAACATTCGGCAGCATCTGGTGTTGTAATACCATAACATACAATCATCTTCCCAGAACCATTTAATATTGTAACTTGAGGAACCGCTGTTTAATAGTGTTATGACAATATCTGAAAGTGCGGCTGATATAACTCTACAACAGGGTCCTTCTGCAGTATGGGAAATAGCCATTCCTGAGTGTTAAGGCGAAATCCTCCATCACGTCTCTTCGATGAGAACAGCGGGCATCAAGCAGAGCGGCACCCAAGTGCCAGGGTATATACCATGCATTTACAGTAACGTGGGGGGGGGCGCCTCTGCATGCAAAGTGCCTAGGGCATGAACTCTAAATACAGGCCTGGGAGAGGGCGATAAATATGCAGTGATACGGTATGTGTGAAGGCACCCTAAAGGTGAGAGGCATATCGGAGGACATTCCTATATGTGAGTTATCTGGGTATGTGCAACGCTTCTTAAAAACTATGCTTCCCGACTGTACTATGAGAGAACTGGTGATAGCCTGTGCGCGCAGGCTCCCTAAACATAAGAGTATACCAAGCGACAGTCCTCGGGACACCATCGTTTGCATCCATTACGTACACATCAAATCAGCTCTCTTGACAGCTCTCAAGGAGAAAACATCTATGTCTGCCCAGTACAAGATGATTTCGGTTTACCTGGACCTATCAGCTGCCACCTTGCATTGGCGTAAATCTTTAGTTCCAATAACTACTGCATTGAGGGAGAGACGTATCCTGTACACTTTGAAGACTCCAGCGCCACTGACAGTTCTTAAAGGAGACTCCTCTTGGGTGATCCGGACCTTAGAAGACGGAATGAGACTGCTTCAAGCTTGGAATATAACAACTCACTAGCTACCACCTTTTAGCTCTCGCCTGACTATGAAGAAATAAACTTTCCGGCAAATTCACAACTCACAACTTGTTGCTGATGGGGGATATTATTCACATGAGCCGATTATTCAGTTGACTTTTTTTTCCCAACTAGTTTGCTCCATATTATGGCATCAGCTGGACTTTAGTGCCCGACCCAGTTGTAGCTAACCATAAGTTAGCAGTCTATTGTTGCGCCATGTGGCCAGGGCCGGCCTTTGAGGTGTGCGACCTGTGCGCTGGCACAGGGCGCACCACTCCTGGCAAGTCAGGGGGCGCCTCAGCCTCCCGCTGCAGCTCAGTGACAGTGCGATGTCTAGGTACTGAGCTCTGTTACAATAGGGGAGACAGGACTCCTCCCTGCCTGCAGGGGGCGACATTCTGATAGCAGTCGCTCTCTATCCAGGCCATAGATCTTCTGCTGGCATGCAGGACTGGTGGGGAAAGTGAGAAGCTGAGGTCAGGAAGGTTAGTGTAATCTCTAGAGTTACATTACAGGTCAGCGGCAGCCCTGAGAGGAGTCATGCAGAGAGCAGGGATGTCGGGCTGCTCTTACTTGTGATACAGCTGCCCTGCACTCCTGTCCCCCATTGTTTCAGGGCCCCGCAGGGGTTAACCTCCTCCCTCCTCTCCTCACCACCCTCACAGTCCGGCTCTTATTACAGGTCAGGTGCAGCAGTCGAGTCAGAAGAAGAGTAGGAGGAGGGAGCGCTTTATCCATCTCCATAGCTCCAATCTGCCCAATTCTGACAGGGCAGGCATTAAACACAGGGTTAGGACAATACTAATCTGTAAGTTCCTGTGGCTATCTTCTCAGGAGACCCCAATTCTTCATTTACTGCCCTCCTGATCATGTACAGTATATGGGGGCAGTAACACAGGCTGCTATTGCTGCATATGTGGCACGTCATGGTTTCCACAGGGTCTTTTCTGATGTAAATTCTCACCAATGTATCTTCATGTGTAAAAGAAAGCTGGATGTACAAAAGGGTCTATGTGATCTCTACAGCTCCCCCCATCTGCTCTCTCCTCTCTGTACAACTCTCTGCCACCCATTGCCCCTTATATCCCACTCCTTTTATCTCTCTTCTATGGATTTTAATGTCTAATTTTGAGGCATACTGCTTATATGGGGGTATGGAGCTGCCTATTATTTGGAGGCATACTGCTTATATGGGGGTACGGAGCTGCCTGACTATTATTTGGAGGCATACTGCTTATATGGGGGTGCGGAGCTGCCTGACTATTATTTGGAGGCATGTATTGGGCATTCTGCTTATATGGGGGTACGGAGGGGGCTCTGTTAATGTGTGAAGTGATACAGATGAGGATTTGTATAGCGATGAGGATGATGCTGCAGCAGCAGCGAGGAGCCTAAAATGTTTCTCTGGCAGATTCTGTGGAGTCAAGGCGTCACCAGAATGTTTAAACCAGAAGGAAAAAAAAAGTGCAGTCAAAAACATCACCTGCCATTCATGCAGAGAAGACGCCCCCTGTGATTCTTGTGTTGTGAGTGTTGTTGTATGTTAATGTATTATTATTTTTTAGTTGTGTTAGGTGTTACAGTTTGGCTCTATTCACATCAATGGAACTGGGTTGTAATACCACACACAACCTGAGGACTGGGATGGAGCTGTTTATGAAAGATAGTAACCATGTTTTTAAATCCTGGATTACCCCTTTAATAGGGTTGTCTAAAATTGGAAAATAACAGCTACTTTGTTGCAGAAACAGCACAACCGCAGGGACAGCAGCAGCTCTGCCCTGTATGTGAACATATATAGTTAGTGTTGGTATTGGGGGGGGGATGGGCGCCAAAAGATGGTTTTGCACAGGGCGCCATCTGCCCTAAGGCCGGCCCTGCATGTAGCGCTTGTGTTGTTGTTTGTTTGTTGTTATTTGTATGTATACCTATATAACCGTCCCTCTTGGATTAGCGCCTAGTGTGCTTATTGTTATTGCGCCACATAACCAAGCTTTCTGATCTTAGATTGTATGCTGTTGATGTGGTAGACTATATTTCTAAGCAACTCATGACACTCCCTATGTTATTAGACTTTTGCTATATCCCAGCTACTGGTAGGATGGCATCTTTATCATGCATTTTGTTATGTGGCCTCTCTGTTGCTTGTTGTTTGTGTTATGAGTCTTTGTATCATCTCTCATTAGTACACTTGTTAACTTTATGGTCTTAGCTGTGACCTCTTTGGGGACTTTAGGGCCTTGACTACATGTATATACTAGGAACAACAAAAGAGATTGCACAAATGGAATAGAAAAATATAACAAAAATCTTTATTAGAAATTATGAATTGATAAAATTACACAAAGTATAGTATGGGATAAAACACAGAAGTCAAAACCAGGCGGGGAGGAAGATATCAGTGTGGCATGTGTCCGTGAAAATTTAGTGGGTGAGTGGCATGTGTCCAATTAAATTTAGTGGGTGAGGTAATTGTTATTGCAACAGCACCATATAGTGGTCACTAATGGTATAGAAGCTTTAAGCCAAATACACAAACCCAGGGAAGTGACTAGAAAATTCCTTGGCTACAAAGAAAATCACATTGAAGAAGAGGGGGGCTGTGTGCAACCCCTCCACAGGTTAATCCCAGTGAAAGTATTGGTAAAAAAAAACCAAACAGTGAAATCAGTACATTATATCCATAATCCAAATAACTTAGTGAACACAGAAAAAACCACACTGAAATCTTACCACCCGCCTGGCACAAAAGCCCGATGTACGTTTCGCTCACTTCGTTAGGAGCTCCTGACGAAGTGAGCGAAACGTACGTCGGGCTTTTGTGCTGGGATATAGCAATTCATAATTTCTAATAAAGATTTTTGTTATATTTTTCTATTCTATTTGTGCAATCTCTTTTGTTGTTCCTTGATTCATATGTTGCACTGTAATATTTGGCAGGACTTCTTCGGAGTTGTCTTTACATGTATATACTATCCCATTTGTGTTTAGGAGCGTTGTACTATCCATTGAGTTTCTTTTTTTTTTCTTTCTTTTCTGTGTGTGTAGATGTCTGTTCAAAAATATCTTTAAAAAATGCCTTAATAAAAATTATTGAAACGTTTAACCTCTTAAGGACCCATGCTGTACCGGTACGTCATATGATCCTGTCACTTAAGGACCCATGAAGTATCCGTATGCGGGCACTTTAAGAGAGCTCCACGGGCTGCCGGTACACGGTCAGGGGGAGATGGTTGCTATAATACATAGCAGGCCATCTCTCCCCGTCGACACAGGGGGTGATTTACAACCCCCGTGCTGACGATTGCTGCTATTGGCTGATCAGTTCAGATCAGCCAATAACAGCAATCTTCAGCTTTCCGGGTCATCGGCGTCTATCTTCGTCTTTTTCGGTTCTACTGCCCCCTATAATATATAATAGTATATACACTCACGGCCACTTTATTAGGTACACCTGTCCAACTGCACGTTACCACTTAATTTCTAATCAGCCAATCACATGGCGGCAACTCAGTGCATTTAGGCATGTAGACATGGTCAAGACAATCTCCTGCAGTTCAAACGAGGATCAGTATGAGGAAGAAAGGTGATTTGAGTGCCTTTGAACGTGGCATGGTTGTTGGTGCCAGAAGGGCTGGTCTGAGTATTTCAGAAACTGCTGATCTACTGGGATTTTCACGCACAACCATCTCTAGGGTTTACAGAGAATGGTCCGAAAAAGAAAAAACATCAACTGAGCGGAAATGCCTTGTTGATGCCAGAGGTCAGAGGAGAATGGGCAGACTGGTTCAAGCTGATAGAAAGGCAACAGTGACTCAAATAGCCAACCGTTACAACCAAGGTAGGCAGAAGAGCATCTCTGAACGCACAGTACGTCGAACTTTGAGGCAGATGGGCTACAGAAGACCACCCATTACTAGCATGCATGGTGTACCTAATAAAGTGGCCGGTGAGTGTATACTATAGTATTTAATACACTTATCAGTAGCTTTAGGATTGGAGGATAGTGTTTTTTTTTTGTTTTTTTTAAAAGCGCCCTACCGCTGCTGAGTGCTGATCAGCATCGCATGTAAGTGCGCGGCTAATCAGCAACTCCTCCTTTTTGGCGTTTTGGTGCCACTGTCTGCTGATAAGTACCGTGCAGAAGTGCGGCATTTATCAGCAATACCTTTTTTGGCATAGGTGTTTTTTTTTTTCTTAATGTTAAAAAAAAAAAACACACGTAAAAACCACTACATTACACAACACTACTTGAAATAAATTACACTACACCACTTCACATTTACCTTTATATATATATATATATATATATATATATAATGTTTTCGGCGGAGGATGCATATGCTCTTATTGCCTCTGAGAACAAAACAGCCAGTGAGCATTAATCCAGTGATGATGAATATCCACCTAGGCGTCCAAGGATAATCTTTCTGTGTAATTGCAGGCAACGATCGTTCGTATGTCGTTGATAAAGATCGGAACCTAAAATTATTGTTAATCGTTTGCTGTAATTCCCCATTCGTTTGCTCAAGTTCTGCATTTTTTCACTAATCGTTCAGTGTAATTGCACATTGTTCTTTGTTTTTCTGGGATCAGAAGGAATAAACGATCATAGTAACTATCGCAATAACGATCATAACTAACAATTATCGTTCTGTGTAATATGGTGAACGACTTCAGGTTAACGATAAACAATCTCGTTTGCGATCGTTTACCGTTAAAAAATTGCTCAGTGTAATAGGACTCTTAGATTAGTGATCTGTTACTCTTACGGCTCTACTAGGCATTGCTCTCACCTAGCCAGAATCCTGCTCCACACTAATGAGGACAACACCCCGAAACAGCTGTCTGTGGATGGATACCTGGCCTTTGTTTATCCCTTGTCATTACATTGACTTATAGAGCCACTTACGATGGTGGTTCTGGTGGCTTCCCTACAGGATATCCGAGGGGAATATCTGGCTAGTCCTGTGTTTAGAGAATCTTAGATGAGGCTCCACAGATTTTTTTTTTTTTTTAAAGGGATAGTAACAGTCCTGTAGCTCTTTAGTTGATCTTTACTCCATTCGGTATATGCAGATATTTGAATAACCACAGAATGCCATTTATGTCGCCACCTTGATGAATATAGGGATCCCTGTTCCTCTCATATCCTATGAAAATAGCTTGACAAGAAAGAAATGTCTGACAAAAAGATAATAAAAACACGCTGAACTTTAGGGACTGTATCCAAAGTACCATTTATTATGAGTCCTTTAAATAAATATAAATGTTAATTAAATTTAACTAAAAGATGTATTGAATTTGAAATTTAGTAAGCACAAAAATATACATTTCTTATAGTTTGACAGGCGTAAAAAGGTAAAGAAAAAAAACAACACTGAGTAGATCTTTCCACAGCCATAGAATTCTATTTATTGAAACCATTTCTCAGGGACACAACATTCAGTTTATCCAGTACAAATCTCATAAGGTAGCCCACTAACTTAACTGGGCACCAATATCAGTCGTGGCACTGCCACCCATTGTATTGCAGAGAAGGCCATCAGGTAGTCCTGCATTTGTGGGATAACAGGTAAACATCCAAATGTAGAACCAAACCTGACAAGACATGCTGGGACCTGCAGTTCTACAAAATCACGTTTCCTGGATTATGAAATTCCATGATTTAAGGGCCATTGAACATCTGTCTAAGCTGACTGGTATTTGCAGCTTGAGCCATAGGTTCCATTTAGGGATGGTCCGAACAGAGTTCTGATTCCCGCTGTCTGGCTATATCCCAGTTTTCCAGGCGTTCCTCCCACTGTATCCGCCCACTCCATGGAGCAGGCAGACAGCGGGAATCTGCTGCCGAGCGTTCGGGTTCATACGAACCCGAACCTCGGCAGGTTCGGACCATCCCTAGTTCCATTAGATGTAAGATAGATTGTTCTTTGGTAACGAAGACAGATGACATATTATTAGTACCATTATTACACAGTATAAAAGAATACATAATCTTTGTAAAATATATAAAAAAGCCATAGCTGCTTTACTGGCTGTGTTTATTCAGTCATAAAAAGTAACTCATATACTCATAAAAGTTCACCTAACCACGACGAGAGGCACTGGTGTGACAGGGAAGGGTACAGCTCATTCCTAGAGAATGCTGTCCTCCTACAGCGTATAAAATGGCTTTACAAGTACTGGCAGTTTCACCCGTTTTGCTACTTCTCTTATTGTAATCCTGTGCAGCCTGAGCATACGTTAAAAGGAAATACATATGAAAGGAAGAAAAGTGTTTTGCTTCAATAATACCTCTTCCCACAAAGAGGAAATTCAATGTACAGCCTGGCACATCTTCAGCACTGGCCCACATCTCTGACATGCTAAAGAGTAACTAAAGACGGAGTTCCCCTTTTAAAAGCCTTTGTTGCTTTCTTATGATTATAGGCACAGAACCATTTTAAAAAAGTAACGTAAAAAAACGTAATCTCTAAAATACTTCCTGGCTAGGACCTGTGTGATGTAACTGATAGAACTGAGCTGAGTTCCTAGTGAACAATCCCTGCCATCACTACAGTACTTCTTTTACTGTGTGCATCCTATATGCTCATAAAACTGGTTCAGGGTATAAACCCACACACCGTATACGCAGCAAATACGCAGCAGATTAGATCTAAATAACTGAACACAGCATCAAATCTTCACCATCAAATCTGCTGCGTATACGATGTGTGGGTTTGTACCCTCAAAGAAACCTAAAAGGTGCAGACTAGCAATTGCTTGGAAATATCTCATGAATGATGGCACAAATAAGTAAAGCAATACAATAAACTGGGAGGTACAACAAAAAAGACAATATGGGTTACATATTCTTCATTCCTGCAATAAATGTGGCACAACTAATTGAATCCAACCCATTCAGGTCTGAAAGAAAACCGAAAATGATCTGTACTATCAACCACAATTGGTGATATCACATTATAACTTATAATGGACACATTCCACTAAAGTAAAATATAATTACAAGACATGAAACGTGTGACATTATAACATGTGACAACAAGGATAAGAGAGACAAATTGGGCCTCAAATGTAAAAAATAAGTCTATTTTTTTACAAGATTAGGGCAGGTGGGTGGGAGGGGTACATAGACCAAAATAAGTTATTGTGTTTAATGGCAAGCCAATGATAAGCTAATAAGATGACTGGGAACTGGGGACATGGTAATGTGAGATATGCACAAGCCTACAGATAAGTGCACAGAAGACAATGAAGATGGTATTTCAGAACCTGCTTTTAGGGTACAAACCCACTTGATGTATTTACTGCGTTTATCAGTCTTAAAAATAAGCAGGCAAAACGCAGGTTGGCTTTATACAATTGTTCTGCGTTAAAATACGCAATTGCGTATTTTTGAAGCTAGATGCGTTTTTCACACAGGTTGTTAACAACTGATGCTTTGCTAACAACAAGCTTCACGCTTCAAAAACACGCAATTGCGTATTTTAACGCAGAACAATTGTATAAAGCCAACCTGCGTTTTGCCTGCTTATTTTTAAGACTGATTCACGCAGCAAATACGTCAAGTGGGTTTGTACCCTTAAACACAATACAACCCAGCCCTTGTTAGGGTACAAACACACATGGCATATACGCTGCGTATTTACTGCTGCGATATGCAGCAAATACGCAGCAGATACGCAGCAGATTAGTTCTAAATAACTGAACACAGCATGAAATCTGTACCATCAAATCTGCTGCGTATCTGCTGTGTGTGTTTGTACCCTTAAAGCGACTCTGTACCCACAATCTGACCCCTCCAAACCACTTGTACCTTCGGATAGCTGCTTTTAAGATCCAAGATCTTTCCTGGGGTCGGTTCAGCAGGGGATGCAGTTATTGTCATAAAAATAACTTTTAGGGTACAAACACACAGGACGTATATGCAGCGATCGGGGCTGCGGGAGGGGGGATCGGGCAACCGTGGGGGCGAACGGAGCTGCCGGATGTGTTAAGGAGGCTGCGGGCGGCGGCTGGCTGGAGCATATACTTTACCTGGTCCCCGCTCAGGCTTGCTGAAGACGCCGGGAAACGCCGGAGCCGGGATCAGGTAAAGTATACGCTCCGGCAGCCGGGGGGTTAAAAGGGCAGGCTGCAGACAAACTCGCAGCAGGGATCCCTGCTGCGATTTTGCCTGCCATTGACTACACAGGGACGGGACACGCAGCGAGTTTCACTGCGTATACGCAGCGAGAAACTCGCTGCATATACGTCCTGTGTGTTTGCACCCCAAGGGTACAAACACCCACCGTATACGCAGCAGATCTGCAGCAGATTTGATGCTGTGTTCAGTTATTTAGCTCTAATCTGCTGCGTATTTGTTGCATATTTGTTGCGTATTTGCTGCGTATCGCAGCAGTAAATACGCGCGTATACGGTGTGTGTGTTTATACCCTAATGGTGCGTTCACACCTACAGGATCTGCAGCTGATTTTCTGCAGCAGATTTCATTTAAATAACTGAACACAGCATCGAATCTGCTGCAGATCTGCTGCAGATCCTGTAGGTGTGAACGCACCCTAAGGGTACAAACACACACACTGTATATGCAGCAGATACGCAGCAGATTTGATGGTGCAGATTTGAAGCTTTGTTCAGTTATTTAGATCTAATCTGCTGCGTATCTGCTGCGTCTTTGCTGCGTATTGCAGCAGTTAATATGCCGCGTATACGGTGTGTGGGTTTGTACCCTTAAAGGACAAGTGCCATGAAAAACTTTTTCCCAGTAATTGAAGCACATTACAAAGTTATGTAACTCTGTAATATGCTTCAATCACCTATCTGCCTCCCTCCCCTGTCTTTTCCCCCCTCCACCCCCCACCAGGAAGTGTCCTGACTCACAGAGACCTGATTACTGCCGTCACCGTCACCAGGCAGCTCCTTCTTGTGAGGATGAGTCATCAGCAGGAGGGCTGCTCTAGGTCCTGTTACACCAGCCTCCCCCTCCCCTCCTTGTCAGGTGACTCTGCTTGCTCAGCTTATCTTCTCTAGTGACATGACTCCTTCACTGAGTCCATGGCAGCAGGAGAGAGGGTATGAGGGGAAGGGGGAGCTGCCTATGTGCCGAGTCAGTCTGAGAGAAGATAAGCAAGTGAGATGTGACAAGTGATGGCTTGCAGTTGTTCAGCCAATGGGAGCTGAGCAAGCCTGTCACCTGACAAGGCAGGGGAGGGGGGAGGCTAGTGTAACAGGAGAAGGAGCTGAGAGAAGAGCTTGGTGATGGTGACGACAGTAATCAGGTCTGTGTGAGTCAGGACACTTCCTGGTGGGGGGTGGAGGGTGGAAAAGACAGGGAAGGGAGGCAGATAGGTGATTGAAGCATATTACAGAGTTATATAACTTTGTAATGTGCTTCAATTACTGGGAAAAAGCTTTTCATGGCACTTGTCCTTTAATCCAGCAGCGCTGTGTCTAACAGCCGGGGCTTACATTTGTATATGCATTAGGCTGGCACAACCTCTCTGTCCCTCCTCCCCACCCTCCTCAGCATTAGGAATGCTCCAGGCAGATTGCTCCCTATTCCCCACCTGTTTGTATAATGAACATGGGCTGGATCGTTAATACACCTGTGCAAAGCTCAAACAGCAGTAAATGTTGAGGAGGGTGGGGAGGAAGGACAGAGAGGGTGTGCCAGCTTAATGCAGATAAGAATGTAAGCCCCGGCCGTTAGACACAGCGCTGCCGGATTAAGTATAAAAACACGGCATATACCCTGCGTATTTACTGCTGCGATACGCAGCAGATAAGATCTAAATAACTGAACACAGTATCAAATCTGCTGCGTATCTGCTGTGTGTGTTTGTACCCTAAAAGTTATTTTTATGACAATAACTGCATCCCCTGCCGAACAGACCCCAGGACAGATCTTGGATTAAAAGCAGCTATCCAAAGGTACAAGTGGTTTGGGGGGGGACAGATTGTGGGTACAGAGTCGCTTTAACCAGCCTGAATGAGTGAGGGACTACCACTCAGGGTATGTTCAAACTACAGAATGAGCGCAGAATTTCAAGCAGCGTTTGCAACGTAGACTCGACTTGAAGTTCTATTGATTCAATAAGTCAATTCTTTGGGCAGATGGTGAAGTGTGTGTGACACATCTTCAATCAATGAATCAGGTAGAACTTCAAGTGGACTCCGTGGTGCGAACGCCGCTTAAAATTCTGCGCTGATTCCGTAGTGTGAACATACACTTATTGTGATCCGCTTTTCTTTTTGACAATAGATTCCCTTTAAACCATTTTTATAGGGAGATCTTTTTCATAACCATTATGAAGCCCTGAGTTGTAAGGTAAGGAAGATGGTCTATCCTGTGCACAAGAAACATTTGAAACTCATAATAAAAAGCCTTCCTTCTGGAAAAAAGAAGGTTACAGTATTTAGTAGAATTCAGTGGTACTGATCCAGCACATAGTAAAGAATGAACAGTCTGGAAGGTCCACGTGCTTTTGTCATTCAGATGGAAGCATTAAAAAAAAAAAGGCATTTGAAGTACATGTCCATAAAGTGGAGAATAGCTAAAAGCATTGCACAGTGAAGCTTTATAGTGGCAAAGTAAGGTGAGTAGTATAAAAATTTTTTGTAAAATAAAAAAGCAAAATTTCACCTGTGTTGGCAATATACCGTGGAAAAAGGGGAGAAAAAAAAAATAATGATAGTCCACAGTGCAAGGTTGGCATGCAAAAGCGCTTGGAGAGATTTCTTATTCCATGTAGATAGTGACTAATTGCGTTGCTCTGTAAAAACCTTTGCCTCATCTGTGGCATATTTATTCATTCTAGGGAAAGCTATAAAGCGCTATCTACTCCACACAACTCACAGGATGAGCTGTTAGTGCAAGCTGAGGATAGAAGGAACATCGCCCAAGGTGTTGTGCTAAAAACCCAGATTTATTGTTAACAGCATCTCAATATTCAGCAATCACCCCTATAGTAGGATGCACTTTTTGGGATTCTTCTTTACCACAGGATTTAAAACAGCACGAACAGCTTCTGCAAACACCTCTCTAACCCCCTCCTGATGCAGGGCTGAGCATTCGAGATACTTCACAGCACCGATCTGTTTAGCTAGAGACGAGCCCTGCTGGTTTGTGGTGGGCACAAGACTCTGCTCCTTTAACTTTTTAATAGTCTCTGCATCATTTCGAAGATCTCTTTTAGTACCCACGAGTAAGACTGGCACGTTAGGACAGTGATGCGAAACCTCTGGGTGCCACTTGTGTCTTACATTGGCATAAGATGATGGGCTGCCAATGGAGAAGCAGATAATGAACACATTGGTCTGAGGATAAGACAGAGTGCGGAGGCGGTCATATTCCTCTTGACCAGCAGTGTCCCACAAGTTAAGGCTGACCGTTCTCCCATCAACCGTCATCTGTGCACTGTAATTGTCAAACACTGTGGGGATGTACTCTTCTGGAAAGGCATTGGTGGTGTAACTGATAAGAAGGCATGTTTTTCCAACCGCTCCATCACCAACGACTACACACTTTATTGTCTGCATTCTTCATTAAGTCAAGCTGTACCTGATAGAAGACAGACAAGACTGTTACCTTTTGTACAGTAAAACATACAAGAGGATAGGATCACAAAAGAATGAGAACACATGCATATGGCCATACGAAATTAAAGTGATTGTTGGGGACCCTAGCGATCTCGCATTCATGCTTTAAAGGGGCTCCCCGGTTAGATAAAATATGTTAAAGGGAACCAATCACCTCAAAAATGCATATAAAGCTAAGTACATGTGCTGTTAGACCAGAGCACACTTCCCACACATGTTTTCATAGCCTCCTTGCCTCCCCCGTGTAAGCCACAAAGTCACTTTATAAAACTGGCCGCCCTGTATGCAAATTACCTGAGGTAGTCATCGGGGCGGTGTGCGGATAGCAGGTAGTCACGGTCTGCTGGGCATCTCCTATCGTCCTGGGCGTTCTTCCGCTTTAATCACGCCTCTGTGGGCGTGATTCAAATTGCACAGTAGCTGTGAAGTCACTCGGGAGCGCGCCGTGCCCGACGTCGGCGCGCCTACGCTGTACAGCCGCTTCCATTCCGGTGGTACTGCGCTTGTGCAGAATAGCCTCGAACTCAGTGTGAGCCGGAGTTTCGAGGCTATTCTGCACAGGCGCAGTACCGCCGGAATGGAAGTGGCGGTACTGCGCATGCGCAGCGGCGTCGCAGCGTAGGCGCGCCGACGTCCGGCACGGCGCGCTCCCGAGTGACGTCACAGCTACTGTGCCATTTGAATCAAGCCCACAGAGGTGTGATTGAAGCGGAAGAACGCCCAGGACGATAGGAGAGGCCCAGCAGACCGTGACTACCTGCTATCCGCACACCGCCCCGATGACTACCTCAGGTAATTTGCATACAGGGCGCCAGTTTTAGAAAGTGACTTTGTGGCTTACACGGGGGAGGCAAGGAGGCTATGAAAACATGTGTGGGAAGTGTGCTCTGTGGTCTAACAGCACATGTACTTCGCTTTATATGCATTTTTGAGGTGATTGGTTCCCTTTAAATGATTTCCCCCTCCTAGAGGGTAAGGGCCCTATTAAACAGGGTGATTATCTGCCTAAGCAAGCAGATATCGCCCCATGTAATAAAGACAATGATCACCCAAGGAACTGAACATCGGCTGATCTTTTAATCTTTCAGTAAGTTTAAAAGTCATCAGCAGCCCACAGTCATCACTCTGTGTAATAGGAGGTTCAAGGTCGGCAGCTGATAAAACAGTATATATATAAAAAATAAAGTAATGCTTACGTGTCCACGCTTCCCGGTGTCTCTCCGCAGCCGCCACTAAAGCGTCAGGCAACTCAGCCAAATCACTGACCATGGCACTGTCCCGTCTTGGCCAGTGATTGGCTGAGAGGACTGTCTTTTCACACATCAGCAGTGAGAAGCTGGGACGACACCAGGGAGCATGGACATGTAAGTATTACTTTATTATTTTCTATATACGCAGCAAAGGCTGCACAGACATAATTACCAGCTTTTGGTAAAGGATCATCAAGCCATGTAATAGACTCAGTAAGCACTAGAAATGAGCGAACCTGCCGAGGTTCGGGTTCGTATGAACCTGAACTCTCGGCGTCTGATTCCGCAGGACCGCCTGGAAAACTGCAAGAGGACCGCCTGGCTGTATCCCAGTTTTCCAGGTGGTCCTCGCGCTGTATCCCCCCTCTTCACGGAGGCTGCAGACAGCGGGAATCAGACGCCAAGAGTTCAGGTTCACACGAACCCGAACCTCGGCAGGTTTGCTCATCTCTAGTAAGCAAGCACCGATCTAGCAGATTGGTACTTGCTTATTGCTACACACAGCCTGCTGCAGCCATAGCACAAACACATATACACACACAGCCTGCTGCAGCCATAGCGAGCGCGCACACACAGCTTGCTGCAGCCATAGCAAGCCCGCACACACACACAGCCTGCTGTAGCCATAGCGCATGCACATATACACACAAACACAGCCTGCTGCGTCCATAGCACACTGAAGAAAAACATGTTCTCTCAGAGAGAAACCACTACACTGAGGACAGATGTTACTGCTACACTACTTATTGCTGCTTCTCCTCCTGCTCCTTCTCTATATTACACAGGATATCTTCATATAAGAAAATTATAAAATTTTAAGGGTTTTTTTAAAGCTGGAATTGGTACATTTTTTTCTGACTCTACAGCTCTGCTTGCACATTATTGAAAGGGTACCTATTACTCCACTCACATGACAGAATACTCTTTCATAACTCCAGCAGGTAGACAGTCAGCTCCTAAAGTTAGCAGTGTACAGAACTGCTGGATACACTAATATACTTTTACACGGTTCGATAATTCGCTCGATCGCACGATTAACGATTTTGAATGAACAATGTTTTTTTATAACGATCAGCGTTTAGACGGAACGATACATCGTACGGAAAATTCGCTATGCGATCGTTTTGCGATCGTTTAAGCCTATCTCACACATAGGGGAAATCGTTGAAAGACTGTTTACACTGAACAATCTGCGAATTTTTTGCGAACGATCAACGATGATTTGTGAACATGTTGAAAGATGAAAATGAACGATTTTTTTGCTCGTCGTTTGATCGTTCGCTGCGTTTACACGTACAATTATCGTTCGAATTCGACCGTTAACGTGCAAAAGGACCATGACAATGCAGTCTATGGTGCTTCTGGCAGTTTCTTTGACATGTGTGAAAAAAGGTGGTGGGGTCCAAATTGTGCCCCTACTGACCTTCAGCACCATGGACCTGCAAAGCATTAGTTACACCCTTTGTTCTAGTGATCAGTGAAGGTCCTGGCACACAAACTCCTTTCAATGTTTTTAATCAGGGGACAAAATATAGAATTATAGTTTTAAATTACCTTATTTTCCCGCGTATAAGACGACCCCCGACTTTTCAAGTTAAAGGGGTAGTGCGGCGCTAAACTTTAATTCACAAAATAACACACATTACAAAGTTATACAACTTTGTAATGTGTGTTATGTGAATGGCCCCCTTCCCCGTGTCCCCCCCCCCCCCACGCTAGACCCGGAAGTGTGGTGCATTATATTTTCCGCATTCGTGTCGACCCCCAGCCGCCATCTTGTGACAATGACGTCATCTTCGAGAGGCCGGCCAGCCCGTTGCCGAGATATTGCCGTTGGAAGCCCAGCGCATGCTCATCAGAGATGAGTCCGACGCTCATAGAGAATGAATAGAGCAGTCATTCTCTATGAGCGTCGGACTTATCTCTGATAAGCACACGCTGGGCTTCCGACGGCGATATCTCGGCAACGGGAGCAGATCCAGGAGCGTGACTTTGTGCACGGGGTATGTATAAGGGTCTCCACCGGGGGGTCGGCCGGGCTCTGCCCCGGCACGGGGGGTTGACAGATCCTCTTTAAAGGGAAACTGCAGCAGAATTTCTTAAAAATCAACTTGTGTTAGAAAAGTATATAGATTTGTAATTTACCTATACAGTGGTGCCTTGGATTACGAGCATAATTCGTTCCGGGACCGTGCTTGTAATCCAAATCCACTCTTAAACCAAAGCAAATTTTCCTATACGAAATCATTGAAATGCACACAATCGGTTCTACACCCCAAAAATAATGATTTTATATTCTGAATAACATGTATAACAAATGAAACAAACATTTATAAACAGCTGAACATGTCATATTATAAGTTAGTTTACAGTATAGCAATCAGCATGTGGAGTATATTAGTATAGTAACTGCATAACCCTGAAAAAACAGCAGCAGTTTGTAGATACAGGATGGAACTGCAGATCTACATAATGCAGTAGCGTAGTACAACAGGCTAGAATAAAGACGCAGGGCTGCTGTCAGAGGTCTGTGTGGTCACATGATAGCAACGGAGAAGAGGTGTGTGTTTAGCATGGACCAATCAGGACTGACAGAGATGCAGGGGGCAGAAAGGAATGAGCAGGACATAATTGGGCACATACATGCAGCGCTCTCTGTCCGGGGAGAGAGGGGTTACAGTTATGAAGAGATTACTTCCACAGTCCCGTCCTCTGATGTAAGCCCCAGCCTGAAGTGGATCTGCTATGATTTAGAACAGGGGTGGGGAACCTTTTCCATGTCGAGGGCCGGTCGGGCATTAATAAGATCATTCGAGGGCCGCATACCATGCGCAGCAGTTAGCAGCGTGTTTGCAGCACACGGGGCAAGGCAAAGTATTGTTCCCCTAGTGCCCCCGCTATTGTAGTTAACCCCCCCAGTCATGTCCCTGGTAGGCCTAGTTAACCCCCCCAGTCATGTCCCTGGTAGCCTAGTTAACCCCCCCAGTCATGTCCCTGGTAGCCTAGTTAACCCCCCCAGTCATGTCCCTGGTAGCCTAGTTAACCCCCCCAGTCATGTCCCTGGTAGCCTAGTTAACCCCCCCCCAGTCATGTCCCTGGTAGCCTAGTTAACCCCCCCCCCAGTCATGTCCCTGGTAGCCTAGTTAACCCCCCCCCCAGTCATGTCCCTGGTAGCCTAGTTAACCCCCCCCCCCCAGTCATGTCCCTGGTAGCCTAGTTAACCCCCCCCCCCCAGTCATGTCCCTGGTAGCCTAGTTAACCCCCCCCCCCTAGTCATGTCCCTGGTAGCCTAGTTAACCCCCCCCCCTAGTCATGTCCCTGGTAGCCTAGTTAACCCCCCCCCCCCCTAGTCATGTCCCTGGTAGCCTAGTTAACCCCCCCCCCCCTAGTCATGTCCCTGGTAGCCTAGTTAACCCCCCCCCCCCTAGTCATGTCCCTGGTAGCCTAGTTAACCCCCCCCCCCTAGTCATGTCCCTGGTAGCCTAGTTAACCACCCCCCCTAGTCATGTCCCTGGTAGCCTAGTTAACCCCCCCCCCCCCTAGTCATGTCCTTGGTAGCCTAGTTAACCCCCCCCTAGTCATGTCCTAATACCGGCGGTCCCGGGCTACAAGCGGCACCGCCGCGGTTCAGAGCGGGTTCGCCGCGCGGCCCCGCTCTGAACGTCCTTAACGGCATCAGGGCGTAAATATACGCCCTATGTCGTTAAGGGGTTAAAGGGGTAGGCGGAGGGGGGACGGCGGCAGCGATTCGCCCGTCCGTCCAAAGATGACGTTTGGCACAAGATGGCGGACGGCCTCGACACGGATCAGGTAATGTATAATGCACCACACACTTTCGGGTACACGGGTGGGGGTGGTGGGACACGGGGAAGGGGGCGATTCACAGACATAACACACATTACAAAGTTGTATAACTTTGTAATGTGTGTTATTCTGTGAATAATTTTTTAGCGCGCACTACCCCTTTAACAGCACTGCTTTATTGAATAGCAGTTTATGGAAGCACAGCCATGGTGTATACACTACGGCCGTAAAAATCAATTGAAAGGTCTTTTTTGTGCGGCTTCTATTCGGTGAACAGCGGCTTTACAAGATAACCAGTGCTCACAGTGTAAAGTATGTCTCCCAGCCATACTTTACATTGTGGTCTATGGCAAATTAGAGCCATAAGTGATGTTTATCCGGCCGATACTGCAGTAGTCTCAGACACCGGCTGTTGTTGGACACGGCCAGGTCAAACACCAGCCGATGTTCATACTTTGTGTGAACATGGCCTAAGGGTGCATTCATACCTACTGGATCCGCAGCGGATTTCACGCTGCGGATTCGCAGCGAGATCCATTGCGGATCCAGTCCCATTCATTCCTAAACAGGACATACTCGCAGTGGGATTAACATCCTGCTGTGAGTATGTGCTTTAACCGCCCGCCGCAGAGAGCATACATTACCTGCTCTGCGACACCGCTGCATGTCAGGCTCCCGGCTCCAGTCCCGCTCAGCCAATCAGTGCTCGGCAGCACTGATTGGCTGAGCGGGACCGGAGCCGGGAGCCTGACATGCAGCCACGTCGCCAGAGCAGGTAATGTATGCTCTCGGCAGCGGGTTGCGGGGGGTTAAAGCACATACTCACAGCGAGATGTCAAACCCCCTGCGAGTATGTGCTGTATAGGAATGAACAGGACTGGATCCGCAGCGGATTACCCTAAAGGGGTAATCCAGGACTAGAAAAACAACAGCTGCAGTTTCCAGATACATAGCCACACCTGTCTTCAGGTTGTGTGTGGTATTACAGCTCCATACAATTTAAAGGAACAAAGTTGCAATACCACATACTGTCACACACTAAGGACAAGAGTGGCACTGTTTCTGAAAGAAAGCAGCCATGATTCTCTAATCTGGCATAACCTCTTAAACAGTAACAACCAATATGGCTGCATTTCCTGTTGTCATTTTAGCAAATACGTTCATCAAAATGGAACAGAATATCAATAATTCTAGCTAGACTCAGAAGGAGGTAATGATGGGTCCAGGGTTTAGAGTTCTATGATATATAACAGAGATAAACGTCTATGGGTCCAAATATGTAAGGAGTGCATTGGTCCTATAGATCAGGCCCGTCTTAGAGCTGTGCAAAGACTGATGCGGTTTCCCTCACTCGCTCCCTCTGCGGTTATAACGGGGGTCGGGACTGGCAGTGACCCCGGGAGGTTACCTGACACTCATCCCCTCCGAGCAGAGCCAGCACCTATCCCCAGCAGATCCGCCCCTCAGACACTCCCACCTGGGCACTACGTGCTCCCAGTACACCCAGCTTGACAGCGACTCACCCCAGACCCTCTGCTCACCCACAGTGTACACCTCCTCTCCGGGCAGCGTCTGATCGCAGCTGAACCGCACCCAACCCGGGACTTCTCGCCGTCTCCAGGGTACTTCCTGGTCTCACTCACACTGCTTCACTTCCTGTACCGGCCCTGGGCGTCTACCAGAACGGTACATCCGGGACCTTCTCCAGCGGCACACCCGCTGCAGTGCACCTAGGGAAATGTAGTTCGTGGCTGAGCCCGCTGCATGTCGGGAGAAGATTCGTAATAGGGTATAAGCCCCTGCGTGCGCTAGTCGGCGCTGTGCATTCATACAGGCGATCTAGGTGTAAGAAAGGGGCTTTGAGGCTGGTAACATAAGGAGGGAAATTTATGGGCTCGGGTCACACTTTGGTCGTCCCATTTATCTGACCTATAGGCTAGAACAAAATGCACTGCAAAAAAGTGACACTAATTTCTGGCAGATTTAAGGAGAAGAAAAGTTCAGCATGCATCGCCACACATTGACTTTTGATGTTTGATTTCAGCCTTTTTTCACTTTTTTAAAAAACATTTTTTTGCTTTTGGTGTGTCAAAAATGATGGTAATTAAATGACCCTATTATAAGTCATTAGTATCTACAAGGCTGAAGTTGGTTTATTATTCGGCCAATTTCTTATTCAGAGGATTTTTCATTTTCCTGTTTTAGCCATTATTCTTATAGAAAATTCATAATATTCATAAACTACCGTAAGTGAGGTGCCCTGAGGGGACTGGTGATAAAAATGGCCCAAAAGACCCCACAGTTGGCATAAAAATGGGCATCAAAGTACAAACCAAAATTATGATTTAAAAATCTAATTGACTTTGGACCACTGATCACTGAGTCCAGCCTGGCCCAAAGTGGTTCTGGGTATAAAAACTGGCATCAAAGTGGGCAGACTGGCATTTTTTCCTGATTTGAATAAGTAACAGGTGTTTTCAAAGGGTTAAATGATTTCGGGCCACTAATGTCACACTGATAAAACAAAGAGAGGCATGGCCCGCATCACATCTTAAAGCGTCCAGCCTGGCCCAAAGTGGTTCTGGGTATAAAGACCGGCATCAAAGTGGGCAAATAGGCATTTTTCATGATTTTAATAAGTAACAGGTGTTTTCAAAGGGTTACATGAGTTCAGGCCACTGATCTCACACTGATAATACACAGAGAGGGATGCCCCGCATCACATCCAAGAGAGTCCAGCCTGGCCCAATGTGGTTCTGGGTATAAAAACTGGCATCAAAGTGAGCAAACCCCATGATTTGAATAAGTAAGGGTCCTTTTCCACGGGCCGAGGAGGGCCCGATCAACGATGTAAACGAGCGCCGATCTGCTAGATCGCCGCTCGTTTACTGGGCCTATTCCACGGCCCGATGATCGTTGAGCGAGGGCTGTAGGGACATCGTTACCGATGTCCTTGCAGCCCTTGCAGAATACATTACCTGTCAGGTCTTCTCCTCCGCTCTGTCTTCGTCCTTGGGTCCCGCACGCTCATCTTCAGAATGGCTGGTCAGCTGACAATGGCTGTATACCAGTTTTCCAGGCGTTCCTTAGGAGGTATCCACCCGCTGCACGGAGCGAGCAGACATCAGGAATCCGACGCCGATCATTCTGGTTCTCACGAACCAGAAATCCAAAAAGTCAGCTCATCTCTAGTAATAGGGCCCTGACATCAGTGGCCCGAAATCATTTAACCCTTTGAAAACACTGGTTACGCATTTTTAAATCAGGAAAAATGCCCGTCTTCCCACTTTGATGCCAGTTTTTATACCCAGAACCACTTTGGGCCAGGCTGGACTCTCTTGGATGTGATGTGGGGAATCCCTCTCTGTGTATTATCAGTGTTAGATCAGTGGCCCAAACTCATTTAACCCTTTGAAAAAAACTGTTACTTATTCAAATCAGGAAAAAATGCCCATCTTCCCACTTTGATGCCAGTTTTTATACCCAGAACCACTTTGGGCCAGGCTGGACTCTCTTGGATGTGACGTGAGGCCCCTCTCTGTGTATTATTAGTGTGAGATCAGTGGCCCGAACTCATTTAACCCTTTGAAAACATCTGTTACTTATTGAAATCATGAAAAAATGCCCGTCTGCCCATTTTGATGCCAGTTTTTATATCCAGAACCACTTTGGGCCAGGCTGGACTCTCTTGGATGTGATACGGGACATCCCTCTCTGTGTGATCGCAGTGTGAGATCAGTGGCCCAAAGTCAATTTTATTTTTAAATTATAATTTTGTATTTGTTCTTTGATGCCCATTTTTATGCCAACCGTGGCGTCCTTTTGGCCGTTTTTATCACGTCACCTCACTTACGATAGTTTATGAATATTATCAATTTTCTATAAGAATAATGGCTAAAATAGGAAAAAGAAAAATCCTCTGAATAAGAAACCAACTTCAGCCTCGTTTGGTATCTGATAGCATAGCTGTTATGGCTGCTATTACCATGTTTATCCAAAATAAGACAGGGTCTTATATAATTTTTTTTCTAAAAAAAGGGCTAGGGCTTAGCAGGAGACGGGACTCTGGATCAGGACTCAAAAGCAGGTGAGTGGATGAGGTGGTAGGGCACTTGTCCAGAATGGTTGGGAGCTACATTATTCCTATTTTCAGTCTGCCTGAGGCCACGTGACATAAGATGACTGCAATAAGGTCTTATTTTTGGACTAGGGCTTATATTTCAAGCCTGCTCTAAAAACCTTGAAAAATCATGCTAGATCTTATTTTTGGAGAAACAGGGTATAACATAACAAAACATGTTGGCAGTGTGAACAAAGCCTTTCAAAGGTGTATTCACTGTTCACATCTTGGAAGGGCCCAGCAAGGGGGTGGCTCCTGTAGGGAAACCACCATATTAAGTGCCCCTATAAATAGTGTAATAACAAGAGTAAAACCAAAACCAGGTATCAATCCACAGACATTTGTTTTGGGGTGTTGCCCCTCATCAGGGTAGAGCAGGTGGCTAGGTGGGAGCAATGCCTAGTAGAGCCACACAGGAAACAGATCACTGATCTCAGGGAGACCAGCAAAAGATAACACTGTGGGCTGCTGGTTAAGGTGCTCAATACAGTGAAATCCTAGGTGTATTGTTCCCTGGGAAACACAAATATGCAAAAGAAGAGCCCATGGAGCCTCATTTAACCCCTTAACCCTTTAAGGACAGAGCAAATTTCGATTTTTGCGTTTTCGGTTTTTCCTCCTTGTGCATAAAAGGCCATAGAACTTGCATTTTTCCACCTAGAGACCCACATGAGCCCTTTTTTTTTGCGTCACTAATTGTACTTTGCAATGACAGGCTGAATTTTTGCATAAAGTACACTGCGAAACCAGAAAAAAATTCAAAGTGTGGTGAAATTGAAAAAAAACCCGCATTTTGTTTATTTGGGGGAAATGTGTTTTTACGCCATTCGCCCTGGGGTAAAACTGACTTGTTATATATGTTCCTCAAGTCGTTACGATTAAAACGATATGTAACATGTATAACTTATATTGTATCGGATGGCCTGTAAAAAATTTAAACCATTGTCAACAAATATACGTCACTTAAAATCGCTCCATTCCCAGGCTTATAGCGCTTTTATCCTTTGGTCTATGGGGCTGTGTCAGGTGTCATTTTTTGCGCCATGACATGTTCTTTCTATCGGTACCTTGATTGCGCATATACGACTTTTTGATCGCTTTTTATTACAATTTTTCTGGATTTGATGCGACCAAAAATGCGCAATTTTGCACTTTGGGATTTTTTTGCGCTGACGCCATTTACCGTGCGAGATCAGGAATGTGATTAATTAATAGTTCGGGCGATTACGCACAGGGCGATAGCAAACATGTTTATTTATTTATTTATTTATTTACTTTTATTTATAACCTGGGAAAAGGGGGGTGATTCAGACTTTTATTAGGGGAGGGGGCTTTTTACTAATAATGACATTTTTTTTTAAACTTTTACACTTATACTAGAAGCCGCCCTGGGGGACTTCTAGTATAAGTGATCTGATCTCTCATAGAGATCTCTGCAGCATAGATATGCTGCAGAGATCCATGAGATAGGCACTCGTTTACTTCCGGCTGCTGCAGCCGGAAGTAAACGAGTGCCGAGCCGGGGACGGCGCCATCTTGGAGCGGTCCCCGGCCGGCTTCATTTACGGAGATCGCTCCTCCGGGATAACATCCCGGAGGAGCGATCTCCCCACTAGACACCAGGGATGACGCTGCGTCCGGTAATCGGATGCAGCTGTCATGTTTGACAGCTGCATCCGATTACTGTATTAGCGGGCACGGCGATCGGACCGTGCCCGCTAATACCTACGGTCCCGGGCTACACGCGGCACCCGGGACCGGCGCGGTTCAGAGCGGGGCCGCCGCGCGGCCCCGCTCTGAACTCCCTTACCGGCATCAGGGCGTAAATTTACGCCCGATGTCGTTAAGGGGTTAAAGACTGAACCAATTTTCATTTTTGCGTTTTCGCTTTTTCCTCCTTGTGCTTAACCCCTTGCCTCTTCAGCCTGTTTTGGCCTTAATGCCCGGAGCCTATTTTTCAAATCTGACCTGTCTCTTTTTATGTAGATATAACTCTACAATGCTTTTAACTATCGCGGTTATTCTGAGATTGTTGCCCGTGGTCGTTAAAGGCTTAAGAGTCTCAAAACACATGACTAGCCAGATATCCATCCGGGAAGGACCCGGCCAAGGGCTGGCTCCTGTACGGAAACCACTAAAATAAGGCTTCACTGGCTCTTTTTTGCATATTTGTGTTTCTCAGGGAGCAATGCACCTAGGATTTCACTGTATTGAGCGCTTTAACCAGCAGCCCACAGTGTTATTTTTGGCTGGTCTCCCTGAGATCAGTGATCTGTTTCCCATATGGCTCTAATAGGCATTGCTCTCACCTAGCCAGAATCCTGCTCCACACGGATGAAGGGCAACACTCCTAAACAGCTGTCTGTAGATGGATACATGGCCTTGGTTTTTCCCTTGTCATTACATTGACTTATAGGGGCAAAAAGAGAAAGGAGCTGCTGACACTATTGCCTCTCGGCTACATTTAAAAACCAATGCCAGGATGTTGGTATATAATTTGATCAAACCATAAACTAACTAAACTAACTCTACACTGTGTCGGCCAGCGACCACTAACTCACAGAGCGAGCGCAAGCATGGAAGGGAGGCCATAGAATGGCCCTGCAACCCTAGTGTCACAGGACCAAACCCCAAGGGCCCCCCAAACCCAGCAGATGCCGCCAGCAGAGAAAGGGGCCACCTTGTTTGGTTAGGGACTCATGTGTATCAGAGACCTGCACATGGTACATGAGGCAATATGGTTTGATCAAATTATATACTAACTTCTAATGTTGGTTTTTAATGTAGCTGAACAAGTTTTCGTGTCAACCATGGGTGCAATGTGCAGCCATTTCTGTCCTTTAGGCTTGTGCATATTTTATCTATTCTGTCTCTTTTTTCATTGTGGCTAGCACTCCCTCTTTTTAAGACCCATGTGATCCAAATTAGCAGGAAGAAGCGGTGTATATATGGTAAGTACCTCCTTTTGTTCTCCTATTCTACCTGCAGGAGCAATGGTAAGAGATAACAGCTTGTTCACACTTGTCTTGCTTGGTGGCTGCTCTCTCCGCTGGCGGCACCTGTGTGGTTCGGGGGGGTCCTTGGGGTTTGGCCCTTTGGGCTTGCAGGGCCATTCCGTGACCCCCCTTCCCTGCTTGTGCACGCTTTGCGTACGCTGACCAACAAAGTGTTGTTTGGTTAGGGACTCATGTGTATCAGAGACCTGCACATGGTACATGAGTCAATATGGTTTGATTAAATTATATACTAACTTCTAATGTTGGTTTTTAATGTAGCTGAACAAGCCTTCGTGTCAACCATGGGTGCGATGTGCAGCCATTTCTGTCCTTTAGGCTTGTGCATATTTTATCTATTCTATCCCTTTTTTCGTTGTGGCTAGCACTCCTCCTTTGTAAGACCCATGTGATCCAAATTAGCAGGAAGAAGCTGTGTACTTATGGTAAGTACCTCCTTTTGTTCTCCCATTCTACCTGCAGGAGCAATGGTAAGATATAACAGCTTGTTCACACTTGTGTTGCTTGGTGGCCGTTCTCTCCGCTGGCAGCACCTGTGTGGTTCAGGGGGGCCCTTGGGGTTTTGTCCTGTGGCATTGGGGTTGCAGGGCCATTCCGTGACCCCCCTTCCCTGCTTGCGCACGCTTTGCGGGGTTTGCGTACGCTGACCGACACAGTGTTGTTTGGTTAGGGACTCATGTGTATCAGAGACCTGCACGTGGTACATGAGGCAATATGGTTTGATCAAATTATATACTAACTTCTGATGTTGGTTTTTAATGTAGCCTGAACAAAATCATTCTTACACGCACGCATTGCAAACCGATATCAGGGAATACTACATTACACGTATCCAGCAGCCACCCGAGACATACCTTATGTGCCATCCCCATTGGGGAAATGACACGCATACGAAGAAATTGCAGCTCAGATACAGCATATAATGAGGAGAAGAAAATATGCAAAGAAAGATTGAGGGTCAGAGGGTATACTGAGTGGATGCTAAACAGAGCAGAGAAAAAAGCAGACTAAAAAAATAGAAAAGAACTTGTCACGACTGGCAGGTAAAGACAAGACACTCGACAGTGGGCCCTAAATCTTACCCCACCCACTGTCACCTGCCTACTTGCCTCGGTCGACCCTAGGCGGTCGCGGACAACCACGAAGACAATCCCTATACTGTATACGTGCAGAACATAAAACACGGACAGACAGACAAACACAATGCGGGGAGTCAACTAGCCGAGTCAGAAACCAAACGAGCTGCGCAGTACAAAATCAGAACCAAACGGAGAGTCAGGGGACAGGCAAAAGGTCAGAATCCAGGCGAGGCAAAAGAGGAAGGATATAGCAGAATACAAGGGACTGGGGAGCTGGGATCAGAAACAACTAATAGCCAGCGATTAGAGGCTGGCACTAATAACACTTTATACTGGATCAGGAGCCCGGACCAAAGGCTGATTGGTCCGGTCTCCTGAATCCAGACGCACAGCAGCTGATGCAGTGCAGACTGAGTGGCAGAGAGATCCGTCACTCAGCCTGAGCTCAACAGCACTCAGCTGCTCGGCCGGGCGACGTACACTAACGCGAGACCCGCGGCTCCCCTGGTTACTAGGGACGCCGTCGGGTCTCCGTGACGTCACCCGGCCTGGCCGAGGAGGGCGGCGCTGCGCTCCAGCCGGAGCAGACGACGCTGGAGCGCGGTCAGGTAAGTTCCTGACATTACCCCCCCCTTCAGGAGGGGCCTCCGGACCCTTACCTAAGGGACCAGGCTTAGATGGATTTTGTAGATGAAACTGTCTAACTAGACGTGATGCATGCAAATCTCTACTAGCTACCCAAGTGCGCTCCTCTGGCCCAAATCCTTTCCAATGAACTAAATATTGCAAAGAACTCTGAACCCGACGAGAATCCAGAATTCTCTCCACCTCATATTCCAGTTCACCCTGAATGACCAACGGAGCGGGAGGAGCAGACGGAATCACCGGATTAACAAATTTTTTCAATAGCGATTTATGAAAAACATCGTGAATTCTAAGACTCCTAGGCAACAGCAGCTTAAATGAAACTGGATTTATGATCTCTACTATAGGATAGGGACCAATGTATTTAGGAGACAATTTACCAGATGGTGTCTTTAATTTCAAATTTCTAGTAGAGAGCCACACCTTGTCACCTACCTTGTACTCAGGGCCAGATATGCGTCTTTTATTAGACTGTTTTTTACAATTCTCTTGAGCTTTAACCAGGTTCTGCAGAGCCTGGGCCCAAACTGTGCACAGTTTTCTGTAAATTCTTTCGGCAGATGGATTAGTGGATTCAGACGCATGTACAGAAGAACAACGAGGATTAAACCCAAAATTACAAAAGAACGGCGACATTTTGAGAGACTGACTTTCACGATTGTTTAGGGCAAATTCAGCCAATGGTAAGTATTCTCTCCATTTCTCCTGTGAACCTGCAACGAAACACCTTAAGAATTGCTCCAGTGACTGATTTACCCTCTCCGTTTGTCCATTGGATTGTGGATGAAAGGCTGAAGAAAATGACAAAGATATACCTAGGCGACCACAAAACTCTTTCCAGAATCTAGATATGAACTGTACTCCCCGGTCAGACACGGTACCCCATGCAACCGTAAGACATGGTTAATAAACAGAGAGGCCAAAGTACGAGCATTGGGAAGTTTGTTGAGAGGAATTAAATGACACATCTTCGAGAACCTGTCAACAACCACCCAAATCACCGTTTTACCCTTAGAGGATGGTAAATCAGTTATAAAATCCATGGAGATGTGGGTCCAAGGTCTAGCAGGCAGAGGCAGGGGTTGAAGAAGTCCCTCCGGTAACCTGCGAGGAACCTTGGACCTGGCACAAATCTCACAGGCTTCTACAAACAGTTTAGTATCCGTGGCCCAGGATGGCCACCAATAATGACGAGACAGTAGATATTTGGTACCAGCAATACCTGGATGACCTGCCAGTACTGAACAATGTGTTTCTTCCAACACTCTCAACCGAAGATTAGGGGGAACAAATAATTTATTTTCCGGGGTGTTTCTAGGCGCCATGGACTGAGACTGAACCACCTGAGCAGCCAGATCAGGCTGCAGAATTGCCACCACCACCCCAGGAGATAAGATGGTTTCGGATTCTTTTACAGGGACTTCGTTAATACTGAAACTACGAGATAAAGCATCTGCCCTTACATTCTTGGAACCTGGTCTGAAGGTGATTTCGAAATCAAATCGTGCAAAAAACAATGCCCATCTGGCTTGCCGTGGAGTAAGACGCTTGGCTTTATCTAAATAAACGAGGTTTTTATGATCGGTTAAAACCTTAATTTTGTGTTTAGCCCCCTCTAAAAAATGTCTCCACTCATCAAATGCCCACTTAATGGCAAGGAGCTCTCTATTGCCAATGTCATAGTTGCATTCGGTCTTGGAGAACTTTCTAGAGAAGTAGGCTATGGGTCGGAGGTTAGTGAGTGTTACGGGACCTTGTGACAGGACAGCCCCTACACCCACCTCAGATGCATCTACCTCGACAATAAAAGGTAATTCAAAGTTAGGTTGAATCAACACCGGAGCGGCAGAAAAACATGTTTTGAGTTTGTCGAAGGCCAGGATGGCTTCAGGAGTCCAGTTATCCATATCGGAACCCCTTCTGGTAAGATCAGTTAAGGGTTTAGCAATTACTGAGAATCCCTTAATAAATTTTCTGTAGTAGTTGGCGAAACCCAGAAATCTTTGAAGAGCTTTAAGATTCCTTGGGCGTTCCCACTTTTCAATGGCTGCCACCTTAAGGGGATCCATACCAAAAGAACTAGGGGTGATCTTATATCCCAGAAAAGAGACCTCCTGAACACCAAACTGGCACTTCGACAACTTCGCAAATAACTGATTATGTCTTAAAAGTTCCATAACTCTGCGAACATGGTTGACATGTGAAGACCAATCTGGAGAAAAAACCAAGATATCGTCCAAGTACACCACTACAAAACGACCCAGGTACTCACGAAACACATCATTGACGAAGCGTTGGAAAACTGCGGGAGCATTACACAACCCGAAGGGCATGACTAGGTATTCAAAGTGTCCCTCGGGGGTATTGAATGCAGTTTTCCACTCGTCACCTTCCCTTATTCGAATTAAATTATAGGCCCCCCGGAGGTCGATCTTAGAAAACCACCGGGCCCCCACAATCTGATCAAACAAATCTGGAATCAAAGGGAGCGGGTGTTGATCCTTAATGGTGATTTTATTTAGCTCTCGATAATCAATGCAGGGGCGTAATCCACCATCTTTTTTGCCTACAAAGAAAAATCCGGCCCCCAGGGGAGAACAGGAGGGACGGATGTGACCCTTGTGTAAGCTTTCCTTAATATAATCCCGCATAGCTTCCCTTTCTGGTCGAGACAAATTAAAGATACGCCCTTTCGGGTATTTAGATTCAGGAACCAAATCGATAGCACAATCGTATGGACGATGAGGGGGTAGTTCATCCACCGATTTTTCATCAAAAACATCACGAAAATCAGACAAAAACTCCTGGATCTCCCCTTCTAATGAAGAACATCCTGTTAAATTTAACGAAAGACAGTGAGCAGCACACTCGGGCCCCCATTGGACGAGTTCCCTGCTAGCCCAATCAAAAACAGGGTTATGCTGGGTCAACCAGGGCAAACCTAAAATAACATTGGAAGATAAATTGTCCATAACCAGAAAATCAAGACACTCCGAATGGATCGACCCCACTTTTACTTCTAGAGGAGGAGTGATATATTTCACTCTACCTTGAGCCAGTGGGGTAAAGTCCGCCCCAGTAATACTCAGCGGGCATTTAAGCTGAAGTGGACATACCTCCAGACTGGACCAAAACCCGGAATTAATAAAATTAGCGGATGCCCCTGAATCAACATGGGCAAACCCCGAAATACACTTCTCACCCAAACATAGTGAGATGGGGACCATTAATTTATTCTTATCGAGTGGTACCTGTGCGCCTGAGTGACCCCCTCGATAGTCACTCAGGCGCTGGAGTTTTCCGGCGATGATCCAGGCTTGGAAGTACACTCCCGAACACGGTGTCCAGCTTTGCCACAGTACAGACACAGATTATGTTGCATACGATGGGCCCGTCTAGTTTTCGCATCGGTAGCACCGATCTGCATGGGTTCCTCCGGAGGTGGTAACGGGGAAGGAGGAGGTTTAGAAGGAGACAGAAAAGAGGTAGGGGTTTTACAGAGTTCCATGGTTCCTTTCTCCCTACGTCTGTCCCGCGTACGACGATCCACCCTGATGGCTAACGTCATGGTCTCTTCTAACGTTTCAGGAGGAGGATAAGCTACCAACCAGTCCTTTAGCTGCTCAGAGAGGCCCACCCGAAACTGATAGCGCAGAGCAGAGTCGTTCCAACCGGATGGGATACACCACTGGCGGAACTCTGCGCAATAGTCCTCAACTGGCCTTTTCCCTTGTCTTAAAGATGTCAATTGTCGCTCGGCTACAGCAGTCCTGTCAGGGTCGTCATACAGTAATCCCAAAGCTGAAAAGAAATAATCAACCGAGGTTAACTCTATGGCGTTAGGAGGAAGAGAAAATGCCCACTCCTGTGGTGGCCCCTGCAACAGTGACATGATAATCCCCACTCTTTGGGACTCGTCCCCTGAGGAGCGGGGACGTAATCGAAAGAACAGTCGGCACCCCTCTCTGAAAGTCCGAAAATTCCTTCTATCGCCCTTAAATTTTTCTGGGAGTTGTACTGGTGGTTCAGGGGGTGAAGGGTTGGTCATGGTAACTTGTCGGGGAGCAGCCTCCTGCTCCTGAACCCGTTCAGCAAGACTCTGTACCATTGAGTTTAGGTTCTGCATTTGCTCCAACAATGCTTTCATAGGATCCATAATAAAAATCCTGGTGCACGTCACAAAACTGTAAGGCTGGCTATTCTGTCACGACTGGCAGGTAAAGACAAGACACTCGACAGTGGGCCCTAAATCTTACCCCACCCACTGTCACCTGCCTACTTGCCTCGGTCGACCCTAGGCGGTCGCGGACAACCACGAAGACAATCCCTATACTGTATACGTGCAGAACATAAAACACGGACAGACAGACAAACACAATGCGGGGAGTCAACTAGCCGAGTCAGAAACCAAACGAGCAGCGCAGTACAAAATCAGAACCAAACGGAGAGTCAGGGGACAGGCAAAAGGTCAGAATCCAGGCGAGGCAAAAGAGGAAGGATATAGCAGAATACAAGGGACTGGGGAGCTGGGATCAGAAACAACTAATAGCCAGCGATTAGAGGCTGGCACTAATAACACTTTATACTGGATCAGGAGCCCGGACCAAAGGCTGATTGGTCCGGTCTCCTGAATCCAGACGCACAGCAGCTGATGCAGTGCAGGCTGAGTGGCAGAGAGATCCGTCACTCAGCCTGAGCTCAACAGCACTCAGCTGCTCGGCCGGGCGACGTACACTAACGCGAGACCCGCGGCTCCCCTGGTTACTAGGGACGCCGTCGGGTCTCCGTGACGTCACCCGGCCCGGCCGAGGAGGGCGGCGCTGCGCTCCAGCCGGAGCAGACGACGCTGGAGCGCGGTCAGGTAAGTTCCTGACAGAACTACTAAGAGGCAAACATGAAGATACACGTAACACTAATATCACCAGTAAGCCTACACTTATTTTACAGTATAGTCCCCAATTTAATTTAATAAAAAACATAATTAATCAAAATATACACATACTTAAGGAGGGCAATTTACTAAACAAAATACTATCTAATGGCATCAATATAGTGTCGCGTAGAGCGTGCACCTTGGGGAATGAGTTAGCTCCGTCTTTTTCTAAAAATAAAAAAACTAAAAAAACTTGGTTACATACTAAAGGATTCTATAAATGTGGTAGTACACCATGCAAAACATGTTCCCACGTTAAACAGACTAAAACCTTTTCCAGCAATCATAGTGAGAAACAATATGATATATGTTCATTTATAAACTGTAATAGCCAGAATGTAGTTTACATGATATCCTGCACACATTGTAATAAACACTATGTGGGTTGTACAGGCAGAAAACTTAAAACAAGAATTAATGAACATTTATATGATATACAGAATGTTACCACTAGAGGGCTGTCGGGAGCCTCAAAACATTTTGTGGAGGAACACCAAAGCTCCGTTACATTCTTTCAAGTTTGTGCGTTGGAAAAAGTTTATAAGTCCCCTAGGGGGGGTGATATCCAACAAAAACTAAAAAATAGGGAAGCATATTGGATGTATAGATTAAATACGTATGCCCCCAAAGGATAGAATCTTAGAAGATAATTGCTACTCTATTATTAATGCAGAATTTTTTAGATCCGGGATTCATTATTATTAGTGTAAAATTTATAGTTTACGCAGTTGTCTATTCCGCCTACTATGTATAATGTGTACCATTGTATGTTTAATATTTTCTTTTTACTTTAGAGCTTATTAGACTCTATATGATATGTGATCTAGTACGTAAGAGGTTACCGGCCCAGACCTCTAGTAAGTTAACATGTGTGTTGAGTAATTGAAGCATTCACGTGTGGAGGGGGGTGTGAGCGTAATGCCAGCCTCGCGAGATTTTGAACAGGGCCATACATGCATTTATACAATTGCTTTGCAAGAGAAAGGTAGCCTTGAGTAAGAGTGCAAAAAACCCACTCGAAACGCGTAGGCGTTATCTATGCTGGGGGCTGTTGTCCTTCTGTACCACCAGGTGATGTATGCAATAAATGGGATTGGATCTCATTATCAAGCTTGCTGGATCATTTGTTGTATTCTAATAAGGTTCGGTAACCCTGCTCTATGCCATAATACACACACTGCTTCTTTGTAGTAACAACCCCCCCCCCTTTTTATCAAAATTTGCCCTGTACTCAAAATGAAATGTCAGAATATTTATGTCAATGCAATATTTTGTTTTTTCCATTTCAATAAATTTGCAAAAATTATGGGGGTGTTCAGTGCAAAAGGATAGGAGAAACATGATTTTTTTCTTTTTTTAGCAACATAAATGTTTTCTATTTATTTATTTCCTATGAATGCTTATACATTTCTAGGACAAAATTTGTCCTGGGGCCCATAGGACTGTAGGTGTGCTATTGTTCTATTCTGCTGATATGCCATCAATGTGTAAAACACACATGTATTGTAAATATAAACAGGATCTCATTGATGTGTTATGATTCTCTAAATAGGTTATAGTTCAATTCCCTGAAGTATATATTCCATCTGTACACATATGCAGCCCAATAACAGGTGCTTTTCATTTAGTGACTGCATTTCTTCCTAATGTTCCACTGACCTGAGCCTAATAGTCCCCATCAATATAACCTTTTCTATGTCAACAATGTGGTCAACTTTTTTAGTTAGCTTCTTTGAAAAGAATACAAGTGCATTTTCTTTTGCTGCAGGTTTAAAGCTGCTTTAGAACAAATATTGGACATAACGTAAGGACGCTTATCTATAGATCAGTTAGACACATTCCTTGGAGATGGAATTTTGGTGGTTTTTAGGTTGACATTTTCAAACTTCTCAACTCCAGTGTAAAAGCTGTTTGTGGTAATATAAAGGATTAAGCTTTTGGTGTTGGAACAGGTTGGATGTATACCTTGGATGCTAAAGAGGAGATAAGGGAGTAATTGAGCACGTAATGGAGGGCATGTATGCATGAAGGTTGCTGCAGATTATTCTGTAGTCTCTTGTGTGCACCTGGGCTATTTCTTTTGTGTATTTCCAGACAAGAGGTATGTGCCCTGTTGCAAAAGGAAACAATTGACCCTGGAACTCTGTTTATATAGAAAGAAGACTTAGCAGCTAGTATAAAGGTAGGGCTTTAATTTCCCACAAAAATCCCTTAACTAAAGTAACTAGACTTAACAAACAGAGTGGGGCCTTAAGGCGTCACTTTATATACAAAATGTTAAGGCTTCTGAAATTGTAAAATAGAAACCTATCATCCAGACAATTCATACAGGATGGTAATACAGAACTGTTTACATAACTGTAAAATGTCACAGCAATTTGTAGAGCCATCATTTCATATAAGGAATTCTTCCTCTACATTTTTTGCTTCTAGAGTGTCTTTGTGTGACAACCACACGTTACAGAGTTGCATATGCAAAATATCAACTATCACACCTTTATTTACAATTTTTTTGTACATTTGTCAGTGCTTACATCTGTCACAGAAAATTATATTTATTAGGAAAAAACGACCAAATCAGTATATACAGACCTTCATCTACAGTGAGCATTATACAACACAAACACTGCAGGCTAAATGATCTGTTTAGGGCTACACCAACTATTATACATCGCAATGATCATGAGGAAAAATCAGAGAAAACATTTATCCAAACACCTAGTTCATTGCTGTCCATTGTAGAAATGCCACTTTTATCTGTTAGAGATCTGTACACATTTAGGGCCAGTTCACACTGAGTAAAGATGGGGTAATCCTGCCGTGCTCAGTGTGCTGCTGTAAGTGAATGAGAGGGCGCGCGCTCAGTCGCTGCCGCCGCTCTCCGCTCAGAGACCTAACATGTTAATTCTTTGAGCGTAGAGAAGAGGGAGCAAACAAGCGCGCGCCCTCTTATTCACTTACAGCAGCACACCGAGCACGGCGGGATTCCACGGCAGAAATCTCTGCCGCGGAATTCTGACGATCTTGCTCAGTGTGAACTGGCCCTAAGTGCCTGTTTACTAGTACAGACTCGCAGCTGTCTCGCTGTCTGTATATACATTACCTCTCCTTGCTGCACGGGATCCCGGCGTCCTGCTCTCCCGCCCAGCCAATCAGTGTGTCACCCAGCCGCAGCCACTGATTGGCTGGGCGGGAGAGAGGTATTGTATATACAGACAGCAGAGTGGGAGCAAAAGGGGTTATGGGGGCGGCTGCATTACATACTCTTTCAGACCGCTGCGAGTATGTAGTACTGGGACCTACCAGGACCTTGACTCATAGCTGATTTCAGATTTCAGCTGCTAGTCTGTACGTGTGAACAGACACTAAAGGAGAAATCCCATGAAATAAAAATAAAAAAAACAGGAAGGCAGGGGGTTGCAGAAAGTTTACAAAGTATACCCACCTATCCTCATGCAGCTCTTCCAGCTGCAACGTCACATACCCGGCTGCTCAAATACCCGCTCAACCAATCAGTGACTGAGCTGGGACACCACCCTGTCACTGACCGGCTGAGCAGGCAGTTGATTAGCCAGTCCATTACTTGCAGCTGAAGGAGTCTGGTATGGGACGCACACTCAGAATAATAGGGACACAGTGCTTGGTGTACCAGGCCTGTAAGATCCCTAACAATTTGTGTATACTGACAGACACTGGATTTGCTGCAGAATATTTTACAGCAAAACTTTAAAAAGCCGTAAGCAATCAGGAAGCCAGTTAACAAAATAGTGTGTGGCAGATATTGGCCCCCATTGAATTAAGCCAGATTCTTTGTAGGATCCTGCAGCCGTTTCTACAATAGGACAAATGTATCATTTGCATCTTTTATAAATAGTGTATAAAATGCTTAAGTTCTTATCAGATTATGGGTCAGTTTACTGTGCCACAGATGCTATGTAAGTCAGCTATTTACAGATGTTGTTGGGCCTCAAACTGGAATTTTTTTAAAGAAATGAATATATATATATATATATATATCTTCTGTATCTTTGGTTAAAGTTACATTGTCTCTATTTGTCTTCTGCGTTCATTTGCATCCATTATAGGATGGCAGAGTATAATAGTTTCCATTTTATTGTTCAATGTACATTTGCAAAAGCATTCTTTAAGAAGAAGGCTTTATAGAGGTTATAAAGGTACATTTATAGATACTAACCAGATACACAATACAAATACACAATAGAAAATCACGGCATTGATATAAGGCAGCAACTTTTGTGCTCCATGTGTCAAAAATTTATCCCTTAACCTGGTCCCAAGGATTACGGCTATGGAGATAACATTAAATATTTTCACACTTACCCCCAGTAAGACATCATAAAGACAGATCAGTACTATACAGTGCTTCACCCCACAGTGTAAGTTGTGAAAGTTATAAACACAGTAAGGTGAGGGCCACAGTTCGTCTTTTCTGTCCTATTAACATATCTATTTAAAGGAAAAAAGAATGGTAAAAACAGATGCAGTTGTATGCCATCCTGCAAGATCAGTTTTCCATTGACTTACATTATAAAAAAAAAAAAACTGATGAAAACGGATTTGTTAAAAAAAAATAAAAATTAACATACACAAAGACATGGTTGACTAGGTTTTTCTGTATGTTAAAATTAAACATTTATCCAAACACCTAGTTCATTGCTGTCCATTGTAGAAATGCCACTTTTATCTGTTAGAGATCTGTACACATTTAGGGCCAGTTCACACTGAGTAAAGATGGCGTAATCCCTCCGTGCTCAGTGTGCTGCTGTAAGTGAATGAGAGGGCGCGCGCTCAGTCGCTGCCGCCGCTCTCCGCTCGGAAACCTAACATGTTAGTTCTTTGAGCGTAGAGAAGAGGGAGCAAACAAGCGCGCGCCCTCTTATTCACTTACAGCAGCACACCGAGCACGGCGGGATTCCACGGCAGAAATCTCTGCCGCGGAATTCTGACGATCTTGCTCAGTTTGAACTGGCCCTAAGTGCCTGTTTACTAGTACAGACTCGCAGCTGAAATCTTGCTGCGAGTTTTGCAAAGAGATCAGCTACGAGTCAAGGTCCTGGCAGGTCCCAGCCGCCCCCTTAACCCCTTCTGCTCCGGACCGGCTCATGCTCCGCTGTCTGTATATACATTACCTCTCCTTGCTGCACGGTATCCCGGCGTCCTGCTCTCCCGCCCAGCCAATCAGTGTGTCACCCAGCCGCAGCCACTGATTGGCTGGGCGGGAGAGAGGTATTGTATATACAGACAGCAGAGTGGGAGCAAAAGGGGTTATGGGGGCGGCTGCATTACATACTCTTTCAGACCGCTGCGAGTATGTAGTACTGGGACCTACCAGGACCTTGACTCATAGCTGATTTCAGATTTCAGCTGCGAGTCTATACGTGTGAACAGACACTAAAGGAGAAATCCCATGAAATAAAAATAAAAAAAACAGGAAGGCAGGGGGTTGCAGAAAGTTTACAAAGTATACCCACCTATCCTCATGCAGCTCTTCCAGCTGCAACGTCACATACCCGGCTGCTCAAATACCCGCTCAGCCAATCAGTGACTGAGCTGGGACACCACCCTGTCACTGACCGGCTGAGCAGGCAGTTGATTAGCCAGTCCATGACTTGCAGCTGAAGGAGTCTGGTATGGGACGCACACTCAGAATAGTAGGGACACAGTGCTTGGTGTACCAGGCCTGTAAGATCCCTAACAATTTGTGTATACTGACAGACACTGGATTTGCTGCAGAATATTTTACAGCAAAACTTTAAAAAGCCGTAAGCAATCAGGGTGCCAGTTAACAAAATAGTGTGTGGCAGATATTGGCCCCCATTGAATTAAGCCAGATTCTTTGTAGGATCCTGCAGCCGTCTCTACAATAGGACAAATGTATCATTTGCATCTTTTATAAATAGTGTATAAAATGCTTAAGTTCTTATCAGATTATGGGTCAGTTTACTGTGCCACAGATGCTATGTAAGTCAGCTATTTACAGATGTTGTTGGGCCTCAAACTGGAAAATTGTTTTTTAAGAAATGAATATATATATATCTTCTGTATCTTTGGTTAAAGTTACATTGTGTCTATTTGTCTTCTGCATTCATTTGCATCCATTATAGGATGGCAGAGTATAATAGTTTCCATTTTATTGTTCAATGTACATTTGCAAAAGCATTCTTTAAGAAGAAGGCTTTATAGAGGTTATAAAGGTACATTTATAGATACTAACCAGATACACAATATAAATACACAATAGAAAATCACGGCATTGATATAAGGCAGCAACTTTTGTGCTCCATGTGTCAAAAATGTATCCCTTAACCTGGTCCCAAGGACTACGGCTATGGAGATAACATTAAATATTTTCACACTTACCCCCAGTAAGACATCATAAAGACAGATCAGTACTATACAGTGCTTCACCCCACAGTGTAAGTTGTGAAAGTTATAAACACAGTAAGGCGAGGGCCACAGTTCGTCTTTTCTGTCCTATTAACATATCCATTTAAAGGAAAAAAGAATGGTAAAAACAGATGCAGTTGTATGCCATCCTGCAAGATCAGTTTTCCATTGACTTACATTATAAAAAAAAAAAAACCTGATGGAAACGGATTTGTTAAAAAAAAATAAAAATTTACATACACAAAGACATGGTTGACTAGGTTTTTCTGTATGTTAAAATTAAACATGTAATAAGAACACTTGAAATACCAGCACTGCCTATCAGAATCCTGGGAAAGAGGTGTGGAGTAACGTACTAAACAATACAGCTGTCTGCACGCCGTGGGTAAAAACAAATAGCTAATAAGAAACAGTTACCGTTCCGCGCTATGCCGATGAATCGGCAAACAGCAAGGTGATACAATGTATGTAACTTGCTGTGTTGAACCAAATGATAGTCTATACCAGTGATTTTCAACCTTTTTTTGAGCCGCGGCACATTTTTTATACTTAAAAAATCCCGGGGCACACCACCAACCAAAATGGCACAAAATGACACTAAAACAGTACATATTATACATATAGTTCACGGAGTTCACTCTTGGGGGTTAAAATCAGCTTCTTATCACCACAAGAGGTGCTTTTTAAGTCCTCAAGAGTGAAATATGCCTGGCAGAGGTCCTTTCAATAAATTATTTATTTTAAAAAAGTGAAATAAAAAAGGATAACCCCCTCATATATACAATCCCATGTAACCTCATACATACAGTCCCATGTATTCCTATATATATATATATATATATATATATATATATATATATATATACATATATATATCTATATCATAAAATCAAAGTCTGTCTGTCTGTCTGTCCTTCTGTCTGTCTGTCTGTCTGTCCTCTATAGACTTCCAAACGCCTGAACCGTTTGACCCCAAATTTGGCACACAGATACATTGGGTGCCCGGGAAGGTTATTGCGAAGGTCCCGTTCCCGCCAGATGTACAGGAGGGGAGGGGGAGGGGAAAGAGAGGCGCCCCATAGAGATGAATGGGAAAATCTCCTCACTGCAAACACAGGTGATATAATTAGCTGCAGCAGACACGGCAGTTGGAGCCTTAGCAACCAATAGGATTACTGCTTTCATTTTCACAGGGAGCAATGGTTGCTAGGGAAGCTGCCTCACAACATCCACAGTAATAACTGGTAGACCCCCTACTCCATCCATACAGTACATGTATATACAGGGCCCCCTACTCCATCTATACAGTTCATGTATATACAGGACCCCCTACTCCATCTATACAGTACATGTATATACAGGACCCCCCAACTCCATCTATACAGTACATGTATATACAGGGCACAACAGGTATACCAAACTGTGACTGGGTAACACTGCTACACCAGACCTGACCAATACCGCCATACTGTGACTGGATAACACCTCCATACTAGACCTGACCAATACCGCCATACTGTGACTGGATAACACCTTCATACCAGACCTGACCAATACCGCCATACTGTGACTGGGTAACACCGCCACACCAGACCTGACCAATACCGCCATACTGTGACTGGATAACACTGCCACACCAGACCTGACCAATACCGCCACACTGTGACTGGATAACACTGCTATACCAGACCTGATACCAACATACTGTGACTGGATAACAGTGCCGTACCAGACCAGAACAATACCGCCATACTGTGACTGGATAACACTGCCACACCAGACCTGACCAATACCACCATACTGTGACTGGATAACACTGTCATACCAGACCTGACCAATACCGCCATACTGTGACTGGATAACACTGTCATATAAGACCTGACCAATACCGCCATACTGTGAATGGATAACACCACCAGACCTGACCAATACCGCTATACTGTGCTGGATAACACTGTCATACCAGACCTGACCAATAACGCCATACTGTGACTGGATAACACTGCCATACCAGACCTGACCAATACCGCCATACTGTGCTGGATAACACTGTCATACCAGACCTGACCAATACCGCCATACTGTGACTGGATAACACTGCCATACCAGACCTGACTAATACCGGCAAACTGTGACTGGGTAACGCCGCCACACCAGTCCTGACCAATACCACCATACTATGACTGGATAACACCATTATATCAGACCTGACCAATACTGCCATACTGTGACTGGATAACACCGCTATACCAGACCTGACCAATACCACCATACCGTGACTGGATAACACCGCCACACCAGACCTGACCAATACCGCCATACTGTGACTGGATAACACCCCCATACCAGACATGACCAATACCGACACACTGTGACTGAATAACACTGCCATACGGGTAAATACAACCCTGCAGGCATACATGACACTATAGGTATATAGGACCCCAAAACTATACACTACAAGTGCACGGGACCTCCACAAAACTATATACTACAGGTATACAGGACCCCAAACTTTACACTACAGGTATACAGGACCCCAAAACTATATACTACAGGTATACAGGACCTCCACCAACTATATACTTCAGGTATACAGGAACTCCACCAACTATATACTACAGGTATATAGGACCCCAAATATACTACAGGTATACAGGAACTCCACCAGCTATATACTACAGGTATATAGGACCACAAACTATACACTACAGGTATACAGGACCTCCACCAACTCTATACTATAGTTATACAGGACCCTCAAACTATTTACTACAGGTATACAGGACCCCCGAACTATATACTACAGGTATACAAGACCTCCACCAATTATACACTACAGGTATCCAGGACCCTCAAACTATAAACTACAGGTATACAAGACCTCCACTAACTATACATTACAGGTATACAGCACCAACTATATACTACAGGTATACAGGACCCCCGAACTATACAGTGCAGGTATACAGGACCTTCACCAACTGTACACTGCAGGTATACAGGACCTCCCTCAACTATACACTATAGGTATACAGCCCCCCCAACTATGCACTACAGATATGCGAGACCCCTAAAAACTATACATTGTGGGTATACAGAACCCCTCCAACTATGCACTACAGGTATACACTAATTCCACTGATTAACTCAGATGAAACAATACCTTTAGCTTGGCCTCCTGGGCACCTTAGAACAAATCTTATTAACACACTGACACTTTATACCCGGGCAGCGCCGGGTACATTTTCTAGTATATATATATATATATATATATATATATATATATATATATACAGTCCCATGTAAACTGATACATACAGTCCCACGTATATGAGCACATAATTATCAGCACCATATACTGTGGTGATGTGCACTGTATAGCGCCACAGTATATGGTGCTGATAATTATGTGGCTCATATGCTGCAATATAAAGGGGTACAATGAGAAGTACTATGGCCATGAGGCCAGAGTACAAGTGCCCCCTGCTTTGCCCTCATACAGTAATAATGCCACTTGCAGTATGCCCCCATATAATAATAATGCCCCCTGCAGTATGCCCCCATATAATAATTATGCCCCCTGCAGTATGCCCCCATATATTAATAATGTCCCCTGCAGTATGCCCCCATATAATAATAATGCCCCTGCAGTATGCCCCCATATATTAATAATGCCCCCTGCAGTATGCCCCCATATATTAATAATGCCCCCTGCAGTATGCCCCCATATATTAATAATGCCCCCTGCAGTATGCCCCCATATATTAATAATGCCCCCTGCAGTATGCCCCCATATATTAATAATGCCCCCTGAAGTATACCAATATGCACCAATAGTTTAAAAACAAAACAAAACATCATACTCACCTAATCCGCGCTGTGTGGCTGCAGGCAGCAGCTCACCCTCCTCTTCAGGCTCCATCCTGTGAGCCGTGGGGACTGAACCTCCGGCAGACGTGATGACGTCACATCATCACACCCGCCGGAGAGGTCACGTCCCGGCGTCCCATAGGCTGCTGGCGTGAAGTGCCACGGCCTATGGGAGTGAATGTCAGAGCAGGACGCTGACAGGTCCTGCTGCGACATTCTGCTCGATTGAATGTTTCGCCCGCTCACTGTGTGAGTGGGCGGAACATCAAACCGATCGGCATATCCCTAGAAGCTGCGCGGCCGCAGCTTCTAGGGATATTAAAGGGACAGTGACGCATTTCCCACTGGGATCCCACGGCACTCCTGGTGGGTTCTCACGGCACACCAGTGTGCCGCGGCACCCCGTTTGGGAAACGCTGGTCTATACAAATGATGTGTGACACGATTGCAGTAAGGTACATACTGGAATAGGGAACTGACCTGTTCCTAGATGTGAGATTCTGATTTCAGAATCGAGGTGATGAGCTTGCAGATGATGTGTATAGTAGTTATATTCACATCGGCGGTCAGTTGGTAGGTGAACGATTCAAACTTGTATGTCCAGTATATGAAAAAGGTAGATCTTTCTTCTGGCAGATGGTGCGCTCTGGCCGGCAGCGCACACACTCCTGCCGAACGGTAAGTTCAGTCACTGACAGACTGTATAATGTCACAGCAGTTGCAACTGATCCTGGTTAGGGTCAGAAGGCTACTGCACATCTGCCAGAAGAAAGATCTACCTTTTCATATACTGGATGTTAGAGTTGATTCTCCATATAGCAATACAGTAGCCATCTTATATCCTTATATATATATATATATATATATATATATATATATATATATATATATATAATATAATGGTATATAGACAGTATGATATAGTAACTTGTGGAGACTTCTTTCAGGTACCAGCTAGCACTGGAATGTTTAAACATAAGCTAGTCTTATCTCTTGCGTAAAAGAGCTTGTCTTGAGAATGTCCACCTGGTAGCTATACATACTTCTTTGATATATATTGATGTAACCAATAACTATTAATCTTGTGATATTTGGGCATGTATCCAGAGATTATGTCTTAAAAGAAGATGAAGTTCAACTAATAAACAGAATTCTTGCATGATACACAACTGCTATGTGTTAGTGTGAGTGTTCTAAATCAGAATCTCTACAACATACTCAGAGGGAAACGTTGACCCTAACAAACCTGGGGCATCCACCGTGGGGCTCGAGGACAAAGGAGAATAATTTACTGACCTCCCAGACCTAGACGTGACTGCAGGAGCTCGTGGAACCACAGATCCATCAAAGTCAGCACTGCAAGGTAAGAGTTTTTATCTTACCAATTCTGATCTTTGTTTCTAAGTTCTTCTGTTGTCCTGTCCGAGGGTGAGGTAAATAATAAATACTTTTTCTTCTTTATAAACCCTTCAGTTTTCCAAGAACCTAACTTGAGCAGTATGTTGTATGAGTGTTACTAAATGAACACTTGGGTTGAATTTAGCTTAATTCTTGGCGTCCTCCTGTATGTTGTGTTTCTCATTTGGATATTGTGGAAAGTGACTAGTCATAGGGATGTAGAGAACCCTGGAATCCCCTAACTGATCTTTAAATTCTCTTTTTGATTAGATACAGTGCTTAAAGCACTTAGGAAGTCTTGGAATACATATACGTTCTACAGTCATGGCCAAAAGTTTTGAGAATGACACAAATATTATATTTTCACATGATCTGCTGCCCTCTGGTTTTTATGTGTGTTTGTCAGATGTTTTTATCACATACAGAAATATAATTGCAATCATATTATGAGTAACACAAGCTTATATTGACAGAATGAGTTAATGCAGCAAGTCAATATTTGCAGTGTTGACCCTTCTTCTTCAGGACCTCTGCAATTCTCCCTGGCATGCTCTCAATCAACTTCTGCACCAAATCCTGACTGATAGAAGTCCATTCTTGCACAATCAATGCTTGCATTTTGTTAGAATTTGTTGGTTTTGTTTGTCCACCCGTCTCTTGATGATTGACCACAAGTCCTTAATGGGATTAAGATCTGGGGAGTTTCCAGGCCATGGACCCAAAATCTCTATGTTTTGTTTCCTGAGCCATTTAGTTATCACCTTTGCTTTATGGCAAGGTGCTCCATCATGCTGGAAAAGGCATTGTTGATCGCCAAACTGCTCTTGGACGGTTGGGAGAAGTTGCTCTTGGAGGACATTCTGGTACCATTCTTTATTCATGGCTGTTTTTAGGCAAGACTGTGAGAGAGCCAATTCCCTTGGCTGAGAAGCAACTCCACACATGAATGGTTTCAGGATGCTTTACAGTTGGCATGAGACAAGACTGGTGGTAGTGCTCACCTCGTCTTCTTCGAATAAGCTTTCCAGATGTCCCAAACAATCGGAAAGGGGATTCATCAGAGAAAATTACTTTACCCCAGTCCTCAGCAGTCCACTCCCTGTACCTTTTGCAGAATATCAGTCTGTTTTTGATGTTTTTTTCTGGAGAGAAGTGGCTTCTTTGCTGCCCTCCTTGAGACCAGGCCTTGCTCCAAGAGTCTCCGCCTCACAGTGCATGCAGATGCACTCACACCTGCCTGCTTCCATTCCTGAGCAAGCTCTACACTGCTGGTAGCCCGATCCCGCCGCTGAAACTCTTTTAAGAGACGGTCCTGGCGCTTGCTGGTCTTTCTTGGGCGCCCTGGAGCCTTTTTGGCAACAATGGATCCTCTCTCCTTGAAGTTCTTGATGATGCTATATCCAATAGATTGTTGACTGAGGTGCAATCTTTCTAGCTGTGATACTCTTCCCTGTTAGGCCATTTTTTGTGCAGTGCAATGATGACTGCATATGTTTCTTTAAAGATAACCATGGTTAACAGAAGAGAAACAATGCCAAGCACCAGCCTCCTTTTAAAGTGTCCAGCGGTGTCATTCTTACTTAATCATGACAGATTGATCTCCAGCCCTGTCCTCATCAACACCCACACCTATGTTAATGGAGCAATCACTAAAACGATGTTAGCTGATGCTTTTAAGCTAGAGCTGCAATGATGTTGAAATGTGTTTTGGGGGATAAAGTTCATTTTCTAGGCAAATATTGACTTTGCAAGAAATTGCTGTTAAGCTGATCACTCTTTATAACATTCTGGGGTATATGCAAATTGCCATTTCAAAAACTGAAGCAGTAGACTTTGTAAAAATTAATATTTGTATCATTCTCAAAACTTTTGGCCATGACTGTACTTATTGGAGCAGTTTGGGGGGGTGAGCTCAGGTAAAGAGACACTCTAAACGCAAGTTTCTTGTCAACCAGACATGTCAGCAGCTTTATTTTCAAGCATAGAGACTCCAGAAACAAAATACAGCTTTCTTCAGCAGAAATAAGTCTTTAAAATGGCATAAATGAAAGTTCACAGAAATCATACAGTCCTGTACAGTCTCCTAGAGCACAGTCACAGCAGATACAGGGTTATCTCTCACCCATCTGTAACTCAGCAGTCTCTCTTAGTAACACAGCTCCAGTATCAGCAGCAGCAGAGCACTGTCCACACCATGCTGCTTCCAAGTCCAACTCCCATCATACTAGCTAGGGTTTTAATCCCCCTGCACCTGTGGGGAGATCAGCCTCCTGGTTAACCTCTTAGTAGCTGGTGAGAAATATACCTGCCTTGCCAGATTAACCCATTCAACCTGCTACACATGCCTCCCCCCAACTCCAGGCCGTAGGTCTGGACATTAACTCCTAGCAGGCAATGAACCTTTGAAAGGGCATCCACATTCTGATGTTTTCTCGCAGATCTGTGCTCTACCTTAAATTTATATTCTTGCAGAGCTAAGAACCACCTGGTCACTCTAGGATTACGGTCTTTATTCCGAGCCATCCAAGTTAGGGGTGCATGGTCTGAAACCAACCTAAATGGTCTACCAACCAAATAGTACCTAAGGACATTTAATGCCCATTTTATGGCAAGGCATTCCTTTTCCACAATGGAATAATTTTTCTCCACTGATGACAGTTTTCTACTGAGGTACATCACAGGATGCTCTTCCCCATCTACCATCTGTGCCAACACGGCACCTAATCCTACCTCTGATGCATCAGTCTGTACAATAAACTCCTTCTTAAAGTCATACTTGTGGAAAAAAGAAAAACGTAACGGGTACAAGATTCCAGCGCTGCCACTGCATGCAGACCAATTGCACTGAAGTATTAGAAAGCAGAATTGCACTTTTTTTAGAGTAGGCCCGAGGTTCTGATGTTTTGGGAGACACTCTCCCTTCCTCAGAACAACGTGCATACACAAGGATGGTACAGTCAGGGTTTAAAAACAGTAAAAGCCCGCCAAACCCGCCCAAAAAGGGGAGGGGGGGGGAACAAGGTGGCGGTAAATAGTAAACAAATTCATTCCATAGGTGAAATTCATATATAAACAGAACTTGTAAATTAATTCATTATAAAACCAGCATTCATAAATAGTCATAATAAGGGTGATTTTAGAAAGATATAAACTGTATGGCCGGTGGGGTGCAGGGGAGCCCTTCCCCGAACGGCCGCCGCTGTCATAGTAGGAGCGGTGTGTGCGGCTGATGAGTAGGGTTCTCTGTTAGTGTAGGAGCGACGTGAGCAGGCTGTGGGATCTCTATACAGCGGTCGCGTAGTTCAAAGTGGGCGGAGTTGAGCGGGACCGCCGAGAGCTCCTGAGGCTGTTGCCGGATGCCGGCTCATGCTGTGATAGAGTGCAGTGAAGCCGTCTTCAGTCATCTGCATACGTGCCCGAAGTATACCGGGTGTAAGTAGTAAGGTGACATTTGTAAAAATATATAATGGTTATTCATAAATGGATTTAATAGAGGCACATTATATATTAATGATGGGAGAAAGGGTACGAGATATGCGATGAGTAGTAAATGTAGATAGATGATTGCTGTGTAAATACATGATTACAAAATACATAATAAATATAAATAGATGAATGCTGTGTAAATACATGATTAAAAGATTAAAAGATACAAAGATACTGTGTCGATACATGATTAAAATATACATAATAAATGTAAATAGAAGAATGCTGTGTAAATACATGTTTAATATAAATAAATGAATGCTGTGTAAATACATAATGTGTAAATACATAATGAAAGTAACGAGAAGAATGCCGTGCAGATGCATGATTAGGCTATGTTCACACTACTTAAAACTACGGCCGTAGTTCTCACCGCAGAACATAGCCTAATTTGTAATGGGATTCCGGCTGGAGCGTATACACATCGTATGCGCTCCAGCCGGGATCCTATGCGGTGCCGGAAAAAACTGACATGTTAGTGCACACAGTGAAGCAAGCGGCTCCGGCCGCTCGCTTCACTTTTGTCTATGGGAAGCTCTGATGCTGGCGCGTGCTGATGCACCCGCATCAGAGCTCTGCGGCCGGAAAGATTACCGGCCAGAGACCGGCCGTTCCGTGACCCGGCTGGGGTCTAGGAGCGGTCAGTCTCTTACCTAGTGGGAACATAGCCTTTAAAGGTATCTAATGAATATAGATAGACGAATGTTGTGTAAATACATAATAAAATTAAATATATATGATAAATGTAAATAGAAGAATGCTGCGTAAATACATAGTTGAAGGTATCTAATGAATCAAAGGATAAAAAGGTAACTAATGAATTTAAAAAGAAGAATGCTGTGTGATTAAAAATACATAATTATTAGATTGTTGCTGTGTAGATAAATGAAATTACGTAAATTATGAGCGAATAATCAAGAGTGTAATTGAGAATGGTAAAAAAGCTAGTTGTGCACATTCTCAATGTATTCGTTCAGACCTTGTGAAATCAAAGTTTTCAGTTTAAAGATCCAAAAGATTTCTCGTCTGCGTAACTTTTGGAATCTTTGGCCTTCTGCAGGGATAGTCTCAATGGGTGTGATGGTAAATGATGAAAAATTGCAGTCATTACAGGTGGTGGCATGTCGTGAGACGCTGTGGAGCAAAAATCCTCTTTCAACATTTGACCTGTGTTGGTTCATGCGCACATGGAGGGGTTGTGTGGTACGACTGACATACTGTATGCCACAAGAACAGGTAAGCAGGTAGATAACAAAGGAAGAACTGCAACAGATGTATAATTAGATTTGGAAGGTGTCTCCTGTGATAGTAGATTTGAAACTTGTAGCTCTGTGCGAGATATTCCGGCAACATTTGCATTTGTTAGCACCGCATCTAAAGCTTCCGATTGGTTTGGTTAGAAAAGCAGGAGTGGAGGAGGCTAGGTTGGTCCTGGTGTTGTTTTTAAGTTTGCTTGGCGCTAGGATATTCTTGAGAGAACGTGCTCTTCTGAAGGTGATGCCTGGACCTGGAGGGATTGAATCCTTGAGAAATGGATTGCTTTGGAGGATGTTCCAGTGTTTCTTCAAAATTGTTTTGATGGCTTTGAAATCTGAGGAATAGGTGGTGATGAAATTCAGATGGAATTCTTGGTTGACATTCTGGTCTGGGGTTGTGGACCTTCTCTTCCCTGGCTGGAGGCATGGTTGTTGGTTGAGAAGGGCTGCTCTTTTGCGGGAGCTGCGGATAAGGGAGGTAGGGTATTTTTTTGCTAGAAAACGTTTGGTAATTACTTTGCTCTGTCTGTTGAAGTCCCTGGTCCTGGTTTAGTTCCTACGTATCGTCCGAAATTGGCCGAAGGGTATGTTGTTTAACCATTTGTTGTAGTGGCCACTTTGATAGTGTAGGTAGCTGTTCCCGTCCACACTCTTAAAGAAAGTTTTCGTGAAAATATAGGTGCCTTCGAGAAAAACTACAATATCTAAAATCTCGGCTTCATTGAGGAATAGATTGTGTGTAAATTCGAGCCCCCAGTTGATAGTGTTGATGTCATTGATGAACTCTAGTATTTCAAACTCGCTTCCATCCCATACAATGAATAAATCATATATGTAACGACAATAGTGTACGCATTTAGAAAAAAGTGGGTTTTGTTAGATAACCTTATTCTCAAAGTCGCCCACGAACAGATTCACTAAACTGGGCGCGAAAGTACTGCCCATTGCGGTGCCCCAGTTTTGTTTGAAGATTTTGTTATTGAACTGGAATACATTATGATGTAAAATAAATTGAATGGCATCAAGGATGAATTCTTTCTGGATGGATGGCATGCTGGGGTCTCTTGCAAGGCATTCCTTAACTGATTGGTCAATGACGGTATAGAGCGAGGAGATGTCCATAGTGACAAATAGAAAGTTATCTTGCCAGGTGAGAGCTGTAATTTGTTGGATGAAGTGTGATGAGTCTCGTGTGTATGAGGTAAGTGTCTGTACATACTTCTGTAAATATGTGATGGTCAATGACGGTATAGAGCAAGGAGATGTCCATAGTGACAAATAGAAAGTTATCTTGCCAGGTGAGAGCTGTAATTTGTTGGATGAAGTGTGATGAGTCTCGTGTGTATGAGGTAAGTGTCTGTACATACTTCTGTAAATATGTGTCGACATAGCGTGAGAGGTTAGATGTCAGTGAATTGATGCAAGAAATGATCGGCCTGCTGGGCGGTTTGGTATTGTTCTTGTGGACCTTGGGTAGATAGTAGAAAATAGCTGTGGTGGGTTCTGTAATGTTTAAAAATTCATACTCTGGTTTTGTAATGACCCCAAGTCAAAGGCAAGTGTTGATAAATTGTCGGTATTTTGTGGTATAGGTCTATAAAGGGTTTTTGTCAAGAGGAGTGTAAAACTGTGTGTCTGAGAGAAGTCTGTTGGCTTCAAGGAGGTAGTCTTCTCTATCCAGTGTAACGGATCCAGGATACATTACACTTTGGTCCCTGGCACTTCCTCACGGCATTCTTACAAAGAACGTACATTGTACAATTTATTTTCGGACTACATTTTATCCATCCACTTTATACACTCGCATCCATCCATATAATCACACATTTCATCTCACTCTTACTCCATACAGTATCCACACTTATTACTCCAACCCATTAATTCATTCCCCTATCAGACATATACACTGTTTCAACCACCCACACCATATACGTACAACTATCCCAGTATAACACACTGCCCCAATTACACATGATCTTTTATTTTACCGTCTACATTACATTCATTTCTTTCTTGGACTCCTTTTTTACACAACATCCATGCAATTATGGCTCAATAATATTTATACGTGTTTCATTCATTTACACAAATTCCATCGGGCTATTATTACACATCCATTACGATTTAATCTTGTTTTATTTATTCGTCATATGTTTACACTAAATCTATCCATTTACTTCCCTTTTTTGATTATTCGCTCATGATTTACGTAATTTTATTTATCTACACAGCAACAATCTAATAATTATGTATTTTTAATCACACATCATTCTTCTTTTTAAATCAGTCCAATGAAGATAGAGCAGGCACTACGATATTCCAGGCTCCGCAAACACAGCGCCCCGTCAGCAGCATATTCGCTCGTGTGGTGCTAGTTGCAATAGCAGTAAGTACCGCAATGCGCAAATAGTTCAGTAGAAGTACAACTGCACTCACCGATATTAGCAAAAGTGATGCTTTATTTTCAGGAAGAAAAATACATAACAGCAGGTATGTCCCACAGAAAGGAGCAACGAACGTTTCGCGCTTCAACTGGCTCACATAATCTACGTCATGTAGCTGGCGCAGCTATATACCTCAGCAGCGTCAATTCACACAGATCTTTGCACAGATCTGTCGTAACCTTTTCATACTCTACTTGATTACGCTTGTAGATCATGTGAAGTAGATTCTGTGAATGTAACAGGTGTGCTACCTTCCACTCCTGCATGAAGCTCGTCCTCTGTGAATTGAGCTGGTTCTTTATAGAAGCGTAGCCCCCTTGGAACCCATTTGCATTCCAAATAAGAGCACAGTGACTTGACAGTCCAAAAGAGGCGAACCTCTTTATCCACTAGTCATCACTCTTTGTTCTAGCGATTTAAGGCTTAGTAGCGGCAGTTCATCTTTTGTATTACATGACAAAAAGAACGCACCTGCTTGTGCTCTTCCTGCATCCAACGTTGCATCTGTACGGTTTGCTGTAATGGTTTGTACACCTGAGCCGGTATCTACAATCATAGGATCCATTTTCTCGACCGTGTGCTCATGCATAACAGCGAAAGTGCATATACAAATCAGTCCAATGAAGATAGAGCAGGCACTACGATCTCCCAGGCTCCGCAAACACAGCGTCTCGTCAGCAGCATATTCGCTTGTGTGGTGCTAGTTGCAATAGCAGTAAGTACCGCAATGCGCAAATAGTTCAGTAGAAGTACAACTGCACTCACCGATATTAGCAAAAGTGATGCTTTATTTTCAGGAAGAAAAATACATAACAGCAGGTATGTCCCACAGAAAGGAGCAACGAACACTTCGCGCTTCAACTGGCTCACATAATCTACGTCATGTAGTTGGCGCAGCTATATACCTCAGCAGCGTCAATTCACATAGGAAACATATTAACTCCATATGTACCGCAAGAAATGTGGAACATATATACAATTTTATATATCATAATGTCTAGTGATACAAAAAAGAAATATAATGTGAAACCTATACAAAAGAATGTACATGAACATGCAGTTACACAAAAATACTCATATAATTTTTATCATTGAGGCCTAGAGCTCCCATTGCTCTCGTTTTCATAATCCACCAAGACTCCCGCTTCACCAGTTTTTGGTGGTGATCCCTTCCATTTTTGGAGGGCTTCACAGCTTCCAGTCCTAAAAATTTAAGGACATTTTTGTCACCATTATGTTTTTCATTCACATGATTAATTAGGCGTGGTGATCCTGATCCTGTATGGATAGAGTTACGATGCTCTCTAAATCTGATAAAGAGTTGGCGTATGGTTTTGCCTATATAGAAGTGGCCACAGGGGCACAGGATGGCATACACAACAAAAGTAGATCTGCATGTGATCAATTGCCTAACCTGCCATCTAGTGCCCCCTATGACCACCTCCTTACCCTCTTGCATGTGGCTGCAGAAAGAACAATAACCGCACCTGTGATTACCTGAAGGGCCAGCGGTTTCTAACCAGTTTTTATTTCTTTTTTGCCCCTTTTGACTCGGATTGGTCAGTGAGTCCTTAATTGTGCGGGTGCGTCTATAGGAAAAAATGGGTTTTCTGATCTCTCTAACCTCCTCGTCTCCCTCTATTAGGTGCCAGTGCTTACGTATTGCATTTTGAATTACTCTATTCATATCCGTGTACCTAAAAGAGAAAACAAATCTCTGTTCTCCTCTTTTCTTTCTCTTAATATGCAAAATCTGTTCCCTTGGATAACTCATGGCTTTGTTTTTAGCTGTACTGATGATGTCTACTGGATAGTCTCTTTCTATCAGCCTATTTCTTAGCTCGTGGGCCTGTTTAACGAAACCCTCCTCTGCATTATTTAGACGGCGAAGTCATAAAAATTGACTATATGGGATAGATCTCTTGACGTGAGGTGGGTGGAAGCTGTCAAAATGAAGTATCGCATTAGTAGCAGTCGGTTTTCTGAACCCAGAGGTAACTATCTGACCTGCCTCCATCTGCACCTTCACGTCAAGAAATTCTAATGAATCACCCCCGAACACTGATGTAAATGCCATATTCATTTTTATGTCCTTATTCAGGTACTCCACAAATGCTGAGAATTGTTCTTTAGACCCTGACCAGTCAACAAATATATCGTCCATAAAACGCAAGTATGTGACAATATATTTAATGAAATGGTTTAATACATCTCTTCTCAAAAATTGCCAAGAAGAGATTTGCTAGGGAATAAGCTACTGGGGTCCCCAATGCAACTCCCGATATTTGTTTGTACCATCTGTCCTAAAATTTAAATGCATTATGAGATAGGATAAACTCCAAAGCCTCACTAATAAAGTCTATAAAGAGGGCAGGTTTTTGGATCCCCTCTAGGATCTTGCAGACCGCCTGCACACCCGCATCCTGCGGGATGTGGGTGTACAAGCTCTCGACGTCCACAGAGGCTAAACTGAAACCTTCCTGCCACGTAATATCTTGTAAGAGCTTTAGAAAATCACCTGTATCTTTCAGGTATGCGGGAATGTCCACCAGGAGGGGGTGTAACAGCCAGTCAACATACTTAGATAATCCCTCGGTCACCGAGCCGATCCCCACCACGATGGGGCGTCCAGGGGGTCGGCTCGGTGACTTATGGATTTTAGGCAAAACATGATGGTCTGCAGGGATGGGCGTAGAACAATCTTTCTGCACAACATCTAGAGATAACCCCTGCTTCAACTGATTTTCTCAGCAAGGACTGCAATTGGCTAGAGTATTTTGAGGTTGGATCCTCTCTAAGGGGTGAGTATACTGAAGCATCGTTCAATAAATGTAAAGCTTCTTCTTAGTAGTAACTTTTACTCATAACTACTGTGTTGCCACCTTTATCGGCCCTCCTTACAACAATATCGGGGTGGGAGGAGAGCCAGGATAAAGCAATCGTCAGACAGTGCAAAGTTAGATCAGTAACATTATATAGCATACCCACATCTTTCAGTGAGTCCATGTAACTTGTTTCCTTTTCTGGCCCTGTTGCCAGCGTGGGGGTCTTTTTCCTGCGGCCCCTTCTTGTGATATCTGCTAGATGAATCTTCTGATGCACTAGAATCCGAATCAGTGGTCCAGTAATCTCCACTGCGTTTTTTTGGTTTAACATTTTTACGTTTTTGTTTTTTTAATGTTCCAGTCGAAGACTACGTGAGTCAAAGTCGATTTTGCCACGCAAAAATTTGTCCATCTTTTCTTCTTTTACCTTAATTTTTTTTTGTTTTTTTGTCCAACCTGGTGAGAAACACCAATGCGTGTTCCTCTGTATGTCTTGTTCGCAACTCCAACTTGGCTTTGCACATATCTGTCGTAACCTTTTCATACTCTACTTGATTACGCTTGTAGATCATGTGAAGTAGATTCTGTGAATGTAACAGGTGTGCTACCTTCCACTCCTGCATGAAGCTCGTCCTCTGTGAATTGAGCTGGTTCTTTATAGAAGCGTAGCCCCCTTGGAACCCATTTGCATTCCAAATAAGAGCACAGTGACTTGACAGTCCAAAAGAGGCGAACCTCTTTATCCACTAGTCATCACTCTTTGTTCTAGCGATTTAAGGCTTAGTAGCGGCAGTTCATCTTTTGTATTACATGACAAAAAGAACGCACCTGCTTGTGCTCTTCCTGCATCCAACGTTGCATCTGTACGGTTTGCTGTAATGGTTTGTACACCTGAGCCGGTATCTACAATCATAGGATCCATTTTCTCGACCGTGTGCTCATGCATAACAGCGAAAGTGCATATACAAATCAGTCCAATGAAGATAGAGCAGGCACTACGATCTCCCAGGCTCCGCAAACACAGCGTCCCGTCAGCAGCATATTCGCTTGTGTGGTGCTAGTTGCAATAGCAGTAAGTACCGCAATGCGCAAATAGTTCAGTAGAAGTACAACTGCACTCACCGATATTAGCAAAAGTGATGCTTTATTTTCAGGAAGAAAAATACATAACAGCAGGTATGTCCCACAGAAAGGAGCAACGAACGCTTCGCGCTTCAACTGGCTCACATAATCTACGTCATGTAGTTGGCGCAGCTATATACCTCAGCAGCGTCAATTCACATAGGAAACATATTAACTCCATATGTACTGGAAGAAATGTGGAACATATATGCAATTACATATATCATAATGTCTATTAATACAAAAAAGAAATGTGAAACCTATACAAAAGAATGTACATGAACATGCAGTTACACAAAAATACTCATATCATTTTTATCATTGAGGCCTAGAGCTCCCATTGCTCTCGTTTTCATAATCCACCAAGACTCCCTCTTCAGCAGTTTTTGGTGGCGATCCCTTCCATCTTTGAAGGGCTTCACAGCTTCCAGTCCTAAAAATTTAAGGACATTTTTGTCACCATTATGTTTTATTCTTTTTATATTCATTAGTTACCTTTTATCCTTTTATTCATTAGATACCTTCAACTATGTATTTACGCAGCATTCTTCTATTTACATTCATCATGTATATTTTATTTTATTACGTATTTACACAACATTCGTCTATCTATATTCATTAGATACCTTTTAAGGCCAGGTTCAGACTATGTAAGTGTGCGGCTGTATTTGCGGCTGTAATTGTGCGGCGGTATTTTTGGTGGTTCATGCGTACGCTAGAAAGTATAGGATATACGGCTGCACAGTGCACACTATGTATGAATCTACGGCCCGATCGTAAACGGACCCGTAAAAAATGAACAAGACCATTGTTTGCGGCTGGAAATGCGGCCGTGGATTGACAGGCGGTCCGTACGGAGTACTTCAAAAATAGCCGGCAATGATGCCGAATGCCGATGCCTCTAATAGTTAATATATTAAATTAATAAAACACATTTTCTTTGTAATAAAGTCCCTTTCGTTGTTCAATAATTTAATTCTAACGAATCCATCATTTTGCAATTTAATATACTGTTAAAATAAATATATATATAAATAAATGTATATTTATATATATATTTATTTTTTGACAGTATATTTAATTGCACAATGATGTATTCGTTAGAATTAAATTATTGAACAACAAAACAAAATTTATTTAATCGAAAATGTGTTTTATTAATTAAATATTAATTAGTACAGGAAGCTCCATAAGCCGTTAATTCATATTGCCGGCAAAAGAGCATTCTGTACTAATCATCACTTTACTTTAATGAAAACATCAAATGTTTCTTCTAATTATGTTATCACAATAGCATTATTAGAAGAAACATTTACAATTATATGTGCGCTCAGCTGATTGGCTGATCGGCTGAGCACACATATAATTAGCGGGTCCGCAGCACAGTGACTTCATTGTGCTGCGGACCAGCGAAGAGGACACATCGGGGTTAGTATAGAGCTCTCCCCACCACCTCCCCAGCACTGCACCCCTCCCAGCAAGGAAGGGGGGGTCACTTAACCTCTTCCTTGCTGGGATGGGTGCAGTCTGACATCAGTCTGCAATACATCCTACCTTAACCCCTTGGGGGCCAGACTGTAAGCAGCGATCTGTAAAGATGCTGCATACTGTAAGGAGCACAACACCGCTCACAATGATGGGTGTTGTGCTCCTGTTTGTGTGTTTTTTGTGTGTTTCTCCCTTTTTGTTTTTCAGATATCGGTATCCTGGGGATTACGTCGGATTCCGTGGACTACGTCGATGACCAGCGTTTTTTTTTTTTTTAATAAAATGGTCAATGAGGGGTGTGGGGGTGTTTTTATTTGAATAAAAAATTTTTTTAACTTGTGTCTTCTCTTTATTTCTTTACTTTATAGACTTAGTAGTGGAAGCTGTCTAATAGACGGAATCCATTACTAAGTTGGGGCCTAGTGTTAGCCGGTATAAAATGGCTAACACTAACCCCCCATTATTACCCCAGTACCCAATGCCACCAGGGGTACTGGGAAGAGCCGGGTGCCAGTGGTCCCGGAGCGTCAAAATTGGCGCTCCTGGACGGGGCGGCAGCAGGCTGGTAAGATTTAGGCTGGGGAGGGCCTAAACCAATGGCTCTTCCCACCCTGGTGTTACCAGGTTGCTGTCGTTTGGTTTTTAACCCGGCTGGTTATAAAAATAGGGGGCACCCTATGCGTTTTTTTTTAAATTATTTATTTATTTAAAAAAAACGCATAGGGTCCCCCCTATTTTTATAACCAGCTGGGTTAAAAACCAAACGACAGCAGCCTGGTAACACCAGGGTGGGAAGAGCCATTGGTTTAGGCCCTCCCCAGCCTAAATCTTACCAGCCTGCTGCCGCCCGGTCCAGGAGCGCCAATTTTGACGCTCCGGGACCACTGGCACCCGGCTCTTCCCAGTACCCCTGGTGGCATTGGGTACTGGGGTAATAATAGGGGGTTAGTGTTAGCCATTTTATACCGGCTAACACTAGGCCCCAACTTAGTAATGGATTCTGTCTATTAGACGGCTTCCACTACTAAGTCTATAAAGTAAAGAAATAAAGACAAGACACAAGTTTAAAATTTTTTTTATTCAAATAAAAACACCCCCACACCCCTCATTGACCATTTTATTAAAAAAATTAAAACAACAACCGCTGGTCATCGACGTAGTCCATGGAATCCGACGTAATCCCCAGGATACCGATATCTGAAAAACAAAAAGGGAGAAACACACAAAAAACACACAAACAGGAGCACAACACCCATCATTGTGAGCGGTGTTGTGCTCCTTACAGTATGCAGCATCTTTACAGATCGCTGCTTACAGTCTGACCCCCAAGGGGTTAAGGGAGGATGTATTGCATCCCCCTTAACCCCCTGGGGGCCAGACTGATGTCAGACTGCACCCATCCCAGCAAGGAAGGGGTTAAGTGACCCCCCTTCCTTGCTGGGAGGGGTGCAGTGCTGGGGAGGGGGTGGGGAGAGCTCTATACTCACCATCCGATGTCCCGATGTTGTCTCTTCGCTGGTCCGCAGCACAATGAAGTCACTGTACTGCGGACCGGCTTATTATATGTGCGCTCAGCCGAACAGCCAATCAGCTGAGCGCACATATAATTCTAAATGTTTCTTCTAATAATGCTATTGTCATAACATAATTAGAAGAAACATTTGATGTTTTAATTAAAGTAAAGTGATGATTAGTACAGAATGCTCTATTGCCGGGAATATGAATTAATGGCTTATGGAGCTTCCTGTACTAATTAATATTTAATTAATAAAACACATTTTCGTGGAAATAAATTCAGTTTCGGTGTTCAATAATTTAATTCTAACGAATCCATCATTGTGCAATTAAATATACTGTCAAAAAATAAATATATAGATAAATATACATTTATTTATATATCTATTTATTTTAACAGTATATTTAGTTGCAAAATGATGGATTCGTTAGAAATAAATTATTGAACAACGAAAGTGTCTTGATTACAAAGAAAATGTGTTTTAGTAATTTAATATATTAACTATTAGAGGCATCGGCATTCGGCATCATTGCCGGCTATTTTTGAAGTACTCCGTACGGACCGCCTGTCAATCCTCGGCCGCATGTCCAGCCGCAAACAATGGTCTTGTTCATTTTTTACGGGTCCGTTTACGATAGGGCCGTAGATTCAGACATAGTGTGCACTGTGCAGCCGCATATCCTATACTTCCAAGCATACACACGAACCACCAAAAATACCGCCGCACAATTACAGCCGCAAATACAGCCGCACAGTTACAACGTCTGAACCGAGCCTTAGAGTATATGAGGGAAGGGACACCCGAATCCAACCCCCAGAATGCCCCCCATTTTAGGAGTTAGAGGGAAGATTGTTTGGGAACTGATCTTCCCACTTCTGGATAAAGGTTATCACCTGTATGTTGATAACTTTTATAGCAGCTTCCTGCTCTTCCGGTCCCTTGCTCCCCGAGCTACTGTAGCTTGTGGCATGATTCGACAACCGATGCCAAGGGGTGAGGGCAGGGCAGGGCCTTTTCCAGTAATAATATGTTGTTGGTCAAATATAAGGACAAACGTGATGTCCTTATTTTGACCACAATTCACAGGAACGGCACCAACCCTTACCATTTCCATGGTACCACAACCGTGGCGCAGAAACCTGATTTTATTTTAGACAACAATCAGTATATGGGAGGAGTTGATCTCTCAGATCAAGTCCTCAAACCATATAACGCCACGTACGTGAAATACCAGAACATAGTACAAAAAGGTGGCTGTACATCTGGTCCAAACAGCAATGTACAACGCTTTCGTGCTGTACCGATGTGCCGGCCACCTGGGGAAATACCTTGAATTCCATGAAGCAGTAATTAGAGCTCTAATATTTGGCAGCCATGTTGCGGGCCCCAGCGCCTACGAATATGAAGGAACCTGTATCGTACCAGGGCAACATTTTTCCAGGTGAAGTCCCCCACACTGGAAGAAGTGCAGAGTGTGCCATAAAAGGGGCATCAGAAAGGACACCTGTCCTGATCACCCCGGCCTCTGCATACAGGATTGCTTCAAGGCATACCATATGTCATTTTAGTTCTAAATTGTTAAATTATTTCCCTTATTATTCTATCACCTATGGTGCTAGGGGTCATCTTATAGGACGTTCATCCTGGGATTTATTCTGATTGCCATTTTGGAGTCAGAAAGGAATTTATTCCGTGATAAGGCTACTGTGGTCTGCCTCACAAGGGTTTTTTTGCCTTCCTCTGGATCAACACAGGTTGAATTTGATGGACTCCTGTCCATTTCGACCTTATAAACTAATGATTGGCATAATACCCACAAATAAATTAAAATTGTCCCTTTTCCCCAACTAAATAGCTATGGCCCCCATTCTCATTAGAGGCTTGCCATGTCGCATGTACAAAACCTCTGTGCTGCTAAGATAGTGATACCCCCCCACAAGTGACCCCATTCTGGAAACTACACCCCTTAAGGAATCTAACAAGGGATGCAGCGGGGATATGGACCCTTTGGTGATGGGCACATTTGTGCCATGAAATGAAAAAAATTGTATATTTCATTTTCACAGCACATGTTTTACATATGTGCCCGTCACCAGTGGGGTCCCTATGCTCAATGCAGCCCTTGTTAGATTCCTTGAGGGGAGTAGTTCACAGAATAGGGTCACTTGTGGGGGGTTCCCACTGTCCTGGCAGCACAGGGGCTTTGTAAATGCGACATGGCCTCCATCCTCCATTTCAGCCTCTAAATAGCGCTCTGTCCCTTTGGTGGCTTGCCCTGTGCCCATATGGCACATAATGTCCACATGTGGGGTAATTTCATACCCTGCAAGTATTTTCTTACCCTACAAGTTTTGTATTTTTTTCTCTTTTAACCCCTTGTGGAAATGAAAAAAAAATCAATGCTAGACCAACATTTAGTGTAAAAAAATTAAAATTTTTACACTAAATCATTGATCTAGTCTTGATTTTTTCATTTTCACAAGGTGTTAAAAGAAAAAAAAACACGAAATGTGTAGAGCATTTTCTCCCAAATACGGAAATACTCCACATGTGGACATAAAGTACCATGCATGTGCAGGGTAAGCCTCCAAAGGGAAAGGCATTTACAAAGCCCCTGTGCTGCCAAGACAGTGTAAACCCCCCACAAGTGACCCTATTCTAGAAACTACATCCCTCGAGGAATCTAACAAGTGGTGCAGTGAGAATATGGATCCCATGAGGACATTGTTCCACATTTGTGCCCGTCACCAGTGGGGTCCATATGCTCACTTCACCCCTTGTTAGATTTCTTGAGGGGAATTGTTTCTAGAATGGGGGGTGGGGGGGGGGGGTTCCACTGTCTTGGCTGTATGGGGGCTCTGTAAATGCAACATGGCCCTTGAAATCCATTCCAGTGAAATCCAGCTTCCAATTTCCTGCGCCTGCTTGGCACTTTATGTCTACAGGTGGGGTACTTGTAAAAATGAAAAATTTAAAGCTAGAATGTTTTAGTGTAAAAAAATAAATTTCCTTTTTCACGCGTTCTGAAAATCCGTGAAACACCTGTGGGGTCCAAATGCTCACTGCACCCCTTGTTACATTCGTCGAAGCGTGTAGTTTTCGAAATGGTATCCCTTTAGGGGTGTTTTTTATGTTTTGGAACCCCAGAGCCTCTGCCAACCTAAAGTGGTACAGTCAAAAATGACCAAATATAATGGAGGAGTTAAAATTCACTAGGCGCTCCTTTATATCTGAGGCTTGTGGCTGCGTCAAATAGCGCAGTAGGGCCACATATGGTATATTTCTATAAATTGCAGAAACAAGGCAATAAATATTGGGGTGCATTTCTCTGGTAATAGGTGTCAGGAACGCAGCGCCGCCTTCCTCTCTGGGGGCCAGGTGATGTCATGGAGACCCGACACGTCCTTTGTTACCGGGGACGTCGGTTCCGATGAGTGTTGTACGCTCAGCTGAGTAGTATCAGGCTTAAGCTGAGTGGCAGGCGCCGCTGCCACCCGGCTTGCAGCCTGCACATGTGCATTGATCAGGACTCAGGAGTCCGGACCAATCACGTTCTTGTCTGGGCTCCTGGTCCTGTATTTAAAGAGCCAGCGGTCATTTACTGATCGCTGGCTATTAGGTTAACTCCTGGTCCCAGCCTATTCCCGCGTTCCCCGTCCTAATCCCTTCTGACTGCTCGACTCATTATTTTGATCCCCCGCCTGACCCGTGACTATTCTTTTGTATTGCTGACCTTGTACTGTGTTGCCCGTGTGGTTTGACCTGGCTAGTTCACTACTCTTTATTGTGTTTTGTCTGTCCGTCGTGTTTTCTGTTCCACGTACCTAGTGCAGGGAACGTCTTTGTGGTTGTCCGCAACCGTCTAGGGTCGACTGAGGCAATTAGGCAGGGACAGTGGGTGGTTTCAGATCAGGGCCCACTGTCTGGTTGTGTGTGTCCCAGTCTGACAATAGGTTCATAATTATGAAAGATATTGGACAATAAAATTTCTGCACAGAAAATTAAAATGTTCAATTTTCTTACACACAGCTTTTATTTCTGTGACACCTAAAAAAAAACTTTCTGCATGTGCTTTTGCACAGTTTGGGGTGCAGTTTCTGAAATGGGGTGCTATGTGGGGCTTTCTAACATATAGTCCCCTCAAATACACTTTAAGGCTATGTTCACATGGCGTAAGAGACCGGCCGTTCCGGTTCCGGCTGGTCTCTGAAAAGATCATCTCTTTACTGCAGTAACGGCCAGATAATTTTTATGGCCTTAGAGTTCAGATGCGGGCGCATCAGTGCGTGCCCGCATAAGAACTTTCCACTGCACACTATGAAGCAAGCGTCAGGAACCGCTCGCTCCATAGTGTGCACTGACAGGGTTTTCTGCGGCCGCTATTCACTGAATAGCGGCCGCAGAAAACTGACATGTCAGTTAGAAACATAGAAACATAGAAACATAGAAGATTGTCGGCAGAAAAAGACCACTGGGTCCATCTAGTCCGCCCTTTTAGTATTTTCTTCCTTATCTTAAGATAGATATATGTCTATCCCAGGCGTGTTTAAATTCTGTTATTGTAGATTTACCAACCACCTCTGCTGGAAGTTTGTTCCAGGTATCTACCACTCTTTCAGTAAAATAATATTTTCTTACATTGCTTCTGATCTTTCCCCCAACTAACCTCTCACTGTGTCCTCTTGTTCTTGAGCTCAGTTTTTTACTAAAAACACTCCCCTCTTGAACCTTATTTAGTCCCTTAACATACTTAAAGGTTTCAATCATGTCCCCCCTTTCCCGTCTTTCCTCCAGACTATACAGATTCAAATCCTTAAGTCTTTCCTGATATGGTTTATGCCTCACACCCTCCACCATTTTTGTAGCTCGTCTTTGGACCCGTTCTATTTTATCAATGTCCTTTTTTAGGTGAGGTCTCCAGAACTGGACACAGTATTCCAGATGTGGCCTCACCAGAGCTCTATACAGCGGGATCACAATCTCCCTCTTCCTACTGGTTATACCTCTAGCTATACACCCCAGCATACGATTTGCTTTCCCCACTGCCTGGTTGCACTGGTGACTCATTTTAAGGCTTTCAGAAATCATTACCCCTAAATCAGTTGTTTGCGGCGCCGCAAATCATCCCGGCTGTAGCATACACTATGGGGGAGACTTATCAAACATGGTGTAAAATACAACTGGCTCAGTTGCCCCTAGCAACCAATCAGATTCCACCTTTTATTTTTCAAAGAGTCTGTGAGGAATGAAAGGTGGAATCTGATTGGTTGCTAGGGGCAACTGAGCCAGTTTCACTTTACACCAGTTTGATAAATCTCCCCCTATGTGTATACGCTCTGGCCGGGATCCCATAGACAAATAGGGAATGTATTTTTTCGTATTAACTACGGTCGTTGTTGCCATCAGTAACCACTGCAGTAGAAATACAAAAATATACGTTGTGTGAACATAGCCTAAACCTGAACAGGTCCCTAAAAAAATCTGATTTTAATTTTTTTGTGAAAATTTGAAAAATTGCTTCTAAAGTTTTAAGCTTCCTATTGTCTAAAAAAATTGAAAGGAAGTTTAATAAATACTGCCAACATAAAGTAGACATATTGCTAATGCTATTTAATATTTAATTTATGTGGCACAACCATTTTATGTAAGCAGAAAAGTTTTAACCAGAAATGTAAAGTACAATATGTCCTGAGAAAACAATCTCAGAATCAGCAGGATAGTTATCTAGGTAATAGGTTACTAAGTTATTAATAAATAAAGTGACACAGGTCATATTCATAAAATTTGCCTCGGTCCTTAAGGCCATTTCAGGCCTGGTCCTTAAGGGGTTAAACTTATTGGAAATAACAGTAGGGTTAGCTTGCCTGTCTTTTCCTCTGTCCAAAGATAGGGGATCTTTTTTTTTCCCTTCAAGTTTTCCTGCTAGTACTAGCGAGCTTTGGTTTTACATTACTCCTTTTCATAATCCACATTTAAACATTCCCTAAGCTGCTGCCTAAGTTGTAATAACTTGTCTATATGAAGGGGTGTTTGCTGGAGCTTATTTACAGCCTCACACTGTTGAATCTCCCTCAGACGTTTTTTGACTTCTTCCTGTTTCTTTTTCTTAAAAATGTCACTCGTTTTTTTTTCCAGAAATCAATAGTCCAGGCGATTTTAAGAAACTTTGTAATTGGGTTTATCAGGCAAATAGGCCATTATCTGCATTCAAAAATACTTTCTCCAGGTTCCCCCCCCCCCTCTCTCTCATTCACTGCTCATTATCAGAAAATCTTGACTCTTTTACATAATTTAAGCCCTGTCTGTTCTATAAATAGGGGAGGGGGGAGGAGGGTGATTAGTGGCCAGAAGAGAGCAGAGAATAAAGGATTACACAGCAGGACCTGTGTGAAAGCCTGTATTCAGAGGTCAGAGAGGTCAGTGCTGACTACAGAGGAGATAGCCCAGTGATGTAGCTGCAAATTGCTTCAAACGGCTTTTTTATGATAAAAATGCATTTTTCGGCTAACAAACCCAATTACAAAGTTTCTTAAAATCGCCTGTACTATTGATTTCAACAATTAAAAAAAATAAACGACAGTGACACTTTAACACCTTCGGGCTGCAGCTAGTTTGGGCCTTAATGACCAGGCTAATTTATCAAAATCTGACCTGTCTCACTTTATGCTCTTATAGCTCAGTGATGCTTTAACGTATGCTAGCGATTCTGAGATTGTTTTTTCGTCACATATGGCACTTTATGTTAGTGGCAAAATTTGGTTACTACTTTGTGTCTTTTTTGTGAAAAACATCAAAATATCATGAAAAATTTAAAAAATTAGCATTTTATGAACTTTGAAATTCTCTGCTTCTAAAAGAAGAACGTCGTAGCACATAAATTAGTTACTAAGTTCACATCACAATTTGGTAAACATATTTTACTTTTTTAGAGTGTTATGGGGCTTAGAAATTTATCTGCAAATTATCACATTTTCGTGGAAGTTTCCAAAACTGATTTTTTTAGGGACCAGTTCTTTTTTTAAATGGATTTAGATCTTAAAGAACTAATCTAGGGGTATATTGAGCATTTTAACCCTACAGGGGCTGGAGGAAAGTATTCACAATAAGGCAGTAAAAAAATGGAAAATTAACATTTTCAAAAGGAACATGAGAGAAAAAGCACCCCAAAAATTGTAACACAGGTTCTCTTGAGTACAACGGTACCCCATATGTGGGCGTAAACCACTGTATGGGCACACAGCCGGGCTCAGAAGGAAGGGAGCGCCAATTAGCTTTTCCAATGCAGATTTTGCTGAAGAAGTTTCTGAGCGCCAGGTGGTTTTGCAGTGCCCCTGTAGTGTCAGCAGAGAGAAAACCCCCCATAAGTTACCCCATTTTGGAAAGTGCACCCCTCAAAGAATTCATCTTGGTGTGTGGTGACCATTTTGACCCCACAGGTATTACAGGAAAGTATTCAAATAAGACAGTAAAAATGAAAAACTCAAATTTTTCCAATATTATGTTCTTTTAGTTTGAAATTTCTCAATTTTATGAGGAACAAGAGAAAAAAAGTACCCCAAAATTTGTAACGCAGGTTCTCCTGATTGAAAAGGTACCTCATATGTGGGCATAAACCACTGCATGGGCACACAGGAGGGCTCAGAAGGAAAGGAGCGCCAATTAGCTTTTTGAATGCAGATTTTGCTGAAGAAGTTTCCGAGCGCCAGGTGCATTTGCAGTGCCCCTGTAGTGTCCGCAGAGTAAAATCTCCCAATAAGTCACTCCATTTTGGAAAGTACACCCCTCAACGAATTCATTTTGGGGTGTGGTGAGCATTTTGACCCCACAGGTATTAGAGGAAAGTATTCAAAAGTAGACAGTAAAAATGAAAAACTCAAATTTTTCCAATAATATGTTCCTTTAGTTTGAAATTTCTGAATTTCACGAGGAACAGGAGAGAAATGACACCCCAATATATGTAACGCAGGTTCTCCTGAGTAGAACGGTACCCCATATGTGGGCATAAACCACTGCATGAGCACACAGCCGGGCTCAGAAGGGAAGGAGCGTCAATTAGCATTTTCAGTGCAGATTTTTCTGAAGAAGTTTCTGAGCGCCAGGTGCGTTTGCAGAGCCCTTGTAGTGTCAGCAGAATAGATTCCCCCCAAAAGTCACCCCATTTTGGAAAGTGCACCCCTCAAAGAATTCATTTTGGGGTGTGGTGGCCATTTTTACCCCACAGGTATTAGAGGAAAGTAATCAAAATTGGCCAGTAAAAATGAAAAACTCGAATTTTTCCAATAATATGTTGGTTTAGTTTGAAATTTTTCAATTTGATGAGGAACAGGAAAGAAAATGTACCCCAAAATCTGTAACGCAGGTTCTTCTGAGTAAAACGGTATCTCATATGTGGGCATAAACCACTGTATGGGCACACAGCAGGGCTCAGAAGGGAAGGAGCGCCAATTTACTGGAGCAAAACAGCAGCTAGTAATGGTTATTAGAATAGCGCAGTTACTAAAATAAAATAAAAAAAATGAGATTACAGGTAATGTGGAGTGGTTACGGATAGTCTGGGGTGGTTATGGGCAACCTGAGGTAGTTACAAGTAATCTGGGGTGGTTACGGACAACATGGGGTGGTCACGGGCAACCTGCTGTGGTTACGGCAATCTGGGGTGGTTACAGGCAACGTGGGGTGGTTACGGGCAACGTGTGGTGGTTATGGGCAACGTGTGGTGGTTACGGGCAACCTGCAGTGCTTATAGACAATCTGGGGTGGTTACGGGCAACGTGAGGTGGTTACGGGCACTGTGGGGTGGTTACGGATAAACTGAAGTGCTTATAGGTAATCTCGGGTGGGTACCTGTAATCTGGCATGGTTACCGCAATCTGGAGGGGGTCATTGGCAATTTGGGGTGGTCAGAGGCAAAGTGCAGTGGTCAGAGGCAACCTGTGGTGGTCAGAGGCAACCTGCGGTGGTAAGAGGCGACGTGGCGTGGTCAGAGGCGACGTGCGGTGGTCACGGGCTACCTGCTGTGGTTACGGCAACCTGGGGTGGTTACAGGCAACGTGGGATGGTTACAGGCAACGTGGGGTGGTTACGGGCAACGTGGGCTGGTTACGGGCAACCTGCTGTGCTTACAGACAATCTGGGGTGGTTACGGGCAACGTGGGTTGGTTACGGGCAACCTGCAGTGCTTACAGACAATCTGGGGTAGATACGGGCAACGTGGGGTGGTTACGGGCAACCTGCAGTGCTTACAGACAATCTGGGGTGGATACAGGCAACGTGGGGTGGTTACGGGCAACCTGCAGTGCTTACAGACAATCTGGGGTATTTACGGGCAACGTGGGGTGGTTACGGGCAATGTGTGGTGGTTACGGATAAACTGAAGTTCTTATAGGCAATCTGGGGTGGGTACCTGTAATCTGGCATGGGCACCGCAATCTGGAGGGGGTCATTGGCAATTTGGGGTGGTCAGAGGCGCCGTGGCGTGGTCAGAGGCGCCGTGGCGTGGTCAGAGGCGACGTGTGGTGGTCAGAGGCGACGTGTGGTGGTCAGAGGCGACGTGGCGTGGTCAGAGGCGACGTGTGGTGGTCAGAGGCAACGTGCGGTGGTCAGAGGCAACGTGCGGTGGTCAGAGGCATCGTGGCGTGGTCAGAGGCAACGTGCGGTGGTTACGTGCAATCTGGGGGGGTTACATGTAATCTGGCGTGATTACGGGGAACCTGGGGGGGTTATGTGCAACCTGGAAGGGTTACAGACAATCTGGGATTGTTACTGATAAACTGTAGTGTTTATAGGTAATCTGGGGTGGGTACATGTAATTTGGGGTGGTTACAGGCAATCTGGAGGGGGTCACTTGCAATTTGGGGTGGTTACAGGCAACGTGCGGTGGTTACGGCCAACGTGCGGTGGTTACGGCCAACGTGCGGTTGTTATGGGCAACGTGCAGTGGTTACGGGTAATCTGGGGGGGGGTTAGGGGTAATTTGGGAGTAAACTGCAATTATTACTATAATAAAAAGTGTGTGTTTTGTTTTTTTGTATGTTTGTCACTTTTTGTACTTTATATATTCATTTTCACTGTATTACTATGATTACTGTGATATTTTCTATCACAGTAATCATAGTTCAGTGACAGAGACCAAATTGGTCTCTGTCACTTTAAATTTTCAGAGTTGGCTGGTTGTGGAGCGCATGCGCACTTCATAACGAGCCAGGACATCGAGAAGGAAGGAGCTCCAGGATAAGGTAACGTATATGGGGAAGGGGGGGTGACTGGGGGACGGGGGGTGACTGGGGGGGTGGGGGGCGACTTTGGGGACAGGACACATCACTTTTTATCCCCTGTCACCAATCATTCATGGTGACAGGGGATAAAAAGTGCCAGGATGCACGTGGCACAAGCGATCAGCGGTATATAGTATATACAGCTGATCGCTTGTACCGGGACCCCACAGGGGGGTCCCCGATCACTGCCCCATGCTCTCCGCTACCTCCGGTGGCGGAGAGCATGGGGTTTTCATTCATTTTAACTTTTCCATCGCTGTGAACAGACATTAGAGGGAGGGGGGTTAGTTATCGGGGCACTAGGGGGTCTGATCTGGGGTCTGATGGACACTTATTTCATCTCCCCCCGCCGTGGATCCACAGCAGGGGGAGATGAAAGGCGACGGCCGCCGCTATAACGTTAATAGCGGCAATCGTTGGTAAGGGAAGGGGGGGGGCAGGACGGACCCCACACACTACCCCAACCCCTCAGCTACCTCCGGCAGCGGGGGGGATGGGGTGGGGGCCGTCCCGGCCCCACTATCTTATTCTCTGCCATCGCCGTAAAAAGCTGATGGCAGCAGAATAAGGACCCTTAGTGACCACCGTAAAAAGCCGTATCGGCGGTCACTAAGGGGTTAAAGTATGTTTATGTACGCTGTATGGGCATTCCATTTAGTATAAATACCTACTTGAGAGTTTACATGTGTGTAAAAGTACTCTTTTAGATCTCTTTCAACGACTTTGGAATATTCAGCATTGGAGGATGTGGAGTGTTATGCTGCTCAGCCAAGTCAGTGAAATTGGAGCATGGTCTGACCATGTAATCTGTTCGATCTCAGCAGACACTGTTTTCGTCAACAATTCCCTATCTACTAGAAACATGTCTATACGAGAGTAGCAATTTCTAGGGGAGGAAAGAAAGGAGAAATCCTTCTCCAAAGGATGTAGGGCCCTCCATGACTCATATAGTTCATATGTATGCAGTAAGCACACAAACGCCAGGGGGCTAACCTGCTAGGCACGATTTGTGTTTTCCCTGGAGCAGATTTTGAGACTGAGCGAATTTCAGGCATCAGTATATTCCAGTGTTTAAGAAAGGCCTCTCCCTCGTCCACTGATCTTACAACATGCATAATATTATCTTTTAAGATCATCAAATGCATTGGGAAACCCCAATGGTACACTATCTTTTTATCCTGTAGAATGGTTGTTATAACCGATAGGTCAGCATTAGAGATGAGCGAGTAGTCCTCCATCGAGTAGCTATTTGATCAAATACTACACTATTTGAAATACTCGTTTTTGGTCAAAATCTGACTGAAAACACAGTAAAAATGTATTTCTCCTTCCACCTTACCTGGCACCTTTTTCTAGGTTAAAACTATGCAGGCGGTGTGTGAAAGGACCTAGGAGCACGCTGGCATCGCAAGAACAGCATCTTCATTCATTGGCTGGCTTACTCATGTGACGCCCACAGTATAAGAACTTGTCATTTTCTGCTCATCATCCGATGCTATCTTGAAGGTAGTCAGAGAGAGATTAAAGCAGGGACAGCGATGATTTAGCTGATTGTAGGCAGGCAAGACCCCAAAAGCCCTTTTTAGGGCTAAAATTATATACAACATTTTTCTGCAGATATTTAGCTAATCAACCAGTTGAGTGGATAGATTTTGGGGTAAGGACAGTGACGATTTTAGAAGATTGTTGGCAGGAGAGACCATAAAAGCTCTTATCAGGGCTACTACACTGCACAGACAGCATATAGCTACTTCCTCCATTAAGAGTGCATAAACTGTCTAGCAGCATATCAGATAGTCCTCCGCTAAGCCTGTATATGACTATGAAGGGTGAAATTATGAATGGGATTGCTATCCAGAGCACTAAGCAGAATGGAACTGTGGGAGGGAGGAGAGGTGATGTGGTGGAGGCATCTCATTGAAGCACTGCTGGTCCCAGCACAAATTGTAAGTGATTACATATACTGTATACTTTTTATCATGGCACTTAAAATTACAAAGAAGTGGCCAACCCCTTAAATTTTACAACAAGCAAAATCAGAGTCCAAAATAAAAATTTTCTTAGTTTGCTTATTTGTCTGTAGAACAATAAACGTAAAAAGTAAAATGTAAACGTAAATGTAAAAAGCAGTAAGTATATTTTTTTTTTTACAGTACATAATGTCAATGTTCATATTGATTATTGGCTGACTTCTCCTCTATTTAATCCCTTAAGGACCGGGCCAATTTAGATTTTTGCTCTTCTGGTTTTTTCGTCCTTGTGCTTAAAAGGCCATAGCACTTGCATTTTTTCACCTAGAACCCCACTTGAGCCCTTATTTTTTTGCGTCAGACATCAGGGAATCGGCTGCATAAAGGATTCAGGTGCAGCTGTCAACTTTAACAGCTGCATCTGAATCCTTAATTAGCGGGCACGGCAATCAGACCGTGCCTGCTAATAGCCGCAGTCCTAGGCTACATGCCGCACCCGGGACCGCGGCCGTTCAAAGGGGGGTCACCGCACGGCCCCGCTCTGAACTCCCCGAGGTGGCCGCAGGGCGTAAATATACGCCCGCGGTTGAAAGAAAAAATAAATTATTTTTTTCATTTTTTTATTTCTATCAAAAAGTAATATAAGATAGAGGCATGTTAGAACAGACATTACAATCAGGGAAGCTGTCTGTGTGAAGGGCACTGCATTTCACTCTGCTTCAATGCGCTATGGCTGCAGAGCTGTTCACACAGAAAGCTTCTCCTACTTAAAGACAAATAGACAGCGCTCCATAGCGAGGCGCAATGCATACTGAGTGAGACAACTATCATAGGTAATGCTTACCTGCTAGAGTTGTGAAAACACCGGAGGCACAACTCTTATGATATCATAGGCAGACTGCTGCCTCTTCCGATATCCTCAAGGCATAATCAACATACAAATAACTCCTTCCACCTGCTAATGGGTAAGTCAGGCGCAGGTGCAAGGAAAGTGCAGTATAGGAACTGAATGAAAATTATTTTATTAACACCCAACGCATTTCAAAACTGATTTTGTATCTGATGACAGATCTGGGGCTAGCAAAGATCTATTTTTCATTTTTTGTCTGTTTTATCTAAAGCCCCCTTAGACGACTAGTTTATGGAGTGGACTGGTACCAAATAAGATGTGGATCTAGTAATCAAGGGCCCTGATTCCTCCAATATAACTTCTACTTATTTTTAAGAAGTTGATTTTCGAAATATACAAGCTGTCATCTTCCAAATTTGTTGAAATGCTTTTGTGGTCTTCCAATAACCACTGGACCATAAGTCCCGGCTTGGTAGTGGGCGCAGGTGTTCTCTTATAAAGTAAACCACACCGTATACGTGGTCACTCCATAAAAGTGTAGATTTATTTATAAAAGTTTTATAAATCTACACTTTTATGGAGTGACCACGTATACGGTGTGGTTTACTTTATAAGAGAACACCTGCGCCCACTACCAAGACGGGACTTATGGTCCAGTGGTTATTGGAAGACCAGAAAAGCATTTGTATTACGGACGTCCTCGGACGGTGTACCCCGGCAGGAGCTGCGGTGATTCTCCCTCTTCTTATAAGTGCTGTATAGAGTTGTACCTATATCTCGCACAACTCTTCTAGGTGAGTGCAATTCATTCTACATATTGTCTGTAGGAACTGATCCCTACATACTACACCAGGAGGCGCCCCCTCTTCTCTTTTACCTTTTTCTAAATTTGTTGAAAAGCGCCCGTTAAGTCATAGTAGAAAAACTGCACTTTGGATTTAGATTTTAAAGATCAGTCAAAAATTTTATTTAAATGCTTTACATATAAAGGATATCCTTAACGTATTTTGACCAGCGCATACAACACAAATAAATATTTTAGATAAAATGACAGAAAAACACAATAAGCGGAACACTAAAAGTGAAAAAAGAGTAATGGTAATTATGGATTATCACTAATTACTGAATATAGCTGTGGTGCTTAAGAAATTATAAAATGTTTTAAAAAAACATTGGGGTACTATATTAAGAGACCCTGTTTTGAAAACTGTTCTTTCTAAAAAGCCCTCTATTATTTTTCGTAGAACTAAAAGTCTACGTAGCCAACTTGCTCCCAGCAAACTCTATAAGCTTGTTCTCACTGTTAGTAATAGATTTTTGAACACCAGTTCTGCAGGTAGAATTCGTTGCAACATTGGGAGATGTTTATGTTGCAATTGGATCTCAAACTCACCAGTCTACTTTCACATTTTCTGTTCCTGGAGAAACATTTTCCATCCAAGGTATGTTTTGGTGCTCCACCCAGTATGTATTTTGCCTACTTGAATGCCCATGCAACTTGCAGTATGTGGGCCACACTGTTCAAACCTTGCAGTCCCACATGAATAAACATCGGGCAAACATTAAGAATTCCTTTTTGTGTCCAAACATTTCTTAAAACATCAGTCAGACACCAGCAGCATTAGTCTTATGGTTTTAGAACATATTGCTGATGATGTGCCCAATAGATTTAAACAATTTACCAATGGAGAACCCTATTTGATCTTTATACTTTCTTCTCTGTCCCAGGCTGGTCTGAATGAGGTTATAGAAAATATGAGGTTGTAAACAACCATTGTTTTATCATCATTTTATCTATTATTTTTTATTTATGTTTTTGTATATGCTGTATCTGTTTTTATATTGACTGTGAGTTTAGGTAGTGTTAACCAATCTATTAACCCCTTAAGGACTGGGCCAATTTTTATTTTTCTGCTTTTATTTTTTCCTCCTTGTGCCTAAAAGGCCATAACGTTTGCATTTTTTCACCTAATGATCCACATAAGCCCTTATTTTAGTGAGCCACTAATTGTACTTTGCAATGGCAGGCTTAATTTTTGTATAAAGTACGCTGCGAAACCAGAAAAAAAATTAATGTGTGGTGTCATATTTTGCACCATGATCTGTACTTTCTATTGGTACCTAGACTGCGCATATGCGCCTTTTTGATTGCTTTTTATTACAATTTTTCTGGATTTGATGCGACCAAAAATCCTCAATTTTGCACTTACGCCATTTACCGTGAGATATCAGGAATGAAATTAATTAATAGATTGGGCGATTATGCACGCGGCGTTACCAAAATGTTTATTTATTTTTATTTATAAAATGGGGAAAGGGGGGTGATTCAAACTTCTATTAGGGGAGGGAATTTTTTAGTAATAATTTTTTTTTTATTTTTTTTTTAAACATACTAGAAGTCGCCCTGGAGGACATGAGATCAGTGTTCTATTGCTTTCTATTGCTGCAGCCGAAAGCAATAGAATGCCGAGCCGGGATAAGCGTAATTATGGCGCAGACCCAGGCCCGATACACATGCGGGGATCGCTCCTACGTGAACATGTGACCCGGGGGGGGGGGGGGGCAAATAGAATAGACATTAGGGGAGGCTCAGTATTTCTAAAAACTAACTGTGCCAGGATCAGGGCTTCAGAAACCCTGCAGTTCCAGACAGGGCCGTTTCTATGGCCGGGCGAGCTTGGCCACCGCACAGGGCACCCGTCAGTATCTGGCCTGCAACCCCCGCATCCTAAGGGCTTGCCCAGGGATCTAGAATGTAAGTTCTGGAATCTTTAGTTGTGCGTACGCCTTTAGGCTATGTTCACACAACGTATGAGACCAGCCGGGTCACGGAACGCCCGGTCTCTGGCCACAGAGTTCCGGACACAGAAAACTGACATGTCAGTTATTTGCGGGGCCGCACAGATCCCGGCCGGAGCGTATACGATGTGTGTATGCCTCGGCCGGGATCCCATTGCTTAATAGGCTGTGTTCCGCTGCACAAAAACTACGGCCGTTGTTGCCATCGGCAACAACGCCCGTAGTTTTACATAGTGTGAACATAGCCTTAAGATGCATGCACAGCTAAAGGAAACAGCAAGCAGGGGCAGAGACTCGGGGGAATCGGAAGCCAGAAGAGGAGCTGTGGAGAGTAGGGTGAGAGGTGAGTAGCTGATGGGGCTAATGAGGAGGGGGTGAGGGAATTCCTGCACAGAGGGAGCACCGGATATGGCCCGATAAGCTAACCCAGCTCTCCCAGTATCCTGTATGAGGCTATGTGCACACTGAGCAATTCTCGAGGAATTGTAGCTGAAAGTTTTCGGGCAGAATTCAAGCAGAATTTAAGCCCCCCATTGACTTCTATAGGATTCCTCTAGCAGATCTACAGCAGAAAATTCTGCTCGGAAATTCTGCAGTGTGAACAACAGAGCAGAAAACCCATTGAACACAATGGGACTTTGCTCTGCACATTTTTTACGGGAGGAATTTCAAGCTGAATTTCGAGCTGAATTTCAAGCTGAATTCCTCTCCTTTTCCTCAGTGTGCACATAGCCTGACAGTGTAAAGGACCTCACACAGTTCTCCCAGTGTCCTGTATGTCAGTGTAATGGACCTCACACAGCTCTCCCAGTATCCTGTATGTCAGTGTAATGGAGGCCACACAGCTTTCCCAGTATCCTGTATGTCAGTGTAATAGAGATCCCCAAGCTATACCAGTATCCTGTATGTCAGTGTAAAGGAGGTCACCCAGCTCTCCCAGTATCCTGTATGTCAGAGTAATGGATGTCACCCAGCTTCCCCAGCATCCTGTATGTCAGTGTAATGGAGGTCACCCAGCTTCCCCAGCATCCTGTATGTCAGCATGTAATGGAGGTCACCCAGCTTCCCCAGTATCCTGTATGTCAGTGTAATAGAGGTCACCCAGCTTTAACAGTATCCTGTATGTCAGTGTGCAATGGAGGTCACCCAGCTCTCCAAGCATCCTGTATGTCAGTGTGTAATGGAGGTCACGCAGCTTTCCCAGCATCCTGTATGTCAGTGTGTAATGGAGGTCACACAGCTTTCCCAGCATCCTGTATGTCAGTGTGTAATGGAGGTCACCCAGCTCTCCTAGCATTCTGAATGTCAGTGTATAATGGAGGTCACGCAGCTTTCCCAGCATCCTGTATGTCAGTGTGTAATGGAGGTCACACAGCTTTCCCAGCATCCTGTATGTCAGTGTGTAATGGAGGTCACTCACACAACTCCCCAGTATCCTATATGTCAGTGTAATGCAGGTCACACGGCTCTCCTAGTATCCTGTATGTCAGTCTGTAATGAAGGTCACTCAGCTCTCCCTGCATCCTGTATGTTAGTGTGTAATGGAGGTTACCTAGCTTCCCCAGTATCCTGTATGTCAGTGTAATGGAGGTCACCTAGCTCTCCCAGTATGCTGTATGTCAGTGTAATGGAGGTCACACAGCTTTCCCAGCCTCCTTTATATCAGTGTAGTCGAGATCACCCAGCTTTTCCAGAATCCTGTATGTCAGTGAAATGGAGGTCACACAGCTTTCCAGTATCTATGTCATTGTAATGAAGGCCACACAGCTTTCCCAGCATCCTGTATGTCAGTATACTGGAGGCCACAAAGCTTTCCCAGCATCCTGTATGGCAATGTAATGGAGGCCACACAGCTTTCCCAACATCCCGTATGGCAGTGTAATGGAGGTCACACAGCTTTCCCAGCATCCTGTATGTCAGTGTAATGGAGGTCACACTGCTCTCCCAGCATCCTATATGTCAGTGTAATGCAGGTCACACGGCTCTCCCAGTATCCTGTATGTCAGTCTGTAATGAAGGTCACCCAGCTCTCCCTGCATCCTCTATGTTAGTGTGTAATGGAGGTTACCTAGCTTCCCCAGTATCCTGTATGTCAGTGTAATGGAGGTCACCTAGCTCTCCCAGTATGCTGTATGTCAGTGTAATGGAGGTCACACAGCTTTCCCAGCATCCTATATGTCAGTGTAGTCGAGATCACCCAGCTTTTCCAGCATCCTGTATGTCAGTGTAATGGAGGTCACACAGCTTTTCCAGTATCCTCTATGTCATTGTAATGGAGGCCACACAGCTTTCCCAGCATCCTGTATGTCAGTATACTGGAGGCCACACAGCTTTCCCAGAATCCTGTATGGCAATGTAATGGAGACCACACAGCTTTCCCAACATCCTGTATGGCAATGTAATGGAGACCACACAGCTTTTCCAGCATCCTGTATGTCAGTGTAACTGAGGTCACCCAGCTCTCCCAGTATGCTGTATGTCAGTGTAGTGGAGGTCACCCAGCTCTCCCAGTATGCTGTATGTCAGTGTAATGAAGGCCGCATAGCTGTCCCAGCATCCTGTATGTCAGTGTAATGTAGGACACTCAGCTTTTCCAGTATCCTCTACGTTATTGTAATGGAGGTCACACAGCTTTTCCAGTATCCTCTACGTTATTGTAATGGAGGCCACACAGCTTTCCCAACATCCTGTATGGCAGTGTAATGGAGGTCACACAGCTTTCCCAGCATCCTGTATGTCAGTGTAAAGGAGGTCACACAGCTCTCCCAGCATCCTGTATGTCAGTGTAATGGAGGCCACACAGCTTTCCCAGCATCCTGTATGTCAGTGTAATAGAGACCACACAGCTCCCAGCTGACTTTACTGCACCAAGCAGCAGGATTTCTTTTTTTTTTTTTTTTAATATTTTTTATTTTACAACACAGCACCAATCGCTCAAATAAAGAGCCATAAATATTACAAAATTTAAGAAAGTTTAAACATTTTCCATTTTATCCCCAAACCCACCCACTCCCGCCCATCCTGGACAGAGAAAAAAAAAAATATATATATATATATTATAAGCAGAGTCCCTAATAAAGGAATATAAAAAGATGTCACAATACTCCCCATAGAGGCAAGCTAATATATTCAGGGTCCCATTTTCCCCAGAAGCACCGGTGCTTAAGAGCCCCGTCTTTTTTTTGTGAATACCAGGACCGTTTATACAACATGATTTTATCAACCGTATTTATCCATTCTTGCACTGAGGGAGGAGTCGGGGAAATCCAATTTCTAAGCATCACCAACCTCGCATAAAACACCACCCTTACAATAAGCATCTCATATTTTTAATCCTACATGAATCACCAAGGATTAAAGTTAGCGGATCTTTGGGAACGCTATAATTCAACATATGGTCCAATATTCCGCATACCTCTCCCCAATAGCTACCAACACTCCCACACGACCAAAGCATGTGTATTAGATCGGCATCCTCTTGCTCACATTTCGGACACCGAGATTTCTCTAAGAAACTTATTTTCCCAACTGTTTAGGGGAGTAGTACAAACCATGCAGTATCTTAAACTGGATAAATTTATGAGCTTCACTCAGTGAAACCCTATCTAGGTTCCCAAGGATCCGCTCCCGATTATCCTCTTCTATCTCTCCCAGGTAGTTGCTCCATTTGGACCAGCATCTGTCCGTAGTCTTGCATAGAACCGCCAGAGCCAGGGACTTATAAACATATGAAAGGGACTTCTTACATGCCGAATCAATGACCAATCTGTTAAACAATACCAAACTTAAAATTGTGAATCTTTGCTCCTCTCCAGTGTGTATTTTTGCAAACTCTAATTGTTTATAGTAAAACCAGTGATTCTCTTCCAAACCGTAAGCCTCCCTAAGTCTATCAAACTTTATAAGTGAACCATTTTAACAAATCTGACCCACCCTCGTGACACCTTTTCTAATCCAAAAATGTCTGCTGGATATTTCCGAAAACTGCTGCAAAAAAGAATTATTCCAGATCGGAGTGAATTGGGTACTACCCACTATCCCACATTTATCTTTAATATATACCCACACCCTCACGATAAGTGTACAAAGCGAAAAACGTTTAAATATCCCTTCCAACAAATTCCCTGATTCTAAGAGCTCCAACCAATTATCATGTTTACTCAAAAACAATAAATGTGCAAAAACCTCATTACTTTCCCCTTTAAGAATACGTGCAAAATGACTGGCAACAAAATATAGTCGGTGATTCGGCATGCTGAAGACCCCCCCTACTACTTGGAGCGGCAAAAGCAGAGTATTTAAATTTTACCCTTTTCCTGCCCCAGATAAGACCACCAAGTTTCACCTCAATCTGACGGATCCATGCATTGCTGATCCATATTGGAGCAGCACCAAAAAAAAACAACAACATCTGAAGTAACCACCCGGATTTCTTATCAGGAAATCCGGACGGATTTCCAGACCCATTCATTTTAATTAGGCACGGACACCCTTCCGGATTTTTCCGGAAGGGTGTCCGTTCCGGAAAAATGATCCGGAAAAAATAGGACATGTCCTATTTTTGTCCGGAATTCCGGACCGGACGCCCCCATAGAAGTCTATGGGAGTGCCGGAATCACGGGCACTTTCCTGATTTACATCAGGAAAGTGCCCATGATTCCGGATCGATTGAGAGCCCGCCGGCCCCCGTAACCACTGGCACCCTGCCGCCCGATCACCCCGCCGCGCCGTACAACATCCCACCTGCGCCCGGTCATCACCCCGCGCTGTGCGACATCCCCCCTGCGCCCGATCACCCCGCCGCGCCGTCCGACGTCCCCCCCAACCCAGGCCCCCTCCCTCCCGGAACGGACATCAGACGTTGCCGCCCGCCGACACCCCCCCCCCCCCGACCGGACATGACATCTGCTGCCCGCCGCGCTAAAACTACAGCCCCCCACCCCCCTGGGGTTGTACCGGAGCGGACATCGGCTGATGATGCCACCGCTGAAGTTCCAGTGTCCCCCCGGGACTCACAAGGTGCCGCTGGTCCCGCGGTCCCTGGACTCCTCAGAAGCTGCCGCTGTTACGACGACATGTGAGAGCAAACACCCCCACCAGAGAACTAAAACTCCCACCATGTCCTGCTAACAGGTCATGATGGGAGTTGTAGGTCTGCAGCCTTTGGCCATCCAGGTTGCAGAACTACTTCTCTCATCATGTCCCTGCTGGCAGATCAGGACTTTCCTGATGACATTTGTGACCTCCTGATCAGGATTTCCTGACAGTAAAAACTGACACGGACGTGTGAATGGGGCCTTAGTCTTAAGGCCAGAATTTTAGCGAGTATTTTGACGTCCGTATTCAGGAGGGATATAGGACGGTAAGATGAGATCTCAACGGGATCCTTCCCCTTCTTTTTAATTAGCACTATATGGGCTTCTCTCATTGTCTGTGGTAGCATCCCTCCTCTAAAGGATTCATTTAAAACCTCCAAAAGAATGGGCAAGACAACACTGGAAAAACTTCTATAAAAGTGAAAAGGGAGTCCGTCGGACCCAGGAGAAGAATTACCTTCAAAAGTACTAAGAGACTCACTGAGTTCCTCCAGGGTAATGTCCCCACACAAGATGTCCTTCTGCTCCCGAGTCAACCCCGGTAAATCAAGCTTACTCAAAAATAATGATTGTTCCTCAGTACTAGCCGGGGCCTCGGAGGTATATAATGAGGAGAAAAAGGAGACAATTTCCTCCTCTATTTCCACATCCACATTAGTTACTGTCCCACCCTGAGTTTTAATGGCTAAAATAGAAGTCCTTTCTTGGGTACCCTTAAGAATATTTGCAAGAATTTTATTTGGTTTACCCCCCACTATAAACTTGCTTTGCCCCTGAAAGAACATTTTTTGTTGTGCCTTTTCCCTTAAAATAGCCTCATATTTATTTTGGGCTTCTTGCAGCGCTGTCCAGGACTCCTGAGAGTCGCATTGCTCATACAGTAATTTTTTAACCTCCACTTCGTCAATTGCTTCCTGCTCCTTATTCCTTAAGTCCTTCTTTATAGACAAAATATCCTTAAGGAAGATCCCCGCATGTACGCCTTCATGGCATCCCAAGCAATTATAACCGAAGTGGAGGATTTATTAACAGACCAGAACCAAGATAGCTCCTTGCAGAACTCTTTATTCTTATTTAGTACCGTAAACCAATGCGGATTCATCTTAAATGCACCAGAGGCCCGGGATGAATAACTCAGCCCTTTTTTTAAGGAGATCGGGGAATGATCAGATATTGATCTAGGTTGTAGCTAAATTTTTTTTATATTCCACCGGACAATAATCGTTCAGATTATCGTTAAATCGTTCGAATCTAAACGATAATCGTTTGGTTGAAATGCAGTTAACGATTAACGACCGAACGAGCAATCGTTGATCGCTTTTTAAGACCTGGACCTTTTTTTTATCGTTTGCAAATCGTTCGCATTGAATAAGACATTGTTCGGTCGTTCGCAATGGATACAAACGCAATAGCGAATAAATAGCGAAGAAAAAACTATTGCAATTACGATCATAAGTAACGATTATCATTTTATTTCATGGAAATGAGTGAACTTTTTCCGGTCTTTCACAATAGCGGTCGTTTGAGATTGTTGATCGTTAATCGTTAACGATTATGCCAACGATAATCGTCCAGTGGAATAGGGCCCTAAGACACAGAGTTTTCATCGCAGATCACTAGATCTATCCTAGAAGCAGCCTGATGAGAAGCACTAAAACAGGTGAAGCCCCTCATAGACGGGTACAGCTTGTGCCATGCATCGACCCAACCCGCCTCAGAGCAAAACCTCTTGAGAGGGGTTGGGCCGAGGCCCCACCCAGAACTCCTCCCTCTGCCGTCTTTTAGACTGTCCCATACACAATTATACTCGCCCATTGAATAAAGGGCAGCATATTCCTTATTACACGAAAATCCAAGTAGGGCTTCTAAAACTTCTGTCTTAAAGGGAGGGGCAATATAAACAAACGCCAAAATAACAGGTACCCCACATAGGTTTCCGTAAAGGAAAACATAACGACCTTCAGAATCAATTTTCTTACAGTAAAGATCAAAATCAACCATTTTATGCACTGAAACGCCCAAGGAATAGGATGACAGGGTTGAATGAAATTCATATTTAGGGGGGGGCGTGGCCTGCTGCCGAATGGAGTAGTCGCACGGAGAAGCCGCTCCTGCTTCAGCGACTTATCACAGCAAGAACACCCCTCTTGGGATCTCTGCATTTACCCAGAACTACATCCGAACCGTGTCGGAACCTCCCTGGAGCATGTCCAGACCTTCAGAGAAGGGGAGAAATCGCTCTAATACCGGGAAAATGACAGCCTTCTTCCCGTATGCGGGACAACAAGATGGCGCTGAAGCCCGGCGGGGAGATGATGACGGAGATAGCAGCTCATCCTCTGTCCCTGATCTGCCGGAAGGTAGGGAGATTCTTCGGGACAATAAATTCGCCCCCTTGGCTGACCTTCCGGAGGAGGCTACTGGAGGGGACTCCGCTGCAGAGACTACGTTGTCGCCGGAGGCGCTGCAAGGCTCCGGAGCCACCGGGCCTGTAAGCGCTGTAAGCGCTGTCCCTCTGCCTCCCCGATCCCCACGCAGCCGTGACTCAGGTGACCGGGACCCCGCGCGAGCTGGGCCCGTTAACGCTTCCGAGCGCGTATTGGACTTGGACTCTCCACCGGAGTCGGACAGCTTTGATTCCCTGCGCACGGAGGCCGTCCCTACGACTGATATGTCCATGAAGAATATGCTCATGGCCTTCAGAGAATCCCTAGATACCAGAATGGAGAAAGCTTTAAGGCCTTTGAGATCGGACATAGCAGATCTGGGCCACAGAACTGATCACATTGAGAAGAAGATGGGGGAACTAGTGACTGCCCACAATGAACTGTATGATGATCATACTGACCTCAGGATAGAGGTACAACGTCTGCAGAGCAAGATTAACGACCTGGAGGATCGCTCCAGGCGTAATAACATTAAATTGCGTGGCATCCCGGAGTCTGTCTCACAACCGGAGCTTATTCATTTTGTGCAAAAATTTATAAAGGAAGCACTCCCTGATAGCTCTCACCGCGACTTAACGATAGATAGAGCTCACAGGGTACCAAGACCGAGACATTTATCGGATGATGCCCCCCGAGACACCCTGGCTAGAGTACACTACTTCCACGTTAAGGAGGCATTCATGCAAGTCTCCAGGAATAAAAAGGACTTTCCAGAAAAGTTTGCATCTATTGCGGTCTTCAATGATCTGTCCTCCAACACTCTACAATGGCGCAGATCTATGGCTCCAATCACTACCACCTTAAGATCTGCCAATATCATGTACAGATGGGGCTACCCTGCGAAACTGCTGGTGACGCGCGATGGTAGAACGAGTGTGATCTCCAATATCGAAGAAGGAACATTGGCACTACGACAGTGGAACTTGGAGCCAGCCAATATCCCGACTGCTTCCACCTCCAGAGGTTCCCGACCGGAGGCGGATTGGCAACCTGCTCGATCATCCAAGAGGGGACGTCGCTGATATAATAGAAGCAGGTCCCTTTGATGTGGCCTCCCTGTGCTTCTTTCTTCCGTTCGGCTGTTTTGTCCGGACTGTTGTGCCCCTTTAACCTTTGTTAACTTTACAGTTAACACTTTGAGTGTGTGATTTTTGTCGTCCCACACTGGGACGCTTTTTGTTTTTGTTATGTTTATTATTCTGATTGTTTCATCTTTTCCTTGTTATCTTTATTTTCTAGACATGGAGCTCCACGCTGCTCACTTCACACATATCGGCCTGCATGGGAGGAACTCTGCCTACACGTCCGTTGCTCTCTTTCTAGGTAATACACGGCACACATCAGCCTTCTTACAATATTCCCTATGGTTATAACATTTATCTCATATAATGTTTGTGGTCTGAATTCCCCGCAGAGACGATCTCACCTGTGGAGGGAAATTAAAGCCCTGCGAGGTGACGTGGTCTGTGTGCAGGAATCGCACATTATCAAGGCAGACGCTCATAGACTCCGTCACCCTCAATTCCCTATTATTCACCATTCCCATTTTCATTCGAAGAGGAGGGGAACCTTTATAGCTTTTAAGAACACCATAGCGGTCACAATACACAAAGAAATCGCAGACTCTGAAGGGCGCTATCTTCTTTTAAATTGTTCTATTAATAATATGGAATATACTATAGCTTCAGTATATGCCCCAAACACTGGCCAAGTTAAATTTGTCCGGAAAATCCTCAGGATAATCAATCAGCATAAACAGGGCCAACTAGTGCTATGTGGGGACTTTAATGCTGTGCCAGATTTGACCAGGGACTCCACATATAAGGGCCCCTATGTTAAGCCCTCCTTGGACGACCTATTCTGGCAGTCGGAGTTATATGATGCTTGGCGAGCTCAACATGGCAACGAGACAGACTTCACCCACTATTCTCACGTAGCAGATTCATATTCCAGGATAGACCTTGCCATATTAGATAGGGACGCCCTTTACCGACTTCACACTTCTAAAATCGAAGCGGGAACTTGGTCTGACCATAGCCCCCTGCTATTCTCACTTAAAGAACAAGTAGATGCCCCTCCTACGTACCTTTGGCGGTGCAACTCCCATATTATATCCCAAGAGAAATATAGAACACAAATATCGGACTCCTTGACGAATTATTTCAAAGAGAATGATAACAATGAGGTTTCTGCTAGCACGTTGTGGAATGCCCATAAGGCGGTCGTGCGAGGGAAGCTGATACAAATAGGCTCCTGGGTCAAAAAGGAACGGTCCAAACAGTTTGATTTCCTTCTTTCTGAGGTCAAACGCTTGGACATGTTACACAAAACTACCCAATCCCCTCTGACACTATTAGAACTCAAAAAGTCACGAGAGGACCTCCGCACTCTACTACTATCGGATTATGAGAGATCTTTACATAAAGCCAAATCAGTATTTTACTCTGAGGGAGGTAAGGCGGGGAAAACTTTAGCAAGAAAAATTAAAGCACATCATACCAAATCCCGTATTCCATACCTCCTAGACACTGCATCTGGAAGCAAATTAATAGACCCTAGGGACATAGCCTCTAATTTTCAAGCGTATTATGCACAGCTGTACAATCTACAATCAGACACACGTACCCATCAGCCTACCACCCAAGAAATTGAAGATTTCCTAAATAAAATACAACTTCCCTCCCTGTCCCCGGAACAGCTAGAAGCACTTAACTGCCCCATAACCTGCTTGGAAGTCTGCCAAGCTGTAAAAGATTCCCCTGTTGGCAAGTCTCCAGGCCCGGACGGGCTCACTTGCCTTTATTATAGAGTATTTTCAGATGTTCTCTCTCCCTTTTTGACCAGGTTTTTTGAGGAGTCTCAGACCAAAGGCTTGATGCCCCCTGAAAACCAAGCGGCCGTTATAGTTGCCCTCCCCAAACCTGGGAAAGTGCCCGATAGACCAGCAAATTTTCGCCCAATTTCTTTGCTGAATTGTGATGTGAAGATTTATGCGAAAATTCTGGCCTCACGCTTAGCAGAGATGTTACCTTCACTGATACATAGAGACCAAACTGGTTTCCTAAAACATAGGCAAACATATGATAATACAAGGAGAGTGGTAAACATATTTCATCATGTAAATTTGAAGAAGACCTCGGCAGTTGCGGTCTCGCTTGACGCCGAGAAGGCGTTCGACCGCATTTCTTGGTCGTTCGCCTTCTCGGTGCTACAGAAGTTTGGCCTACAGGGCCCTATATTGCGAAGTATTCAGGCCTTGTATTCTGCCCCATCCGCGAGTGTTTTTATCAATGGCGCGTTGTCCCCTACATTCCGCATAACGAATGGCACTAGACAGGGCTGTCCCTTTTCCCCCCTTCTGTTCGTTATGTCGATGGAACCTCTGGCACAACTGATGAGGAATGACTCCCAAATAGTAGGCATACAAATTGGACACTCTATACCTAAATTATCATTATATGCCGATGATGTTATACTAACTTTGGCTCGCCCACTGAAGTCCCTACCTAGAGCACTAACCCTACTATCTGAATTCAGCAAAGTCTCCTATTATAAACTAAACTCCTCCAAATCCGAAGCCCTCCCTCTGAACATGACCCAAACTGACCTGAACTTGTTGAAAGGGCAATGCAATTTGGATTGGCAACAGGAATCCATTAAGTACTTGGGCACCCACATTACTGCCAATCTTCGGCAACTGTACCATAGGAACTATGTTCCCCTTTTGGCGGAGTTGCAGAAGGCAGCCAATGATATGTCCAATTTGGAGATATCCTGGTCTGGCAGGATTGCTGCGTTCAAAATGCTGTTGCTACCTCGCCTTCTCTACTTGTTCAGAGCATTACCGATTCAAATTCCTCTTAGTTTTTTTAGGAAAGCCCGCACAATGACTTCTAAATTTATTTGGAATAACAAACATTCCCGGATTGCGTACAAAGTCTTGATTAGACCTCCTCTACTTGGCGGCCTTGGCGTCCCTAATATTTACAACTACTACAGAGCCACATTGCTCCATCAGGCTCGTGAATGGCTCACCCCACCTTCTGACTTTAAGCCTTGGCAGCAAATAGAGGACTTCTACTGTAAACCTCCCCTAAGTGCCATAATATACTCCCACATTTGGAATAAAAGACCGATTCCCTCCAATTACCCCCCTGCTATGGCTGCCACTCTTAAATGTTGGACACACCTACATATCTTGGGGCAACGACAATATAAACTCATAGACCTCCCTGTCCCTGTTGACGCCTTGATTGCGACTCTGCCACACATCTCCTCGACAGTACTGACACAATGGCGCAATAAAGGCCTTGTAAGAATCAAAGACCTATCGCGAGATGGACACCTCCATGACTTTCAATATCTAACTAGGAAATATACCCTGCCCTCGTCCTCATTTTTTCTATATCTCCAAATTAGGCATTGCCTTACTGAGTTGCCTGCTGCTGCAGCCTTTTGGGATATCTCTCTTTATCAAGCCTTTGTGGCCCGAACAAAAGGCCTACGCTCACTTTATGAGTGGCTAGGCGGTTTTCACGATTTTTTTAAGCCCACTGCATTGAAGAGTTGGGAAAGAAGTCTTTCTGAGACATTTACAGATGACCAATGGCTCTCAGCATATAAGTGGTCCATGAGGTCTGCTGCATCGGCAGCTCACCGAGAAAATGCCGTAAAAGTACGCTTACAATGGTACTATACCCCCCAAAAACTACATATTCTATTTCCTAATAGCTCACCATTGTGTTGGAGGGGATGCGGCCAGATAGGCACATTGCTACATGTATTGTGGGAATGCTCCTGTCTTGCAACATTCTGGGCTGGGGTTACCCGCCTTTTGCTGGATGCTACAGGCGTCCAGGTGTCCCTCACGGCCCCTCAGGCGTTGCTGTTTTTACAATTGGATGGAATTCCCTCCCCTGTAAAGCCCCTTTTTTGCAAAATCCTTACTGTTGCAAAGTTGGGGATAACGAGGCACTGGAAATCCCCGGACCCTCCAGAAATAGGGGAAATCATTACTGACGTACGCACTTGCTATTCACTAGAAAGACTTATAGCTCTGAGCAATCACACAATAAAAACTTTTAGTGGGATCTGGGCCCCCTGGGAACACAGCACACTTTATTCTCCAACTTATTGTTCCTAGTTATCACTCCCCACTGTTCATACCATGGGCTACATTGGGTTTCCTCTAGTGCTGGCGGAACATATTCAAAGTGAGTACACCCCCCCCCATGGGAGAGCCGATATTACATTACATTCTTTTAACCTTTCTCCTGAGAAGACGTAGCGGCGTGGACCTCCATGTGTCTTTGAATATATTCAGGTATGTTTATGCTTTTGTTTGAGCTAATTTGTGTGGCCTACTGTTTAGGCCTCTATTTTCTTTACTTTCTTTATTTTCTTTTCTTGTTGTTGGATTTGTAGTACTTTCTTGTGGTGCGCTGTGCTTGGCGCCCGCCCCCGCTGCTATCCCTCATTGATGATCTCTCGACATCTTTACACTGCTTAAGTGTGCACTTGTCAGCTATATTTTAGTATCTCAGTGGGGCGACATCTTTTGTTGTCTCTACTTGACATTTTCATTGGCTCCACACTTATGGATATAGCGGGAGGAGTTGGGGGGGGCGCACGGCATGGGTGCTCTTCTTACTTTTGCGACTTATTTGTGGTGAGGGTTGTTGTCTTTAATGCCCTCCTGTTTCTTTCTTCTTTTACTTTATTGTTGTATTTGAAAATAACTTTGAAAAACTCTCTCTAATAAAAACTTATTGAAACAGAAATTCATATTTAGCCCAGCTTTTGCTAACAATTACAACATCCTTGGATATATGGGTCTCAACCAGGGCGACTATTGCAGGAAGATGTCTTACTATTACACCCATAATTGCATGTTTCTTAACCCTGTCAGCCATACCTCTGACGTTCCAGGTCAAAACTCTAACAGCAGACATTAAAAAAAAAAAAAAAAAACCTCCTCCATCCAGGCCCCCCCCTCCCCTTTATTGCTGTTGAATACACAGCAACTCATCCTATACCAATTCCACCCCGCCCCCCCCCCCCCCAAACTCCACTGAAGAGGACAAACGCTAAACCTTAAGAATTCATAGTCCCTGATGAAAAAAGAGAACAGAAACCATAATCATTCTATGCCCTCTGCCTCCATCCAATCATTCACCTCAGCAGAGGAGGCAAAGAAGTGGATGGAGTTTTTGTATACCACCCGGAGGCGAGCCGGGAACAACAGAGAAAAAGAGATTCCAGCGTTAAATAAACGTTTTTTAACCTCCCTAAAGGAGGCTCTTTTAGCCTGCGTGCCCCTGGAGAAATCAGGATAAAAAGAGATTTTTGAACCATTCCAAGAAATGTCACCCTTTGCTCTTGCTAGTTTCAGTAGAACATCCCTATCCGAAGAGCAAAGGATTTTAATTAACATCGTTCGGGGAGGACTCCCCACGAGAGGTTTCTTTCCTGGAATCCTATGGGCTCTTTCCAGCCCAAAGAGAGGTGAAAAAGAGTCTGCTCCAAATAAGTCAGTCAACCATTTCTGGCAGAAGTCAACTGGGGATTCCCCCTCCTCCCCCTCTGTTAAGCCCACTATACGGACATTGGATCGGCGGGACTGATCCTTCAGATCATTCAACTTGTCCTTAAGCCCTGTATTATCCTTCTTTAAAATGCTTATCTATTTATGGACCTGGGCCACAGAGCTCTCCAGCGGGGAAATTTGCTTTTCCATCACGGCCATTTTGTCACGAATGTTGGAAAGGTCTTGACGTACCAACATTATATCAGATGATACTGTCCCCATCTGAGTAGTTAACAGTAATATAGCCTGACTACATTTGGAAACTTCTGATAAAATTTCCTTTAAAACTGCCGGATCAGAGCCGACTCTGTGGCCTAAATCTCCCTCCAATAGTTCAGACTGGAGAGGGATAACCTCTCCCACAGAGGATCTAAGGGAGAGATCCAGTTTGTTAGCGTCAGGGGATTTCAAATATTTCCCAATCTTATGAGGCGGAGTAGAGTCTTTCACAAGAACCCCTTTCCCAGCTTTCTTATTATGAATTTTGTTAGCCATGACAGAGTCAAATAGTTCTTATGTAATCAGCCAGAAGCATATACTTTACAATCTTTCCAGACCATAAGAGGGGGGCCACTGCCGATCTCAGCGAGATAGAGTATTTCCACCGGGCCCACCAGGGGTAGCAACGGGGAGGGGGGCACCCAAGGATCACCTCAGCAGGGTCCACCGGTCGCTAGAGCTTCAGGCTTCAGCTTCAGAAACCTTTAACCCCTTAGCGTCCCATTACGTACCTGGTACGTCATGGTGCCGCGGGGGGTGTTCAGAGCGGGGTCCCGCCGGGACCCTGCTCTGAACAGCACCGATCCCCGCTGCAATCTGCCTCTATTAGCCAGCGCAGGTCCCGTTGCCGCGTTGGCTAATTAAGCACTTCTATGCAGCTGTCAAACCTGACACCTGCATTGAAGTGCTTTGTACTGCACGTCCCTGGTGTCTAGTGGCACGGATCTCCCCCCCGCGCGATGCGATCGCGGGGGGGAGATCCGTTCTTCTGGCCGGCCCGGGTCTCAGCGTCGGAATGACGCTGATCCCGGCTCGGCAATAGATTGCTATGGCCTGCAGGAGGCCATAGCAATCTATCACCGATTACAATGATCTTTGCTGTGTATATACACAGCATTGAGCTCTATGAGAGATCAGTGCTGTCTATATACAAGTCCCCCAGGGGGGCTTCTAGTTTATGTAAAAAAAAGTAAAAATGTGTTTTAATTAATAAAAAATCCCCTCCCCTAATAAAAGTCCAAATCAGCCCCCTTTTCCCATTTTATTAATATAAATTAATAAATAAAAAAATAAATAAACATATTTGGTATCGTCGCGCACGTAATCGCCCGAACTATTAATTAATCACATTCCTGATCTCACACGGTAAACGGCGTCAGCGCAAGAAAAAATCCAAAGTGCAAAATTGCGCATTTTTGGTCGCATCAAATCCAGAAAAAATTTAATAAAAAGCGATCAAAAAGTCATATTTGCGCAATCAAGGTACCAATAGAAAGAACGCATCTTGGCGCAAAAAATGACACTGGACACAGCCCCATAGACCAAAGGATAAAAGCGCTATAAGCCTGGGAATGGAGCGATTTTAAGGAACATATATTTGTTAACAATGGTTTGAATTTTTTACAGGCCATCAGATAATATATAAGTTATACATGTTACATATCATTGTAATCGTAACAACTTGAGGAACGTGCATAACAAGTCAGTTTTACCATAGGGCGAACGGCGTAAATGCAAAACTCCCAAAATCAAAACAAATTTGTATTTTTTTCAATTTGACAGCGCAAATGATTTTTTTCCGGTTTCACAGCATATTTTATGGAAAAATAATGCCTGTCATTACAAAGTACAATTGGTTTCGCAAAAAATAAGCGCTCATATAAGTCTCTAGGTGAAAAAATGCAAGCGCTATGGACTTTTAAACATAAAATGGAAAAAGCAAAAGCGCAAAAACGAAAATTGGCTTTGACCTTAAGGGGTTAAGGGAGCAAACCAGAGAGGGGAGGCAATCAGCTCTAGTTCAGAGAGCATAAGCAAGTGAGACACCTCAATAGTTTTAAACAGGCAGAAAAAGTCATTGCATGTAAATGCCCAGGTTTCCTTAATATATCTGCCATCAGCCGGTCACTCTAGGCAGCCGCTAGGAGCAGAGCACACAGTACCTTGTCAGCGTTCAAATCCAGAGCGAGGGCCAGGGATTCAAGCTACGCCGCTCCCCTGACAACCTCACTACATGCTGCAGTGTCTCAGACCTCCCTGCAGTAATCATCGGCGGGTCCAGTGATGACGCCGTCCTCGATACTCATAGGCGTCCAGGGGTCAGCTGACCATAGCCGCATCAACGCACGTGACCGCCGGCAGGCTCCGTAACCCAGCGAGTCCATCATCCTGCCGCCGGAGGGCACCGCCACCATCTCTCCCGGCTCCCCCGTGATACTCCAAGCAGCGTCCCGCAGGCAAGTCAGGCATCAGGGATCCAAGCTCCTCGTGGAGGTGGGGGGGGGGTTGGATGGGACCGGACGTGCGGCTCCTACGTCATGCTGCTGGTCCGCCCTCCTACATCTATGTATGATCCACCACTAGACCCAAGCAGCAGAATTTCTACTGTATGGGACCTTATAGGTGGGAAAAGGGAAGGAAGTTTCTGGAAGTGCGGAGCTTGAGATGTTTGGCATGTTCTAAAGAAATGAATTGTAGCTGCAAGAAACAGTCATGGAGGCCTGGGACAGATGGAGAGGAAAAGGGCCCTATTCCACGGGACGATTATCGTTTGCATAATCGTTAACAATAAAGGATTTAAACGACCGCTAATGCGAAAGTGTAATGGAGGCCACACAGCTTTCCCAGCATCCTTTATGTCAGTGAAATAGAGGTTACACAGCTCTCCCACCATCCTGTATGGCAGTGTAATGGAGGCCACACAGCTTTCCCAGCATCCTGTATGTCAGTGTAACGGAGGTCACCCAGCTCTCCCAGTATGCTGTATGTCAGTGTAATGGAGACCACACAGATTTCCCAGAATCCTGTATGTCAGTGTAATGGAGGTAACCCAGCTCTCCCAGTATGCTGTATGTCAGTGTAATGGAGGTCACACAACTTTCCCAGCATCCTGTATGTCAGTGTAGTGGAGGTCACCCAGCTCTCCCAGTATGCTGTATGTCAGTGTAATGGAGGCCACACAGCTTTTCCAGCATCCTGTATGTCAGTGTAATGTAGGTCACCCAGCTCTCCCACTATGCCAGCGTTTCCCAACCGGGGTGCCGCGGCACACTGGTGTGCCGGGAGAACCCGCCAGGGGTGCCGCGGGATCCCGGTGGGAAATGCACGCTGTCTCTTTAAGCATCCCGAGAAGCTGCGACCGCGCAGCTTCTCGGGATGCACAGACCGCTTTGATGTTCCGCCCGCACTATGAGCGGGCGGAACATTAAAGTAAGCAGAATGTAGGAGCAGGAAGTGTCAGCATCCTGCTCCTATATTCACTCCCATAGGCCGCCAGCGCTTCATGCCAGCAGCCTATGGGAGGCCGGGACGTGACCTCTCCGGCAGGCGTGATGATGTGACGTCATCACGCCTGCCGGAAGTCCCGTCCCGGCGGCTCGCAGAGGAGCCCGAAGAGGAGGAGAGCTGCTTCCTGCACAGCGTGGATTAGGTGAGTAGGATGTTTGTTTTTTTTAAGGGGCAGAGCAGGGGGCATTATTAGTTCATGGGGGCACCTCTGGGGGCATTATTAGTATATGGGGGCACCTCTGGGGGCATTATTAGTTATGGGGGCACCTCTGGGGGCATTATTAGTATATGGGGCACCTCTGGGGGCATTATTAGTTCATGGGGGCACCTCTGGGGGCATTATTAGTATATGGGAGCCACCTCTGGGGGCATTATTAGTATATGGGGGCACCTCTGGGGGCATTATTAGCTCATTGGGGCACCTCTGGGGGCATTATTAGCTCATTGGGGCACCTCTGGGGGCATTATTAGTGTATGGGGGCACCTCTGGGGGCATTATTAGTGTATGGGGGCACCTCTGGGGGCATTATTAATTATGGGGGCACCTCTGGGGGCATTATTAGTATATGGGGGCCACCTCTGGGGGCATTATTAGTATATGGGGGCCACCTCTGGGGGCATTATTAGTTCATGGGGGCACCTCTGGGGGCATTATTAGTATATAGGGGCACCACTGGGGGCATTATTAGTTCATGGGGGCACCTCTGGGGGCATTATTAGTATATGGGGGCGCCTCTGGGGGCATTATTAGTATGTGTGGGCCACCTGGGGGCATTATTAGTATATGGGGGCCACCTCTGGGGGCATTACTAGTTCATAGGGGGCACCTCTGGGGGCATTATTAGCTCATGGGGGCACCTCTGGGGGCATTATTAGTATATAGGGGCACCTCTGGGGGCATTATTAGCTCATGGGGGCACCTTTGGGGGCATTATTAGTATATGGGGGCACCTCTGGGGGCATTATTAGTTATGGGGGCACCTTTGGGGGCATTATTAGTATATGGGGCACCTCTGGGGGCATTATTAGTTATGGGGGCACCTCTGGGGGCATTATTAGTTCATGGGGGCACCTCTGGGGGCATTATTAGTATATGGGGGCCACCTCTGGGGGCATTATTAGTATATGGGGGCACCTCTGGGGGCATTATTAGCTCATTGGGGCACCTCTGGGGGCATTATTAGTGTATGGGGGCAACTCTGGGGGCATTATTAGTGTATGGGGGCACCTCTGGGGGCATTATTAATTATGGGGCACCTCTGGGGGCATTATTAGTATATGGGGGCCACCTCTGGGGGCATTATTAGTTCATGGGGGCACCTCTGGGGGCATTATTAGCTCATGGGGGCACCTCTGGGGGCATTATTAGTATATAGGGGCACCACTGGGGGCATTATTAGTTCATGGGGGCACCTCTGGGGGCATTATTAGTATATGGGGGCACCTCTGGGGGCATTATTAGTATGTGTGGGCCACCTCTGGGGGCATTATTAGTATATGGGGGCCACCTCTGGGGGCATTATTAGTTCATAGGGGGCACCTCTGGGGGCATTATTAGCTCATGGGGGCACCTCTGGGGGCATTATTAGTATATAGGGGCACCTCTGGGGGCATTATTAGCTCATGGGGGCACCTCTGGGGGCATTATTAGTATATGGGGGCACCTCTGGGGGCATTATTAGTATGTGTGGGCCACCTCTGGGGGCATTATTAGTATATGGGGGCCACCTCTGGGGGCATTATTAGTTCATAGGGGGCACCTCTGGGGGCATTATTAGCTCATGGGGGCACCTCTGGGGGCATTATTAGTATATAGGGGCACCTCTGGGGGCATTATTAGTTCATGGGGGCACCTCTGGGGGCATTATTAGTATATGGGGGCCACCTCTAGGGGCATTATTAGTTCATGGGGGCACCTCTGGGGGCATTATTAGTTCATCACAGCAGGGAATCCTACATACCGAGGGCATCCCACATTCCTAGTCGCTTTACTGCACATAACACCACACAGCGCAGTTACCGACAGGAGGGAGAAAGGATAGGAAGTTGCTAGAAATGTGCGGAGCCTAAATTGTTTGTCTCGCAGGTTCTGAAGAGATGAAAAGTAGCTGGAAGAAATCATCATGGCGGATGGAGAGGAAAAGGGAAAGTGACTCCTCCTAAATTTTGTAGAACATTATTCAGTAGGGGTGCCCCGAGGAAATTTTTTTTTCCAAGGTGTGCCCCGAGGTGGAAAAGGTTGGGAAGCACTGCAGTATGCTGTAAGTCAGTATAATGGAGGTCACACAGCTTTTCCAGTATCCTCTATGTCATTGTAATGGAGGCCACACAGCTTTCACAGCATCCTGTATGGCAATGTAATGGAGGCCACACAGCTTTCCCAGCATTCTGTATGTCAGTGTAATGGAGGTCACACAGCTCTCCCAGCATCCTGTATGTCAGTGTAATGGAGGTTACACAGCTTTCCCAGCATCCTGTATGTCAGTGTAATGGAGACCACACAGCTCCCAGCTGACTTTACTGCATAAAGCAGCAGAATTACTACTGTATGGGATCTTATAGTTGGGAAAAGGGAAGGAAGTTTCTGGACGTGTGGAGCTTGAGATGTTTGGCATGTTCTTAAGAGATGAATTGTAGCTGCAAGAAACAGTCATGGAGGCCTGGGACAGATGGAGAGGAAAAGGGCCCTATTCCACGGGACGATTATCGTTCGCATAATCGTTAACGATAAACAATCCAAACGACCGCTATTGCGAAAGACCTTAAATCGTTCACCCATTTACATGGAACGATAATCGTTACTTATGATCGTTCTTGCTGTCATCTTGTCATCGCTATTGCATTCGTCACTACTGCGAAGGACCGAACGATATCTTATTCAATGCGAATGATTTGCGAACAAGCAATGATAAAAGTAGGTCCAGGTCTTATTAAATGATCAACAATTTTTCGTTCGGTCGTTAAACGTTAACTACCATTCAAATGAACGATTATCGTTTAGATTCGAACGACTTAAGGATAATCTGAACGATAATTGTCCGTTGCATAGGGCCCAAAAGGAAAATGACGTCTGAGATCAAAGAAGACATCACTTGTGAGTCCTTGAATGATGTTTTTGTATTCAGTAGAACATTATCTGTTAGGTGTGCAACACGGCTCTATGCCATAATACACACACCGTCCTAGTAACCCGAATCTTGATAAAAGCCACCCTTCCTTCCCTGGGGCTGAACAGAGTGAGATCGGGGGGGGGGATTGAGTTTTGCCCTGTGGCCAAGTGGGATTTGAGAGCTGGAAAAAGACGCATGCTGCAGTGCTCTCCCCCTGGCTGTATCTTGGGATCGCATTGGATCTCAGCAGTGAGACGATCAGTGCGATTGCCACGCCCCCCTGCCCTGGCGTTGGTTTTTACGTCTGCCTATGTCAACCTCTTAACAATAACAGGCGCCAAATGCACATCGGTGCAGGGGCATGTGGCGATCAAGGGTATACTGGTTTATGTTACTGTTTAAGAGGTCACTGTTTCGACAGCATTCAGTGAAAAAATCAAATGGTGGCTACTTTATTCATCTGGAAATGCAACGTTTCGACTGTGACTCCAGCCTTTTTCAAGTAAAGGTGTCCAGTACCAATACATCCCTTATATAACTGCAAAGTGAATACAGTGCATAATCATTCAATTAGTGTCATTTACAGATCTCATATATAAAGAAAATCACTGTAAAATATGTGCAAAACAAGATTCAGGTTTTCTGAATGGGCAATTTTTTCCCCTAATGGTGACAGTGAACTAAAACTTTATGATGCAGGTTTGTATAAGTAAAGCCAATTTACACCTAAGATTTCTAATTGTGTGTTAGATACTTTCATAATTAATGTTAAATGATAACTTTTAAAGATGTCACATGTGAGAGGAGGAACACATATGAGAAGGATTTAGAGATCGGCTCTGGATGGTCTGAGAGGGCATGCAAGAATCACCATCAAGCTGGCTGATAATGGCAATGCGGTGGTGGTGTTTGATACAAAATATATCTGGAGGAAATCATTGAACAACTCTCTGAGACAGAGGTATATGGTGTGTTAGACTCTGATCCCAACAATAGGATTAAACATAGGATGGAACACATTTTTGATTTACAGCATTTAGGGTTAATGTAATTGATGCCAATTTGAGAGATTTCCTCAAGGTAGAACATCCAGTTACCCCAGTGCTATAATGCCTCCCCAAGATACATAAGTCTCTCCAGAAACCCCCTGGTCACCCTATTGTTTCTGGACATGGGTCTGTCTTTGGACCAGCAGAGATTTACTGTACCTGGACAGGACATTAAAGGGATTTGCAACCTTAGCCCCATCATATATTAGGGACACAGAGGACTTCCTATCTAAGCTTGCATTGAGAGATACCATCAGATTGTATTTTGATATCTTTTGACATTATCTCCCTATACACATCAATAGACCACACATGGGGCCTGACTGTGATGAGGGATGCCCTGGATGACTCTGATATCTCTTCTCATGCTAAAGCCTTTCCACTGACGTTACTTGGGATTATCTTGAAGGAAAAATTATTTTCTGTTTCAGGATACATTTTATGTCCAGAAGCAGGGAACCACCATAGGCAGTGATTCGACACCCACTTATGCCAACATGTATATAGTGTCCCTGGAATTACTCTGTCTGTGTATCTCACCACTTCAACCAGCTGCTGAGGTGATGGCAATACGTAGACAACATTTTTATGATTTGGACATGAGAGACAAAAAGAAAAACATTTGGGAGGGCAAAAACTCTTAATTTTAAAAGTGCCAATTTTCCTGGGTTAAGGGCTGAACTTCAGGGCATAGACTGGGAGCAGCTGCTGTTGCATACTGATACAGCTAATAAATGGGAAATCTTCAAATCCACATTAAATAACTGTACTGCCAAATATATTCCTATGGGTAACAAATATAAACGGTTAAAATCAAATCCCACATGGCTTACAACCGAGGTTAGAAGGGCTATAAATGAGAAAAAAGGGGCATTCAAAAAATACAAATCAGAGGGGTCAGCTTTAGCCTTTAAACATTACAAAGAAGTCAACAAAACCTGTAAAAATGTAATAAAAGCAGCAAAAATTCACAATGAAAGGCAGGTAGCTATAGATAGCAAAAGAAACCCCCAAAAATTCTTCAAATATATTAATGCAAAAAAACCAAGGTCAGAGCATGTAGGACCCCTAAATAATGGTGACGGGGAGTTTATAACTGGGGATCAGGAGAAAGCTGAGTTACTTAATGGCTTCTTCAGTTCTGTATATACAAAAGAGGATGGAACTGTGGTGGGTGGGGCCAGTACTGAGGTGGGTGGGGCCAGTGCTGCGAACACATGTAATGTACTGAAATGGTTTACTATAGATATGGTCCAAGATAAATTAAATAAACTCAATGTAGCCAAAGCTCCAGGGCCTGATGGATTACACCCCAGAGTTCTTAGGGAACTCAGTTCTGTAATTTCTCTACCCTTGTATGAAATATTCATTGATTCTTTGCTTACTGGTATTGTGCCGAGGGACTGGCGTAAGGCAAATGTAGTGCCGATTTTCAAAAAGGGCTCTCGAACTTCCCCAGGTAACTACAGACCTGTGAGCTTAACGTCCATTGTGGGGAAACTATAAGGGACTACATCCAGGAATATGTAGTGGCTAATAGTATTATAAGTGATAACCAGCATGGTTTTACTAAGGACAGAAGCTGTCAAACCAACCTGATATGTTTCTACGAAGAGGTGAGTAGAAGCCTGGATGGGGGCGCAGCTGTGGATATCGTGTACCTGGATTTTGCTAAAGCGTTTGACACAGTTCCTCATGGACGTCTGATGGGTAAGTTAAAGTCTATTGGTTTGGAAAGTTTAATGTGTAACTGGATTGAAAACTGGCTTAATAATCGTACCCAGAGAGTGGTGGTCAATGATTCCTACTCCGAATGGTCCCCGGTAATAAGTGGTGTACCCCAAGGGTCAGTACTGGGCCCTCTTCTGTTTAACTTGTTTATTAATGATATTGAGAATGGAATTAACAGCAATGTTTCTGTCTTTGCAGATGACACCAAGCTTTGTAGTACAGTACAGTCTATGGAGGATGTGCAGATATTACAGGATGACTTAGACACACTGAGTGTTTGGGCGTCCACTTGGCAAATGAGGTTCAATGTGGATAAATGTAAAGTTATGCACCTGGGTACTAATAACCCGCATGCATCATATGTCCTAGGGGGAGTTACTCTGAGAGAGTCGCTGATGGAGAAGGATCTGGGTGTACTTGTAGATAATAGACTACAGAACAGTACACAATGTCAGTCAGCTGCTTCTAAGGCCAACAGGATATTGTCATGCATTAAAACAGGCATGGACTCACGGGACAGGGATATAATATTACCGCTCTATAAAGCCTTGGTGCGGCCTCATCTTGAGTATGCTGTCCAGTTTTGGAACCCGATTCATAAAAAGGATGTTCTAGAGCTGGAGAGGGTACAAAGACAGGCAACTAAACTAATAAGGGGAATGGAACATCTTAGTTATGAGGAGAGATTAAAAGAATTACATTTGTTTAGTCTGGAGAAGAGACGTTTAAGGGGAGATATGATTAATTTATTTAAATATATAAATGGCCCCTACAAGAAATATGGGGAAAAGATGTTCCAGGTTAAACCCCCTCAAAGGACAAGGGGGCACTGCCTCCGCCTGGAGAAAAAAAGGTTCAATCTCCGGAGGCGACAAGCCTTCTTTACCATGAGAACTGTGAATCTGTGGAACAGTCTACCACAGGATCTGGTCACAGCAAAAACAGTAGAGGGCTTCAAAACCGGCCTAGACAAGTTCTTAGACCAAAATAATATAAATGCATATGTATAGAACCTATCACCCCTCCCCCTTCCCTGTATCCATCCCCTCCTTGGTTGAACTTGATGGACATGTGTCTTTTTTTCAACCGTATTAACTATGTAACTATGTAAGACTGGTTTTTTTTTTATTTTTTATAAATTCTTAATTTAACAACCACATTTTCCGACAAAGGAAAGTCGAACAACAGGGGTAGGCTCACCCCAAGCCAGAAAAAATTGCAGAAAGAATTGGACATTGGGAATACATATGTAGGCATACAGATATAAATGTACAATCATATTATAGAAAGCAGGAGGGTTTGTGGCCAGCATATTCCCCAATACATTGAGTAAACCTGGTGACCACCCCCCTATCGACAACCCCCTCATCATTTTTAACTACTATAACAAATAGAAGAGCCTCCAACAATGGGCGCTGCAGCACAGAAAGTAGAAAAGAACAGAAATCCATGAAAGAAACAAGAGAAAGGCAGGGAGAGAAAGGGTTAGAAGATAAGGGGAAGGGAAGTGGGGGATCCACCAGAGGAAGTGGGAGGAGACAAAGAGAGAGAGAGAGAGAGAGAGAGAGAGAGAGAAAAAGGGGGGGGGGGGGTAGGAGGGAGGAAGGAAGTAGGGGTGGCAGATTGGAGTCAAAAGGCAGTGTCCAGGACCAGATATCACAACCTGCGTAGGCGCTTAGGCACCAGGGGCGACATCTAAGTCCCACTGGCGTCCTGGGATGGTTCTGAGCGAAGCAGGGTATCATAATCAGCTGTGTTCTGAAACTCATTCCAGGCCAGCCATGTGCCCGTGACGAACTGGTCATGTAGCACAGCAGTCAAATCCTCAATTCTCATAAGTTCGTTCACCTTGGTGACCCAAAGAGAGATAGGTGGTGGGACTGAGGGGAGCACAAGAGCAAGCGGGCATGACCATGAAGTGTAAAAGGGATTGTCTGTACTTCTTTGTGGACATCTCAGTGTGATGAAGAAGGAAAAGGGCCGGGAAAGATCCACCGAAGGGCCAGTGACCCTACAAATGGTCTCCTTGACTTTATCCCAGAAAACTTTAAGTATCGGGCAGACCACAACACATGTAGATGGGTACCCCCACGCTGTCCCGCATCTCCGTAGGATCCACCTCAGGCCAAATCGCATGCAATTGTACCGGCACCTTGTACCAGCGAGATAGGATTTTATAGCCCACCTCTTGAAACCGCAAGCTTAATGAGCCTTTAAGGACAAGGGACACAATGTCAGTCCTCTGTGCCGGAGTCAGAGAAAGGTGGAGGGCCACCTGGTCAGGTGGGGCCATCAGGTCATTGTAAATGAGCAAAAGTGTATGGCGGAGTTGCCCAGAACTATCACACAACGTCTTCAGATATGTCTTAGAAGCAGAAAATTGTGCAGCAGGAGGGAGTGTGCGTAAGAAATGTGTAAGCTGGGTGATGCGCCATGTGCCTAGCGGTCTTGGGTTAGAAATGGCTCCAGAGCAGTGGGAGCCAGCCATGCCGACTGGGCTATGAAGTGGGAAGCTCTGAATATGTTGGAGCTTTCCCAAGCTCTAAATCCCGGATCCGAAATCCTAGGCACAAAATCGGGGTGGCCAATGATCGGGGACATGGGTGAGGTAAGTGGAAGCAATCAGTCATGGACCAAGGTGTCAGCGCAGGCCAGGAGTGTCAGGCCTATTTTAGGATGTGTGCTCAGACCAACCAGACAGGGACTCAGAAGCCAAGGAGTGCAGGCCAGAGGGATACTGATAAAGGACTGTTCTATTTGTACCCAGGGCTTCAATGCTGCATGTCTACACCAGTCCACCAACCGGGTGATGACCGACGCCAGGTAATACGCGCAGATATCTGGAAGGGCTATTTCACCTCTGTCTCTCTGTCTTTTTTACGACACAGCAGGGCACGTTTAACTCTTGCAGGTTTAGCGCCCCATATGAATCTAATCTGGGTGATAGTCACAGCTTTGAAAAACTATTTCGGGACACATACTGGCAGGCACTGGAAGGCATATAGCAAGTTTGGTAAGAGGTTTATTTTAAAAATGGCACACCTACCAAATCATGTGAATAGTCCCTTGCTCCAGTTAGCGCAGCAAGACTGGATCGTCGTGAGTATAGGGGGAAAAGATAGCTGAGAAAAGATCTTTCGGATCGACAATGAGATATATGCCTAGGTATTTGAGTGCCTTGGGAGCGAAGTGACAAAACAGTCTCAGTAGGCAATGAAATGTTAAACGCCTCAGACTTTGTAAAATTAATTTTAAAGTTAGAGAGTGAGGCGAAGAGTTCCAGTTCTCTCAGTAGCGAAGCATGACCAGAGGTGTGGTCATGAAGAACAGCAAGTCATCCGCATACGCGGCTACTTTATGGACGGTATTCCCCACTCGCAATCCTCCGATAACAGCAGTCTCCCGCACAATCCTCAAGAAGGGCTCTAGAGTCAAAACAAAGATGAGGGGAGAAAGGGGGCAACCTTGTCTCATATTGTTGTGAATGGAGAAACGGTCCGAGAGGACACTGTTCACCAGAACCATGGCAGAGGGATTGGAGTAAAGGGACAATATCCAAGCCAGGAAATTCAGACCCAAACCCAAGGCCCGCAAGATCTCTTCCATAAACGTCCAGTTGACCCGATCAAATGCCTTCTCGGCATCCGTAGAGAGAAGCATAAGAGGGGTACGTCGGGATAAGGCATGGTGAACCAGGTCAACTGCACGAATGGTGTTCCGAGCCTCACGTCCCGGCAAAAACCCTGTTTGATCCAAGGGAACAGCGTCTCCAAGGAAGGGGGATAATCTAGATAAGCCAGTATCTTTGCAAACAGCTTCAGGTCAACGTTTATCAGAGATATTGGACTGTAGGTAGCACAAAGGGAATAATCCATTCCATCCTTAGGGATGACCGAGATGACTGCCTGGGTGGTGTCAGTGGGGAGTGGAGTGCCCTCGGTAAGCGAATTGAATGCTTCCAGGAAATGGGGGGCTCCAGCGTCTTATAATAACATCTGGAAAAGCCATGTTAGGGTGAGACTTAGAATAAAGTCTCCCCGCTATACCTGGGTGCTGCCTTATACTGTAGCTGGTCTGGTCTGTGGGTCTCTGAACCATAATTCTCCCAGGTTTGGGTGTCGTCAATGCAGATATGATGCCAGTCCCATCTGGGGTGCCATTAACTGTGGGGGAAACACCCACCCCCAGTCTTAGCGGGACTCTAAATTATCAGTAGGGTATTTTTACAAGCTTGGGAGACATGACACAGACACAGGATTCTGTGAATCAAGCTCATCATTTATTGGACAAAAACACATATTTATACAAACAAAGAAAGTTGGCGTCCAACCAAGAAGGACATGGGCAGTGACCAAGCTCCTATTGGTTAGATGTTACATACATAGTAATTCTTGTTCTGATTGGAGTGAGTGTCAGTTATGTATTCTATTACTCAGCATGTGAGGGGTGAAGATTAATTAAACAACTTCTTATTTTCAAGGGATCTGAACCCTGGGTGTTTACATATCTTGCAAGAGCTGCCATGTGTCCCCAGCTGTCCTCGCTCTAATCTTATAGTCGATCCTCAGACCCTAAAGTAAAGAACAAGTTCCACTAGCCATAGACAGTAAATAAACAAGTTCTCCTTGTAATAAAGATGGTGCATAGATAGAGCGGGGGCCTCTTTCCCAATAGTTGCATACACAGCATTTATACACAGCATTATACACATTTTAAGACTATAGAATGGAGGAACAGAGACAAAATGTCCTCTCAACTCCACAGCCATCAGGGCCTGGTGCCTACCCAGACTTAGATGCCTTAAGGGCGGCACGGAGCTCCGTGTCTGAGAGAGGCTCTTCCAAAGAGGTGAGGGCCTCCTCAGAGAGGCACGGGAGGCCAAATCGGGCTAAGTAGACCCTTAAACGGGAATAAAAGGAGTGACTGAGCGTGAGCGGATTAGACTGGTCTGTGGAATATAAAGTGGAATAGAAGTCACGGAATGCCTGTGCAATGCCAGATGGTTGGTGTTTCTGCCTCCCTGACTCAGTAACATACGTTCATGTATGTTGGGCTCGTAACGTCCGAGCAAGTGTCCGTCCTCACTTATTCCTGAACTCATAGAAGTAACGTCTACATTTCACCAATGTGGCCTTAGATTTGTCAAGGAGATGAGTGCAGAGGGAATCCCGAGCTGACAGTCACCTCACCTTAAGATCTTTAGTGGGAGTGGACTTGTGAGCTAACTCTAGGTCTTGCAGTTCCGCCAGTAAGCAGACCGTTTTGGCAGCTTTTTCCCGTTTAAGACGCTCCCCTTGTTTCACCAATATCCCTCTAGCCAAGCGCTTATGTGCCTTCCATACCACCATAGCTATGGTCTCCCTACCGCAGTTAGTACTGAAATATTCAGTCAGAGACTGTTTAAGGTCCGCTAGGACCACAACATCCTGGATCAGAGATGAGTAAAGCTTCCATTGCCATTGAGTAGGGTATGGTTCTGGGAGAGTGAGAGTAAGGGAAATCATGGCATGGTCTGAGAACGTTATGGTGTCAATCGCTGCAGCTCTGAACAAGGATAGGTGTCCGTGTTTTAGAAGGAAATAGTCTAGCCTACAATAGGTGTCATGAACTGGGGAGTAAAACAAGTAATCACGGTCCCTGGGATGGCAAGCTGGTGCTTGTGTAGTAAGGAACCCATACGAGACAGGTGTGAGCGGCTGACATGTGAAAAACCTCTAGAGGTATTTAGGGACGGCTCTAGCACCAAGTTAAGGTCACCACCAACGACCAGGACCCTCTCCATAAAGTCATCAATCGTTTCAAGGTAAGTTTGCATTGCATGCGACTGGCCGAGTTAGGTAGATAAAGTGAGGCAAAAGTGAATACCTGTGCATTGATCCTACCCTTCACCAGGATCATACGGCCATCTTTTTCACACCGAGTCTCCAGCAGTTCCCAGGGAAGCGCACGAGAGATAAGGATACTAGTGCCTCTGGACTTCTGAATCGGTAAAAAACTGTGGTAGGCAAAGGGGAACCAAGAGTTAATCAGAGAGAACTTATGAGAAGAGAGTATGTTAGTTTCTTGAACAAAGGCCACATGGACATCATGCTTCTTAAAAAGATTCATCATAATTGAGCGTTTGCCGCAGTCATGTAGGCCCTTAACATTAAGGGACCCCACTTTCAAGCCAGTTTGGATTTGTGAGGCCATCACCAGTGGAAGGGTACGGGTGAATAGGCAGGAAATAAGGAGGAAAAAAGAAAAAAAGAAAAGAAAAAAAAGGGGAAGGGGAGCGGACAGGAGAGTTGAGGGGGAGAAAAAGAAGGGGGGAGAAGAAAGGGAGAAGATGGGTGGGTCAAGAAGGGGAGCAAAGGGGGAAAAAAGGGGGGAAGAGACAAAGCATGGGGAGGAAGGAATGAGACAAGGAGAAGAACAGATGAAGAGACCAAGAGAAGCAGAAGATAAGACAACAGTAAGAGAGGATAGATAGCACTAGCATGTGCTCAACGGAGACAGAGCTCCCAGGGAGAAGCAGAGAGAAAGGAAAGCAAAGGCGGAGTGGAGACGCAGAAAACCATGGGGTAAGGGGCCCCGGGCCACCACACACAGATCCAGCAGAACCCTTCAGAACGTTACAGACACTGAGCCTCCACAGCCTCATATAGCATAAGCGGCTCAGCAAAACGGCTACTAGGCAGATGGTCACATGTCTCTGGTCAGTCTCAACAGAATGATGCTGGTGATGGAGACTATACATAAGAAAATAGTAAGAACGAGTATATTTGGCATGTAGTAGCGACATCTAAGCCTTCAAGGGAAGGCCCAGGGACAGGTCCACAGGTGGTAGAGGCGAACCAGACCGGGAACGATTCGCGACGTGGTGACTGAGCAGTTGGTGTCGGCAAGTCCACAGCCAACCAATCCGGAACAGAGACCAAGGGTGCATCCAGGAAGGTGAATAGATGTGGGAGGTCCTCATGGTATCTGAGAAAGAATGTAGCAAAGTCTTTGTGCACTATAACTTGGAAAGGGTGGCCCCATCTGTGTGGCACCCGCATCCTTAATCAAAGCCAGAACTGGCTGCAATAGGCGTCTCATATAAAGCGTATGCATAGAGACATCAGGGTAGAGGTGCACGATCATGTCCTTATACTGCACAGTGCCAGAATTCCTCATGGCCGACATTATGTTCTTTTTATCTGAGTAGTAATGTAAGCGGCACAAGACTCTCTCGGTGGGGAGTTTTCCCTCACTCGCCACTCTGTGTACTCTATCTATAACATAAGTAGAATCCAGGGGTCTGGAGGTGGCTATATTAAGGAGTTTGGTTACTCTACGGGTAAGATCATCTCCCCTCTGGAGCTCCAGCAGACCTTTAATACGGACATTGTTCCGTCTCCCCGTTTTCTTGATCATCCAGGAGGAGAGTGAGATGGCGGGAGTGCTGGCAAGTACGAGCTATGTTGTGCTCCAGTGCTTCCAGCCCGGAAGACAAAATGGCGGATAAGCCCTCTACTGCTGTGGTGCGGTGTGCTAGCTTCTCCACCTCTGTGCATACCTCAGCTATGGCCTGCTGGTGTGCGGATTCTATGCGGCATACCACTGCATTCAAGTCCTGCTTCATGGGCAGCGCTTGTATGAGCTCCCGCAGGAGCTGGGAGTCCGGCGGCCACGTGTCACCTTGTGAGGGGGCATCCAGTGCCGGTCACAGGTCTCGTGGGGGCTGTGGCATGGTTGCCCGGGGCCAGTTCGTCTGTCCCGCATAATCCCCGGTGTCAGGGTCTGCGGGGGGTTCTGGCTGCTCAGGAGGTCATAAGGATAAGGAGCCGGATGCCCTCCATGTTGCCACCACCGAAAGCCTGTAGTCCAGATCCGACTGGGTGGAGGAACCTGTATATTTTGGCGGATGCCACTGCCAAATGGGTGGCCGGGTGCTGGGGGGTCCCCACTACCTTCTCCTTGCAGTGTGCTATCAAAATGGTGCTGCAACCTGCTTATGGGAGGGTGAAACTGCATAAGGCGGCCCCGAGCTCCGGCAAGGTGCGTCCTCACGGATCCATAGCTAAGCCACGCCACCCCCCCCCCCCCCGACCGGATTTCTGTTTTGGTCCAGTCCACCAGTCCAAATATGAAGTGTACCCAAACATCAAATTTACCATGGTGGCATCCAGGGAGGGCATTCAGTTTCTTGATACCTGGGTGTATCGTGTTGGAAATAGATTGGAGACAGATCCAATCAAACTAAAGGCCCGGAATAACAAATAATTTGTTTCTGCCTACTCTGATGTGAGAAGACAAGACTCTAGAGTCATACAACATAAATGGCAGGTGGTAGCGAGGGCCTTCCCCTAGATTGAGGAATTTAAATTGTGCCCACGTATGGACTATATACTCCCAATGAATATCTTTCTCCGGAAACTCTCCTGGCAGCCGAGCATCTCCTATGAGACGCTCGGCTGCCCAGGAGAGCTTTGGGGATCAGAAGGCGCCCGGCTGCCGGAACGGGTCACAGGTGTTAAAGGGAACCTGTCACCCCCCGTGCCGGGGCAGATCCCAGCCGACCCCCTGTTAGAGACTCTTATACTTATACCGTGCACAAAGTCCCACTCACGACATATCACTGTTAGAAGCCTGTCGCTTCTAACAGTGACAGCTACATTCATTCTCTATGAGCGTCGGACTCAGCTCTGATGCGCGCGCGCCGGGCTTCTGATGGTGATATCTCGGTTGGGGAGCAACTCCAGGAGCGGGACTTTGTGCACAGCGTAAGTATATTGGTCTCTCATGGGGAGTCAGCCAGGCTCTGCCCCGACACAGGTAATGAAAGGTTCCCTTTAACTGTTTTTTTTAGCTGCAGTTAACAGTCAGGCAGGGGTTAACATTTTCCGGCATATAAGGTGAACCCCTGACAATCTTCTTGAAAGTCAGGGGTTGTCTTACATGCCGCAAAATACAGTAATTATTTTTTATCGTATAATTGTTTACATTAGAGAACATTTATTAGCATCACAATTTTATGCACTGTGACATTTTACACTTGCACATTTGCTATACACCATATTATTCTCTAGTGGTGCTGTTGTGAACTGTTTGGAAGACTGTTTGAGAGGTCATCCATCTTTCTGTGTATTTTTTAAATTGTATGCATGGTGCACTGGTCATTTTAGAAACACTTGAGATTTACATTTAAATACATTTTATGCTATACAGTAATCCCTCAACTTACAATGGCCTCAGGATACAATATTCTCAACATACAATGTTACTTTCTGGACCATCATAACTTGAGACCGGACTCAACATACAATGCTACAGACAGTCAAAATCTGCGGAACATGTAAAAAAAAAACTAGCTAAACGACCAATGAAAGTGGCCATTTTAATGGTAAAATCCCAGTATTGGTGAAATGCATGCACTGGTTGGCTGCCTAGTATCTCCTCTCTACAGTACAGTGTGATACTACATGTCCTGCACTGCACTGCTCTTTACCTGTGCCAGGATGAGTTGCTCCTTTGGGCATCAGATGAGGGCGGCTTCATTTTATATTCCTTGGACCCTGTGTGATCTTTACAGGACCTGAAAATGCTCCAGTCCAAAGAAATTTAGAGTTTCTTGTAGCTCTTTCTGACTGTTGCACGTAAGGACTTGCTGTATCCATATTAGCTGCTTATTTTCCTTTAGGCTATGTTCACACTATGTATGTATGCGGCTGTATTTTTTATGCGGCTTTAAATTTGCGGATGAAACTACGGCCGTGGGAAAAAATAGACATGCGGCTGAAAACATACGGTCATTTACTTGGAAATCTGGTTCAACTAAAAATAACAAATAAAATCTTAAGAAAGTGATGCAAACACCTCTGGAATGCATCTGGGAAAGCAGGGAAACAGTTTACATGAATTGCTATTACCGGGGTTTGCGATCCTCTGCAGTATGCCGATGCCTCTCATGGTTAATATATTGAATTAATAAAACACATTTTCTTTGTAATAAAGTCCCTTTCGTTGTTCAATAATTTAATTCTAACGAATCCATCATTTTGCAATTTAATATACTGTTAAAATAAATATATATATATAAATAAATGTATATTTATATATATATTTATTTTTTGACAGTATATTTAATTGCACAATGATGGATTCGTTAGAATTAAATTATTGAACATCGAAACTGATTTTATTACAACAAAAATGTGTTTTATTAATTAAATATTAATTAGTACAGGAAGCTCCAGTAAGCCGTTAATTCATATTGCCGGCAAAAGAGCTTTCTGTACTAATCATCACTTTACTTTAATTAACCCCTAGACGACCCAGGGCGTAACTGTACGCCCTGGGTGTTTCTCCCGCGTGTCATTAACTCCTTAAACGCCGCGATCGCGACGCGACCGCGGCGTTTAAGTGTAAGTGACAGGGGGAGTCCCCTGTCACTTACCGATCGGGACCCCCGCAGTGTGACTGCGGGGGTCCCGATCGGTAAAACGGGCCGCCGGAGGTCTCTCACCTGCCTCCGTGCGGTCTGATCGGCGATCTGCTACACTGAGCCTGCACAGGCAGGCTCAATGAGCAGATCGCCGATAACACTGATCAATGCTATGCCTATGGCATAGCATTCATCAGTGTAGAAATCAAACTAATCTATGTACAAGTCCCCCAAAGGGACTTCAAATGTGTAAAAAAAAAAAGTTATAAACACACTACCCCAAAACCCCTCCCCCAATAAAAGTTGAAATCACCCCCCTTTCCCATTATATAAATAAAACATATAAAAATAAATAAACAAATAAACATATAATATACCGTAGGGTGCGTAATTGTCCGATCTATGAAAATATAACAAGCGTCATTGCGAACGGTAAACGGCGTACACGAAAAGAGGGAAAAAAGTGCGCGGATTACCGATTTTATGTTACATTATATATAAAAAAAAATTAATAAAAAGTGATCAAAACGTCCGATCTTCACACATATGGTATTAATAAAAACTAGAGATCATGGCGGAAAAAATGACACCCCATACAGCCCCGTAGGTGAAAAAATAAAACCGTTATAAGCGTCACAATAGGCCCATTTTATTTATAATTAATTGCCAAAAAAAAGGATTTCATTTAAAAAAAATATATAACATTAGAGAATCTGTGTAACCTGCATATGGTTGTGTTCGGACTGACCTATAGAATAATAGTATCATGTCGCTGTTACCATATAGTGCATTACGTAGACACAGGAACCCCCCAAACGTTACCATATTGCATTCTTTTTTGCGATTTCACCAATTTATATCTTCATAAATAATATATTTGGAATTCCATCATACATGTTATGGTAAAATGAATGACGCCATTACACAGTACAACTATTCCTGTAACAAATAAGCCATTACATGGCCTTGTAGATAAAAAACTGAAAGTGCTAGAGCTCTTAGAAGGGGAGGAGGGAAAAACGGAAACACTAAGATCAAAATTTGCGCGGTCCACTGGGTCATTTTGGGCCTGGTCCTCAAAGGGTTAAAACATCAAATGTTTCTTCTAATTATGTTATCACAATAGCATTATTAGAAGAAACATTTAGAATTATATGTGCGCTCAGCTGATTGGCTGAGCGCACATATAATTAGCGGGTCCGCAGCACAGTGACTTCATTGTGCTGCGGACCAGTGAAGAGGACACATCGGGGTGAGTATAGAGCTCTCCCCACCCCCTCCCCAGCACTGCACCGCTCCCAGCAAGGAAGGGGGGTCATTTAACCCCTTCCTTGCTGGGATGGGTGCAGTCTGACATCAGTCTGGCCCCCAAGGGGTTAAGGGGGATGAAATACATCCTCCCTTAACCCCTTGGGGGCCAGACTGTAAGCAGCGATCTTTAAAGATGCTGCATACTGTAAGGTGCACAACACCGATCACAATGATGGGTGTTGTGCTCCTGTTTGTGTGTTTTTTGTGTGTTTCTCCCTTTTTGTTTTTCAGATATCGGTATCCTGGGGATTACGTCGGATTCCGTGGACTAAGTCGATGACCAGCGGTTGTTTTTTTTTTTTTTTTTTTTTTTTTTTTTTTTTTTTTTTTTATAAAATGGTCAATGAGGGGTGTGGGGGTGTTTTTATTTAAATAAAAAAAATTTTTAACTTGTGTCTTGTCTTTATTTCTTTACTTTATAGCCTTAGTAGTGGAAGCCGTCTAATAGACTGAATCCATTACTAAGTTGGGGCCTAGTGTTAGCTGGTATAAAATGGCTAACACTAACCCCCCATTATTACCCCAGTACCCAATGCCACCAGGGGTACTGGGAAGAGCCGGGTGCCAGTGGTCCCGGAGCGTCAAAATTGGCGCTCCTGGACCGGGCGGCAGCAGGCTGGTAAGATTTAGGCTGGGGAGGGCCTAAACCAATGGCTCTTCCCACCCTGGTGTTACCAGGCTGCTGTCGTTTGGTTTTTAACCCGGCTGGTTATAAAAATAGGGGGGACCCTATGCGTTTTTTTTTAAATAAATAAATAATTTGGGCCGTAGATTCATACATAGTGTGCACTGTGCAGCCGTATATCGTATACTTTCCAGCGTACGCATGAACCACCAAAAATACCGCCGCGCAATTACAGCCGCAAATACAGCCGCACAGTTACGTAGTCTGAACCTAGCCTTAGGGTGCGTTCACACCTACAGGATCTGCAGCAGATCTGCAGCAGATTTGATGCTGTGTTAAGTTATTTAAATGAAATCTGCTGCAGAAAATCAGCTGCAGATCCTGTAGGTGTGAACGCACCATTAAATATTTTTTTTTCATTTTGGGGGATTTGGAACCAATTACCAGTTTTCCATAGTTTTGGTCTCAACATACAATGGTTTCAACATACAATGGTCATTCTGGAACCAATATTGTATGTCGAGGGACCACTGTATTATACAATTATTTAATTAAAGATTAAAGCCTAGCATTAATAGAAACTGCTGCAGAACATCTTTAGAAGCAAAACTGTCAATCACCTGATTGCTGAAATAAGTGTGACATGAAGGGACAATATTTATGGTGCCTTCAATGTGTGGTGGTTAGTATGGAATCCAGCATTATTGGCAACTGCTGCAGAACGTCTTTGGAAGTGGACTTTTTTGGTGGAATTATACAGCAAAAGGGGACATTATAGAGGGAAACACCTTCCAGTACAGAGCCTGGGTAGTAACTGATCATAGCATTGAAAATAGGAACCAAGCATCAATAGCTGCTACTGCAGAAACTCTATAGAAGCAGACCTGTCAGAATAGGGACAGAGCTGCTGCTTGTCAGGGAGAGTGTTAGGGAGGGAATTAGCGTTCCAGTAGGCAGGGAATACTAGACAAAGAACCCAACAGTCCTTTTAAGGCCTCAAAATCTTAATTTTTTTGTATTACTCCAGACTCCTGGCTTGGAATTGCAGTGCAGCTACCATGATTTTAGCAGCACACTGTGGTGATCGACTGCTGCCAGAAAGGGGACAGCAGGTGTTGCATACAGAACCCTAAGAAGTCCTCAGTACTATTATATTATTTTGTGGCTGGTGCTGCTGCTGTTGCTGTGATTTGTAGTACAGCTGCATAGAACGTCACTGCTCATTGTCCTGTGTAACAGGTGGCATAGACCATATACCACCACCACATACACACAGACTATACAACAGCCTCCAAAAAAACTAGTGTGAACAGTTTATGATCTAATTTCTTAGTGCTGCCATATCGAATCTCACTGCTAATTGCCCTGTCTAAGAGGGTGGCATCCACTATATACCTCCATTTACCAACAGATTGTATACCACAGCCTCCAAAAAACTAGTGTGAACAGTATATGATGATCTAATATCTTAGTGCTGCCATATCAAATCCCACTGTTAATTGCCCCGTCTAAGAGGTTGGCATCCACTATATACCTCCATTTACCAACAGATTGTATACAACAGCCTCCAAAAAACTAGTGTGAACAGTATTGTAACGCCTGGAGTAGTGGATCCACTGGACCGTCACTAGCGATGGCACTAACCTCACCAGGGAGCGGAGTCTAAGGGGTCGCTGGTTTTAACCAGAGCCCACCGCAAGGCGGGATGGACTTGCTGCGGCAGGCGACCCCCAGGTCGCTACCCCTGGCTTGGTTGCTAGTGACGGCAGGCGAGGCGTGGCAGGAGCAGTAGGCAGGAGTGCAGGCAGAGGTCTGTAGGCGTGATCGCAGGTAGCGGACAGGACTCAGGAACAATGGAAAGACAGCGGGCAAGGACTAGGGACAAGGACTGCGGACAGGGATTGGGAACAAGGACTGAGGTCAGGAACAACAGGGAGCTGGGCCAAACGCTATGGGAAGCATGTAGAGGCTCCAACACCTGTAGTGGGGCAGGGCTGGAATTTATAGGAAGTGATTAGTGCAACTTCCAATTAGGGGCAGACTGGCCCTTTAAATCTGAGACAGCCGGCGCGCGCGCCCTAGGAGGCGGGCACACGCGCGCCGGCCGGCACAGCGGGTGACAGGAGCGGGGTGAGGTAAGGTGCCCCCCGGGGCCGAACTCGTAGCAGCGCCGGGTCCCTGCACATGGACCCCGGCAGCTGCATGGAGAGGTCGCAGCGGCGGCCCGGAGCACGGGATGCTGCCGCGGCCGTGACAGTACCCCCCTCCTTTGCCCTCCCCCTCTTTCTTGCCTGCAGATGGAGGCAAATCAGTGATGAAGTCCATCCCTATGTGGCGATGGGATGTGGATTTGCGGATGAAACCCTTCTGTTTCAATGATTTTTATTAACAGGAGTTTTTCGTTTTTCACACAAAACAACAGTGTTCAATATAACAGTTGACAACAAAAGTGATGGCTAGTTATCATATTAATGAGGGAGGGGAGACAGGGATAGGGGAAGAAAGTGGGGGGGGAACAAAAAGGAAATTGGGGAGAGGGGGGGAGAAAGAAAGGTGAGAGGAAAAGCAGGTAAGGGGGGGGGGAGGGGAGGGAAGGGAAGGGGAGGGACGACGATGCAGGAAAAGATAGGTGAGAGAGGGGGGAAGAAGGGGGGAACAGGGGTAACATACACGGGGGAGAGAATAAAAAGGGAAAGTAGGGGACATACAATCGCCTAAGATAAAGAAGAAAATGTGCTCAATCCGTATACTTGTAGTAAGACACACGACAATATAATTATGTTACAGTAGCATCAGAACCTCCATATAATAGCACATAGCAAGTAGCAAGAAAATAACATGAGAGGTATGGAAGCAGTAAGGAAGAAGTATAGGAGTTGAAAACCATGCAGATTGAGTATAACCGATTCGTTACAACCTCTTACAAGTAATATTGTCCAATAATGTCCATCCAGCGTGAGAGGGAGTTAGGCAAGCCATAAAAAGGTCGCTTGGGGTAGGCATAACTACTACTCAACTGTAGCTGACCAATAAACATGAAGAGGGGGGGGGGGATACAAGACTAAAAGGGGGTAACAGGTTAGACGTACCGGGATATGGACAAAACAACACAACAACACAGGGGCCGCTAAGGGCATAGGTCAACGGGGGATGACCCATGCTCGCGATCTGAGTGTGGGGCACAAAGTCCAGTTTAAATCAGCTGAAGAGAAGAAAGGATACGCTACTGGCAAAGTCCGTCACACAGCACGGTGATCATCATCATTTCACAAGCTGTCACAGTGAAGGATCACTCAAACAGGAATGGAGTTCAGAGAAGGTGATGTGGACGGAGATCGTCGTTGCCGAGGATTGTTCATTAGAGGACAAGGGAGATCCCAACCTTGCAACTGCCGCACTCCCTCCTCCGGGTCCCGAATCACTACGCGGTCCGATCCCTTAAAAGCTACTAGGCCAGTGGTGCCTGTCCAACGGTACGGGATTCCGTTCGCTCGTAGTGCGACTGTTACAGGAGCGAACGTCTTGCGGAAACGTAGGGTAGCTGCAGATAAATCAGGGAAGACAGCAACTTTCGAATAGCGAGCTGGCACTGCTACACGTTGGCGAGTTGCAGCAAGGAACGCTGATTTGACATGAAAATGACGGACACGCACCAATGTGTCTCTAGGAATGTCCGAAGTCAAATGAGTCGGCCGCGGCAGGCGGCGTGCCCAATCTACCGCTATATCATTCGGGTGACAGTCAGGTAGTGTAGCCTTAATAAACTCACAGGTATATTCTGCCAGGCCAGCAGGTGGTATTGAGTCAGGTATGCCCCGAAGCTTTAGATTGTGGGCGCGGGACTTGTCATCCACTGCGGTCAATGTTGCACGTAATTGAGTTACTTCCTCGCCAAGTTGCCAATGAGATTCAACGAGGTCATTAAATATCTTCACCATGTCGACAATTTTCTCTTCCACTGCTAAAATACGTTTTTCTGCGTTTAGCACTGAGTTCCGGAGAGCCGCTATGGTGTGATCCAATCTCAGTCGAATAGAGTCACGAAAAGCAAACAGCATCTTTCTAAGCAATGTGGTGGTCAGCTGAGTCTCTGGGATGTCAAGGCTGTCAAAGGGATCTCCCTGAAATAGCTGTGAAGTTGTGGTTGACGAAGGAATAAACAATGGGGCAGAAGCACTCAAACCTTGGGGTGCTGTGACCGAAGGATATGCCGGGATCTGCCGTTCGTGTGCTCCGTCTGCTCTCTGAGGGGATGAGGGAGATCGGGGGGAGACAAAAGAGGCGATTGATCTGTGCTGCGCTTCCACGTCCGAACCCGACAAGGGTCCGGGAGAGGCCATATGCGCCTGTTGCTTGCTCCGATCTTTACCTTTTTGTGGAGGGTGAGCAGTACAGGCTGCGGCGGGTCCTTTCTGAGCCCCCGGAGCGGCAGTAGGTGACGGGGCAGTCTGCCACCCCACTCCGTCTCCTGCGCAGTTGCCTGAGAAGGGAAGGGCTGCCAAGTCAGCGGCGCCATGTTGAAGTGTACGCGCCGAGGGGAGAGAAGCTTCCATCCTCCTTTTTGCCGCAGCCGTCGCTCTCCTGGATGTTTGCCTCATCCCGATTAATAGTAGATAGGGAGGGAGACCTCAGAGTCCAAGAATGAAGGAAATCCGTGCTGTAGAGTCGCTGTAGAAAGTAACAAGAGCGGGAGCTCAGCCAGCATGCGACCGCTCTCTCCAGCAGCTAAACCACGCCCCCCCGGATGAAACCCTTCTGTAAGTTCTCCCGGATGTAAGAGGACATGGCCTTAGTCTCGGGTATGGAGAGAGGGTACACCCGACCTTGTGGAGGAGAAGTTCCAGGAAGGAGGTCTATGGGACAATCATACGCCCGATGAGGTGGTAGAGAGTCCGCCTCCTGGGCAGAGAAGGCATCAGGCAAGTCTTGGTATTCCGCCGGTAGGCCGGATAGAGGCTTGGCGGGGTCGGGTGACAACATAGAGTACTTGGACTGAGGTGACCTCAGACACTGGTTGGAATAGTCCTGACCCCAACTAAGAATCTTCCCGGTTCTCCAGTCCAGCTTAGGGGCATGTAATCGCAGCCAAGGGAGTCCCAGGAGGATGGTGGAAGAAGAATGGGGCAGGACGTAGAAGGAGATCTTTTCCTGATGTGAAGTGCCCACCTGGAGGACTAGAGGTGCGGTCTGGTAGTGCACGGTGCATGGTCGGTCGGCACAGCGGGTGACAGGAGCGGGGCGAGGTAAGGCGGCCCGGCAGCTGCATGGAGAGGTCGCGGCGGCCCGGAGCATGGGACGCGGCCGTGACAAGTATATGATTATCTAAATTCTTAGTGCTGCCATATCGAATCTCACTGCTAATTGCCCTTTCTAAGAGGGTGGCATCCACTAAATACCTCCATTTACCAACAGATTGTATACCACAGCCTCCAAAAAACTAGTGTGAACAGTATATGATCTAATTTCTTAGTGCTTCCATATCGAATCTCACTGCTAATTGCCCTGTCTACGAGGGTGGCATCCACTATATACCTGCACTCACACACCCAGACTCTATACAACTACCTCCAAAAGTAGTCTGAGTAATATATTTTCTTGGCTTGCTGTGATCTTTATTGCAGCTATCTGTCAGACTCGGTAGGCAGAAACAGTTCGAGACAGTGAGCCCTGAAGCTAGACCCACCCTCTGACCCTACCTACTTGCCGCAAACGACCCTAAGCGGTCGCGGACAACCACGGTGCCGGTCCCTATACTGATGTAAGCAAAACACAAAACGCAGACAGACGAAAAAACACAATAGAGCAGAGTCAAACGAGCCAAGTCAGCAATACACGGGCAGCGAAGTACAAAATCAGGAAGATAGTGGATAGTCGGTAACAGGCAGTAGGACAGGTAACAGAGTAACAACAGCGGGTAGATAGGACAGGGTACGCAGGACAGGATAAGGGGAGCTGGGACTAGATTACTCTAATAGCCAGCAGGGAAGTGAGCAACTGGCTTCTTTTTAACCAGGATCAGAGCTTAGGTCCAGCAGCTGATTGGATCAGCCCTGATCCCAGCACCGAGTTCAGATGGAGAGACCTAGCAGTGCAGTAACCTCTGCACTGCCAAAGTCTGACAAGCAAGGCGGGTGTGGCTGGAAAGTAAGACACAATTCAGACAACCCATACAGTGCAAAAAACAGACAAACTCAGCGCTTTCTCGATCTCCCGGCACAGACCAAGGAACGCAAAGTCACACTCCTGACACTATCTCAGTCTTGACTGTGCAGTGTCTATAAAATGGTGAACCCCAGGGGTAAGGGTCGAGGACGAGGGCGTGGGGTTTCATGCGATGCAGCAGGCAGAGGCCATGGTTCAGGGCAGGGTGACACAGCAGCACCTGTTAAGTAGGGAGCAGTGGCACACCGCAGACATTCACTCCCTAGCTTCTTCTCGCAACTTAGGGGGTCTCAGGGTACACCGCTATTGAAACCGCAGCAAAGTGTACAAGTGATCACGTGGATAGCGCATAATGTGTCCAGTAACTTATCCACCACCCAGTCTTCCACGCAGTCCACCCACACTACCCAAAGGAGTGGAACCCTTGCTCCAGCAGCTCAGCCTCCTTCCCCACAGCCTGGCCCCTCCAGGGAAAGGAGGGATTCAGATCCACCACCATGCTCCCAGGAACTCTTTTCTGGACCCTTTCCTGAGTCTGAGCAACCGGAGCAGTCGATCTTATCCGATGCCCAAACTATGCAGTCAGTGGGTGATGAGAGTGGGGACTTGGACGGGGGGGTCTGAAGAGGTGTTTGATGATGACGATGGGACCTGGTTGTCAGACAGTGAGGTTGTTGTCATGGATGTAACTCAAAGTGGGGAGCAGAGTGAGAAATTGGAGGAAGAGCTGGTGGATGAGGACGAGGTAAATGACCCGAGCTGGGTGGATAAGCCTAGTGAAGACAGTGCTTCTGAGGGGGAGGCAAGTTCAGTCACAGGACCGATTAGAAGAGGAAGAGGGGTGGGCAAAGGGAGAAGCAGGGGCAGAGCAAGTAGATCAGATTCAGCAACTGTTTCACGGAGTCAAACTCCTGTGGCCAGGCCTAGATGTTCACAAGTCTGGAGGTTCTTTAAAGAAAGTGCGGATGACTGACGGACTGTAGTGTGCAACCTGTGCCACACCAGGATCAGCAGGGGAGCCACCACTACCAGCCTAAGCGCTACCAGCATGCGCAGGCATATGAGTGCTAAACACTCCACTCAGTGGAACCAAGGCCGTTCAGTGATTGCAAGTCACACCCCTGCTCCTTCCCCTGTGTCACATGCTGGCTCTGTTAGTCCCCCCGCCCAGGCTCCAGGTTCAAGCGCCTCATGCCCCGACAGCTTAAAAAAAACTAGTGTGACCAGCATATTTTCTTATTTCTTTATTTCTTAGTGCAGTCATATCCAAGATCCCTGCTAATTACCCTGTGTCATTAGCAGTGAGCTTGGTTACGTATGACAACAGACGGAACCTGGTGGCGGCTCTGCAACTCGGCAGCCTCACACATGTACCATGCCGGGCCCACGTCTTCAACCTAGTGTTGCTGCGGTTCCTTAAAAACTACCCCAATTTGGCTGACTTGCTCACCAAGGTGCAGCGCATCTGGTGGGGAGAAGTGGTGAGTCACATGATGCATATGAGTGCTAAACACCCCACTCAGTGGAACCAAGGCTGTTCAGTTACTGCCAGTCACACCCCTGCTCCTTCCCTTGTGTCACATGTTGGCTCTGTCAGTCCCCCCACTCAGGCCCCAGGCACGAGCGCCTCCTGCCCTACACCCACCCCTTCACCTCCACTATGCTCCACACCCTCCAACAAGGTGTCCAAGTGTAGCAGTCAACTGTCCCTACAACAGACCTTTGAATGGAAACGCAAATACACTGCCACTCACCCACATACAAGCCCTAAATATGAACCTGAACCTAGCCCACATATAAACCTGAACTATGGGCTTCTGATTCCCGCTGTCTGCCCGCTCTGTGGAGAGGGTGGATACAACCTTGAGGACCGCTTGAAAAACTAGGATACAGCCATAGCCATAGGCTGTATCCTAGTTTTGTGCGGGTGTCCTCTGCCATCCTTTCATTTTTTAGCTGTTTCGAAGGCTGTAGTCAGCTGCTCGTTAACCCCTAGGAGACCCTGGTCGTACCCGTACGTCCTGGGCTGCCTAGGAATGTTCAGAGCGGTGCTGCGCGGTTACCCCGCTCTGAACCACCACGGTCCCGGGTGCCACTCTTAGCCCAGGACCGTGGCTATTAGTGGGCACGGTCCAATCCCTAATTAAGTATTCGGATGCAGCATAGATCTCAATGAGAGATCAGTGTGTTTATTCTAGAAGCCCTAGTATAACTGTTCTAGTATAAGTGTTAAAAAAAAAGTGTCATTATTAATAAAAGAAAAAACCTCCCCTAATAAAAGTTTGAATCACCCCCTTTCCCGATGTTATAAATAAAAAAATAAAAAAAATGAAAAAATAAATTAACATGTTTGTTATTGCCGCGTGTGTAATCGCCTGAACTAATAATTTATCACATTCCTGATCTCGCACGGTAAACTGCATCAAATCCAGAAAAATTGTAATAAAAAGCGAACAAGAAGTTGCATATGCGCAATCAAAGTAGCAATAGAAAGTAAAGATCATGGCGCAAAAAATTACACCTTACACAGCCCCATAGACCAAATAATAAAAGCATTATAAGCATGGGAATAGAACAATTTTAAGGAACATATATTTGTTAACAATGGTTAGAATTTTTTACAAGCCATCACATAATATAAAAGTTATATATGTTACATATTCTTTTAATTGTAAAAACTTTAGAAAAATATATAACAAGACAGTTTTACCCTAGGGCGAGCGGCGTAAAAACAAAACCCCTCCAAATAAAGAAAATGTGTTTTTTTTTTCAATTCCACCACACATTGATTTTTTTTCTGGTTTTGCAGTGTACATTATGAAAAAATTCAGCCTGCCATTGCAAAGTACAATTAGTGGCGCAACAAATAAGGGCTCATGTAGGTCTCTAGGTTAATAAACTGCTATGGCCTTTTAAGCACAAGGAGGAAAAAACGAAAATGCAAAAATTGAAATTGGCCCGGTCCTCCACTTTATGGCTTTTTATTTTCAATTTTCAAATCAGACTTCAATTCGACTAATAGTCTAATTCAAATTCGACTATTTTGCAGGGTGTCAGGTCATATATTGTATCTCCAAGATACCTGCCACCGTTCAAAGGAACAGACAGTGAAAATGGTGGATCCTAATTTAGCATCCTTGTGTTGTTCATTTCGAACTATATGACCTGTGGATGTAAACTTGCGGGTGTCCTCTGCCATCCTTTTATTTTTTAGCTGTTTAAAAGGCTGTAGTCAGCTGCTCGTTAAAGGCCACTTTATGGCCTTTTTTTTTTAATTTTCAATTTTCAAATCAACTTCAATTCGACTAATAGTCAAATTCAAATTCGATTATTTTGCAGGGCTGTCAGGCCATCTATTGTATCTCCGTGGTGTCAGGTTAAGTTTTTGGGTGGTTCATATGCTACCTCAGTTTTAATGGTTTCCTGTGTTCTCACTGCCATGCTGTGTCAGTCTAAATTTCGGGGTGGTTCACTCGCCTGCACAGTGGAATTTCACCCTCCAGATTGTAGCTAGGGTTTACCAGCAACGCAGAGCCATTGTGGAATGCCAGATGTCAACCTCGGCAAGAAGCGGTAGTCAGGTCAGTCAGCTTCCTCAAATCTACAATGAGGAGTGGATGTGGATGTCTGCTATTTCTCAGGTACTGGGCCCCTTTGAAGCGTCAACACTGATGGTGAGCAGTGATGCTGCCATCATCAGCCTCACCATCCCGCTGCTGTGTCTGCTTCAAACTTCCTTGCTCAGTCTGAAGTCTGAGACTTTGCCTTAGTCTCAGGAGATGGGGGAAAAACATTCGCTGCTAGATAGCCAGCCCACCCTCACGTCTGTTTCTCAGCACGAAGTAGAGGAGGAGGAAGAGGAGCAGAATGCTGCCGCGACTGAAGAGTGTACCCATGCTCAATCCTTAGCTGTTAAGCGTGCATGGCCTGAAGAGGAGGTGGAGGTGGAGGAGGAAATTGAGAGTCAGCTTATTGAGAGGGAATTCTTGTGTGTTGGGACCCTGGCACACATGGCTGGGGGTTCACCCTCCTGGACCCTCGGTACAAGGGGTTCCACTCTTATTCCTGCCGAGGAACGCAGTATGAATGTGAATCAATATCAACAGAGCCTGGTGCAAAAGCTGAAAATTTCCTTCCCATCTGACACCACTAGCACCAGAGGACATAGTTCTGTGGACCAAAAAGCGGGGGAGAGGAGGGGTCGAGCAGGCAGCTTTTCAAGGGGAAGGGGAACACTCTCCAAGGTCTTTGACAGTTTCATGGCACCCCAGCAAGACTATGTCACCCCTCTTCAGTCTAGACAGAGTGGGGTGGAGGCCTTCACAAAGATGGTGAGGGAGTACCTTGCTGACCATACCAACATATAAAATCTGTGGGTAACTGCAGGTATATAGTATATGCCACCCTCTTACACAGGGCAATTAGCAGTGAGCTTGGATGTGACTGCACTAAGAAATAAAGAACTAAGAAAATACACTGGTCACACTAGTTTTTGGAAGTTGTCGTATAAAATCTGTGGGTAACTGCAGCTATATAGTACAAGTGCATGTACTGTACTGCTGAGTAAGGAGCTCTGGCATCCACATCATGCTCACCTCTGCACAAATGTTTGTCTATCTTGATTTTAAGAAGATGAAATAAAGCAAAAAGATTTTATGGTGAGTGCCCTCTGGAACTTTTTTTTCTACTTTTCTACATGCACTGGATGAATATGAATCATGAACAGTAGTGAGCACCACCATGTATATGCTTTATCCAGAATAAGGTGAAACTTTACGGAAATAATATTTGTATAGTAGTGCCGGTTACTGTTTCTATTTTTTTTGCAGCTATATAGTATATGCCACCTTCTTACACAGGGTAATTAGCAGTGAGCTTGTATGTAACTGCAGTAAGAAATTAAGAACTAAGAAAATACACAGGCCACACTAGTTTTTGGAGGTTGTCGTATAAAATATGTGGGTAACTGCAGCTATATTGTATATGCCACCCTCTTATGGTGCGTTTACACAGAGAGATTTATCTGACAGATTTTGGAAGCCAAAGCCAGGAATGGATTTGGAAAGAGGAGATATCTCAATCTTTCTTTTATGACCTGTTCCCTGTTTATAGTCTGTTCCTGGCTTTGGCTTCATAAATTTGTCAGATAAATCTGTGTAAATGCACCATTACACAGGGCAATTAGCAGTGAGCTTGGATGTGGCTCACCACTACTCCCCACCGCTGAATTGATTTTGAGTTTGACTTGGAGGTTCTGGGCTGCCCTGCCGCTAGCGGGTTGTCAGAGAGGGTCTTCAGTGCAGCTGGTGGCATCATCACTCTTTTGCATAATTGTTGGGAGACTTACCTGCTATCGCTTCTACCTGGGTCACTCTATCCTTACCACAATGCTGTGTCTGGTATAATTGTTGGGAGGCTCATCTGCTACAGCTTCTACCTGGGTCACTCTGTCCTCACCGCCATGCTGTGTCTGGCATAATTGTTGGGAGGCTCACCTGCTACAGCTTCTACCTTGGTTACTCTGTCCTCACCGCCATGCTGTGTCTGGCATAGTTGTTGGGAGGCTCACTTGCTACTGCTTCTACCTTGGTCACTCTGTCATCACCACCATGCTGTGTCAGGCCTAATTTTTGCTACCTCACTTTTAATAGTTCTGTTTCCTCACTGCCATGCTGTGTCAGGCAAAATTTTGGGGTGGTTTATATGCTAACCCTGTTTTATTGGTTCCCTGTGTTCTCACCGCCATGCTGTGTCAGGCTAAATTTTGGGGTGGTTCATATGCTACCTCTGTTTTAATGGTTCCCTGTGTTCTCACCGCCATGCTGTGTCAAGCTAAGTTTTTGGGTGGTTCATATGCTACCTCTGTTTTAATGGTTCACTGTGTTCTCACCGCCATGCTGTGTCAGGCAAAATTTTTGAGCACGTTGCCTTCAGTTGGTAGCTTTAGCCGCAGCAGCACTGCCATGGGTAAGCGCCAGCAGGCGGTGCTCAAACTGCTGAGCAGCACCTTCTACCTTCCTTGGATTTTGTAGCCATTTTGAAGGCAGGATTGACCAGGTCTTTTTAACACAAAGGCTACCACACTTGCCCTCTGTTAGATACTCTTTAAAGGATTAAAAGTGTATTCGTTTAAATTCCGACACCTCTTAAGAAGTCTGTATTGTTATTTCTTCGTCCCTACCTCCAATGATTTGCCTCTCATGCACAACTACATGAGGGTGTAAGGCTAAATCTAGCCATAATCCGGCTATTTTTATTGAATGATTGTATTGTCCATTTCATACCATGTTATTGCTGGTTACAAACTTGAATAAATAAAAAAACTACTTCAAACTCAAAATTTAAACTAATTTTAATTCAAACTCAAAATCAAATTATAATTAAAAAAAAATAAAATAAAATAAATAATATTAATTTTAAATTTGGTCTCCAGAACAGAAGCGGTGGGGAGAAGTGGTGAGTGACATGATACTGGAAAAATTACCCCAACTGCTAAAGTAGTCAGGGCGTGTCATGCCCCAGCCTTGGTCAGTCTAGTAACTCAAAAAGACAAGTCAGTTATTAAGGGGGGGAGGAGATGAGCAGTCAGCTTGTCAGGCACTGGCAGGGGAACACTCTCCAAGGCCTTTGACCTTAAAAGTGACCTTCAGGCCTTTGTCCTTGGTCACATGTGCCTTGCCCATCTTGGTCTGGGTCAGCACTATTATCTTTAGCTTGACCATCAGGCTGTTGCCCAAAATTTGGTGTAAAGGTGCAATTTGGCAGCCTCAGAGCCATCCATGCATGCTGCCCCTGCTGTTTCCTGTCCATTTCCGTGGTGTCAGGCTAAGTTTTTGGGGGGTTCATATGCTACCTCTGTTTTAATGGTTCCCTGTGTTCTCACCGCCATGCTGTGTCAGGCTAAATGTTGGGGTGGTTCATATGCTACCAGTGTTTTAATGGTTCCCTGTGTCAGGCTAAATTTTGGGGTGGTTCATATGCTACCTGTTTTAATGGTTCCCTGTGTTCTCACTGCCATGCTGTGTCAGTCTAAATTTTGGGGTGGTTCATAAGCTACCTCTGTTTTAATCCTTCACTGTGTGATCACTGCCATACTGTTGCCCATAATTTGGAGTAATGGTGTGATTAGGCAGCCTCAGAGGCATCCATCCTGCTGTTTCCTGTCCATTTCCATTAGTTTCTGAGGTTGACAGGTTTTCACACGACCTTCCCTCTGCCGAGCTTGGGTCACCTGCAAAAATGCTCGAGTTTCCCATTAACATCAATGGGGTTCTTTACTCGAAACGAGCACCCGAGTATCGGGAAATATTCGTCTTGAGTAACGAGCACCCGAGCATTTTAGTACTTGCTCATCACTAGTTATAAAATATGTGAGTATACAGTATATCAATTGTAGAATACAATGTCTAATTTATTTGAAATAAATATATATGTACAACTTGATATTAAAGAGATTGTTCTGGTACCAGAAACTATACAAATAAAATCAATATTGATCAATTAGAATCAATAAAAACAATAATGATGAATATGAATAAAACAGAACAAGTATAACAAATAAAAAAAAAATGAGATTAAAAGATTCAAAAAAAAAAACAAAAAAAAGAAAGTGAGTGAAGAAATATATAATGAGTTAATGGGTAATAATCAAAATAAAGAAAAAAGAAGAAAAACATATAATGAGGATCGATGATTAAAAATAATGATAAAAGGTAATTAATAACAATTCATGGGCTTTATGTTGCGTTTACACGGAACGATTATCATGCGAATTCGCACAATAACGATCAAATTCAAACGATAATCGTACGTGTAAACGCTGCGAACGATCAAACGACGAGCGAGAAATCGTTCATTTTGATCTTTCAACAACTTCTCAAATCGTTGTTGATCGTTCGCAAAAAATTCGCAGATCGTTACCTAAATAGAATTCATCTCTAATATAGAGAAAGGACCAATCACCTAATGCTGCTAATCATCTTATGCTGCTAACAATTATACTATCATGAATATCGGATTAATGAAATTAAAGCCCATGAATTGTTATTAATTATCTTATCATTATTTTTAATCATCGATCCTCATTATATGTTTTTCTTCTTTCTTCTTTATTTTAATTATTACCGGACTCATTATATATTTCTCCACTCACTTTCTTTGGATTTTTTTCATTTGGACTCTTTTATTTTCTTTTTTATACTTGTTCCGTTTTATTTATATTGATCATTATTGTTCTTATTGATTCTAATTCATTTTATTTGTATAGTTTCTGGTACCAGAACAATCTCTTTTATATCAAGTTGTGCATATATATTTATTTCGAATAAATTAGACATTGTACTCTACAATTGATATATACTCACATATTTTATAACTCTCAGACTCCTCCTTATTCTAACTTGTCTAGAGGATCTTTTCTCTACATATTTCACATAATCCTTGGGGTACAGGATATAAGGTTAACCTCGCCAAGTTAGTGGCAGTCGATCTCACACTACTTCATATACAGTTTTTTTTTCTGACACTTACTAACGGACACTGACTGACGCTTACTAACGGACGCTGACTGACACTGGTGCTTACTAACGGACGCTGACAGTGACGCTTACTAACGGATGCTGACTGACACTGACACTTACTAACGGTAACTAAGATCTCCCTTATTACTGGGAGATCACAGGGGAGGGGGTATTTTTTACTATGTTTTTACACTATATGGATGCAGGCTCAGATCTCCTCACAAAGTGAGGCATCAGAGCCTGCATCCGTGCTCTGCCCTCTAGTAACAAATAGTTACTGTGATTGACAGCTCGGATAAGGAAGAGCAGCAGCAGGGGGAGCCCGGCAGGTGCGGGGGGGGGGGGGGTGCAGCAGCGGGATAATCCCGGCAGCGGAGGGAGGTATGTGTGACGTGGAGGGGTGGGAGGTCGGTGCAGGAAGCTAGCAGTTGGCAGTGCTCTGCCCCAGCTTCCCCCAGATCCTGGAACTCGGCAGAGACCGGGGGTTTACTGCTGTCTTCACCGGGATCAGCGGATTGGTAATGATCCACTGATGCTGGTGATCACCTGTGCTGGACCCCTTCAGGGGGTCCAGTTGCAGCTACACTAAACTGACAGCTATCAGTTATCAGCTATCAGTTTAGTTTCGCGTTCCCGGTCACTGTTTATGTAAACAGTGAGCACCAGGAGCTGGTCAATATTGTACCTGTTACCTCCAGACACTAACAATAACTGACTTAAAGGTTAAAGGGGTGCTCCCCTTAAGAAAGATTTAACCCTGTTCAATGCCCACCCATAATCTAAGTTTGTTTGTAATAGCTTTCTATTACATGAATTGGGCCGTTTGTCTGCAGCACATTCTCATCACACCCTGAAGCTGCATAAAATCCTCACTTCCTGGTCCATTTTATGATGCTTTTCAGAAAAAAAAGCAAACAGATAGCAACAAGAGCTTAGTATCCTGTTATCACGCCTCACAAGGTTTAGTTTATTGACCTCTTGTAAATAGCAGACCATTCTCTGTGTATACTGTATTTTGTTATTTTCAATTTTTCTAAAATCCTTTTGATGATCTCTGAGCTAGAGAGTGTAAACTGTTGATTTGTTTGCAACTTATCTGATAGACTTTGCCCTCTAACTTGATGGGTTATATTAAAATACCCTATCCTTACAGGGGAAAATGTTAACCTCATAGGCCCTTTTATTTTTATTTTCAACTTTCTTTGATTAGATAATCTTTTTTTTGTTATGGCATCATAGTCTTGCTGTTTTGCAGAGCCATCTCCTGCAAAAGGACAGAGACCTAGAGATTGGTAGGGGTCTGTTTCTGCAACATGTGAAAAGTGTATATAATGACAGGGACACTAGAGCTCAAAAATATAATACTGTGCATAAGAGTGTTTCATTTTTCCAAAGATGTAAATTTCATATGACTTGGCTTATGCCCCGAGTCTCATTGATGAAAAAGTTATACATGCCAAATTTCAAAAAGATTGAATAATATCTAGAGTTTGCACACTTTGATGATTTGTAAGGGCAAAAAATATGATTTCTCAATGTTAATTATTTTTATTGGGAAAACTAGAAATCAGAAACATATATAGTTACATAGTTACATAGTTAATACGGTTGAAAAAAGACACATGTCCATCAAGTTCAATAATATTAGAACTAACCACTAAGATTAATAGGTGGTATGGCAGGCAAAATGTGTCATAATAATCAACTATGAACGATGCAATTCCTTCTTTTGTTTGCTTGCTGGCGACTTTTCTGTGATGCTGGACTCCCCTTTACAAGTATTGTTTTTGTTGTTTGTTCCTGACCGATTAATTGAACTTTTTATCTGAACAATTCACTGCAGTTTTCCATCACGTTGTGGATTCCAAACAATTCAAAGAACGTCTTTTTTTATTAGTAACAAAATTGCTTAGGTCTTTTCCTTCAAAAACTAGGTTTTTACCCTCTTTGCAGGTTTGATTTCTAAATAATTTATTATGATTTTCTTAACAAACTGAGTAATACATTCGTCCAAAAAAGTCAATCCTATGTTTGTTTCTGTCAGATATCAAAGTTAGCAGCAGTGAGAGCCCTTTTTTTGCTGTCTGCATCTGGGTTAGTAGTGCTCAAAAGCTGAAACATATCCAAATCATTCTTCGGAGCCCATCAGATCCAGGATATGTTAGAGAAAGAAAAGTTGCACTCAGCAGAGGTATCTTCACAATCTTTTATTTCTTCATATTAGAAAAACGGACAAAGTGTAGACATATAGTGAGCAGACACTAAACAAACGTTTGTTTAGCGTCTGCTCACGATGTGTCCGTTTCTCTAATATGAAGAAATAAAAGATTGTGAATGTTTGTATATACCTGTCTGTGTGTACTGTCTACCTCCCCGTATCCCTAGGTAAGCTAGGGACTGTCGCCCAGTTGCTGCCCTAGGGGTTAGCCTAGGGGGGCAAGCAGGTAGGGACAGGGGTTGCGGGTCTAGACAAGGGACTTCCATCTTCCCGGACCCCAGGATTCCCTGACAGATACAATGGCCCACAAAAAGGCTGACTCTTATATAAGACCAGCAACGTTTTTCCTCCAATGGATAAGATGTCTGCAATGGCGGGTCAGATTGATGCCCTTACCTCCCTGGTACAGGATCTGTCTGCTCGCTTACAGCATCAGGAGCAGAGTGTGGCACCTGCCCAAGTTCCAGTCCTTCCCGTCACTGTCTCTGAACCACATGCTACCTTGCCCGATTTTTTTTCAGGTGATAGGAGACAGTTTTTTTGCTTTTCGAGAAGGTTGCAAGTTATACTTTGACCTTCGTCCTCGCTCTTCTGGCTCAGAGGCTCAGAAGGTAGGAATAGTCATTTCCAGACTTAGAGGGGATCCCCAGAACTGAGCGTTCTCTCTAACCTCAGACTCCCCCACCCGACAGACTTTGGACGCTTTTTTTTCTGCCCTAGGTCTGTTATATGATGAACCAGACCGTACAGCTCATGCCGTGTCTCAGTTGATGTCTGGGTGGAACGACCTAGCCCTAAAGGATCTTTTTTTGGCTGGCTTCTCTAACTCATTGAAAGATCTGCTCATAGCCCATCCTGAGCCGAGATCCCTGGAAGAGGCCATGTTGTTGGCGATCCATGCAGATCGACGCCTGAGGGCTAGGCGTTCCAACAGATCTAGTCCGGTCCGCTCCACTCCATCGTCATCAGCCAACACTGGGTTTCAACCTCCAGCTGAACCCATGGAGCTGGATACTATGACTCCTCAGGAGCGGAGGGATTTTCGTTTTAAAAATAATCGATGCCTGTATTGTGGTAATTCTGGTCACAGGGTAGCTACCTGTCCCTGGCTTCCCGCTAATAAAAAAAAATCACAGCAGGAAAACTCAGACTGAAGTAACTAAGATGTTGCTCCCCTGTACTCTAGAGTATCTCTCGCTCTCTTGTACAGGGCTAGCATTTATTGATTCTGGGGCTGCGGCCAATTTCATAAATTTTGATTTTGCTACTAAGATTGTGAATTCTTTTGTACCGGTTTCCCCTTCTATTCAGGTCACAGGGGTTGACTCCACCCCTCTGCATGCAGGTCAAGTGGAATTCTCTACTCCCAAGCTGAACCTCACGGTAGGAGTTTTGCATTCTGAAACCTGTTCATTTTTGGTAATGAAGAATTTGTCAGTGGATATAATACTAGTCCGGCCATGGTTAAGGGAGCACAATCCGTTATCGATTGGGAGACTTTAGATCTGATAAAATGGGGTCCTCAGTGTGCTGGTCACATAAAACCTCTCAGTTTGAATACCTCGGTTTGTGTTAACGGTCAATTACCTGAATACATTGCTGATTTCTCTGATGTATTTTCTAAACAGTTGTCTGAGATTTTAGAAAAGGGGCATATTAGACCATCTGAGTCACCAACAGGGGCAGGTTTCTTTTTCGTAGAAAAGAAAGATGGTGGATTCAGGCCTTGCATAGACTACCGCGAGCTAAATAAGATCACGGTAAAGAACCAGTATGCACTTCCTCTCATCCCAGACCTTCTAAACCAGGTTGCAGGGGCCCAATGGTTCTCAAAACTGGATCTTCGGGGGGCATATAATCTTATTCATATCCGAGAAGGGGATGAGTGGAAGACTGCTTTTAACACACCTCTCGGTCATTTTGAATACCTTGTAATGCCTTTTGGGCTCTGTAACTCTATCATTCAGGTTTTGATTGGTTCATTTGTGGTTATATATCTAGATGATATTCTTGTCTTCTCACCTGATTGGGAGTCACACTGTTCTCATTTACGTACAGTCTCAGAGCTAATAAACTGTTTGCAACATTTGAAAAGTGTTTGTTCGGAGTACAAAAAATTTCTTTTCTTGGTTATATCATAACACCTCAGGATATGCAAATGGATCCAGCTAAGGTGAAAGCGATTACTGAGTGGGCCCAATCTACCACCTTAAAAGCTTTACAACGGTTCCTTGGTTTTTCAAATTATTACCGTAAATTTATAAAAGATTTCTCGGTAATCGCAAAACCCTTGATGGATTTAACCAGGAAGGGTGCAGATGTGAGCGCCTCGACCACATCGGCCCTAACTGCATTTGCTACTCTGAAGGCCTCATTTTCCTCAGCTCCTGTCCTCATTCAGCCTGATCTGACTCGTCCATTTATTGTAGAAGTCGATGCTTCTGAGTTTGGAGTGGGGGCAGTATTGTCACAAGGTCCATCCACACTCCTGAGGGTCCTCTTCTCCCTTTGCCCATTCCATCTAGGCCCTAGACCCACCTGTCTATGGATTTTATAACTGATTTGGGGTTATTGTAGACAGGTTTTCAAAGATGGCTCATTTTGTTCCGCTTAGCAAGTTACCTAATGCCAAATTATTGTCTGAAACTTTCATCAAAGAAATTGTTCGATTGCATGGGATTCCGGCGGATATTGTATCTGACAGGGGTGTACAATTCGTATCTCGTTTTTGGAAAGCCTTCTGTAAAAATTTGAATGTTAATTTATCATTTTCTTCAGCATTTCACCCAGTCTAATGGGCAAACAGAGCGTATGAATCAAGAAGTAATTCAATATCTCCGTCTTTTTGTTTCTGATAACCAATCCCAGTGGTCCACTTACTTGCCTCTTGCAGAATTTGCCATAAATAATCATGTTAATTCCTCCTCTCAAACCTCACCTTTCTTCTGCAACTATGGTTTTCATCCTCGGTTTTCTTTTTCTTCTCCATCTGCATCTGACACACCTCAGGCTAGCGTTTCCACTGATGGAAACTGGTGCACAGTATGGGCCCGGGTTCTGAGGAACCTTCAGGGTACCCAGAAAAGACTAATACACCAACAAGAGACGCACCATCTCTGCACCATTTGTTGTTGGGGATCAGGTTTTATTTGAAATTAAAAGTTCCTTGTTTAAAACTTTCTCCTCGGTATGTTGGTCTGTTTACTGTTTTACAGGTTATCAATCCAGTTGCATATAAGTTATCCCTTCCCATTTCTTGGAAAGTTCATAATGTGTTTCATAAAGGTTTGCTCAAGAAATATGTTGTTCCGGTATTGCCCACCCATGACCCGCTCTCTCCTGTGTTGGTGCAGGGGGAACTTGAATATGAAATTCAGAAAATTGTTGACTCTAGGCGAGTCAGACGCTCGCTGCAGTATCTGGTACATTGGCGTGGGTTTGGCCCTAAGGAGAGAACGTGGGTCCCTGCCAGGGATGTTCACGCTCCTCGTTTAATCCGTTTATTCCACAGGGCCTTACCTCACAAACCGGCTCCTAGCCTTAGGGGTCCGGTGAACCCCCATAGGAGGGGGGGTACTGTTAGAGTTCAGTCTGTGTGTGAACTCGGCTGGAAGAATCAGCCAACGCCTGATTTCTTTCTGACCTGTTCACACTTCTTGCTCTGCTGCCAGGGAGCCGACACCCAGTCTCATGCCTTTCTCCTGACTCCCCTCTGGTGCTCGAGGGGTTAAGCCTTCAGGTGTTGCATTCTCCTGAGGCTTGCTCCTGTTTGAGTACAGGGGAAGGCTCCCTGGCTGCTATTGGTGTCTCATGCTGCTGTCAGACTCCTTGCTCCTATGAGAGGCTGGGGCGGGAGCTCTGGTAGCATTTAAGCTGGTGAATTACACCCTGTAGTTGCCAGTGTATGTTTTTTCTCCAGCGTATCTTATTGTTCTGCTAGCTATTTGACACTTGGACTTGGACTTCGCATTTGCCTCATCCTCTGTACTGCGTTAATTCTTGTGTTTGACCTAGGACCGGACTCTGTTTACCCCTTGTTTGCTGATTCAGATTTTGACGTGACCTCCTGTTGCTGACTCGGACTGCCTGACCTGTTTGTATATACCTGTCTGTGTGTACTGTCTACCTCCCCGTATCCCTAGGTAAGCTAGGGACTGTCGCCCAGTTGCTGCCCGAGAGGTTAGCCTAGGGGGGCAAGCAGGTAGGGACAGGGGTTGCGGGTCTAGAGAAGGGACTTCCATCTTCCCGGACCCCAGGACTCCCTGACAGTGAAGACACCTTTGGTGAGTGAAACTTTTCTTTCTCTAACAAATCCTGGATCTGTACTAGACTACCTACTTCACTTAAATTAGCACTGCCAGTAGTCTGTCAGGCAGCTACCCGCTAGGGAACATGCCCTGACCTACGCCCCTGTGGTGCCGCTATTTCCTTTTTTATTGACTTTGGAGTCCATAAACGTACAATTCCCTCGTGGCAAAAGTGAAAATATATGAGGCTGACAAAATGTATATATATGTATAAGACGACCCCTGACTTTTAAGAAGATTGCAAGGAGTTTACCTTATAAGCCGGAAAATGTTAACCCCTGCCTGACTGCAGCAGGGTTTACTAGCTGGAGCCCTGCTGCAGTCAGGGGTTAACGTCAGCTAAAGAAAAATAAACAACAATCAACTCACCTGTGAACAAGAGTTTCTGGGATGTTTGGCGCAGCCACACTGCCTGGGTGGGAACGGGATGCCGGGAACGGGGCTGGAGATGCGCAGCTGCTGAGAATGGGTCACAGGTAGAGATGAGTGGATTTCCCGAAGTTCGGGTTCGTATTAACCTGAACTATCGGCATCTGACTCCCACTGTCTCCCGGCTCCGTGCAGCGGGTGGATACAGCCTCATACGAACCCGAACTTCGGGAAATCCGCTCACCTCTAGTCACAGGTGAGCAGAATTGTTTGTTTTTTTATAGTTCATGCAGACCTTTCCTTTAATCATCTGTAAGCAGTGTATTACTTGCCTGATTTGTCAAACAATCTCTCTGTGTAATAGGTCCTTTACACCTTGAAAATAGTAAAAAAAAACTTAGAGTGAACATAGTCAAAAGGCAGTACAGTAAATTATCATTTTTGTAAAAAATTATCTGGAACCTTACAGGTGAGGCCTGCATCATAGTTTGAGAATCCCTGACCTAGTTCATGAACTAGAGTATGTATTTACTCACTTTTGACCATGTAGTACATATATTTGGTCTTGCAAATATATGGGAAATTCACCACTGCACACCAGTTTTAGGCGTGCTAGAAAATACACCCGATAATTAATATAAATTTTCTCATTATACTTTTCCCCATCTATTTTGAAGTATTGGTAAAATTTTATTAGAACACATTTTACAAACATCATAAGTGTAACACAAACTAAACCAATGCATTCCCCTTCATAAATAAATCCTAAAGAAAACAGCAAAATACAAATAAAATAGTGTCATAATATTATACTGTAGAAGAAAGCAATCATTTGTGGCAATATCAATATTAACTAATATAAAGTCTCTTGGAATGTCCATCACTATGAAAACAGGTTGTGGACAAAGGAGAGCACAGTGAAAAGTAAACATTTGTGCCACACTACAAAGAACCGTCATTTAGGCCACAATATAAATATTGTATTGCTCCTCCCCCTGTGGCCTGCAACAGAGAACATACCCAAGTAATTACAGATGGAATCAACAGTAATTTCAGTAATCTGCAAAATTTAAAAAAAAAAAATAGATATATTTCATGTGGAAACATCATAGTGAATAAATAAGATCCCAAGGTCTCATTGGCATTTGTCATACATTAAATAATTACACATTCAGACATAAACTGGTAGTGTAAAGATGCCACAACTACTAAATGCCTATATATATATATATATATATATATATATATATATATATATACATACACACACACATATATTGGCACTTGCTTAAGGTTTAACATTTCCCTTTCTGTAGTTTTGTTCATACAATATGTTCTACACCTATCTCTTCTATGAACCTGGTGCATTCACAACTCACAACTCTCACAGTACAGAAGTACTCTGCTAGTGAGAGTCCAGCAATTTATTTCTCAGGACATTTCTTCACCTCCAGATTGGGTGGGTATCCATGTATGTGTTTCTTGACCCTCGTGTAAGGGTTGAGTTGACCTCACACTGTTTAATTACATGAATGGCGACACGAGCTACAGAACTTGATCTCTTAGGTGACATTTGTGATGTCCAGGCTTCACCCTCGAGTGAAGAGGAAACAGTATGCTTAGAATTCATAGAGGGGCCTCCATTGCTCTCAGATTTACCACAGTCATTATTTGCAGGTGAACCCTCACGCTCCTTAAAGGTACCAATATTTTTCCCTGGGGCTTTAACTGCTCCAGCTTTAGGAAGACTTACTTTCTGTGGTATTTTACTATCTTTGCTCTCTTTTTGGGTATGTCTAGGAATGACAACAGGTTCTTTTATAACTGATGGACTCACTGATCCTACAGCAAGGTCTTTGGTTAAAGGGACTCTTCGAATCCCCAAGTCATTCGTTTTTGATTTCTTTGGGATACTTCTTCCACTTCTTAAAGAATTTTTCATAGTATCCCCATTCTTGTGTTCCATACTATACCTGTTACTTCCCACACTGTTATGAAACACTGGTTCTGCTGTAACACCATTAGCTTTTTCTGAGGTATTTCTTAATTCTCTTTTCCATTTAGAGCAAGGATTGTGAGTATCTTTCTGTACCACACAATGAACATCTTTAAAACCCTTTGAAAATGAATTAAATTCCATATACTGGAGCCCTCTTGGAGCATAAGTTGGTGGGTTCACATTCTTCTCTTTTGGTGGTGGTATATAATAATTTGTATCTTTTGTAAGAGATTGCTTCACTGAAAATGGCTCCACAAGTTTCATCTTGGATCTCCGTAGTTTGGGAGTCTCAAATTTGTTTGCAGTTTGATTTTGATTGGATGCATCAAATCTTGTTGGAATTGAGGAGGAATGGGATACCTGAGTCCCAGGAATCGCTAATGAGTGTCTACTGCCCCGCACTGCAGATTTTGCTGATGTTTGTTTCATTATTTTAGAAGTAACTTGGGTTGATCTTTTGGAAGACTTAGGAGCACTTGGTGCTTCAATGGTAAGTCCATTTGTTTGTTTGGAAGCTGTAAGTTGCTGAACGTCTGACTGGTCAGAATTTTCTGATTCATTATAGTCTAGAAGCTGTAAGGAATTGTCATTTCTTAGCTTGTTTCCTGAAATCTCCTTAAAATTGCTTACTGTCTGTGGATCTTCTACAGCTACTGGCTGCATGGAAGATTTAGCACATTGCATAACTGATCTAGTATTAATTTTATTTAGAGGAGAGTCAGGCCTTACAAGACCTTTTGAATGAGTAACAGTCTTAAGGCAGAGCATTTGTCTAGGCAAATATGACTGATCTTCTGTTTCAGGGACACTGTGGTGGTTCCCTTCTACTAATTGCTTGGAAACATGAATGTTGCAATTGTCTGGTACAATTTCTGTTGTAGGACAGGTATAGTTAAAGTGTGTATCAGACTGTCTGACATGGTCAAAATCTGAATACACAGGTATAGGTTTTAGCATTATATGGTTGCTACATTTAGGCTCCAAATGGGATGATGATTCCTGGGCAGATGCACTTGCATAGTGAAGTGATGATGTTTGGATTCCTTTTTCATCCAATAATTTTGATGCATTGGGTAATAAATGGCCCACTGAATGATGGTCAATTAATGGTACTGGATACTCTTCTAGAGAGTCCAATGACTTTCTAACTGCTGGAGACTCTTCAGTTGGTAGAAATGTATCTTTCTGGCAAAGTACATCTGATTGTTGAAATGATTTATCAGGTAACTCTGATATATTTTCTAACTGATTCTTATAACACAGTCTGTTCTGCTGGGTTTCTGGATATCTAGACTTATGGTGACTTAGTGGTTGATCTGCGTCATACTCATATGTCTCAGGGGACAATGGGAAAATCTCAGTTTTCTCCTTCGACAATAATAAACTGACTTTCTGTAATTCAACTTTGGTTTCTGTTTGGCAAGTATTACAATTTTTATCAACAGATAATTGATAAAGTCTATTGTTGTTATCAATATTGATACTCCTCTGACTTTTACACTCCATTTGTTGCCTTAGAACACGTTCTGAAACCTTCCTCATCTGGTCAGCACTTTTCTGGTCACAGTATTCCTCACCTTGGTCATTAAAAGATGTAAATGGCCTTGCATTGTTCCATCCCAAAGAACGCATTCTACACAGGCGTCTACCCATAGGTCTACATGTGTTAAGAAGGTTCCTCTCCAGTGTAAGTTCAAGTTCATCTTTTGATTGACTAGCTTCAAGAGCACCACAAGTAGCCATCGAATGTCTTTTCTGTAAACATTTCTTCTCCCATTCTTTCCGTCTTTGATCTTCCTGTTCCCGGTGTTTATTTTCCTACACAAAAATAATTGAGATTGTGACTACAATAATGCAGGGCATGATGTTTAAAGAGGATGTACCCCCAGGTACATCCTCTTGAATGTAACACACCGATAGAGCGGCGCCGTCATGGGGAAGCCGGTGCTGCGGTCCGTTTTTCGAACCGCGGCCCGGTTCCCGTGTATGGCGCTGTTCTATCCAGCAGTACCGGCCGTGCTGAAGCAGTAGAGATCGGCCGGCCAGCCCCCAGTGGGAGGGAATTCCCTCCCGTCTATGACGCGGCTCCATTGATTCTAATGGAGCCGCGTTATAGAGGGAAGGGAATTTCCTCCCACTGGGGGCGGGCCAGCCAACCTCCAGTGCTTGAGCACCGTCCGATACCGCTGGATAGAACGGCGCCATACACTAGCACCGGGCCGCGGTTCGAAAAACGGACCGCGGCACCGGCTTCCCCATGACGGCGTTGTTCGATCGGTGTGTTAAATTCAAGAGGATGTACCTAGTGGTCTATCCTCTTTAAGATCTCTGCCTAAATAATAACTTTTAGTCTTTAGGTGGATTGACGATGGATTTGTACATATAGTACAAGGTAAGGGTATGTTATTTTACATCTCATTCACTTGCAATTTTTCACAATGGATTTTAAAGCATTGCAGCATGTCAATTCTGTTGTGAATTGTGCACATATTTTTTGCAGATTTTTTCTATTGATTTTAGTAGTAAAGAAAACCATTTAATGAAATCTTCAAGCAATATAATGTTATTGGTGTTGTTGTTGCAGATTACCAAAAGATCTAAAGCAATATCTGGATTTTTAATCTAAGAAATGATATCAAATCAGTAGGAACATATGAAAAAAATCACTAAAAAACCAAATCCACAAAAAGGTTCTCGGCAGATTTGTTTTGAAGATATTATTTGCAGCAAGGCCAACCCTGTGAATATACCCCTTCACATAGTAAGTTATTTATTGTGCTGATTACTGTTCTTGTACAATAAAATGTAACCTTTACTAAAAATCATAAAAAGATGCCCCATAAAATATCAATAAAGACTATACATCACCTGGTCCTTCGCTGATTCCCGGCACGTCCCGCTCGGCCAATCAGTGCGCTGCCCGACAGCAGCCCTGATTGGCTGAACGGGCCGTGAAGACGTCGGGAGCCCCGTAGCTGGGATCAGGTGACGTATAGTCTCTGGTGGCCGGGGAAATGGGGCGAGCTGCAGACAAACTCGCAGCAGGGATGTACATCCCTGCTGCGATTTTGTCTGCCATTGAGTACACATGGCTGGGATCCTCAGCGAGTATCGCTGCGAATACGCTGCGGATACAGCAAGTGTGTTTGTACCCTTGAAAAAAGATCAAACTCTCATTCTCTCCACCACCAGAGGTGGCGAAGAGCATGGGGCAATGATCAGGGACTAGCCGATGTGGTCCTGGTACAAGTGATTAGCGGTATATACCACTGATCACTTGTTCCAAATGCTGCCGACACTTTTTGTCCCCTGTCACCAAAAATCATTCGTCACGGGATAAAAAGTCAAGTGCCCCGGATTACCTGTAACCACCTCGCATTACCTGTAACCACCCCAGATTACCTGTAACCACTCCACATTACCTGTATTCACCCCACATTACCTGTAACCACTCCGCATTACCTGTAACCACCCAAGATTACCTGTAACCACCCTAGATTATGAATAACCAATCCAGTTTACTTGTAACCGCTCACCGTAACCACCCCAGATAGCCAGTAAACACCCCCAGATTGCCTATAACCACCCCAGATTGCCACAGGCTACCCAAAACCACTACAGATCGCCACAGATTGCCCGTAACCACCCCAGATTGCCCATACCCACCCCCGATTGCCTGTCACTCCTCCCCCAGATTTCCCATCACCAACCCAGTTTGCCTGTGACCCCCCTTCGATTGCCCGTTACCACCCTAGATAGCTATTAAACACCCCCAGATTGTCCGTTACCACCCCATATAGCCAGTAAAAAAAAACAGATTGTCCGTTTCCACCCCAGATAGCCAGTAAACACCCCCAGATAGCCAGTAAACACCCCCAGAGAGCCCGTAATCACCCCAGATTGCCCATAACCAACCCAGATAGCCAGTAAAACCCCCCAGATTGCCACAGACTGCTCGTACCACCCCAGATTTCCCATCACCACCCAGATAGCAAGTAAACACTCTTAGGTTGCCCGTCACGACCCTAGATTACCTGTAATTTCATTAAAAAAAATTTTTTTAGCAACTGCGCTATTCTAATAATCAATGCTAGCTGCGGTTTTGCACCAGCTCCTTTCCTTCTGTGCTGTGTGCCCATACAGTAGTTTATGTCCACATATGAGGTACCGTTGTACTCAGGGGAACCTGCTTTACAAATTTTGCCATGCATTTTCTCTCCTGTTTCTCGTGAAATTGAGAAATTTAAAACTAAACAAACATGTTATTAAAAAAATTCATTTTTTTCATTTTTACTTTCTAATTTTGAATCCTTTCCTCAAATACCTGTGGCGTCAAAATGCTCACTGCACCCCAAGATGACTTCTTAGAGGGGTGCACTATCCAAAATGGGGTGACTTTTGGGGGGTTTCTCTTCTGCAGAAACTACAGGGGTGCTGCAAACGCATCTGGTGCTCAGAAACTTCTTCAGAAAAATCTGCACTGCAAATGCTAATTGGCGCTCCTTCGCTTCTGAGTCTGGCTGTGTGCCCATACAGTGGTTTATGCCCACATATAGGGTACCATTGTACTCAGGAGAACCTGCGTTACAGATTTTGGGGTGCTTTTTCTCTCCTGTTCCTTGTGAAAATGAGATACTTTAATCTGAACGAACATATTATTTGAAAATTTCTATTTTCCATTTTTTTCCGGCCTAATTGTGAATACTTTCCTCCAGCCCCTGTACTGTTAAAATGCTCATTATACCCCTAGATTAATTCCTTATTGTGTGTAGAGTTTCTAAAATAGGGTCATTTATGGAGGTTTCAAGTATACAAGCCTTTTTAAACACACTTAAAAAAAGAACTGTCCCTAAAAAGTTTTGGAAATTTCATGAAAAATTGGTAATTTGCTGATACATTTCTAAGCCCTGTAACACCCAAGAAAAGTAAAATATGTTTACGAACTTATGCCAGAATAAAGAAGACATATTGGTAATGTGACCTAGTAACTAATTTATGTGATACGACTTTCTTTTTTTAGAAGCAGAGAATTTCAAAGTTTGTACAGTGCAAATTTTTCATGATATTTTTATGTTTTTCACAAAAAACACAAAAGATAGTGACTAAAATTTGCCACTAATATAAAGTACCATATGTTACAAAAAAACTATCTCAGAATTGCTAGCATATGTTAAAACATCACTGAGCTATAAGCGCATAAAGTGAGACAGGTCACATTTTGAAAAATGAGCCTGGTCATTAAGGCTCAATAGGCTTGGTCCCTAAGGGGTTAATTTAATAGTAAAAACTGAGAAAGAAATGTGACAAAAGAAAAACTGTGTGACCAACTAATAAAAAACGTCCACTGTTTGCAAAAGCCGTCCGAAAATAATGATCATGTTCATTATTTTGACGTCTGCGGAAAAAACGTCCCTTATTCAATACATTGTATGCATTGGACGTTAGTCTTCCCATTGACTTCAATGCATTGCCATTGCAGTTAGTTAAATTGCGACAATAATGGACGTTTTTTTAAAACATCAAAATCAGACACCTTTTCTCTATTTTTGACATTGTTTGAGCATAGCCAAACCGTGGCAAAAACATATGTTATTTTAAATAGCAAAGCGGCCACCTTTTCTCTATTTTTGACATAGTGTGAACATAGCCTATATGACCATTAATTTTGCAAAACTCTGCAAATTCCTGTTTAATTTCCTCCTTTCATTGTATTAACTCTAACCAATGTGCATTAATCCTAATTTGTTGCGTAATATTTTCCTTCCCTGTGTGAATCTCTAAAAAAGTGGTGCATGAACTGATAAGCTTCTAGACAATTGTTTAATTGTTTTTATCTGTTGTGACATATAATTATTACCAAGTGCCATATTTATCCTAGACATTACTCTCTAAGACTTATTCCAGCACATACAGTATATTCTCTAATACCTGGATTCCTTTCTCTCCGTAAGGGTACAAACACAGATAACATATCCACAGCGGATTTCTCGCTGCAAATTTGCCCATATGCCCAACTTGCCATTCACTTCAATGGGCTGACATACTCGTAGCTGGATTCTTATCCTACTGCAAGTATGTCAAACTCAGCACCATTAGTCCAGAACACAATGCAAAAATATATACATGACTCACTTTCCTATGCACCAACACCGAGATCCCTTTGCGTATAAATAGAAACACGCATGATATTGATTCAACCACCATGGGCGATTTATTATAGTGCTTGAAAAGCACTATATTGTAATCCGTATTCTTCTTCTTCTTCCATTTCTTCTTCCTCTTCCAGCCATTTTTCTGCGCGTAATACAGCCCAAACCGCTTTGCGCACAGACTCCGTTCAAACTGCGTTTCGAAGCCCTCGGCGGTGTGTGGTGTGCTATCTATTTTTCGTTTCGATCAAATTTGCCATTTTTAAGAAATTTACATTTAAAGACCCCAAATTTCCCATAGAAAATAATGGCCCATTGCAAATAATGGACACACTCTAACCGCTAACAGCCAATCACAGCACATATGCAAATAGCTGCGATATAGCAGCCAATAGGAACTCTAAGGTCTTGTCAGTCAATGTATTACACCATCCACAGTCACATGTCCACTATTGGCCAATAGATGTAATATATGGAAGGTCCTTAACGATTTTGTCTCACTGACATGAGTAAGATTGTCATGGTAACTGAGCAATGATATTTACCATTATAAGTACCCAGATTGCTCTTAAAGGGACACAGGTCACCCTTAAAGGAACGCAAGTCGCTCTTAAAGGGACCCAAGTCGCTCTTAAAGGGACGGGGCCCAAGTCGCTCTTAAAGGGACGGGCCCCAAGTCGCTCTTAAAGGGTCCCATGTAGCTCTTAATGGGATCCAAGTTGCTCTTAAAGGGACCCAAGTCACTCCAAAAGGTATGGGACCCATGTCGCTCTTAAAGAGACCCATGTCGCTAGAACGACCTGGGTCCCTTTAAGAGCGACCCGGGTCCCTTTAAAAGCGACCTAGGTCCCTTTAAGAGCGACCTAGGTCCCTTTAAGAGCGACCTAGGTCCCTTTAAGAGCGATCTGGGTCCCTTTAAGAGCGACCTGGGTCCCTGTAAGAGCAATCTGGGCCCCTTTAAGAGTGAAATTGGTCCCTTTAAGAGCGATCTAGGTCCCTTTAAGAACGACCTGGGTCCCTTTAAGAGCATTCTGGGTCCCTTTAAGAGTGAAATGGGTGCCTTTAAAAGCAAAATGGGTCCCTTTAAGAGTGAAATGGGTCTCTTTAAGAGCGACCTGGGTTCCTTTAAGAGCAAAATATGTCCCTTTAAGAGCGACCTGGGTCCCTTTAAGAGCGAAATGGATCCCTTTAAGAGCGAAATGGGTCCCTTTATGAGCGACTTGGGTCCCTTTAAGAGCGAAATATGTCCCTTTAAGAGCAAAATGGGTCCTTTTAAGAGCGACCTCGGTCTCTTTAAGAGCGAAATGGGTCCCTTTAAGCGTGAAATTGGTCCCTTTAAGCGTGAAATTGGTCCCTTTAAGAGCGAAATATGTCCCTCTAAGAGCAAAATGGGTCCCTTTAAGAGCGACCTGGGTCCCTTTAAGAGCAAAATGGGTCCTTTTAAGAGCGACCTGGGTCTCTTTAAGAGAGAAATGGGTCCCTTTAAGTGTAAAATTGGTCCTTTTTAAGAGTGAAATTGGTCCCTTTAAGAGCGAATTATGTCCCTCTAAGAGCTAAATGGGTCCCTTTAAGAGCGACCTGGGTCCCTTTAAGAGCGACCTAGGTCCCTTTAAGAGCAAAATTGGTCCCTTTAAGAGCGAAATTGGTCCCTTTTAGAGCGACCTCCTTTAAGAGCGACCTGGGTCCCTTTAAGAGCAAAATTGGTCCCTTTAAGAGCGACCTTGGTCCCTTTAAGAGTGAAATTGGTCCCTTTAAGAGCGATCTACGTCCCTTTAAGAACGACCTGGGTCCCTTTAAGAGCATTCTGGGTCCCTTTAAGAGTGAAATGGGTCCCTTTAAGAGCGATCTGAGTCCTTTTAAGAGCGCAATGGGTGCCTTTAAAAGTGAAATGGGTCCCTTTAAGAGTGAAATGGGTCTCTTTAAGAGCGACCTGGGTTCCTTTAAGAGCAAAATATGTCCCTTTAAGAGCGACCTGGGTCCTTTTAAGAGCGAAATGGATCCCTTTAAGAGCGAAATGGGTCCCTTTAAGAGCGACCTGGGTCCCTTTAAGAGCGAAATATGTCCCTTTAAGAGCGAAATATGTCCCTTTAAGAGCAAAATGGGTCCTTTTAAGAGCGACCTGGGTCTCTTTAAGAGCGAAATGGGTCCCTTTAAGCGTGAAATTGGTCCCTTTAAGCGTGAAATTGGTCCCTTTAAGAGCAAAATATGTTCCTTTAAGAGCAAAATGGGTCCTTTTAAGAGCGACCTGGGTCTCTTTTAGAGCTAAATGGGTCCCTTTAAGCGTGAAATTGGTCCCTTTAAGAGCGAAATATGTCCCTCTAAGAGCAAAATGGGTCCCTTTAAGAGCGACCTGGGTCCCTTTAAGAGCAAAATGGGTCCCTTTAAGAGCGACCTGGGTCCCTTTAAGAGCAAAATATGTCCCTTTAAGAGCGAAATATGTCCCTTTAAGAGCAAAATGGGTCCTTTTAAGAGCGACCTGGGTCCCTTTAAGAGCGAAATGGGTCCCTTTAAGAGCGACCTGGGTCCCTTAAAGAGCAAAATGGGTCCCTTTAAGAGCGATATATGTCCCTTTAAGAGTGAAATTGGTCCCTTTAAGAGCGACCTGGGTCCCTTTAAGAGCAAAATGGGTCCCTTTAAGAGCGAAATGGGTCCCTTTAAGAGCGACCTGGATCCCTTTAAGAGCGAAATGGGTCCCTTTAAGAGCGAAATGGGTCTCTTTAAGAGCGACCTGGGTCCCTTTAAGAGCTAAATGGGTCCCTTTAAGCGTGAAATTGGTCCTTTTAAGAGCGAAATATGTCCCTCTAAGAGCAAAATGGGTCCCTTTAAGAGCGACCTGGTCCCTTTAAGAGCAAAATATGTCCCTTTAAGAGCGAAATATGTCCCTTTAAGAGCAAAATGGGTCCTTTTAAGACCGACCTGGGTCCCTTTAAGAGCGAAATGGGTCCCTTTAACCTCTTAAGGACCCATGTCGTACCGGTACGTCATGGATCACTGTCACTTAAGGACCCATGACGTACCGGTACGCGGGTCCTTTTAGAGGGCGCCGCGGACCGGCCGCATGCGATCGGGAGAGATGGCCTGCAGATACACTGCAGGTCATCTCTCCCTGTCGGCATGGGGGTTTGTTAACCCCCCCCATGCCGACGATCGCCGCTATTGGCTTATCAGTTCAGATCAGCCAATAGCGGCGATCGGAACATTTCCGGGTCATCGGTAACCCGATGACCCGGAAAAAATGGCGGTCGGTGCTGTCCGAGGACGGCACCGACCGCCATTACTGTAAAAAGTAATGGTGGCCAGGTGCCACCGGCCCGATCGCCGCTATCGGCCGGCCGTTCACGGCGATCAAAGTCCCCAAAAGTTATAAATACCTGCTCCGGACCCCTCAGCTAGGTAGCTGAGGGGTCCAGAGCAGGTATTCGTACATTACTCACCTGTCCCGGGGTCCTGATCGGCGTCTTCCGGGTTGGCGGCGCCCTCGTGTTGTCGTTCGGATCTTCGGCTTCTTCCGTGACGTCACGTTCGGCTTTTTTCGGCTCCAGCGTCGGGTTTTTCTGCTGCCCTCTAGCGGCTGATATGTGTAATACACTTATCAGCAGCTACAGGGAAGTTCAGTATGTAATAAAAGTTTTTTTTTGTTTTTTTTTTTAATTTTTTTTTTTTCTATTTTCCGCACCCTATCGCCGCTGAGTGTTGATCAGCATTGCACGAAAGTGCGCTGCTAATCAGCAACTCCTCCTTTTTGGCGTAGGGTGTTTTTTTTCTATATCCTACTGCCACGGTCTGCTGATAAGTGCCGCACATAAGTGCGGCATTTATCAGCAACACCATTTTTGCCGTAGTTTTTTTTTTTATACTTACTGTAAAAAAACACGTAAAAAACACTACATTACACCACACTACACTACATTGAATAAAGTTTGACACTACACCACTACATACCCCATATACCAATCCCTATATAAAAGTGGCCCCCAGGGTGTTTTCGGCGTCAGAGGGATACGTTATTATTGCCTCCGACACCGAAACAGCCAGTGAGGATAAATGGGGGGATCCTTCGTTCCTCCATTCATCCTCATCATCCTCATCCTCCAATGACGTATCTGGGGGTAGCGTAGCGTACGCTGCCCCCCAGACACGTCTTTTCTGCCAGTACCGTCCCAATAAGAGATGACGGTATGGCGTAAAATTCTACAAACTCTGTGAGAGTACCTCAGGGTACACTTACAGATTTAGAGTACGTGCATACTGCGGAATAGCGAAGGATAACCCTTTGTGCATTCCGCAGCTGGCACCCACCGGCGGACAGATGCGGGCGCGTGTTTCCGCCCGTGTCATAGACTCCATGTTATGCACGGGCGGATTCCGTCATCCATCCAAAGAATGAATACGTTGGACAGAGAGCGGAATCCGCCCGTGCATAGAATGGAGTCTATGACACGGACGGAGACACGCGCCCGCATCAGTCCGCCGGTGGGTGCCAACTGCGGAATGCACGAAGGGTTATCCTTCGCCATTACGCAGTGTGCACGTACCTTTAGAGTGTATGAAGGAAGGGACACCCGAATCCAGCCCCCAGATGCCCCCTCCCCCCCAATCCTCCGAGTTAGTGGGAAGGTCGTCCGGGAACTGATCTTCCCACTGCTGGATAAAGGTTACCACCTGTACGGGGATAACTTTTATACCAGCACCCCCTCTTCCGGTCCCTCGCTGCCCTGTAGCTTGCGGCACGATCCGAAAATATCAGAAGCAGTAATAGCGCCCTAATATTTAGCAGCCATGGAGCGGACCCAGCGCTTCTGGATATGAAGGACCCCGTATCGCACCAGGACAACATTTTCCAGGTGACGTCCCGCACACAGGAGAACGGGAGACCCCAGAAGAAGTGCAGAGTGTGGCGTAACAGGGGGATCAGGAAGGACACCATTTCCAGTGTGACGCCTGTCCTGATCCCCCCGGCCTCTGCATACTGGATCGCTCCAAGGCGCACCACACGTCACTGGGGTTCTACATTATCTAAATTCTGTCCCTTATTCCTATTTCAGGGGTCACGTTGATCCAGGGATTATTCTGATCGCCAATATGGAGTCGGGAAGGAATTTTTCCCCTGTTATGAGGCTACTGTGGTCTGCCTTACGAGGGGTTTTTGCCTTCCTCTGGATCAACACAGGTTGCATTTGATGGACACCTGTCATTTTCAACCTTATAAACTAATAATTGGCCTAATACCCCCAAATAAATTAGAATGGTCCCTTTTTCCCCAGCCAAATAGGTATGGCCGCCATTCCCATTAGAGGATGCCATGATGCAATTACAAAGCCTCTGTGCGGCCAGGGCAGTAGAAACCCCCCACAAGTGACCACATTCTGGAAACTACACCCCATAAGGAATCTAACAAGGGGGGCAGCGGGGATATGGCCCCCTGGTGACGGCCATATTTGGGACGTGAAAATGAAAAAAATTGTATTTTTTATTTTCTCGGCACATGTTCTACGTAAGTGCCCGTCACCAGTGGGGTCCATATCCTCACTGCCCCCCTTGATAGATTCCTTATGGGGTGTAATTTCCAGAATGGGGTCACTTGTCGGGGGTTTCTACTGTCCTGGCAGCACAGGAGCTTTGTAATTGCGACATGGCCTCCATCCTCCATTCCAGCCTCTAAATGGCGCTCTGTCCCTTTGGCGGCTTGCCCTGTGCCCATATGGCACATTATGTCCACATGTGGGGTATTTTCGTACTCAGGGGAAATTACCCTACACAATTTGCGTTTATTTTCTTTTTTAACCCCTTGTGGAAATGGAAAAAAATCAAAGGCTAGACCAACATTTAGTGTAATTTTTTTTTAAATTTTTACTCTAAATCATTAATCTTGTCATGATTTTTTCATTTTCACAAGGGGCTAAAAGGTAAAAAAAACCACTAAATGTGTAGCGCAATTTCTCCTGAGTACAGAAATACCCCACATGTGGACATAAATCGCCATGCGGGCGCAGGGTAAGCCTCCAAAGGGAAGGAGCGCCATTTGGTTTTTTGAGGCTGGATTTGGCTGGATTGGATTTCGAGGGGCCATGTTGCATTTAAAAGGCCCCTGTGTTGCCAAGACAGTTGAAACCCCCCACAAGTGACCCCATTATGGAAACTAAACCCCTCAAGGAATGTAACAAGGGGTGTAGTGAGCATATGGACCCCACTGGTGACGGGCACAAATGTGGAACAATGTGGTGTGAAAATGAAATATAAAAATTTTTACACTATAATGTTGGTCTAGCCTTGAATTTATCATTTTCACAAGGGGTTAAAAGAGAAAAAAAAACACAAAATGTGTAGAGCAATTTCCCCCGAGTCCGTAAATACCCCACATGTGGACATAAAGCGCCATGTGGGCGCAGGGCAAGCCTCCGAAGGGAAGGAGCGCCATTTGGATTTTGGAGGTTGGATTTGGCTAGAATGGATTATGAACGCCATGTCGCATTTACAGAGCCCTCGTGCTGCCAAGACAGTGGAAACCCCCCACAAGTGACCCCATTATGGAAACTGCACCCCTCAGGGAATCTAACAAGGGGTGCAGTGAGGATATGGACCCCTTGATGACGGGCACATTTGTGCCGTGAAAGTGAAAAAAATGAAATTTTTCATTTTCACGTCACATTGTTCCACATTTGTGCCAGTCACCAGTGGGGTCCATATGCTCACTGCACCCCTTGTTAGATTCCTTGAGGGGTGTAGTTTCCAGAATGGGGTCACTTGTGGGGGGTTTCCAGTGTTTTGGCAGCACGAGGGCTCTGTAAATGCGACGTGGCCCTTGAAATCCATTCCAGTGAAATCCAGCTTCCAAACGCTCCTTCCCTTTGGAGGCTCGTCCTGCGCCCGCTTGGCACTTTATGTCCACATGTGGGGTATTTCCGTACTCGGGAGAAACTGCGCTACACATTTTGTGTCTTTTTTTTCCTTTTATCCCTTTGTGAAAATTAAAAATTGAAGGCTAGAACAACGTTTTAGTGTAAAAAATACTTTTGTTTATTTTTACGCCACATTGTTCGGAAAATCTGTGAAGCACCTGTGGGGTCTAGATGCTCACCGCACCCCTTGTTACATTCCTTGAGGGGTGTAGTTTTCTAAATGGTGTCCCTTTAGGGGTGTTTTTTAGGTTTTGGCACCCCAGAGCCTCTGCAAACCTGAAGTGGTACGGTCAAAAATGACCAAATATAACGGAGCCATTAAAATGCACTAGGCGCTCCCTTATATCTGAGGCTTGTGGTTGCGTCAAATAGCGCAATACGGCCACATATGGGGTATTTCTATAAACTGCAGAAACGGGGCAATAATTATTGGGGTGCATTTCTCTGGTAATAGGTTCATAATTATGAAAAATATTGGATTACAATAAAATCTCTGCACAGAAAATTAAAATTTTCAAATTTCTTACACACTTAGCTTTTATTTCTGTGACTCCCCTAAAGGGTTAAAACACTTTCTGGATATGCTTTTGCAGAGTTTGGGGGTGCAGTTTCTTAAATGGGGTGCTTTGTGGGGCTTTCTAACATACAGGCCCCTCAAATACACTTTAAACCTGAACAGGTCCCTAAAAATATCTGATTTTGAAATTTTACAGAAAATTTGGAAATTTGCTGCTAACGTTTTACGCTCTCTATTGTTTAAAAAAAATGAAAGATAGTTTAATAAATGCCGCAAGCATAAAGTAGACATGTTGCTAATGCTATTTAATATATAATTTATGTGATATAACCACTTTCTGTATACGCAAAAAAGTTTTAAAGTTGGAAAAATGCATTTTTTCACAATTTTTCACGCTATTTTGTTTTTTTTCATTAAGATTTGTTATAAGTATCGACTCCAATTTACTAGAAATGGGAAGTACAATATGTCACGAGAAAACAATCTCAGAATCAGCCGGATAGGTAAAAGCATCCCGAAGTTATTAATGAATAAAGTGACACTGGTCATATTCATAAAATTTACTCCGGTCCTTAAGGCCATTTCAGGCCCGGTCCTTAAGGGGTTAAGAGCGATATATGTCCCTTTAAGAGTGAAATTGGTCCCTTTAAGAGCGACCTGGGTCCCTTTAAGAGCAAAATGGGTCCCTTTAAGAGCGACCTGGGTCCCTTTTAAGAGCGAAATGGGTCCCTTTAAGCGTGAAATTGGTCCCTTTAAGAGTGAAATTGGTCCCTTTTAAGAGTGAAATTGGTACCTTTAAGAGCAAAATAGGTCCCTTTAAGAGCGACCTGGATCCCTTTAAGAGCGACCTGGATCCCTTTAAGAGCGAAATGGGTCTCTTTAAGAGCGACCTGTGTCTCTTAAAGGGACCAATATAACTCTTAAAGGGACCCATTTCGCTCTTAAAGAGACCCAGGTCGCTCTTAAAGGGACCAATATAACTCTTAAAGGGACCCATTTCGCTCTTAAAGAGCGACCTGGGTCCCTTTAAGAGCGATATGGGTCCCTTTAAGAACGAAATATGTCCCTTTTAATAGTGAAATGGGTCCCTTTAAGAGCGAAATGGGTCTTTTTTAGAGCAATCTGGGTCCCTTTAAGAGCCACCTGGGTCCCTTTAACAGCGAAGGGACCCAGGTCGCTCCTAAAGGGACTCATGTCGCTCTTAAAGGGATGGGACCCAAGTCGCTCTTAAAGGGACGGCACCCAGGATTAAAGTTTCTCTTAAAAGGAAGTCACTGGTAAAGGGGCGCTCTTTTCCAGCACTATGTATTTTCCTGGAAATGCACATCTAGTTTTATATACTGTCTCTCTTACCAAGTGACTCGGGGTCAGGCATACTTTTGCTGGTAAATATTTTTTCAGATAACTGCTAACAGCTACTCTTCTATATCTATCCCCCAACTCCCTGGTATTCCAAACGATTAACCTAATTGACATTCAATACCACATCTCATCTGTAGTGGGAGGAAAATACAAAAACAAACAAACAAAAAACCACAACAAGTCTTCCCCAGCAGCAACCATCCCCCCATCATTTGACTTTGAGTAATAGTACTTGAGTTACTTGAATTAAACCATCTTCACTGTGCTATAATCTTTTATTACACTTTTAAACCTTTCAGATCCATCAATGTTACTGCCTCCCCAGGTGACTCAAAAAACTGTTCTGTCCTCGTGGATTATTCTTATCCCTAAAGACAAGGGCATACTTTAAGTTGTTCTAAGGGTGGTACTACACGGTATGATTTTTCGGCGATCAACAATTAACTACAAACGCCCACTATGACGACCGATCTTAATCGTTCACCTTATTACACAGGACAATTATCGTTACTTGCGGTCGTTCTTGCGTTCGTCCTTTCCTGGCTGATAGACTAGGGAATGAGCGAACGACGCGTTATTACACTGAACGATGTTCGAATGATTAACGATAAAAAGGTCTATCAAACGATCAATGATTTCTTGTTAGTCGTTTAACTAATTTAATTTAATTAATTAATAGCCTGCTATTACACATAACGATTATCGTTCAAATCCGAACAATTTTTTTGAACGATAATCGTCCTGTGAAATAAGGCCCTAAGTCTTTTTATATCTGAAAAAAATGCACTCCTCATACGAGTAATCTGTGTAGATTGCTAGTATGTTGTTATTGTACACAATATCCCCCATACTTCGTGCTTTTCTAAGAATTATATCTGTCTGTATATGAGAGTGTTTTCATAATAACTTACTTCCTTAAATAAGGGAAGTAACCCCATCAAAGAGGGAATAGAGGGGAAGGTGGGTAAAGGGGGACCAAGGATTCACAAATTATTAAATTCTCCTGGATTTCTAAACAAACAGAAAGTAGGAGGAAAAGGTGATGAGAGCAGAGATAGTAGTTTTGTGGGGAGTGGCTCAGCTAATCAGCCTAGCTGGCTGGGAGAAGTTCTTACAGCAATTAAAAATTGTGGCAATGCCCTTACAACTCAAGTACACAAGTTGCGACTGATATTTTATATTTTACACTTTTGAGATCTGACATGAACAAGTTCCGTGAAAGATTCTGCGAGGCAGAGCAGTGTATTAGCAAGCTGAAAGAAGAGATGGGAAAGGTCAAGATGTAACATAATAATTAGGTTTAAATGAAAAAACAGCCAATAGTTTTTTAAGCAGTAGAAATGCTGTTTAATGACTCAACATACTGGCAAATATACGGTCTGAATGTAGCCTTAAAGTGATGTCTAATTGCTAAGGGCCCTACTTTAGGGTATGTGCACAGGAATAGGCGAGGAATTGAAGAGGAAAGTTTTTTGCTTGAAACTCCTGACCTTTTCAGCTCTGGCAGAACAGGAGCAGAATTCAAATGCAATGCAAGCGGAATTCAAGCAGACTTCAAGCTGAATTCAAGCCCCATTGACTTCTATAGGATTTCTCTAGCAGAATTCACCCAAAGAATTGACATGTGGACAGAAGGAAAACTCCGCTGTGTGAACAACAGAGCGGAAATGTCACTTAACACATTGGGATATTTCTCTGTACATATTTTACGGGCACAATTTCAATTGGAATCCGCAAGAAATTAAGAGCTGATTTAGTTTCAAATTCCACCCCTACTCCTCAGTGTGCACATATTCATAATGATTATTGGAACCTGAGCAGTGGGCCCCCAGGGATCAGTTATTTATAATCGGTATGGGTTTAATTTTAATTGGATACATTTACTGATGGATTCTTATCAAGAGATAATCCACTGGGTAGACAGTAATCAGGGAAAAATTGCTCGTAGAATTGGATGCAAGTGCACAATTTTATTAAGGTTAGGTGTAATCACAGACAAAATGCCGACGTTTCGGTGTTGCCACCTTTATCAGGGGTCTATGAACATGAAAAAATATATTAAACTTAGACATGGTTACATAATTAGCAACATGCAAAGGGCGGGGGTTAGGGAAAACAATCTCAGGGAAAACACATCGTAAATGACAAATACAAGTGCAATAATGAATAAATACTGAAACATAATAGTTGCTGGATGAGATATACTGAAGACTGATGACAAGAGAAGGCTGAGGATATTCCATAGCTATGAATTAAACGTATAAATGTACGTACACAACATATAGATGTCAGTACTAGTAACATGAAGTAGCAGGGCCAAATTAGTATATGATGCATGCAGCAAGAGTGCTATGAGAAATAGGACAGAATGAAAGTAAGCAATAGAGGATGGCATTGGGTAAAGCGCAAGTTTGTCAAAGTACCTGTGTTGTGGATACAGTGTATATGCGGCAGGGCAGTGTAGGTCTGCTATAACAACAAAAGGAGAACAGAGGGGGTACATGTGGAAGGTGTAGTTACCTCGTTGGTAATGGAGGTCTGGAAGGGGCTAGAGCCCGAAGAGGATTGGGAGAGGTGGGCGCCGGACAATACAACTAGAAAAGAGGAGGCCAGTTAAAGTAGTGGTGGATTGCTCGAGTCTAGGGGATAGATGAGCGGATATTTACTCAAGGCAGGACCATGCGGCAGGCGGGATCCAGCAAAGCTGCGTCTCGCAGTGATGACGCGTACGTCAGTGCGTCTGGGCATCTTATAGGGACGGCGCATGCGCTTTGTGGGATAGTGTATGGTCCGGGAACGGGTATGTCTGGGCTACTAGATGGTGCGCAGGGGCGGTAGTAGGATGTTGGGGGTAGAGTGTAGCCGTGTTGTGTAGCAAGGGGTATAGATGATGCTGGGGGCGGCGTGTGGAGGCGCTGTTTAGTCGAAGTGAATGAACGAGTAATGAATGTGTTGTTGTCAAAAGAGAGGAAGAATAAAAGTAGCAAGGGGCAAAAATTTCAGAAATGAAGAGAGAGGGAAGAGGATATAAAGGAGAGATGGAAGACACGCGATAGAGAACTAATGCTACTAAGTGCCCATACTACCTGTACTGCTCGGTTGCATTGGAATCATGGTCTGACCTAAGGGAGAGTTTAAGTAAATATAGTTATGTTGAATAAACAACAAAATAAGGCGAATAAAACATGATCATGAATAGAAAAGTTTGTATTCTCGATTGAGTCCATTAGGTTCCAGGGTGCCAAGGGTGTGGATCCAGAAGTCCTCACGCTCTTTCAGTCTCTGGATCCTGTTACCATCTCGGCGAGCAAAGCTGATTTGTTCCAGTACTTGAAACCGCAATTGTGAGATGTTATGTCTAGTAGTGATGAAATGGGCAGGAATGGGTAGGAGTGTCTTGGCACACCGGATGGTGGACTTGTGCTGGGAAATACGGTCTCTAACATGTTGTGTGGTTTCCCCTACGTAGCCGAGTCCACATGGGCACTTGATGAGGTACACCACGTAGGAGCTGTCACATGTGAAAAAACCTTTTATGGGAAACTTTTTGCCAGTGTGGCGGATAGTCCCTTTGTGACATTTGAACATTGGTGACAATGTAGACAAGGGAACGTGCCCTTACGTTGTGATGTCAAGAAGGTTTGTCTATTGGTTTTAGTGAGGGGACCAAATGTCTGCCTTGACTAAGCGATCTCGAAGGTTGGGTGGTCGTTTGTGACACATGAGTGGTGGGTGTTGGAATTCAGTAATATCTGGATATACCTTAGCGAGAATGTCCCAGTGCGTTCTTATGTTTTTTGTATGAGTGGCGAGAAGGGATGTTACATGTTGACAAGTGCCACCCGAGGTGGCTTGGGTTAGCAACACCAGGGTAACCGAACCCAAGCCACCTCGGGTGGCATTTGTCAACACATACCATCCCTTCTTGCCACTCATACAGAAAAACATAAGAAAGCACTGGTACATTCTCGCTAAGGAATATCCAGATATCACTGAATTCCAACACCCACCACCCATGTGTCAAAAACGACCACCCTACCTTCGAGATCGCTTTGTCAAGGCAGACATCATTCCCCTCACTAAAACCAACAGACAAACCTTCTTGACATCACAACGTAAGGGCACGTTCCCTTGTCTACATTGTCACCAATGTTTGAATGTCACAAAGGGACCATCTGCCACACACCCCCACACTGGCAAACAGTTTCCCATAAAATCAAGTGCCCATGTGGGCTTGGCTACGTAGGGGAAACCACACAACATGTTAGAGACAGTATCTCCTAGCACAAGTCCACCATCCGGTGTGCCAAGACACTCCTACCCATATCTGTCCATTTCATCACTACTAGATATAACATCTCACAATTGCGGTTTCAAGTACTGGAACAAATCCCCTTGGCTCCACACCCTTGGCACCCTGGAACCTAATGGACTCAATCGAGAATACGAACTTTTCTATTCATAATCATGTTTTATTCACCTTATTTTGTTGTTTATTCAACATAACTATATTTACTTTAACTCTCCCATGGTCAGACCATGATTCCAATGCAACCAAGGAGTACAGGTAGTATGGGCACTTAGTAGCATTAGTTCTCTATCGCATGTCTTCCTCCTCTCCTTTATATCCTCCTCCCTCTCTCTTCATTTCTGACATTTTTGCCCCTTGCTACTTCTATTCTTCCTCTCTTTTGACAGCAACACAGTCTTTACTCATTCATTCATTCATTCATTCACTTCCACTATACAGCGCCTCTACACACCGCCCCCAGCATCATCTAAACCCTTTGCTACACAACCAGCTACACTCCGCCCCCAACATCCTACTACCACGCCTGCGCACCATTTAGTGGTATTGACATGCCCGGACCATACACTATCCCACAAAGCCCATGCGCCGCCCCTATAAGACGCACTGACGTACGCGTCATCACTGCGCGACACAGCTTTGCTGGATCCCGCCTGCCGCATGGTCCTGCCTTCAGTAAATATTCGCTCATCTATCCCCTAGACTCGAGAGATCCACTACTACTCTAACCGGCCTCCTCTTTTCTAGTTATATTGTCCGGCGCCCACCTCTGCCGATCCTCTTCGGGCTCTAGCCCCTTCCAGACCTCCATTACCAACGAGGGAACTACACTTTACCACATGTACCCCCTTTGTTCTCCTTTTGTTGTTTTAGCAGACCTACACTGCCCTGCCGCATATACACTGTATCCACTAACACAGGTACTTTGACAAACTTGCGCTTTACCCCATGTCATCCTCTATTGCTTACTTTCATTCTGTCCTTTCATTTCTCATAGCACTCTTGCTGCATGCATCATATACTAATTTGGCCCTGCTACTGCATGTTCCTAGTACTGACCTATATATGTTGTGTACGTACGTTTATGTGTTTAATTCATAGCTATGGAATATCCTCAGCCTTCTCTTGTCATCAGATTTCAGTATATCTCATCCAGCAACTATTGTGTTTCAGTATTTATTCATTATTGCACTTGTATTTGTCATTTATGATGTATTTTACCTGAGATTGTTCTCCCTAAACACTCCCCCCGTCCCTCCACCCCCGCCCTTTGCACGTTACTAATTACACTATGTAACACAAGTTTTGTTTCCAGTTTTTTTATGTTATATTCCAATTGCTGTCCAATGTCTAAAACAAATAAAAAATTGCTTACATTCATCATAAACTTCGCTTTTGTGACCACGGCAACAAAAATTATGAATTTTTATTATGGAAACAGACGTTTTAGCATCTTCTCATTTATACAGTCAGATTATGAAGACTATTGGCATTGCAAATTTATACAGATTACCAAAAACTGTTCCGAAGTGTGTGTTTTTTCCGAGATTTATGACTATACTGAAAATCAAATTCACGAATCTATCCCCAAATATAGTCGCCCATCATGTCCTTGTTATATTGTCCTTGCTAATGGCATTCAAAGTTCATAATGTCCTGGTGGAAGCGCTCGCCTTGCTCCTCTGAATAAGCTCCCATGTTCTCTTTGAACTTATCAAAATGAGCATCAAGGATATGGATTTTGAGTAAAAGAAATTTGAACATCGCTACATAGCACAGGTCAGGAGGATATGTGGTAGGTGAGAGAAATGAATGAAAAACTCTAACCTTGTGGGGTTGTGCAAGAGAATGACACTTGAGAAAGAAACCAGACTGGTTTAGAAATGCGTTGTCGCCATGAATTTTTACATTACTAATAAATCTTAAATAATTACGTTTTTTGCATCTCTTCTGGATCTGCGCCCAAACACACCCTGGTTGGAGGGAGGTCTGTTTTTTTATGGAATTTGAGTGATATCCTGCAGCCTATTGCAGCATAGTTCTATATATATCAGAGTCTGGACCAGTTGTACATAGTTTTCATCTTTATGACTGCCTAGGAAGCCACGAACCACTGTGACAAAACTGTTCTAAGCTGCTCTCTCCTTCCTATTCAGCTTCTTGGGAAATTCACTGCACTCTATGATCTTCTTGATTTGTGGTCCGACGAAGACGCCAGCTTTGATCTTTGCTTCAGACAGCTTAGGGAAAAGATCATGGAGGTAATTGAAAGCTGTCGACTCCTTATCTAGAGCCCTGACAAATTGTTTTATGAGCCCCAACTTGATGTGTAGTGGTGACATCAGTATCTTGCGTGGGTCCACCAGTGGCTCCCACTTTAAATTGTTCTTCCACAGTGTGAACTCTGTCCACTGAGGCCAGTCCCATCTGGGGTATTGCGCTTTAGTATCCCGGCTGTCCCAGAGGCAAAGAAAGCAAGGATACTTAGTAAAACCACCTTGGAGGCCTATCAGGAATAACACCATTTTGAAATCTCCAATAACTTTCCAGCCGTACTCACCATAGTTCAAGGCACCTAGCAACATCTTGACGCTGGTGTATTCCTCTTTCAGGTGCACCAAGTGAGCTACAGAATGAGATGGATACTTGTTCCCATTGTGAAGAAGCACGGCTTTGAGGCTCTTGCATGAGCTGTCTATAAAGAAACGCCACTCATTCAGGTTACAGGTGATACCCATAGCCTTGAATAGAACGGCCACATACATAGTAAAATGCGTCTGCTGGATGTATGCAACCTCTTGATGCCATCTAAATTGACTAAGTTGCTGTGTACTGTAAGGAAAAAGGATGTCTCTCCAAACTGCAAATAAAAATGGTCAATCTTTATTCCATGCAGTATCAAAGTACAAGAGTGTACTGAGGATTCAGCAGAGCAAGACTGATTACCCGGTAGCAGAGTAACACAAATATATACATTGGAAAGTAGTGGACCTTCCTAAGCTCCTCATGTAATGGGTGTGGGGTGAAGTGTGAATACTGTCATTATCAGAATCTCAATAGAGAATGAATTCACACCTGTCTGTCTAGGTCTGTGATGGCTTTTGCTCACTTACTATGCAATCCCAATCAATTAGATCATGTCTCTCCATCTTTCAGGAAGGGCTATAGTGGCCCTATATAACTGTAGTTATACAGCTACCTACAATTCTGTACAGTCCCAGAAAGTTCTAGATAATTTTGGACAGTTCTAGAAACTTCTTGATAGTTCTCACAATTCCAGAAGCTTCTTAAGTATCTTGAAATATGGCGAATATCCTTAAAAATACATCAATTTCAAAATATCATTGTGCTTACCACAAAAGCAAAGTTTACAGGGAATAATAACTTTTTTTCTATTCATTTAGGGTACAAGCAATGATGAAAACACACTTAACAACTGGGAACAAAATTTTTGGGGAAAATTGTTACATGGTGTTATGTAACCATGTCTCACTGTTATATATTTTTTCATGTTCACAAACCCCTGATAAAGGTGGCAACATCAAAACGTCGGCATTTTTTCTGTGATTACACCTAACCTAATAAAATTGTGCACAAGAGCATTTGCATCCAAATCTACAAGCAATTCTTCACTGATTACTTTCTACCCAGTGGATTATCTCTTGATAAGAATACCACTTGGAATCAGGGCCGGTTTTAGACTAGATGTGGCCCTGGGCAAAGTTGAAGGTGGGGCCCCAAATGCTGAAATATTTTAGCAACAATTTAAAGGACAACTCCGGCGAAATTTTTTTTTGGCTTATTTAACACACATTACAAAGTTATATAACTTTGTAATGTGGTTAAATACCCGGTCTGGCCCCCTTCCCCCACTTTCCGACCCCCGACCCCCCACCCCGGAAGTTAAAGAATGTATACATTACCTATTACGGTCGTCACGGTCCTCTTCTCTGGTGTCGGGTGACGTCAGAGCTGGGGGGCGGTCCGGGTCTTCTTCCTCTTCGGCGTCTTCATTGACAGTGAATGGGAGAGAAAAGGCTGCTGGTGCGCATGCGCACCAGCAGCCTTTTCATTGGCTGGAGCGCATCACATGGCTTCCAGCTTGCTCAGCCCTGATTGGCTGAGCTTGCTGGAAGCCATGTGATGCGCTCCAGCCAATGAAAAGGCTGCCGGTGCGCAAGCGCACTGGCAGCCTTTTCTCTCTCATGGACCCGGAAGCAAGAGACATCGCTGGACGGCGGAGGCAGGTGACGGTGAGGCGGACGGCGGGCGAATGGAGTGGCGATCGTCACCGGAGGGATGGTGAGTATGGTGTCTGTATGTGTCTGTTTTTTTTGGGGGGGGGGGCCCCGCCGGAGTTGTCCTTTAAGGTCCCCATACATGTTACTCTTTTGTTGGTGGTACCTGTTGCTCCTGGTGGGTTTGACCATCAGCGTAAGGTGTATGGGGCTCTCTGGACAGTCCTCTGACAGATGATATCAGTGGACATAGGGGGTCAAGCTTGATGGAAAATCAACGCCCAACCTCTTTGTTCTCAGAGAGATAAGCCACCATCAGATCTGTATGGCTATGGCTTTCCCCTCTCATAGAGAACACAGGAACACTCAGATGTGCCAAATTTCTGTGTATGGGGAGGACGGGACCGGATGGGACAGATAATTGTCAGCTGAAGGATTGTTCAGCCAGCAGTTATTGGAAGTGTACGGCCACTTTTAAGGCCGTATTACACGGCCTGATATTCTGCAGAAGTGAGCGCCAATCTGGTAGAATGGAGCTCGCTTAGAGAGCCTACTACATGGCTCTTTTATGATGCAGCAAAAGCTATGGAGGAGATTTATCAAACTGGTGTAAAGAAGAATTGGCTCAGTTGCCCCTAGCAACCAATCAGATTCCACCATCTTAGAATGTGAGTAATGAATGGTGGAATCTGATTGGTTGCTAGGGGCAACGGAGCCAGTTTCACTTTACACCATGTTTGATAAATCTCCCCCTATGTGTATATATACAGTATATCATTAGTGATGTGTGTGCAATTCTTGCTGTATAAAGTAAACAATAAAGATATATACTACCTGATCACGTTCCCCGGTGCCCTCAGGCCTTGTCTGTGATATATACTACCTGATCATGTTCCCCAGTGTCCTCACAGAGCGATAGCGTCCTGATTCGGACTATTTTCGCTCCATGTATTAGGCCCCTTACTCAGTTACATGCCGGGACTGCCGCTATATGCCAGGACTGCCCCTACATGTCAGGACTGCCACTATATGCCAGGACTGCCCCTACATGTCAGGACTGCCCATACATTCTGGGACTGCCGCTACATGCCGGGACTGCCCCTACATGTCAGGACTGCCGCTACATTCTGGGACTGCCGCTACATGCCGGGACTACCGCTACATGCCGGGACTGCCACTACATGTCAGGACTGCCCCTACATTCTGGGACTGCCCCTACATGCCAGGACTGCCGCTACATTCTGGGACTGCCGCTACATGTCAGGACTGCCCCTAAATGCCAGGACTGCCACTACATTCTGGGACTGCCGCTACATGCCAGGACTGCCGCTAGTGGTGTAAACACAAGAACTATTTATATGAATTGCTTTAAAAAAATAAAATAAAAAAATCACTATAATCAGGACCAAATATTACCTCCATACCGTTATTGAAGAAAACTTTACTATATATAGGCCAATATTACCACCATAAAGTGACCGCCCCATAATGACTCTATATATACACTATATACAGACCAATATTACCACCATAAAGTGACCGCCCCATAATGACTCTATATATACACTATATACAGACCAATATTACCACCATAAAGTGACCGCCCCATAATGACTCTATATACACTATATACAGACCAATATTACTGCCATAGAGTGACCACCGCATGACTCTATATACACTATATACAGACCAATATTACCGCTATAGACTTTCCACTGTATAATGAATGACTCTTTATACACTGTATACAGACCAATATTATGTGGCTGTCACTCTATGGCTGTAATTTTGGTCTGTATATAGTGTATATATAGAGTCATTATGTGGTGGTCACTGTATGGCGGTAATATTGGTCTGTATATAGTGTCATTATGTGGTAGTCAATCTATGGCAGTAATGACTATATATACACTATATACAGAACAATATTAATGCCAAAGAGTGACCACTGCATAATGACACTTTATACAGACCAATATTACCGCCATAGAGTGACCGCCACATAACTCTATATACACACTATATACAGACCAATATTACCGCCATAGATTGACCACTGCATAATGACTCTGTATCCAGACCAATATTATGTGGCGATCACTCTATGGCTGTACTATTGGTCTGTATATAGTGTATATAGTTATTATGTGGTGGTCACTGTATGGCGGTAATATTGGTCTGTATATAGTGTCATTATGTGGCAGTCAATCTATGGCAGTAATGACTATATATACACTATATACAGACCAATATTACCAGCATACAGTGACCACCACCTAAGGACTGAATACCACCTTATTATTTTTCTCAATAAAATACACCGTATTGGCTTATATACATAGGAGCTGCAGCCAATCAGCGGCCTCAGTGGTCATTGGCAGCAATTACATAGGACTGATGAGGCCAGAGAATGGCTGCAGCTCCTATACACAGTCTATTCACCTCAACACTTGGGAGTCAGCAGTGCTAACTCACACACTAATATATATATATATATATATATACACTCACACATCCATGAAAACACATTATACAGATACAAACCATCCTCCATACACTATACACAGGACATGTAACACACACTACATTCATCCATTATACACTTACATTCATACACATTACACACTACATGTACAGTATACTTACTCTGTCCAGCATGTTGGGTGTAGTGGTGAATCCCCCTCATGTACCATGCTGCAGGCTGTCATCCTCTCCTCCATCGTCCCGACAGCTCCACACCAGAGGAGGAAGTCACGTGCAGTAAGAGGAGCTGGAGGGAGGGGGAGCTACACACACACGGAGCAGACACCAAGCAGCGTCCTGCAGCCTCTGCGTGACCCCTGATAGCAGCAGCCAGGGATCACTGCCAGACGCTGCAGGACGCTCTCCTACTGGAACTGCGGGAGGGGGCCCCTGGGGGATGGGGGCCCTGGGCATTTGCCCTGCTTGCCCCCCCCTAACGCCGGCCCTGCTTGGAATACTACAATGAGTGTTACTCCTTAAGGCCACACTTTACTGATGGATTGTCATGCTGTGCAGCCAGCTATCAGGTGTGACTATTCAGCATGACAATATACAGCACACTGAAGACAGTTGTCATGCTGAATAGTCACAACTACACAGCATGACAATACACATACTAAATAGCACACTGCATTCTATTGTTATGCTGAATAGTCACAACTATACAGCATGACAGAACACAGCAGGTTACTGTGTAGTAGCTGAATAAGCAGCTACCAACTACTCGCAGCACATGCAACAGGAAGATAAGGATAACAGCGGGCTCTGGGTTAGGACACCTAGGAGGAGGGGCAGGCTCAGAGTTCCTCTTCCTCTAGCCTTGTCCCTCCTCCTTCTATACTGCGCGTATTATTGGCTGGGCATTGTCTGTTTGTCAGGCACTCCTCAAGCTCCCAGCTACTCCTAAAGTGGTAAGGGGGGCCATAGGCCACTAGCTGCAGGCCTGGCCGGCCGCTGTGACGCCTATAGCTAAGTCACTGTGGAAAAACCCTTTTTATCACATGAATAATACTGGTTCTTCCTGGGCTTAGGAAAAGTGTACAAAAATATATGGGTGGACGGGTTGAAAAGGATTAGAAATCAATCAGTGGTAAAGAAATACGCTGTTTAGAACGTGATATATAATGGCCTGGCTCGCCTACAGCAGTTATTTTAATGTCATGCATGATACTCACCATCCCCACCTGTCACATCGTAGAGTATAAACAGCTGTTGTTTTTTATGAACTCACCTTTACGGCCAGCTGAAATTTCTGACAAAAGCAGCTAAACACTTTACAGCATTCCTCCAGACGGAACACATCTTCATCCTCACAAAGAAATTCACATAGATTCTGTCTGGAGATTTGCAAAGCATCTATTTCTTTCTGAACCTCTTGTAATTGATGATCAGCATACTAGAAAACAATACATTATTGTCATGTATGCATGTACAATATTGTTTATACAGAGAATAAAATGAACATTGACCAACTATTGAACTAAAGATGCCCATATACCTACAGTAGCTGTTTAATGACACCCATAAACATGACTGTTTGGCTTAGCTGAGAATTCATATGTTGTTAAAGGGAAAAGGGAGATAAACCATTGCCATAGGAGTCTAACAGTGGCTTATCTGCCGAAAGTCCAAAGTGCCCTTTTCTCCACGTCAATATCTGTCAAGAGTGACTCAGAGGGTCTCCAAACACAAAATAGGGTAGGCTAATCCTGCCAAAATTTACAGGTTTACCAACTTTACACTAATGTGTATGGGGGCCTAAGGTACTCTGGAGAAAAAAAATATTTTCAGATAAACAGATTTGTAAATTACTTCTATTTAAAAAGACTCTGGCAGTAGGTTTATGTTGTTCTATCTAAAGGTAGCGTAAACTAGTGACAGAGAAGCTAAACAGAATGATGTATCACTTACATTTTCTGTGCTGCTAATTTAGAGATATCCTCCTGTATAACATGGACAATAAGTAGTCCTCTCCCTTATGTGCATGAGCCCAGTAGTCCTTGTTATTCATGAGAAGCTGAAAACTCCACCCACTAGCTGCTGATTGGCAGTTATCTATCCATGCTGTGTATAGGCACTCAACTGTCAATCAGCAGCTGGAAGGCAAGGGGAGGCTTGTGGCAAGAATCTTAGTTTCCTGTACATTAGGAGAATGGCCGAACAGAATGATGTACAGTAAGTAATACACCGATCTATTCAGCATTTCTGTCACTAGTTTATGCTGCCCTCATTTAAGGCAGCATAAACCTAGTGACAGATTCCCTTTAAAAACTCAATCCCTCCAGTAGTTATCAGCTGCTATATGTCCGGTGGCAATACCTTTTGCTGAATGCTTCTTATTAATTTACCTCTAGAAACTCCTCCATTTGTTGTTTAAGCTCTTGTAGTTCTGGTACAGATAGCGTCTGATGAATCGAGGTTATCCGAGACTGTAGCCTGTAGAACTCCTCAAGCAGCCCATCTTCAGACAACCTAACAGTAAAAAACAAATCCGGTCAGACATATAAATAAACCAACATGTCTGTATAAGTACAGCTTAAAAGAAAAATACTAATCAGAAGGAATGTTACTGCTCTGCTCTCCTGCATTAGAAATATTTTTATTTCTGCTCAATCAGTCTACAGAATCGGGGTAAAAAGCCCTATTGTACCACATCTTTGGTTTACGCACTAAAATCCTGTTGTCAGGTCTGCTTTAAGTAAAGTCTTAACCCCTTAAGGACAGAACCTAAAATGAAAGGACAGCGCCTTAAACCCTTAGGGACAGAGCCTTAAAAGGGACCCAATCAACACGACCGTGCTAATTAGGTTCTCAGCAGCGCTTAATAGATGTAGTAAGGGGCCTCCCATGTCCTGGGTTAATCCTTCAATAGCATCTTATGCAGGCAAAATATCTTTTGCTGCTATGCGCGAGGCAGGGAGCAAGACGGGAACTAGTCATCTGGGCTGTGACAAGTGACGTCTCTCTGTCCTGTAAGCATGCTCTGTGGGGGAATTGACAGGTAAGGAGGCCCGTTAGCTGGCTCTAACTGGCCTCCTTGCCTGTCAATAACTGCCACAGAGCTTCAGAAGACTGAAGATTATACTTCCACAGTCAGGTAATTTGATCAAAACTCCCGCAGGTATGCTCCGGGGGGTCCTGATTGGAAAAAGATAGGAGTGGCTCATGAGGATTTAGGGTTTAAAGTTACAATAATGATTTTCTGAAGCATGCTGCAGCATTTCCTCCCGTTTAAAGTCTTGTTTGTAGTTGCCTTCGTCTCCACTAAAATGTAGTTTTATTAGTTCTTAAGTGCTATATGCAAATCAGTACTAACTAGTCATATATGGGGGGTTTTCTCCCTCAACTAGTCAAAGTTCCTAGGCTGTAGTAATTGTTCCCGGGCTGTAATCACTACCTTCCGCACTGTAACCCCGCCTGTGAATGATGTGGCAGGCTCCTGGCCTAGGAATCGCAAGTGAGGCAGGGTTACAGCACGGAGGGGAGTGATTACAGCACTGATTTGCATACAGTGGGGGAGGAATAAAACTACATTATTGAGGAGACAGAGACAGCATCAAACAAGCAGTTTATATGGTAGGGAACGCTGCAATATGCTTCAGAACGTCATTATTGTAGCTTGGAACACCAAGTCCTCATCCTCCTTTGCTTGTCATTGTCAGTTAAGCAGATAAAAGGCCTAGAGTTGATTTGAGGTGTGGTGCTTGCGTTTTGAAGATTTTGCTGTGAAGAAAAAGAGGTTAGAGGAGCTCTGCATGGAGATGAAATAAGCCATCCTATGCGCTAGGATTGCGACGCCCCTCCGTTCCTTCTCCCCGTCCTCCTCATCGTTAGGAATGCCCCTGGAAGGGTTTTTCTTATTCCTCACCTGTCTAAAGACTGCACAGGTACCGATCCAGCACATGTGCAGTGTTCAGACAGATGATAAATAGGAGAAATTGTTCTAGGGTCATTCCTAAAGATGAAAAGGGTTGGGAGGAGGGACAAAGAGGCAACGCAATCCTAGGGCATGGGTACACTAGACTACGCCCATTTGACACAGGGCTGCAAGTTTAAAAGTTGTTTTTTAGGACAATAACTGCATCACCTGCGGAATGGAACCAAAGAAAGATCTTGGATTAAAAGCAGCTATCCGAAGGTACAAACATTTTTTTTATTGGGGGGGGGGGCAATTTCTACCCAACGAATCTGCTGATATGCCGCAGATGTTCTTTCCATGATGACTGCAGTAATGTTAATGAATCTTTTCTTCTCCTCTGATTTCTTGAGGTATTCCCTAATTGCTACTATGCAAATGAGGGACTTAAGAGCATTTGGGGAGTCACCCGACAGTCCGCCCCCTCACATGCCGCTCAATATGCATATATGAATATGCATAGTGGGCGGCCCTGAGCAATCCCCTCAGCCCACCTGGAGCAAAGCCCTTCCATGTTGCCCAGCCTGCCCCCTCCCATGCCACTGAGCTGACAGCCGATCAGGAGCACAGGTCAGTATGCTGCTCACTGCCACAGTCTGCAGCTGGCAGGAGTGTGATCAGCACTGGGAGCCTGGGTTAAGCTGGATGGTAAAGCTCAACCTAGGCTCCCAGTGCCAATCACACTCCTGCCAGCTGCAAAGTGTGGCAGTGAGCAGTAAGCAAAGTGGGCTCCTGATCGGCTATTAGCTTAGCGGCACAGGAGGGGGCGTGCTAGGCTGGCATAGTGAGCGGCATGAAGGGGGCGGCATGGGAGGGAGCGGACTGGGCGGACCGATCTGGTCTGGTGACCCCCCCAAATGCTCTTAAGCCTCTTATTTGCATAGGGGCAATTAGGGAATATCTAAAGAAAGCAGAGAAGAGTAGATTTATTTACATTACTGCAGTCATCATGGAAAGAACGCCTGCGGGTATTGATTAGAACCTGCTGATAGTGGCGCTTTAAGCTGTGAAAACAAAATAAAAAATCCAAAAAATTGCTACAATATTAGAAGTGGCAAAATCTACAGTTTGATACATCCTGGAAAAAAGCAACTCATCAATGCAAAATGTCAAGAAAATAAAACAGTGGCGGATAATTCCAGAATAATTTCCATGGTGAAGAGAAACCCCTTCAACCAACAACTAACCAAGTGAACATCATCTTCAGGGTGTAGGTGTATCAATATCCAAATCTACCATAAAGAGAAGACTGCATGAAAGTAAATACAGAGGGTTTACTGCACGATGTAAGCCACTCATAAGCCTAAAGAATAAGATGTCTAGTTTGGACTTTGCAAACAAACAAAAAAAAAAAGCATCTAAAACAGCAAGCACAGTTCTAGAAGAACATTCTTTAGACAGATGAAACCCAGATCAACCTCTACGAGAATGATAGAAAGAAAAAAGTATGGTGAAGGCAAGGTACAGCTCATGATCCAAAGCATACCACATCATCTGTAAAAGACAGCAGAGGCAGTGTGATGGCTTGGGCATGTATGGCTGCAACTGGCACCTGGGTCACTAGTGTTTATTGATTATTATTATTATTATTATTATTATTATTATTATTATTACTACTATTATTATTATTTATTGTTTATTCACAGACTCAAATCCAGCCAAATGCAGCCAAACTGATTGGTTGGTATTTCATAATACAGATGGACAATGATCCAAAACAGAAAGCCAAAGCAACCCAGGAGTTTATTATAGTAAAGAAGTGGAATATTCTTTAATGGCCAAGTCAGTCGCATGATCTTAACCTAAGTGAGCATGCATTTCACTAGTTGAAGACTAAACTTCAGACAGAAAGGCCCACAAACAACCAAAAACTGCTGCAGTAAAGGCCTGGCAGAGCATTAAAAAGGAGAAAACACAGCGTCTGGTGATGTCAATGAGTTCAAGACTTCAGGCAGTCATTTCCAACAAAGAGAGTTTTTAACCAAGTACTAGAAATTAACGTTTTATTGAAGATTTTTTAATTTGTCCAATAACCTTGAGCCCCTGAAATAAAAGGATTGTGTTTAAAAAATGCTTTAATTCCTCACATGTTTATGCAATCATTTTGTTCAACTCGCTGAATTAAAACTGAAAGTCTGAACTTCAACTGCATCTGAACAGTTTTGTGTGGTAATGTACAGAAAAAAAATTTGACAAATCTTGTCTTGTCCAAATACTTACGGATTCCTAAATGTGTGTGTGTATATATATGGTGACAATCTAGGGGTTATTCATTCGCTGTGATCGCTATCTCCCAGGTCTGGAATCACAAACTTAGGTCCAGGCACTGCTGTACATTTTAAACTGTTCACAGTCAGTTTTATTTGTCCATCCAAGGCAAAACATATACAGTATAGGCAACACTTGCACATAAAAGAAATCAAAGGCCATCTTCACCTGGGAAGCTCTGATTTCTTTAATAGAACTCCATAGAAGTATAAAACTGCATATATATATATATATATATATATATATATATATATATATATATATGCTGGGTGGTTTGTAAAAAAAAAATATATCGATTTTTACAAAATTTTGGACGATTCTTGATTTTAATCTCAATTTTTGTTCTGTCTTGCTAAGTAAACAGAACATTTTTCTCCTTGCAACGTTAGATACTATTTTAATGATGTTTGAGACAGCAACTGTATTACTTCCCAATGTAACAGTGCTCCCCCTGTGCCCCCATGTAGTAGACAAGCCCCCTCTGTGCCCTATATAAGTAGGTTTGCCAAATATATGTCACTCTGTACCCCCATATAGTATAGAAGACGTATAGTGGATAAGGGGTGTAGTAGTACAGGTACAGCTGGGTATAGTAGTGGAGGTTTGGTGGACAAGGGTTGTAGTAGTGCAGGTAAAGATTAGGGGTGTAGTAGTGGAGGTATAGTAGATAAGGGGTGTAGTAGTACAGGTAAAGATGAGGAGTGTATTAATACAGGTATAGGGGGACATTTATGAAGTCCGGCGTTTTTTACGCCGGGCTTACAAATGTCCCCGCAGCTCCGAAGCTCAGGGGAATTATGTAGGGACGCATTGCCTCTACATAAATCCAGAGTGCATGGAGCCCGTCCGTGCGAATATTTTGAAACCTACGCTAGCTCAAAGCTGGTGTAGGTTTCAGTATAATTTTTTCACGGAAAAAATGATAAAAGTGGCGCACAGAGAGGCCGCGCCACCTCTGCGTGCAGCCGCACCCCCGTAACGCCCCCTCTCCACCCTAGCGGCAAAAGGTGACGCAGATGGGGCAGATGCGAAAAAAATATTCGCAAAGATACAAATATTTTTAGATTTGCCCCATCTGCACCTAAAAAAGTCATTTACGCCTTTTCATACATGTCCCCCATAGTGTATAAGGGTTGTACTGTGTTTCCCTGAAAATAAGACGACGCCTTATTTTCAACCCCCCCCCCCAAAGAAAAGGCACTATGGGGGATACTAACTAATCTAAAAACACGATCTTATGTAAATTGTCTAATAGCATAGTAAATGTGTCTTAAAAAAAAATGGTCTTTTAATTAGTCTTATAAATTCACCTGGTTCGGAGCAGACGTAGCGATGCGCCAATATATGCGACTTATTAAAAAATTGCACGGTTAATAATTTTAGCTAAAAAATAATTCTGGCGCACTTTCGATCTAAATAACAACAAAAAATCTAATTCAAAAAGTCGCATCTAATTCGGATAGACTTGTCTAAAAAGCTTCATAAATTCATATTACATTTATTTTGAGCATAAACTAGATATATTAGACTAAAAACAGGCGGAATTAGTTTGATAAATATCCCCCTATGTCTTATTTTCGTAGGTTGTCTCCCCGGAATACTCACCGAAAGAGCAGGCCAGCGGCGTGACGTGGGTCAGCGGCAGGTCAGCAGCGTGACGTGGGTCAGCAGCGGGTCAATGGTGTGATGTGAAGTGTGACAACATATGGCGGCGGCGTGCGTCGGAACGCGCGGAGGACGTGGGGGCCATGGTCCAGGCTGCCTGCGGTGCCTGCCTCGGAGGTCCACGAGGGAATTAGGTGAGTCCGGGGGGGTGGCCTTACTTTTTAGGTGTGACGCCACTTCTATGGTGGATGGTCGGTGGAATATAGCTCAGTCGGTTAGGAAGTTGTTGTGACGCCAGTGCTAACTCAGCACACTGTGTCGCTGGCTATATTGCTCCCAAATGGTTGGTGACCTGGCCTGTGATGGGTCACTTGGGCGCTTATCACGTTGGTCCAGAGTGGAGATATGACCCACCCGTACTGTCAGTACCGCCACCCACAGAAAGGGGAAATGACCCAAGGTTTGTGTGTTTTGTGTGTGGGTGCTGGTGCAATGATTACTGAGTCCCAGTAGAATAAATAAACTTTTCTTTACTGGCAAATCTCTGGTAATACAGGTGAATAATATGTGACTGATACAGACTTGCTTTCACTGGATCTGTACTGAGAGTTTCTGAGGTAGAGAGGTAGAGAGTAAGATAGCAGTGCTGACTTGGTTACGTGCTGAGAAGAGTAGAGAGTTCAGAGGAGTGTAGAGGAGTTTGCCGTGGGAGTCCCAACCCAATTTAGTACTGTGCTCTGCCGGAAATTTAATAGAAGAAGAATACTTGAGAAGTGAATACTTGAGAGAAGAAGAATACTTGCACCCTTTTTTCGACCTTTGTAGCTATACCACCTTCTGCCCTGTAGTGTCGAGTTACCCATCCTACAAGGGTGACACAAGCCCCAGTACTAGTAACCTGAGTTGAGCTAAGTGTCCAAATTTTTCGGTGTCACCTGCGCTGCGAGATACAGTACATAGACTTTTGCGGTAGCTTTGCTCTATCCGGATCAGTTCCTCTGTCTAGGATACGGTCCTGCACTTTTAGAGATGTTCACAGCATGGGTTGGGGTGTCCTCTGACTTGTCCTCTCTTTAGTGTTTAGCACTGCATTGTGTGTGGAAGTGTTGCTTTAAGAAAGAAAGTTTCAGCGTTCTCCATACGTGTCTGTACACTACAGCAGGTCTGTCCTGGACAGGGAACCTGGCAAAGCCAGGCTAAGTTCAGCAGGAATGCCTGATTTGTGTGTCTTGCTCCACTGAGAATCAGAGAAAAACTGATTAAGTCTGGACCTACACTTACTCTCCCCATGTAACTACTTCCTACAGGGTATATGTAACAACCTCTGTGAGTGGTGGAGAAGAGAAATGTGAGAAGAAAAGAGAATAGAGATAGAGAGGTAGAGAAAGAACAACATCTCTCATTGGTGTACAGAATCCCAAAATACAATACAGTAACCCTTGAATGACTACAACTGTGCAATATATACAGAAATATACATAGTGATATCAAGTGGCAAACCTTATACACAACTTCATCATCACTTTACTTTCGATGTACAAGGCTTTTGCGAGGGGTGTTCAAAGCAGAAATTATGCCTCTACATAAATCTGGCGAACCATGGAGCTGCGGGGACATTTTTAAGAAATGAATGCAGCTTAATTGCAAACCACACCTGAACTGGAGACAAAAGTCGTTTTGTCTCTGGAAGGAAGTGGCCATGATTTTCTGACGTTTGATACCTTCTTGAAAATCCAACAAAGAGCCTCAAAAATCCAACAAAGAGCCTCAAAAATCCAACAAATATTTAACTTTAGATATGATATATAAGGTTTGAGAGACTATTTCAAAGCAACACATTCATCAAAGGTATTTATAAGAGCAAATCCAATAAAAAGATACTTCCCAGACTTATTCTTTACTTACTTCATGGCACTGTGAACATGCTGTAGTTTGTCCACAAATGAAAGAAATCTTGGATCCTGTTTCTGGACTTCCTTTAAAAACAAAGAGAAAATTAGAAAGAAAACAATTTGAAGCAAAACCACAGCACAAATGATGCTGTAAATTCTTGCAGCTAAGAGATGCTGAGAGTGCAGGCACCCAATAATTAACATTGAGACACTGAAGCAGGTGGAAATCCGAGTGGAGTCCACAGCGGGGATTCCGCTCAAAATTTCCATCACTTTTTCTGAGGGTGAACCAGTGTTGGACTGGGGTACCAAGGGCCCACCAGAGGAAATGATCTTTGGGGCCCACCAATAAAGAACCAGTGAGACACAACATATTGAACCGGCCCTTCCCTGGATGCAGACTGTCAGTAAATGCTGGGAGTTGTAGTGCCTGCAGCTGTTGTAGTTGGGTCTTGGGTGCATTACACACTGGATGTTTTGTGGGAGATCTGAATACATAGATCTGTGGGGGATCAGTGTAGGGAAGTGACCCCAGAACAGCACTAATAGGGAATAGAACAAAAACATCTACCCCCCCCCCACACCATATTATCACAATTTCGTCACACTGTTACCATATTATCACCATACCATTACACTGTTACCATATTGGGAACATATCAGGGAGACCAGCCAAACGATAACACTGACGGCTGCTAATGAAAGCGCTCAATGCAGGGCAATCCTAGGTGCACTGCCCCCTGGGAAACATGAATATGCAAAAGAAGAGCCAGTGGAGCCTCATTAACCTGAACCCGGTTCGCTCATCTCTACTAGCCAGATACCCCCCCCCCCCCCTCCGGGAAGGACCCAGCCAACGGGTAGCTCCTGTAAGGAAACCACCAAAACCACCATTTTAAATGGCCCTACAAGTCAATGTCTGTGGATGGATACCTGGCCTTGGTTTCTCCCTGGCTATTACATTGACTTATAGGGCCACTTAATATGGTGGTTTTGGTGGTTTCCCTACAGGAGCCACCCCTTGGCTGGGTCCTTCCCGGAGGGATATGTGGCTAGTCCTGTGTTTTGAGACTCTTTAATGAGGGTCCACAGACCTTTCTTTTGCATATTACTGTTACCATATTATCACCATACTGTCACACTGTCAATATATTATCACCATACCGTCACACTGTTACCATATTATCACCATTCTGTCACACTGTTACTGACCAAATCCAGAAAAACAAGAAGAATATTACCAATAATACCTGTATATAAGAAAAAAATATTATCACCTCACCATGACCACCACCATTACCACCACTTAGTAAAGGGTCATTTACATCTGTAGAATTTCATCCGTATATGGACGGTGTTCTGTGGACTGGACACCCATCATTTAAAATATTGGTAGCTCCTAGGCAGTTTAAAAGTTTGCGCTAGTGTACCGTAGTGACTGCAGGGCTGTGCCAGTACACTACTGCAAACCATGCACTGACCCATTTAGACACCATGGTACACAGAGGGCAGCTGGGGGTGAAAGGGGAATGGAGGCAGCTGGGGGTAACAGGGGCAGTGGGAGCAGCTGGAGGTGACTGGAGCAGATGGAGGTGGCAGGGAGAGAAGCTGGGGCTGACAGGGAGTCAGCTGGAGGAGACTGGGGCAGCTGAGGGTGACAGGGCAGGAGGAGCAGCTGAGGGTGACAGGGGGAGCAGCTGGGGGTGGAAGGGGGAGCATCTGGGGGTGACAGGGGTAGGAGGAGCAGCTGGGGTGACAGTGGCAGGAGGAGCAGCTGGGGTGACAGGGGCAGGGGGAGCAGCTGGGGTGACTGGCAGGAGAAGCTGCTGGGGTGACAGGGGGAGCAGCTGGGGTGACAGGGGCAGGGGGAGCAGCTGGAAATGATGGAGCAGCTGGGGTGACAGGGGGAGCAGCTGGGGTGACGGGCAGGAGGAGCAGCTGGGGTGACAGGGAGAGCCACTGGGGTGACAGGTGACAGCACCGTAATCACTACAGTACACTAGTGAAAACTTGCCACTGTCTTTGCCAATCTGTATTGCTCTGAACACTCAGCCAGTGTAAAAGGGCCAGCGATCAGCTGATGAGTGGGAAAACATCCACTCATCAGCTGATTGAAACTTTTGACAATGGGCCATTAAAAGGACCAATAGAGTCGTATTAGACAAGTGCTGATCTGATACATATATCAGATACCCCAAGTGTCTGAAGTGACAAGGGATCAGCCAATCACAGAAACAGTGCCACGGCTGGTGATTGGCTAAGTGGCCTGTCACTTCAAATACTTGGGGAGCAGGATGAAGATACAGGACATTAGGGAGCTCAGACAGGTATGTGTAACATTATTTTTTTTACGCATTTATCAGCCCTTGGCCGTGCATTGCATATTACGCATAGTGATGTGCGTCCGGCAGCTAATGATTTTAGGTCAGGCCCTAAAGACATTATCAGCCAACAATCGTCTTTACTACACAGAGCGATGATCCAATTCCGCAGATTATCACTCCGTGTAATAAGCCCCTTACTAAAGGAACAAGGGCCAGACCCCATACTGTGAATAGCTGTCACTTCTCTGGCTCCCTCAGTTTCTTCTTATCAGAGACTTCTTTATTGCAGAAAACAGACAGGTTTTCAGGAAGGCAGTGTAAGGGTTACACTGTCAGCAATAAATAAATACAAGTTACTGATAATGAGAAACTAGGGAATGAAGAGAAAGAAGCTGCTGACCCCCCCCCCCCACACACACACGCACACACACAAACACACACACACAAATATCCCAACACTGCCTGCAGTCTTCCCACAGTGACACCTCACCCTCTCCCCTCCAGCTCAGCCCTAATGAGATTGGAGAGAGCAGGACGTAGGACTAAGGCTGAATTCCCACGTTCCGTGTTCGATGTAAAATGCCAGTACCGAAGTCCGGACACCATCTGTAATTAGATGCTGGGAGCAGGGAAACTGTATTCATAAGTGCCGCGCTGTAATAACAGCACCACATGGCTGCTTCATTACAGCGGCGGCGCTTATGAATACAGTTCCGGTACTGGCATACCATGTCCGTGTTCTGTCAGGAACACGGAACATGGTAAGGCAGCCTTACACAATTCTTACTTTTCCACTGTGTCCCGGACGTGTCAGGGGAGGAGAAGCTGTGACAGGATGCTGCTGCCTGTGTGTACGGGGTGAAGAAAATCATCAGAGCAGCAGGGAACATCCGGAAGTTCCTGTTGCTCTGTGCTAACAACTCAACAAGCAAAGCCGACTGGATTGCAAGCCTATTCAGCCCCTGCCCCTGAATAATCCCCAGGCCCCTGTGCAGCCGAACAGGATTTCCAGTTCTAATATGCATTGTGCGGGGATGGGGTGGGGTTAGTCCAGGGAACCTGCTGGCTGCCCTTGCGTCCGAAGCTGGGACCCACTGAGGAGAGGCAGCTTCCTTTTATCGCTGTCTGGGGGCCTAGCTACCGAATGGTCAGTGGGGGGGCCCACCGGAGGATCCTCCAGTGGCCCAGTCCGAGGCTGGTGTAAAAACACACTCACAGGTAAAAGAGAGGTACCTCACAGCTGAGACAGAAAGGACTGAGTCTACAAATGACTCCTCAGCCCCTATGCGTCCAGTGAAGAGGATCCTGCCACCTACTCCCTCTATGAGATTCTTCCTAAATGCTGCTGCTCCATGTTGAAAACCAGCACTAAGCCTGGTATGTAGATCAGCAGCAAAAGTGTGAGTAACGCTTTGTATCCTGGCTGCTTAAGCAGTCTCTGGACAGTGGCAATTAAAGACTCACAGCTTAGACCTTGTTGGAATCTGTTTTCAATCTGAGTTGTGGCCTTGTGGATTGTTCAAGCTGCAAGTCCATTGTTATTAAGTGCACCAATGATTTCTAAAGCGTGCCATAATCCGCGGCAACTGGGCTATAGACAGCTGCAGCCTCACTTATTGTTTACTGTACATAGTACAGTGTGTACGTATGTGCTGGCAAGTTGTAAGAAGGTGTACAGTAACTTTGTGTAACTTTGAGTCTAGATGGTTAGTGTGGTCACACCCATCACCATTGTTGAGGTCACTACCAGGAAGTTTAACTGAGCAACCCCATCCCCCCCCCCCTAATTGAATTATTCCACTTTCAGGGGGAGAGTTCTGTGTTGCCACATTTAGGTTTACGCCATATTGAGTTTATCAAGATGAAACAAACAGAAACCCCCCTCCTTAAGGTATGTGCACACTTCTGAATCTTGACAGAACACCCGCTGCAGATTGCGCAGCTCACAGCCGCTCACGGGCGCTGGCGGCCGCGCACATCTCCGCTGCTCCCATAGGTTTCATTGTATGGTTTGCAAGATTCCGCCATCCGCCCGAAGAATGAGCGGGTTAATTCTTCAGGCGGATGGCGGAATCTGGCAAACCATACAATGAAGCCTATGGGAGCAGCAGACATGCGTGTGGCTGTGCGCTGCGGAATCCGCGCCGCGTGTTTCATCGGGATTTCATAGTATACACATACCCTTAGGTTATGTGCACACTTCGGAAAATCAACTGAAAATCTGTTGCGGAATCCGTTGTGGAATCCATTCTTTGGACAGACGGCGGAATCCGGCCGTGCATAGAATGGAGTTTATGACACAGGCGGAGACACGCGCGCCTGCTGCAGTCCGTGAGCTGGCACGATCGGCAGATTCCGCAATGGATTTTGCATCGATTTTCCGAAGTGTGCACATACCCACACAATGGAAGCTTCATTAGAGGGATTTACTTAGACAAACAGATTTCGCGCCCGCAGGGACTGCAAATAAGTGCTGATCAGCAGGATCGGTGCTCATTTGTGGTGCTTTTAGACTGATTATTGGCCAAACGCTCTAGCAACACTCCTGGCCAATAATTGGCCCGTGTAAAAGGCCCTTTGTATTAACTTTTTATGACAAGGAAAAACCTGAGATAAAGCCTGGTAATACTAATATATACAAGAAGATTACATACCGTGGCACTTCACCGTAGCCCCTAGGTGACCTAGAACATACCGGTACACCATGGGTGACTGTCCCCAGACAATGCTGGGCCTACCGGTACGTCCTGTGCTATGAAGTGGGCTCCGGAGCGGAGCATGCATCATAGGAGGTGGGGGCCGGCTGAACTGAGCAGCCGGGCCCTCACCGTTAATGACAGGCTGCAGCGCCTGGGCAGTCCCCTCTTACTTACTGATTGGGACCCCCTGCAGTCTCAATCGCTGTATTGGACCACCAAAGGTCTCTTACCTTCCTCTATGTGGTCCAATCGGCGATCTGCTCATTGTTTCTGCCACAGGCAGGCTATGGTATAGCATTGTACAGTGACTGCAATCTAATGATTGCAGGTAAAAGTCCCCCAGGGGGACTTAAAATGTGTTAAAAAAAAAAACTGTTAAACAGTTATTAATACCCCATAGTCCCTCCCCCAATAAAAGTTAAAATCACCCGCCTTTCCCATTTTATAAATAAAACATATAAAAATAAATAAACATATAATATACCGTAGCTTGCGTAATTGTCCGATCTATTAAAATATAACAATCGAAAAGAGGGAAAAAAGCGCAAGGATTAACAATTTTTTGTTACATTATATATATATATATATATAAAAAAATATTAAAAAGTGATCAAAACTTCCGTGCTACACAAATATGGTATTAGTAAAAACTAGAGATCATGGCGCAAAAAATGATACAGCCCTGTAGGTGAAAAACTAAAACCGTTATAAGCGTCACAATAGGCCCATTTTTTAATAATTAATTGCAAAAAAAAAAAGGATTTCATAAAAAAATATATATAACATTAGAGAATCTGTGTAAACCTGCATATAGCTGTGTTCAGGCTGACCTATAGAATAATGGTATCATGCCGCTTTTACCATATAGTGCATTACGACACAGGAACCCCCCAAAAGTTACCATATTGCATTCTTGCATATTGCATTTCACCAATTTATATCTTCATAAATAATATTTTAGGGTTCCATCATACATGTTATGGTAGAATGAAAGATGCCATTACAAAGTGCCACTACTCCTGTAAAAAACTCCTGTATGGAGGAGAAATCTCATTTCTTTCTTGATCACCGGTCCTTCATTTATAATCAGTTCCTTACATTTGGCTTCAAAAGTTGGAATTAAAAACCTCACTGTGTGAACACGCCCTAATAGAAGCAAACTCAACACAACTGTTTATTGAGATGTTCCTGAAATGTTTTTCCATGACACAATGATGTAGCTTTTGGCAGTAGCCGGGACAAGGCTAAGTATTGTGCACCCCCCCCCCCCCCACGACCCTCAAATGTAAGGAGGTTGCAAGCATACCTGTCATTAAGTTGCCTCACCTGATTGGCAAGTAGTTTCTCCTGCCGCTGGAAGTTTGGATAACTATAGATATAGATATGAAGAACACTGCACTTCCTGTTTTCTGACTTTTTTTCTCAGAGTCAGAAAACAGGAAGTCCTGTGTTTCCCAGGCCACCTGAGCACTCACAGAGAAGGCAGTCATGTGATTGATGGAAACATGGAGCCATAACACTATTTTCTGGTCGCTGTTGTTGTTTTTTGTTCTATACATTATACTATGTACTGGCCGGAATATCTATGTTTAGTCTTTTTTCCAACCAGCACAAATCAATAAATCTGCCAGTAGACTTGACCTGGATTTCGGGTAAGTTCAACTTTGTTTTACAGCATGATAGCAACAACAAAAAAATAATGAATGTATATTGCAAACTTGCTTTATATCTACTGCTTATTTAGACTCTCAAAGCAATAACGACAGTAACACTTAAACAAGCCCTATTCTGATTCAATAGGGCTCATGCACGGAATTGTTACCCGAACTTCCAGTGAAAGGAGTGACTGCACTCATATCAGGTAAGTAAACATAATGACAGACTTAAAAAGAGCACTGTGGAATCTGTTAGCCTATACAAATAAATATTATTATCATTATTACAGGTGCACTTTAACCCCCCAATTAAGTATATAGGTGTTCCCATCTGAACTCGACTGCATTGCAAGATGATTACTGGAGGTCCAATCGCCAGGACCCCCATACAATCCCGAAACCAGGGACACATTTGCCCTGCAAAGAGTGAAGCGCTCAGCATGGCTGCTTAAAGGCCCTATTCCACCAACAGATCTGACGACAGATTGTCTGCCAAAGATTTGAAGCCAAACCCAGGAACAGACTATAAACAGAGAACAGGTCATAAAGGAAAGCCTGGATTTCTCCTCTTTTCAAATCCATTCCTGGATTTGGCTTCAAATCTTTGGCAGATAATCTGTTGTCAGATCTGTTGGTGGAATAGGGCCTTTAGGATTGGTGGGGGTCCCAGCAGTCAGGTCCACTATCTAAGCGACAACAAGCTCAGATGGGAATATGCCCTCCAGTGTGTAGTTAACCCACCCACATAAAGTAGATGCCCTCAGTAAACCACACTCCCAATTAAATAAAATGATCCCAGATCTTCTCCTTAAGTGGTGCATGATGAAATTACAAGAACGGCCCTCTGGAGAAGATGTGCATCAGTCTGTTGTACAGGAGTAGGTTGCATGTATGCTACAAAATGTAGATACAGAAGCAGGGATTTACCTCCAGACTCCTTGCTCCTGTACACAGGGCCAATTCTACCTTTTCTGCTGTCTGAGGCAAAACTGAAATGGCATAGTGACATAATGGAATGTTTAAAGGCATGTGTGTTTTTGCTTAGTGCTCCGACACATTTAGCTGTACCCTAGTCCATAGTTAACCTGACATTCACTCTACAAGGCAATAGGGCACTTTAGGCAAGCAGCTTAAAGGATACCAGGGCTGCATATGCGATAGAGTAAGGTCATCACCCTGCTCGTGTCAAAAGTGTATTTACATAATTTTTAATAACACTGAATCGAATTCCATCTAGTTATATACCAATTTGAATTAGCATTTAGCCTTTTGTTGTTCTATTCAGCACAATTTATCCACATACCATAACTACGAAATGCAGGAGGTTCATCCCAGGTTTGTTGGCCTTTGTGTCAGCAAGTTTGAGAAGAGATGACACACGAAAACCAGCTGCATTCCCAGCATAGCCACCCTGCAAAAATGTGTGACAAAAAGAAAAGTAATGCAAGGGACTGTGAGAAAATACCTTACAAGTGTCTGTTAATAAGAAAACACAATATCCTTGGTTATCTACACTTTTAGGCTATGTTTACACTACGTAAGAGACCGGGCGTTCCGTGACCCTGGTCGGGTCACGGAACGGCCGGTCTCTGGCCGGATCATCTCGGCCGGTACTTAAGTACCGGCCGGGTGATCTTTCGGCCGCATCAGCGCGCGCCTGTATCACAGCTTCCCATAGCGCACAGTGAAGCAAGCGTCCGGAGCCGCTCGCTTCACTGTGTGAACTGACAGGGCTTTCTGCGGCCGGAATTTAGTGAATTCCGGCCGCAGAAAACTGACATGTCAGTTGTTTGCAGCGGCGTATGGGATCCCGTCTGGAGCGTGTACGATGTGTGTACGCTCCGGTCGGGATCCCATAGAACAACAGGCATTGTTCCACCGCGGCAAAAGTACGGCCGTTGTTGCCATCGGGAACAACGGCCGTACTTTTACGTAGTGTGAACATAGCCTTAGAGCACAAATTTGTTACTAAAAAAAGCCTGATACAAGGACAATAACTATTAGAAAGTGCAGTGTATGAAGATGCTAGCATGCAGCCCTACATTCCTGTGTCAGTTGAGTAAAATGACAATATGACGATCAGTAGAGTTACACCTATGCAAAAGCACAACATTTAATGATGAGAACATATTTTTACTACTCATTTTAATACTACTCTTTTTCTTTTTTCTTTGTGAGGGCTAAAAAGTCAAGCAACAATGCAAGAAGAGTTACTGATAGTTATGGATACTATGGGGAAACAGTTTGCATTGGGACAAAACCATCACAGTACTGTATGTTTTAGACAAATGGTGTGGTACAACTGAATTACAATGTTCATATGGAAAAAAAAAAGAGAGAATCTCAAACATACTTGAAATACAATGCATACAGTCAAATATGGTGTTTTACTTTATATAATAAATGTAACCACTTACATCATACAACAAAATAAAGACTCAACAGGTAAAAGCACACAACTGCACTGCAGTTGTGTTGTGGTTGCCCATACAGTATGTGGTAAATACTTCTGAAATGCTGTTTTTTTTTTTTTTTCTTTTTTTTTCTTTGTTGGTTGAAATGAATGTTGTACAGTCACATTTGTATTATTTATTGTGTGTAACCTTTTTTTCCCCCCGTTTTTTTTACTTTTTACCATTACTTTATTTTAACTTTAAAAACTCACATTACAAACAACATAACTTTCGTCCCATCAATCAGGACAATATAACACACATATGTAAATCTTATTTCCCCCAATAATTCAATCAAGAATAAATATAATACTATAAAGAAAAAAATTCAAATTCTGGGAAATTGCTGTTATTCCATAGCTCAGTACATGCCAAGCTCCCTCTAATCTTACAAACCTTCTTAATTTCCTGCCAAATCTTATGTGTCAATGTGCCCAAAAAACTATACCCTTTGAAAAAACCTGTACACCACCTTATTCTAGCCTTTCAAAAAAAACATTTCCCTATATTTCATATGGTTTGAGAAAACCCAACCTGACTCCTTATGTGTAATAATATAAGCAAATTGAAAAGCCCAAAAATATAAAAAGAAGTTCAGGAGAGCAAAGCCACCCCTATCCATCCTTGGGCAGAACTGACCATAACGTAGCCTCACCCTCTTTCTTCCCCATATCAGTCCATTAAGTAATACCTCTATCTTCCTAAACCACTTAGTTGGTATCCAGATTGGTGAGGCAGCCAGGAAAAAATTTATCTGGGGGAGAAGGACCATCTTGATAAGAGCCATCCTTGCCGACATTGATATAGGGAGACTTGACCACACCATAATCTTCTTCGCTATTCTGTCCATCAGAGGCTTAATATTCTGTTTAATATATAAAGAGGGGTCTGCAGCCGCCATTACCCCCAAATACTCGAGACCCTCCCTCATACTACAGACTTTCAGGTTACAAAAGCCCTCCCTTAGGTCTCTGTCCAGAGGCATAACGAACGATTTGCTCCAATTTACCGACAACCCCATTGGATTGCCCAGCACACCAAAATCATCCATTATCCCCGAAAGGTTCACTTCGGGGATGACAACAAAGAGGAGCAAATCGTCCGCATACATAAGAATTTTTTCATTATCTCCCTTTAGGCCAAACCCCTAAATTTACCACAAAACCTTATCCATTCTGCCAAAGGCTCGATGTAAAGGGCAAACAGCATAGGGGACAATGGGCATCCCTGTCGGGTCCTCCTATGAATACTAAATTGTGGAGACACCACACCGTTAATAAGAATTCTACCTGAAGGCTGCTTATACAACAACTGGATCAACTCAACAAAATGTTCAAGGGTCTTCCACAAATATGGCCATTCTACCTGGTCGAATGCCTTACAAGCATCCAATGCCACAACAGCTCTGTTCCCCTCTGCGGGTATTTGCATATTTATATATACATCCTTTTTATGTTATTAAATACTGTACGGCCTGGCATAAAGCCATTTTGATCTTCTGAAATCAAAGCCGTAATAAGCTTTGACAGCCTCTTAGCTGTTAATTTAGAAAAAAGTTTGAAATCGGTGTTCAGCAAAGAAATTGGCCGATAATTCCCCATCTCAAGATGGTCCTTCCTCTTCTTTCCGATAAGGACAATAACAGCCTCCTCCATAGACCCAGGAAGTCTTCCATCAGAAATAGAGTAATTCAGCACCTCTAGCAGAATTGGAAGCACCATCTTATCATGTCTTCTATAGAATTCATACGGTAAGCCATCTGCCCCCGAAGCCGTATTACCGGCGACAGAGGCCAAAGTTGCCTCCAACTCTGCCAAAGAGAGTGGGGAGTCCAATACCCCTTGCTGCATTGCTGTTACTCTAGGCAAAGATATGTGATCAAACAATAACGTATCTAAGTTAGATAAATCTGGGGTGGAAGAAGAATACAACTTAGTATAGAAATTTACAAAAGCTGTTTCTATCGTTCTCTGATCTACAGCTAGCCTACCATTTTCTCCCCTGATAGCAAATATATTACTATTTTGTGTCTGGTTCTTAATAATATTAGACAAAAGTCGGCCTGGTCTATTTCTTTCCCTAAATCTCCTGTAGTCAGAAAATAAAATTTTATTAAAAGCTCTGTGCTTTATTTCTCTGACTTCAAATTCTCTCTTTTTAACCAAAATTATTTTAAAGTATCACCCTCTAATAAATGCCTTTAAGGCATCCCAGACAACTTGGATACTTGCTGACCCCCTATTTGACAACATAAAGCACTCTATTTCTCTGTGTATTTCCTCATCCTCCTTTCCCAAAATATTAAGCCAATGAGGGTTAAGTTTAAAAGGCTTATCCAAGTGGTTATTTTCCTCTCACAGTTTCAGTTCCCATATGTGGTCTGAGATGTTTTTTGGCGCATATGTGATTTTAGTAACTAACCTTTACCCCTCCTGGTAACTTAGTACCATATCTATTCTGGAGGCAGAGCTGTATGAGGAGCTAAAACAAGAAAAGACTTTGAAGTCCTTCAAGGGATTATAGCATCTCCATACATCTAGCCATCCAACTTCGTCTGCAAACCTTTGTAGTGGAGACCCTCTGTTATCTAACCTTCTCACATCCGATCTCCTCTCCTTCAAGGACATAGTACATTTAAAGTCCCCCGAGACGTAAATCTACCTGTACTCTTTGCCCGCCAAAAAGCGCAGCAACTCCTCCAGTATGTCCTTGGAGAAAGGGGGAGGGATGTACACATGTATATTAGTTCCCTCAATACATCCATACAAAAATACCTATCTTCCCCTATTGTCTATCTGTGTCGCAAAAATTTTATGGTCTACTCTACGATGGATCAGAACTGAGACTCCTGCAGAATAGGAGGACCCAAAAGAATGAAACGACAGAGCTGCCCAACCCCTAGAGATGCCCACAACAGATTCTGTTGTTAAATGAGTTTACAACAACCCAACTATTGCCGGCAGATGTTTATTGATTTGATCAAACACAGAGAATCTCTTAAGCCGTTCACCCAGGCCTCTCACATTCCAACTAACTATTTTAACCATAACACCAACACAACCAATACTGCATCAGAGAGGACAAAAAAAAAACCTCTGCTGCCCCGGGCTGGACCCTCCCTCCCTACCCCCCCTTTCCCCCCTCCCTCTAACCCACCCACCTTTAACCCCACATAACCCACTGCATAAAACAGTGTGTCCTACACCAGGGTTTCCCCCACCCACCACACCTGCTACATATCTCACTTGAGTAGACTCTTTAATAAATTGAAAAAAAACACAATTCATGTTATGGGAGATTCATACTACCTCATTAATTTATCCCATGCGAGTCCATCCATTTTCTTGCCTCTTCTGTTGTCTGAAAAATCAAAACCTTCCCCTCCCATTCCACTCTGAGTCTGGCCGGAAACAACAGGGAGTATTTAATACCTCAAGTATTTTTTGAAATGCTGTTTTTAATTAGTGTTTTATTCATACTTGTAAGTTTTTGCTATTTAGCAATCAAGGTGTCATTGCTAACATTGGTGAGTATTTAAAATGGCAGTGTGTTCACATTTTGCCAACAAGTGGAGTATTTAACTTACAGCATTCATAAAGTTGCCAGCCTTCAGTACCAGCATCAGGATAAAATGAAGTTCTCTGCATTGCAGTAACTCTAGAAGAAATACAAACATAAGTATTTCATATGTTTCAATTGTAAAATCATCAAATTGCTTAGCTATTCATGATTCTTTCTTTGTCTGTACATAAGCTGAAGTTACTTTGCATTTTGTTGGTCATTACAGTCTCATTTTTATCATTCTCTTGAAAACTTGAATTTACAGCAAATATAACCAGATTATTGCACATAAAACAAAAACACTGATGGCAGCAGTTGGATGGAAAAAAAAAGGATGAAAGCTAGCATTTTGACAACTTTCAGGGGCCAGTGATGTAAAAAAAATAAAAATTGAACAACCTTTTATTAACCCCTTAAGGACAGAGCCTGAAATGGCCTTAAGGACAGAGACAAATTTTATGAATTTGACCAGTGTCACTTTATTCATTAATAACTTTGGGATGCTTTTACCTATCTAGCTGATTCTGAGATTGTTTTCTCGTGACATATTGTACTTTACATTTCTGGTAAATTGGAGTCGATACTTACAGTATAACAAATCTTTATGAAAAAAAAACAAAATAACGTGAAAAATTGTGAAAAAATGCATTTTTCCAACTTTGAAACTTTTCCGCTTATACAGAAAATGGTTATGCCACATAAATTATATATTAAATAGCATTAGCAACATGTCTACTTTATGTTGGCGGAATTTATTAAACTATCTTTAATTTTTTAGACAACAGAAAGCTTAAAACATAAGCAGCAAATTTCCAAATTTTCTGTAAAATTTCAAAATCAGATATTTTTAGGGACCTGTTCAGGTTTAAAGTGTATTTGAGGGTCCTGTATGTTAGAAAGCCCCACAATGCACCCCATTTCAGAAACTTCACCCCCTACACTCTGCAAAAGCACATCCAGAAAGTGTTTTAACCCCTTAGGGGAGTAACAGAAATAAAAGCTAAGTGTGTAAGAAATTTGAAAATTTTAATTTTCTGTGCAGATATTTTATTGTAATCCAATATTTTTCATAACTATAAACCTATTACCGGAGAATTGCACCCCAATAATTATTGCCCCGTTTCTGCAGTTTATAGAAATACCCCATATGTGGCCCTATTGACACAACCACAAGCCTCAGATACAAAGAAACGCCTAGTAAATTTCAACGCCTCTGTTATACTTGGTCATTTTTGACTGTACCACTTCAGGTTGGCAGAGGCTCTGGGGTGCCAAAACATAAAAAACACCCCTAAAGGGACACCATTTAGAAAACTACACCCCTCAAGGAATTTAACAAGGGGTGCGGTGAGCATTTGGACCCCACAGGTGCTTCACAGATTTTCCGAACAATATGGCGTGAAAAAAGAAAAATTTATTTTTTAGACTAAAACGTTCTAGGCTTTAATTTTTCATTTTCACAAAGGGATAAAAGGAAAAAAAACACAAAACGTGTAGCGCAGTTTCTCCCGAGTACAGAAATACCCCACATGTGGACATAAAGTGGCAAGTGGGCGCAGCACAAGCCTCCAAAGGGAAGGAGCGCCAATTGGCTTTTGGAAGCTGGATTTCACTGGAATGTATTTTAAGGGCCATGTCACATTTACAGAGCCCTCGTGCTGCCAAGACACTGGAAACCCCCCACAAGTGACCCCATTCTGGAAACTACACCCCTCAAAGAATCTAACAAGGGGGGCAGTGAGCATATGGACCCCACTGGTGACGGACACAAATGTGGAATAATGTGACGAGAAAGGGAAAATTTTCATTTTTTCACTTTCATGGCACAAATGTGCCCGTCATCAAGGGGTCCATATCCTCACTGCACCCCTTGCTAGATTCCTTGAGGGGTGCCGTTTCCAGAATGGGGTAAATTGTGGGGGTTTTCCAGTGTTTTGGCAGCATGAGGGCTCTGTAAATGCGACATGGCGTTCATCATCCATTCTAGCCAAATCCAACCTCCAAAATCCAAATGGCGCTCCTTCCCTTGAGCGGCTTGCCTTGCGCCCACATGGGGCTTTATGTCCACATGTGGGGTATTTATGGACTCGGGGGTAATTGCTCTACACATTTTTTTTTCTCTTTTAACCCCTTGTGAAAATTTCGGCATTGGAAGAGGGGGTAGTCCTGATAGGATCCTATTATATGCGGATGACGTATTGTTATTCATTGAAAACCCAGCAGAGAATTTTTCTAAGTTTATGTCAATAATGGATGATTTTGGATGAATCTCTGGATTTAAAGTTAACTGGGGGAAGTCCTCTCTTCTCTAAATGTGGAATTGTGGTGGGGATGAAATAGATCTGCACCTCCCAGTTAAGTACATAAATAAAATAGATTATCTAGGGGTACAGATAAGCGCCGATGTTAAAAAATATCTAGAGCTGAATCTCAGTCCATTACTAATTAGAATTAAAAAAAAGGTAGATACCCGGCTTAAACTTCCCCTTGCGATGGTAGAGAGGATGGCCATTCTTAAAATGGTTATTCTGCCTCAAGTCCTATATTATTTGAATGCATCCCCTATATGGATCCCCGATTTCTGGTTTAAGAGGTTAACATCTGTCCCCAACCGGCTGATATGGGGCCGTATGAAAGTTAGAATGAAATATGAGGGTATGACCAAGGTAGAGGGAGGGTACTGGGTCTGCCTGACTTCCGACTTTACTTTTTGGCTGGAGTTGCCCATAGGTTGGCTCGTTGGAAGAAATCCCCAATTATTCTTTTTTTACTGGATAAACACTATAATCAGGTGGAGGATTTTTTTGTTTGGCTGGAGGCAGGTCACTGTAATGTTAAGAGTTTAGGACACTACACATTTATTGGCTTATATGAGAAATCATGGAAGGCCCTTTAAAATATTTGTAAAATTAAAGGTAGCTTAGATTTCACCACTACTTGGGACAACAAGAATTTTAAGGCTATGTTCACACTGCGTATATGTCCGGTCGCATATTTTCGCGGTCGGACATATACTCGGTAAACTCCGGCCGGAGATTTACGCTACTTGCGGCCGGCTACGTACGGACCGCGAACTTACGCCCGAAGTCTACTTGCGCTTCCCGAGCGCCCTACGTAGCGATCTGACAGCGGTCTTTTACTTGGAAATCTTCGCCTAGCCCTGGAAACCCCACAGAACCTTTTGGATCGGCACAAAAAGCAGCAAAAATGAAGAAATCACCACTACGTACGGGACCGCATGTAACGCTACGGGCGTAATTTACGGCATTTTCGTCCGCAAACAATGGTCTGGTTCATTTTTTACGCCGCCGCGTATGATCCGGGCGTAAGTTCGTACGTAGTGTGAACTGTGCAGCCGTACTTCGTATACTTTCCATTATACACAAACTACGTAAGGCTTATTCACGGAACGCGCTACGGCCGGAAACTTACGTAGTGTGAACATAGCCTAAGGATGTATTAGTTAATAAAGAATTGGCACAATTTTGGGTGAATAAAGGGATAACAAAGATATCTCAAATTTGTAAAGACGGGATGGCCTTGACTTTCGAGGAGTTACAGGGAAGATATAATTTATTAGATGCACAAAGGTTTTTTTTATTTACAAATGCAATCTGTTACATGTAAAATTAGGAACACAGAATGGAAAAATGTTGATACACATGAGTTAATAGATTTGATGCACAATGGAATAGAAGGCAAAAGTAGAGGAGTACTGCCTAAAATTTATAGGTTATTGTTGAAGAAGGATAGTTCACAGTTACAGAAGGTGAGGGGTAGATGGGAATCTGCACTAGGGGATATTCATGACATTTTATGGGGAACTATACTAAAGAATTTAAAAAACTGCTCGAAGAGCCCTTTTTACAGACTGATTCATTTTAAGTTATTTTACTGGCTTTACATAACTCCTAAAAGATTGATGACATATGGAAAAGATGAAGTAAAGTGTAAGAAATGTCAGGAGGTGGGTGTAGATCTATTTCACTTAATATGGCGATGCCCTGAGATTATCACACTGTGGGATAGGGCTTTGGAGCATATTGATCATACACTCCGAACTAAGTTAAAATCTAGCCTATCCGTGGTGGAATGTATATTGGGAGGACTGGTGGATGATAGGGCATGTAATACGTTAATCAATAGGTTGCTGGGGTGTGTGAGGGTATTAATTGTTAAGAAATGGATCGATGATAAGCCCCCTGCCGTGGAAGAGTGGCTGTCCCTGACCTACAAGGTCAAAGAATATGAACGACTGCTGGCTTCTAAGTAATCTAAAATAACCTTGCGTTGGAATAAGATATGGGGGAAATGGATTTAAGTTTCATGTTTTTTTTTGTTTTTTTCTTTCCAGTGTATTTCTTCCACTGGGGCGGGAGATAGAGGGGGGACGGGTGGGAGATAGAGGGGGGATGGAGGGGAGGGGGGGGGGGTTGGGGTGAAAAGGATTAGGCATTGGTTTTATAGTTGCTGTTGTAATGGTGGATTTGTGTCGTTAAATATGTTCATTGCTTTAGGGGATGGAGGAAGAGGAGGAGCTAAGGTGAGCTCTCCTGTCCACCTGGCACGCTGAAATACCTTACACCTGAGATGTCGGCTGAATCCCACGCTGCTTAGCCGCTGATTAGAGGAGGAGGCCAGGAGTGGTGCATGGCGAGTGGAGTAAGCAGAGAGCCATTCGGGGTATGAGGGTGAGAGACTCAACCCCCGACTTGATGTGAACTGGAGGAGGCGAATTGGAGTGACCTATTACTGGAGAGGTGCAGCAGCGGGTTATTCGGAGGTGCTCGGGCGGTGAGCAGTCGACCGATTCCGGAGTGTCACGTGTGAGAGGCGTAGTTGACCGGACGGAGCGGAGAGACGGAGGCCGCCGAGGAAGCCAGGAGGAGGGTCTCGGGTGTGAGACCAGACCCGCTCCGGGTGAAGCCGGAGTCCACTTTGGGGGCTGAGAGGGGCTGGAGCCGTCCAAGCTATACCAGAGGGAGGCCCTAAGTTTAGTAAGGACAACACGTGGAGGTTTGCTGGAGACCTGCAGGAGCGGCCACGAACCGAGAACTTTGCGAGCAGTGCTGTGACTATAGGGTGAGATCTATCCATATTCTACGTTTTTTTTTGCCCTAAAACCGCTGTGCAAAAACCGCTGTGTATAAATAAGGCTTACCCAGGTAAAAGGACAGTGCAATATTGGTCGCCTTACCAGGTTTACTCTGACCTCTTGCGAACTATGGGACCATGTACTGAACTGTAAGGAGTAAAAATAATACTGTGACACTGTGGTTGAAAAAGAACTCTTACAGACTGAATTAGCCACCTGAGGACTGTTGGAGGTGTGGAGTGAAATAGAGCACTGTGTAGACTGACTATTTGTGGTTATTTAACATAGTACAGACTTACTGTTTGGGGTTATTTTTGCCCTATAAAAGGACTTACCAGTGAGGGGACATTATTGTATGTCTTTTTTGTATTTTGTTTTTGTGTTTTTTGTTTTTTTTTTTTGTTTTTTTTTTATATAATTTCTGCTTAAGGATGAAGCCAAAAAAGAATGTACAGAGCCCTACTAGGGAGGGGAAACAGTGTGGTAAATTAGAAAAATATTTATCTCCCTCACAAGCAGCAAGTAAGACCAAGCTGGGTAGTAAGGGGTTAAATGACTCTATAGCAGAGGAGACATCAGGTGGCGCTCATAGTAAGCAAACTGAGTCAGAAAATAGTGAAGCGCTGGGAAAGATCCTAACAGCAGTGAACAAATGCAATTTGTCATTAGAAGTGCTGACAGGCCAAGTTGGAGCAATTCAAACAGAAATATCTATCATTAGAGAAGATATGGGAAAGATCAAAGAGAGATGCAGTGAAGCAGAGAGTAGGATCAGTACTGTGGAGGATGAAATACAGAAAATGAAAAAAACAATTGCTGTACTTGAGAAAAATAGCAGAGAATTAAGAGAAAAAACAACTGATTTAGAACAGGTCACGCAGAAACAATGTAAAAATTATTGGCCTGCCAGAGAAGGAAGAAAAAGACAAACCAACGGAGTTTATGTTTACATGGTTAAAACAGCATTTCGGTGAATTTCTCTCCCCAGGGTTTGAAGTAGAGAGAGGGGATCCGGGCAGAAAGGTAGGGTTGTTTTTTATTTCTCTCTTTATACTCCAGTAATAAGTAGGGTTATTCATGTAATGATTGAATTAGGGACATGTATGATATCTATCTAACTAGACTATTCTCTCTCGATTACTCAATTAAGTATTGGGGGGGTTGTTCTCCGGCTCTCGTTTTGTGCTACTCTCTCTCTTTTTTTTTTTTTTTTTGTTTATTATCTGTCCCTCTTGGTCACTGGAGAATCGACTAAGTCGGTCCTGGCGGTTTTCGCAATTTCATTATACCTATCCAGAATGCTCTCCTGTGGTAGTTCTGTTTTGCCCTATCTCTCTTCTTCTCTGGTTATTTCTGGACCTGGACCTTTTAGCTACCGGAGAACGGTTGGGAGAACTCGGGGGTGAAGAAGGTTATAGTTTTAGTTTGAATAGATGAACACTAAATTAGTGGTATGGAACATTAGGGGGTTAAACGATAAGGTTAAAAGACTATGGGGTGGTTAGAAATTTTTTGCTTAGTATTATATGTTTGATAGAAACTCACCTCACTAAATCCACAGTTTCCTTTTTAAATAGACCCTGGTGGTCTTCGCAATATCACTCTACGTATTCAGAATATTCAAGGGGGATTTCAGTGCTAGTTCATAGATTAGTTAGTTGGGAATTATATGACACAGTATTAGATAAAGAAGGGAGGTATATTATATTTAAATGTAAGGTGGGGGGTTTAGTCTGCATTTTGGTATTTTTGTATGTGCCGCCACCTTTTTCGTTAGCAGTTTTGAAGGAGGTGTCAAATACCCTCCATAAATGGGAGGAATTACCCACCATGATCCTGGGAGATATATATTGCGTCATGGACGAGAAACTGGACAGAATGAGGTCGAAAAAGGTAAAAAATATTCCGAGGGTTACTCCCCTGAATAGATTATGTACGGAATTAGGGTTTAGGGATATTTGGAGAGAGCGGAACCCAGGGGTAAGGGCATTCTCATGCTTTAATAAAACGTGCCAGACTAGCTCCCGTATAGATATGGCATTGGTGAATGACCATTTTGTGCGTTATGTGGGGGACATAAAATATAGGACGAGAGCAGTGTCGGACCACTCTCCATTGTGTGTAGAGATATATACGGGAGTAGAGAGGGGAGTGGGGAATTGGAAGATTAATGCCCATTGGTTCAATCTGTTAAATAGGGATAAGGAAATAAGGGATGAATTGGAGGAAATGTTGGGGAAAAATTGGGGTCGGCACCAGATAGTGTAGTTTGGGATACGATGAAAGCGTTCCTTAGAGGAATTCTAAAAAAGAATATTGGAATAAAAAAGAGAGCATTTAGAAGGGAAGAGAGGGATTTGGAGGAGAGGGTAGTTGCAACGGAGAAATACTATCATGAGAATCTTGGTGAGGATAGTAAGAGAGAGTGGTCACAGGCCCAGGAGGATTATAATAATATGTTAGAGGTTAAGGCCAAAAATAAAAAATTTTTTCAAGGGAAAGAAAGGTATCTGAATAGTGGGAAACCAAATAGATGTGTAATGTCCATAATAGCTAATCGAGCACCAAAGAAACAGATCTCCGCTATAAGAGATGGTGAGGGAAAATTAAAAAGCTCCCAAAAAGGAATTAGAGAAGTCTTTGTGGACTTTTATAAGAAGCTATATAAATCAGAGAGGAAAGTTGGGGAAGAAGAGATGGAGAACTATCTAGATTTAGTGAACTTTCCAACTCTGACAGAAGGCCAAAGAGAGGAGTTGGGGGCCCCACTGACGGTAGCTGAATTTGAAATAGCATTAAAGGGAGTGAGAGGTAATACAGCGCCGGGGGTGGATGGCCTGCCTTTCGAAGCCTACAGGAGATATGGTGAGGTAATGATTCCTGCCTTGTGCAGGGTAATGGAAGGGGCTTTGGAGGTAGGCCACCTACCGAACTCCATGAAAGAAGCAGGGATCACTTTGATCCCCAAAGAGGGGAAAGACCTTCAAGATGCGGGGTCTTATAGACCCATCGCATTATTGAACGTTGATATTAAATTATATGCAAAGGTCTTAGCGAATCGTCTGAAAAGAGTGATCCCGGTGCTTATACATGAAGATCAAGGGGGTTTTATCCCGGGACGTTCAATTATGAAAAATATTGGTAGAGTCTTTCATAATATCCAGGGAGCTAGGGGCGCCCACTCCATCCTGTCATTGGACGCAGAGAAGGCCTTTGACAGGGTGGAGTGGGAGTTCCTCTGGAAGGTAATGGGGAAATTTGGGTTAGGAAAGGAATTTGTAAAAAAAAGTGCAGCTTTTGTATAGCGACGTAACATCTCATGTTGTAGTTAATGGAGTTAGATCAGAGAGTTTTAGTCTGGAAAGAGGTACACGACAGGGATGTCCCCTATCCCCTTTGCTATATGTTCTAGCGTTGGAACCCCTGGCAATATTGGTGAGGGAGGACGAAAAGATTATGGGTTTTGGGGTAAGGGGTGGAGATGATAAGATCAGCCTTTTTGCGGATGATACACTTTTATTTATTAGCAACCCGGAATATACAGTAAACTATGTTATGGATTTAATAGAAGGATATGGTGTTTTCTCCGGCCTAAAAATTAATTGGGATAAGTCCATATTGCTCCCGCTTTCGGAGAATGCGGTCAGTGGGGTGGATTGTGGAGGATATGATCAAGTGAGAGTGTTAAAGTCAGGGGACAGCTTTAAATATTTGGGGGTGGAGGTTATGAAGGACATTAATGATTTCCACGAAAGAAATACCTTTAAGGTTATGAGAGAGATAGACAAGAAGGTGGATGTATGGTTAAACCTGATACGGTCCAAAGCGGTCAGAATCATGCTTGTCAGCACAATAATCTTGCCAAAATTATTATACATCTTTTGTGCTACACCCATTTGGATAGATGACAGTACATTTAAGAGGGTGGAATCATCCATAAATAAGTTGATATGGGGACGGAAATGAGTGAGGCTAAGACAATCGGTCCTATGCCTTCCAAGGGGGAAGGGGGGAGTAAGTCTCCCGGATATGAGATCTTATTTTCTGTCGTCACAGCTGTACCACCTATGGAATAGAAATAATGTTATGTTATATAAATTTTTGGAAAATAAATGGAGCGATTCCTATGATGGTATGGTTGAGATCCTAGAAGCGGGGGTCCTAAAGGATAGGGAATGGGAGGGCTTTCCCACGGTGGGTATGTTGATTAAGACTTGGGAGAGGTGTAAGAGATGGTGTAATGTATGTAACTCGACTGAATGGACGCCCCTCTGGAGGAACCCCAGATTGACTGAAATCTATAAAGCTGGGACATTGGTAAACCTTAAAAGGGCGGGCATAGTGAGAGTGTGCGACGCCTTTAGAGAGGGGAACCTGAGGTCCTGGAACTCATTGAAGGAGGAATATAGATTGGAAGGAAAAGAATGGTATGAATACGCTCAACTGAGGCATGCCTTTATGAGTTCTAAGGATAAAAGTCCTTTCTTAGTTGACCCTACGCCTGGTATACTAACACAAATTTACAATGGACAGCCACAAAAGAAAGGGTTATCCAAGATATATAGAAAACTGAGAGAAGAAGTATATGAGGGGAAAGAACTAGGGTGTAGGGAGAGATGGGAGAAAGAAGTTGGTAATCTCTCGGAAAGGGCATGGGAGAATATTTTGGGTAATACCAAGGATGTCTCGCTGAATCATAACCATCAACTAGTGCAGTTGAATATCTTGCACCGTCTTTACTATACCCCTCACTTTTTGAGGAAGATAGGGAAAAGGGGAGAAGCGGATTGTGCGAGGTGTGGGGAAACAGTAAAAGATTGGTTACACATATTTTGGTTATGTCCAGCTTTAGGTGAATTTTGGAAGGGGGTGGTGGAGCTAATAGAAAAAGAGCTAGAATTGGTAATAGAACCATATCCCTCTCTAATTGTCTTGAGCGACGATACCCATTTAGTGGGTGTGGGTAACATGAAGAAAAGGATCTTAAACAAGAGACTTTTTGTGGCAAGGCTAATGATTGTGCAAAGGTGGAATTCCAATGAGTTATTATCTGTACAAGCATGGGAAAACAAGGTGAAATTATATATTAGATATGAGAGGGGGTGAGGGGCGGGATTGGACGGACCGCTCCACTGACACAGTGGTGGAAAGTAACCCGATTTAGTGGATCGGCCGTGAGAGGGTCGAGTAATTGGATCGGGAGTCCACCTGGGTTTCGTTTTTTTTTTTTTTTTGTGTTTTATGAATTGTCTGGATGGGAAATATGTGAGTTCACCCTGGTCAGTTGGGGGAACTGCAGCTCATAATAGATGGACTGTGGAGACCTCCGGACTTGACAGGGCGGTTGCTCATGGGCTCCGGAGTACCGGGTCTGTGGATAGCCAGTGTGGATGAATGATCTTTCCATCCGGCGCCGGCGTGGCCCTGAATAGGGGACAGATTGGCAGGAGATGGGATTAAAGCTGGTGGTGGTTATCTGTATTATTGGGATATGTTAAAATTTTATTTCTTAATTTTTTTTTTTTTTCTTTCTTTCTTTTTTTTCATTGATGATGCCTACAATTGATATGGTATAAGTGGGGGGTCGGTCCCGGTCTCTTTCGCCCGTCTCCCCTCCCCCCTTGGCACGGTGGGGGGGGTGACTACGCCGCAGCCTGGTGGGTTGAATGTTTATAAAGTAGGCGGAGGTAGGGTGGTGGTTTAAGTAAGAAGGAGAGTTTAATTAACAAGAGGGGCACCCTGCAGGTTTAACCATACGGAGAAATTGGAAAATTCTGTATAACGACAAGGAAGTCTGGGTGATACCAGACATGAGTCATAGCAATGTTTAGATTGGGGATGTTGCTTTGTGAAGTTCCATATTTATTCTTGTTGGTTTATGTTAGGGTTTTTTTTAGCGGATGTCTGTTTGGGATTATGTAAAATAAAAATAAAAAAGGAAAAAAAAAATATATGTTCATTGCTTTTTCATTAAAAAGAAAAATAAAATATATATATAAAAAAAAACCCTTGTGAAAATGATAAATTCAAGGCTAGACCAACATTATAGTGTAAAAAATGTAATATTTCATTTTCACGCCACATTGTTCCACATTTGTGCCCAGTCACCAGTGGGGTCCATATGCTCACTACACCCCTTGCTACATTCCTTGAGGAGTGTAGTTTCCATAATGGGGTCACTTGGGCCTTTTGAATGCAACATGGCCCCTCGAAATCCATTCCATCCAAATCCAGCCTCCAAAAACCAAATGGCGCTCCTTCCCTTTGGAGGCTTACCCTGCACCCGCATGGCGCTTTATGTCCACATGTGGGGTATTTCCGTACTCAGGGGAAATTGCTCTACAAATTTTGTGTTGTTTTTTTTTTATTCTTTTGAAAATTAAAAAATCATGACAAGATCAATGATTTAGAGTAAAAAAATTATTAGAAATTACACTAAATGTTGGTCTAGCCTTGATTTTTTCCATTTCCACAAGGGGTTAAAAAAGAAAAAAAATGCAAAACGTGTAGGGTAATTTCCCCTGAGTAGGAAAATACCCCACATGTGGACATAATGTGCCATATGGGCACAGGGCAAGCCACCAAAGGGACAGAGCGCCATTTAGAGGCTGGAATAGAGGATGGAGGCCATGTCGCAATTACAAAGCTCCTGTGCGGCCAGGACAGTAGAAACCCCCCATAAATGACCCCATCATGGAAACTACATCCCATACGGAATCTAACAAGGGGTGAAGTGAGGATTTGGTCACCAGGGGGCCAAATCCCGGCTGCCCCCCTTGTTAGATTCCTTATGGGGTGTAGTTTCCAGAATGGGGTCACTTGTGGGAGGTTTCTACTGTCCTGGCTGCACAGAAGCTTTGTAATTGCAACATGGCATCCTCTAATGGCGGCCATACCTATTTAGCTGGGGAAAAGGGACCATTCTAATTTATTTGGGGGTATTAGGCCAATTATTAGTTTATAAGGTTGAAAATGACAGGTGTCCATCAAATTCAACCTGTGTTGATCCAGAGGAAGGCAAAAAACGCTCGTAAGGCAGACAATCACAGGGAAAAAATTCCTTCCCGACTCCATAATGGCAATCAGAATAATCCCCAGATCAACGTGACCCCTGAAATAGGAATAAGAAACAGAATTTAGAAAATGTAGAACCCCAATGACGTGTGGTACGCCTTGAAGCGATCCAGTATGCAGAGGCGGGGGTGATCAGGACAGGTGTCACACTGGAAAATGGTGATGTGTCACAGCCTCAGAGTTATGCCGGGCTAGAGTAAAAGGACCTTGTTCGGCGCTGAATGGACTTTAGTTCAAACAGGTATATTGAAGAGATGATTTATTGTCTCAGAAACAACGCGTTTCGAGGTGTAGTACCTCTTTATCAAGTTAAAAGAGACATCATGATCATGATGTCTCTTTTAACTTGATAAAGAGGTACTACACCTCGAAACGCGTTGTTTCTGAGACAATAAATCATCTCTTCAATATACCTGTTTGAACTAAAGTCCGTTCAGCGCCGAACAAGGTCCTTTTACTCTAGCCCGGCATAACTCTGAGGCTGTGATACATCTCCATTCTCTGGCATCGGGATCTCGTGGCTCAGGATCCTCGACAGCAAACTCTTGGACTGGCTGCTGCGGCTACTCCGTCTGTCTTCGTTGATAGCGCTACAAGGTGTTGTACTCTTTGTACAACACAAAAAGGTGAGCATAACCATATGTGCTCCCGCTTCCCACCCGAGTATTGATGTTATTACCCTATGGCGCCTCTCTCTTCCTTTTAGACTGGAAAATGGTGTCCTTCCTGATCCCACTTCATGGCACACTCTGCACTTCTTCTGGGGTCTCTCTTTCTCCAGTGTGGGGGACGTCACCTGGAGAATGTTGCCCTGGTGCGACACGGGGTCCCTCATATCCAGAAGCGCTGGGTCCGCTCCATGGCTGCTAAATATTATGGCTGTTATTACTGCTTCTGATATTTTCAGGTTGTGTCGCAAGCTACAGTAGCTCAGGCAGCGACAGACCAGAAGAGGGGGTGCTGGTATAAAAGTTATCCGTACCGGTGGTAACCTTTATCCAGCAGTGGGAAGATCAGTTCCCAAACGATCTTCCCACTAACTCCGAGGATTGGGGGGAATCTGGGGGCTGGATTCGGGTGTCCCTTCCTTCATAAACTCTAAGGGTACGTGCACACTGCGGAATCGCGACAGCTAACCCTTCACGCATTCCGCAGCTGACACCCACCGGCGGACTGACGCGGGCGCGTGTCTCCACACGTGTCATAGACTCCATTCTATGCACGGGCAGATTCCGCTCTCCGTCCAACGTATTTATTCTTTGGATGGACGATGGAATCCGCCCGTGCATAGAATGGAGTGTGGCATGGGTGGAGACACGTGCCCGCATCAGTCCGCCGGCGGGTGCCAGCTGCAGAATGCACAAAGGGTTATCGTTCGCCATTCCGCAGTGTGCACGTACCCTAAATCTGTAAGTGTACCCTGAGGTACTCTCACAGAGTTTGTAGAATTTCACACCATACCGTCATCTCTTATTGGGACGGTACTGGCGGAAAAGACGTGTCTGGGGGCAGCGTACGCTATGCTACCCCCAGACACGTCACTGGATGATGAGAATGATGAGGATGAATAGAGGAAAAAAGGATCCCCCCCATTCATCCTCACTGGCTGTTTCGGTGTCCGAGGCAATAATAGCGTATGCGTCTGATACCGAAAACACGCCAGGGGGCCACTTTTATATGGAGATTGGTATATGGGGTATGTAGTGGTGTAGTGTCAAACTTTATTCAATGTAGTGTAGTGTGGTGTAATGTAGTGTTGTTTACGTGTTTTTTTACAGTAAGTATAAAAAAAAAACCTATGCCAAAAATGGTGTTGCCGATAAATGCCGCACTTATGTGCGGCACTTATCAGCAGAACATGGCAGTAGGATATAGAAAAAAAACACCCTACGCCAAAAAGGAGGAGTTGTTGATTAGCAGCGCACTTTCGTGTGATGCTGATCAACACTCAGCGGCGATAGGGTGCGGAAAATATAAAAAAAAAATTGGAAGAAAAAAAAAAAAACTTTTACTACATGCTGAACATCCCTATAGCTGCTGATAAGTGTATTACACTAATCTGCCGCTAGAGGGCAGCAGAGCGCAAAATCCAGAAAAAGACGACGCTGGAGCCGAAAAAAGCCGAACGGGACCCCACGGAAAAGCCGGAGACCCGACAAGAAGACGAGGACGCCGCGAACCCGGAAGACGCCGATCGGGACCCTGGGACAGGTGAGTAATGTACAGATACCTGCTCTGGACCCCTCAGCTACCTAGCTGAGGGGTCCAGAGCAGGTATTTATTACTTTTGGGGACTTTGATCGCCGTTCCACCGGCCCGTTCACGGCGATTGGGCCAGTGGCACCGTCACCACCATTACTTTTTACAGTAATAGCGGTTGGTGCCGTCCTCGGACAGCACCGACCACCATTTTTTCCGGGTCATCGGGTCACCGATGACCCGGAAAGGTGCCGATCGCCACTATTGGCTGAGAAGTTAAGATGGCCTGCTATGATTTATAGCAGGCCATCTTTCCCGATCGCTGTGTGCGAACACACAGCGATCGGGGAAACCGCGGGCGTACATTTACGTCCTGTTGCGCTAAAGCCCAGGCAACGGGGGCGTAAGTGTACGCCCGATGTCGTTAAGGGGTTAAACACTAAGGGTGCCCTCACGCATGCTTTTTGTTTGGCATTTTTTATGCAAAAAGAAACAAAAACATAAAAAACGCTGATGTGATGCATGGCATTCTTCCCATGCCTTTGTATTTTTTTGGCGTTTTTTTGTGGTGTTTTCCCCGGCTGCAACCGCTGATTCGCTGTTCTGACATTTGAAGAGCCAGAGCCACATCTAGCTCAGTGTGCTAGGCTCTGGTAAAGACTGAAGACGTCTGTTGTGAGTATGAACAGTCCCCCCTTCTCCCCCCAGCACTGCATCAATTCCAGCAAGGAAGGGGGGCACTTAACCCCCTCCTTGCTGGGATGGGTACAGCATGAGATCAATCTGGCCGGCATGGGGTTAATTTAATTGTGGAAGTCAGGCATCCTCACTTAATACCCTGGAAGCCACATTGTTCAGTCTGGCACACAAAGCAACATCTGGCAAGACGCGGTATACTGTAAGGTGCAGAACACCTGTCAAAATGATGGGTGTTCTGATCCTGGCTTTTTTGTGTGTGTGTGTTTTTTTTGTTTTTCAGATATCGGTATCCAGAGGATTGCATCGGATTCGGTGGACTACGTCAATGACCAGCATTGTGTTTTTTTTTTTTTTTTTAAATTAAATGGCCGACGAGGGGTGTGAGGGTGTTATTTTTGGAATTTTCGCTATTGTGTTGTGTGTTTATTTTTTTTAATTACAGGCTTAGTAGTGGAAGCTGTCCGATAGACAGCATCCATTACTAAGTCGGGGCCTAGTGTTAGCCAGTAATAACACTTATTACCCCAGTACCCATTGCACCAGGAGTACTGGGAAGAGGGGGTACCAGTAGACCCAGAGCATGAAAATTATGCTCTTGGACTGAGCCGTGGCAGACTGGTATTATTAGGCTGGGGAAGGCCTAAAAATGGCCCTTCCCACCCTGGTATTACAAGGCTGCTGCTGTTTGATTTTTAAACCTGGCTGGTTACGAAAATGAGGGAAACCCTTATTTATATATAAATTAAATAATTTAGAAAAAAACGCATAGGATTTCCTCTATTTCCATAACCAGACAGGTTGAAAACAAACAAACGACAGCAGTCTAGTTGTACCAGTTGTTTTTAACCCTCTCCCGCCCACCTCCCACCCTTGTAACGGAGCACAGTCTGGCCCACAGGGGTTAAATTAATCAAATGGAGACCAGGCTGTGGAGTTTTTCTCACATAACAGTGCCACTAAAAATGCCAATCTATAAGCTATGGCATTTTTTAGTGGAGCAGAAGACTTCCTCAATGGTGGGATCAATTGACATCAATTGTCTTTGGGTGAAAAACACCACCATTTGCAGAAAAAAACTGCCAAAAAGCCTCAAAAATGCCAAGAAGGAGAGAAAACCCAAAACAACACACCACGTATGTAGGGCATAAACTTCCATCCACTTGAAGCTAGCATCTGGCCGGTGGCGTTTTTGCAAAAAATTAAATAAAAAATGCCATGGTGTTTTTATCGGCTTGTAAAAAAAAAAGGCAGTGTAAAGCCAGCCTTAAAGCGACTCTGTACCCACAATCTGTCCCCCCTGTCAGATTGTGGGTACAGAGTCGCTTTAATAGCTATAGACTACTGTGTGTCAGACAATACACAGTATACAAGGACCTGCTGCTGGCATACCCCACCTATGCACCAGGGATACATCATCTGGCATCTTAGGAACCAATTACCTAAGAATCACATTATAACATTATATCACATTATATATTTTAGTAACCACTAGTTTGATTCTGTAGATTTAGAAGTAATGAGAAATATAAAGGCTTTAATTTCTGCTCCTTTCCTTTCTCCTCCTATATTGGCTTTGGCTCAAAAAACTAAATGAAAAACCACCACAAAATCTGTGTGTGAACAATCTCTCCTTACTGATAAAAATCCTTAGGTTTCTCTCTTTAAAAAAATGTTAAAGGGGTTGTCCGGCGCTAAAAAATTATTCACAGAATAACACACATTACAAAGTTATACAACTTTGTAATGTATGTTATGTCTGTGAATGGCCCCCTTCCCCGTGTCCCACCACCCCCACCCGTGTACCCGGAAGTGTGGTGCGCTGTACATACCTGTCACGTGCCGACCACGGTCTCCGATCCTCAGCAGTGACGTCTTCTTCGGGAGGCCGGCGGATCTTCCCGAGTGCCGGCCGCCCTCTGCAACGTCATCAGCTGTTCAGCTGCGATTGGCTGAGCACAACTGTGCTCAGCCAATCGCGGCCGAGCTTCGGATGAACCTGCAGAGGGCGGCCGGCACTCGGGAAGATCCGCCGGCCGCCCGAAGAAGACGTCACTGCTGAGGATCGGAGACCGTGGTCGGCACGTGACAGGTGAGTATAGCGCACCACACTTCCGGGTACACGGGTGGGGGTGGTGGGACACGGGGGAGGGGGCCATTCACAGACATAACATACATTACAAAGTTGTATAACTTTGTAATGTGTGTTATTCTGTGAATAATTTTTTAGCGCCGGACAACCCCTTTAATAGAAAAGAAATGGTATGTATCTTTTTAAATTACCTGCACCTGTGAAACCTTTAGCTGCCATATAACATACAAGCATATAACAGTACAAAACCATATAGATGAGTAATTCTGATGCAGTCTGCACCATTGTTAAAGGGGTTATCCAGCGCTACAAACACATGGCCACTTTTCCCCCAACTGTTGTCTGCAGTTCAGGTGCGGTTTGCAATTAAACTCCATTTACTTCAATGGAACTGAGATTCAAAACTCCGCCCAAGCTGGAGACAACAGTAGGGGGAAAGTGGCCATGTATTTGTAGCGCTGGATAACCCCTTTAATGATAGAGCTTTTTTTTGTCTGAAACATTTCCTGGCTGTATCTAAGAAGTGAATGCAAGTCAACTTTTTCTTTGCTTACTTTACTTGGTATTGTGTATCTTGTTAACAGCAAATATTTTACTGGGCTCCTTGTGAGAACAAGTGAAAGGTGCCAATACCGTTCTCCTACACCACATTTATATGAATGACGTCTTGGCAGAAGATTTGGCTCATTAAGCCTCACTGCATGTATTTTTAGGGGACAAAAACAGGTTTTACACAATAATTATGCCTATGTAAGGGTAGGTTCACACAGTGTTTTTGCAGTGTGTTTAATAGAAAAAATGGATGCAAAAACAGATGCAGTTGTGCACATTTGTTTTGATCCGTTTTTCTATTGATTTCCATTATTGACTTCCAAATGTATGTTTTGTTTTTTAAATTTTTGGTGTACTCAAAAAAACGGGGTTGACCCTGTTTTTGTGTATGTTGAAAGTAAAAATTTAAAAACAGAGTCGCTTCCTTAAGGCTATGTTCACACTACGTATAAGTATGGCCGTTGTTGCCACCGGCAACTTTATGTGCCTGTGAACATTGCCTGTTTCTTTATGGGATCCCGGCCGGAGCGTATACACATCGTATACGCTCCGGCCGTGATCCTGTATGGGGCCGCAAAAAACTGACATGTCAGTTTTCTGCGGACGCAATTCAGTGAATTGCGGCCGCAGAAAGACCTGTCAGTTCACGCAACGAAGCGAGCGGCTCCTGCCGCTTGCTTCATTGTGTCATATGGGGAGTTCTGATGCAGGCACGGCCCTGCGGCCAAAAGATCATCCGGCCGGGGTTATGATCTGTGCAGAGACCGGCCGTTCCGTGACCCAACCGGGGTCACGGAAACGGCCGGTCTGTTACGTTGTGTGAACATAGCCTAAAAGGATTTCACACAGAGCCGTCATAAATTTCCATGTCAAAAGCAGTGTTTGACAGGTTGAGGATACTTGAAATTACATGAAATTTGTCAGTCTTTGTAAATCCCCACCACCACACCACCACACACACACACACACACACACACACACTTTTGTTATAGTTTTTGTGGCAATTTATTCAGTTGCATTGCTGGTAAGAGCTTTAAGACTTCCTGTTCTCTCCAGAACACTTTCCAGAAGTGTCCTCCTTATCATCACACACAGGAGTACAGTGACAGGTAACACCAGTAAATAGATAAGAGGAAGACTTAAGATTACAGCACAGGATTATGGGCAGTCTATCCCTCCCAGATCCATATTTCTACTATCTGGCTACCCTGTTTACAAGAATAATGGGCTGGTTCCATCACTCCTCTTTAAAACCATGGGTCAGACTGGAGTCCTCTCTTGTACAGATTCCTCTCCTGACTGCTCTATGGCTACCTCCCTTTTTCTTACTCTGCTTAGCCACAGCTATAATGCCGTTTGTCTCCCAGGACACGTTTGCCAATTGCAACATGTCTGCAGGGTTCGGAGCAGGTACCGATTGAGTGTGGGAGTCTATAAGCTGGGACATTAGGATGGCGCGTAGGGCATTTCCGAATCTTTTTCCCCATACAGGGTAAGAATATAACTTCTAGGACCCTCTATCAATGCTGCATGGAGCGGGAACTCTTCCCTCACACGTCCTGCTCCATCACCTGTTCGCTCCGCCCACCAAAATACTTTAACAGTTTAACTAATAGGCCAGATAGAATATCAAATATATAATTGGAGGGTCACGTGTCTAATATTGACCAAACTTTCATTTATCCTTTAATAAAATGCTTAGTAGCAGGACAACAAAAACATTAAACTTCAGGAAAGCTAATTGCCAAAAACTAAGAGAGGAGCTTGGTGACATAGACTAAAAACAATGTCCTCAGAAGTACAGTAAAATTACACAAGAGAAATGGGGCATTTTTAAGAGCATCCTAGGTAGATCTTGTGAAAGACCAATACCCTATGGAAATACACGTAACAGAAATAGGAGAAAACCAATGTGGTTAGCTACAGCTGTTAGGGATGCAATAAAAACAAGCACTAAAACAAGAAGGTAGTGGAGAAGCACTGAACAATTATAGGCAGAATAATAAATTGTGTAAAAAATAAATAAAAGAAACAGGAAGAATGATTGCCACAGAAAGTAAAAAGAATCCCCAAATGTTTTCCACCTATATCTATATAATAAAAATGAAAGTCTGTCTGTCCTTCTGTCTGTCTGTCTGTCCTCTATAGACTTCCAAACGCCTGAACCAATTGACCCCAAATTTGGCACACAGATACATTGGGTGCCCGGGAAGGTTTTAGCGAAGGTCCCGTCCCTGCCAGATGTACAGGAGGGGAGGGGGAGGGGAAAGAGCGGCGCCCCATAGAGATGAATGGGAAAATCTCCTCACTGCAAACACAGGTGATATAATTAGCTGCAGCTGCCCAGAGAAAATGGCAGTTGGAGCCTTAGCAACCAATAGGATTACTGCTTTCATTTTCACAGGGAGCAATGGTTGCTAGAGAAGCTGCCTCACAACATCCGCAGTACATGTATACAGGACCCCTACTCCATCTATACAGTACATGTATGCAGGACCCCCTACTCCATCTATACAGTACATGTATACAGGACCCCCTACTCCAGCTATACAGTACATATATATATATATATATATATATATATATATATATACAGGGCCCCCTACTCCATCTATACAGTACATGTATACAGGGCCCCCTACTCCATCTATACAGTACATGTATACAGGACCCCCTACTCCATCTATACAGTACATGTATATACAGGGCATTACAGGTATACCAAACTGTGACTGGGTAACACTGCCACACCAGACCTGACCAATACCGCCATACTGTGCTGGATAACACCACTATACCAGACCTGACCAATACCGCCATACTGTGACTGGATAACACTGTCATACCAGACCTGACCAATACCACCATACTGTGACTGGATAACACTGCCATACCAGACCTGACCAATACCGCCAAACTGTGACTGGGTAACACCGCCACACCAGACCTGACCAATACTGCCATACTGTGCTGGATAACACTGCCATACCAGAGCTGACCAATACCGCCATACTGTGACTGGATAACACTGCCACACCAGACCTGACCAATAATGCCATACTGTGACTGGATAACACCATCATATCAGACCTGACCAATACCACCATACTGTGACTGGGTAACACCGCCACACCAGACCTGACCAATAATGCCATACTGTGACTGGCTAACACCATCATATCAGACCTGACCAATACCGCCATACTGTGACTGGATAACACTGCTATACCAGACCTGACCAATACCGCCATACTGTCACTGGATAACACTGCCATACCAGACACGACCAATACTACCATACTGTGACTGGGTAACACTGTCATAACACACCTGACCAATACCACCATACTATGACTGGAAAAAACTGCTATACCAGACCTGACCAATACCGTCATACTGTAACTGAATAACACTGTCATACCACACCTGACCAATACCGCCATACTGTGACTGGTTAACAATATCATATCAGACCTGACCAATACCACCATACCGTGACTGGATAACACCGCCACACCAGACCTGACCAATACTACCATACTGTGACTGGGTAACACTGTCATAACACACCTGACCAATACCACCATACTATGACTGGAAAAAACTGCTATACCAGACCTGACCAATACCGCCATACTGTGACTGGATAACACTGCCATACCAGACCTGACCAATACCACCATACTATGACTGGATAACACTGCCATACTAGACCTGACCAATACTGCCATACTATGACTGGATAACACTGCCATAACAGACCTGACCAATACCGCCATACTATGACTGGATAACACTGCCATACCAGACCTGACCAATACCGCCATACTATGACTGGATAACACTGCCATACCAGACATGACCAATACTGCCATATTGTGACTGGATAACACTGCCATACCACACCTGACCAATACCGCCATACTGTGACTGGATAACACCACTATACCACACCTAACCAATACCGCCATACTGTGACTGAAGAACACCGCCAGACCTGACCAATACTGCCATACTGTGACTGGATAACACCGCCATACCAGACATGACCAATACCGACACACTGTGACTGAATAACACTGCCATACGGGTAAATAAGACCCTGCCGGTATACAGGACACTACAGGTATACAGGACCCCAAAACTATACACTACAGGTGCACGGGACCTCCACCAACTATATACTACAGGTATACAGGACCCCAAACTTTACACTACAGGTATACAGGACCCCAAAACTATACACTACAGGTATACAGAAACTCTACCAACTATATACTTTAGGTATTCAGGACCTCCACCAACTATATACTACAGGTATACAGGACCCCAAACTATACACTACAGGTATACAGGAAACCAAAACTATACACTACAAGTATACAGGAACTCCACAAACTATATACTACAGGTATATAGGACCCCAAACTATACACTACATGTATACAGCCCCCCCAACTATGCACTACAGATATGCGAGACCCCTAAAAACTATACATTGTGGGTATACAGAACCAATCCAACTATGCACTACAGGTATACACTAATTCCACTGATTGACTCAGATGAAACAATATCTTTAACTTGGCCTCCTGGGCACCTTAGAACAAATCTAATTAACACAGTGACACTTTAAACCCGGGCAGCGCCGGGTAAATTTTCTAGTCTATATCATAAAAATGAAAGTCTGTCTGTCTGTCCCATATAGACTTCCAAATGCCTGAACCGTTTGACCCCAAATTTGGCCCACAGATACATTGGGTGCCCAAGAAAGGTTTTAGCGAAGGTCCCGTCCCCGCCAGATGTACAGGAGGGGAGGGGGAGGGGAAAGAGAGGCGCCCCATAGAGATGAATGGGAAAATCTCCTCACTGCAAACACAGGTGATATAATTAGCTGCAGCAGACACGGCAGTTGGAGCCTTAGCAACCAATAGGATTACTGCTTTCATTTTCACAAGGAATTGTGGTTGCTAGGGAATCTGCCTCACAACACCCACAGTAATAACTGGTAGACCCCCTACTCCATTTATACAGTACATGTATACAGGACCCCCTACTCCATCTATACAGTACATGTATATACAGGGCCCCCTACTCCATCTCTACAGTAAATGTATACAGGACCCCCTACTCCATCTTTACAGTACATGTATACAGGACCCCCTACTCCATCTATACAGTACATGTGTACAGGGCCCCCTACTCCATCTATACAGTACATGTATACAGGACCCCCTACTCCATCTATACAGTACATGTATACAGGGCACCCTACTCCATCTATACAGTACATGTATACAGGACCGCCTACTCCATCTATACAGTACATGTATACAGGACCCCCTACTCCATCTATACAGTACATGTATATACAGGACCTCCTACTCCATCTATACAGTACATGTATATACAGGACCTCCTACTCCATCTATACAGTATATTTATACAGGACCCCCTACTCCATCTATACAGTACATGTATACAGGACCTCCTACTCCGTCTAGACAGTACATGTATATACAGAACCTCCTACTCCATCTATACAGTACATGTATATACAGGACCTCCTACTCCATCTATACAGTACATGTATACAGGACCCCCTACTCCATCTATACAGTACATGTATATACAGGACCCCCTACTCCATCTATACAGTACATGTATATAGAGGACCCCCTACTCCATCTATACAGTACAGGTATATACAGGGCCCCCTACTCCATCTATACAGTACATGTATATACAGGACCTCCTACTCCATCTATACAGTATATTTATACAGGAACCCCTACTCCATCTATACAGTACATGTATACAGGACCTCCTACTCCGTCTAGACAGTACATGTATATACAGAACCTCCTACTCCATCTATACAGTACATGTATATACAGGACCTCCTACTCCATCTATACAGTACATGTATACAGGACCCCCTACTCCATCTATACAGTACATGTATACAGGACCTCCTACTCCATCTATACAGGTATACAGGGCCCCCTACTCCATCTATACAGTACATGTATACAGGACCTCCTACTCCATCTATACAGGTATACAGGGCCTCCTACTCCATCTATACAGTACATGTATACAGGAGCCCCTACTCCATCTATACAGGTATACAGGGCAGTATTACCAGCTTCTGCTGCCCTAAGCACTAAACCTGAGGATGCCCCATCCTCACTCACCAATTAGCATCAGGATAGGTAGGTAATAGCTCCACACGTCACATTTAACACCGCCACACCAAGCCTGACCAATACAGCCATACTGTGACTGGATAACACTGCCACACCAGACCTGACCAATACCGCCATACTGTGACTGGATAACACCGCCATACCAGACCTGACCAATACCGCCATACTGTGACTGGATAACACCGCCATACCTGACCTGACCAATACTGCCATACTGTGACTGGATAACAACTCCATACCAGACCTGACCAATACCGCCATACTGTGGCTGGATAACACTGTCATATCAGACCTGACCAATACCACCATACTGTGACTGGATAACACTGCCATACAAGACCTGACCAATACCGCCATACTGTGACTGGATAACACTGTCATACCATACCAAATAAGACCGCCACACCAGACCTGACCAATACCGCCACATTGTGACTTGATAACACTGCCATACCACACCTGACCAATACCGCCATACTGTGATTGGATAATACCGCCATACCAGACCTTACCAATACCGCCATACTGTGAATGGATAACACTGCCATACCAGACCTGACCAATACTGCCATACTGTGACTGGATAACACCGCCATACCAGACCTGACCAATACCACCAAACTGTGACTGGATAACTCTGCCATACCAGACCTGACCAATACGGCCACACTGTGACTGGATGACACTGCCATACCACACCTGACCAATACGGCCACACTGTGACTGGATAACACTGCTATACCAGACCTGACCAATACCGCCATACTGTGACTTGATAACACCGCCATACCAGACCTGACCAATACCGCCATACTGTGACTGGATAACACCACCATACCAGACCTGACCAATACCGCCATACTGTGACTGGATAACACTGTCATATCAGACCTGACCAATACCGCCATACTGTGACTGGATAACACCGCCACACCAGACCTGACCAATACCACCATACTGTGACTGGATAACACTGCCATACCATACCTGACCAATACCGCCATACAGTGACTGGATAACACCGCTATACCAGACCTTACCAATACCGCCATACTGTGACTGTATGAATCTGCCATACCAGACAGCACCCTCTATACACACTGACACTTTATACCCGGGCAGCGCTTGGTACATTTTCTAGTACATAATAAGAGGCTTAAAACTGAAAATGTTTTTCCCCTCAAAAATAAACTGGGTGAAATAGTGGAGGGGGATGAGAAAAAGGCCAATCTCCTAAATATATTTATTTCTACTGTTTTCACAGGGGAGAATCCTATCACAAATGACAGAACTAGGTATCTAACACAACAATAAGGCAATGCCTAAAAACAATAAAATCCATAAACCACTAGGCCCAGGAGGCATCCATCCTAGAGTTTTGCAGCAATCATGTACTGTGTTAGACAGACCCTTATTCCTAATATTTGAAGATTCTATAGTGACAGGGATTGTTCCACATGAGCCACGCATAGGGGGTCAAAAAGTGATCCTTGAAACTACAGTATAGGCCTATAAGCCTAACATCTATAGTGGATATAGTATTTGGGGGTTTTGTAAGAGATGCTACATTGAAGTATCTAAATGAAAATAATCTTATAACGCAGCACCAGCATGGATTTCTGAGGGATTGGCCCTGTCAGACTAATCTTATCAGCTTCTATGAGGAGGTTAGTTATATACTGGAATAATTATAGTGCTTGAAAAGCTCTATATTGTAATCCGTATTCTTCTTCTTTTTCCGTTTCTTCTTCCAGCCATTTTTCTGCGCGTAATACAGCCCGAACTGCTTTGCGCACAGACTCCATTCAAACTGCGTTTTGAAGCCCTCGGCGGTGTGTGGTGTGCTATCTATTTTTTCGTTTCGATCGGATTTGTCGTTTTTAAGAAATTTACGTTTAAAGACCCCAAATTTCCCATAGAAAATAATGGCCCATTGCAAATAATGGCCACACTCTAACTGCTGACAGCCAATCACAGCACATATGCAAATAGCTGAAATATAGCAGCCAATAGGAACTCTAAGGTCTCGTCATGCATTGTATCACACCATCCACAGTCACATGTCCACTATTGGCCAATAGAAGATGTAATATATGGAAGGTCCTTAACCATTTTGTCTCCCTGACATGAGTAAGATTGTCATGGTAACCGAGCAATGGTCTTTACCATTATAAGTAGCAGAGGTCAGTCAGTAAAATAGCAGAGCTGAGGCAGCCATGCAGCAGGTACGGGATCCAAGCTGCTCTTAAAGGGACGGTACCCAAGCCGCTCTTAAAGGAACGGTACCCAAGTCGCTCTTAAAGGGACCCAAGCCGCTCTAAATGGGTCCCTTTAAGAGCGAACTAAGTACCTGTAAGAGCGACCCGGGTCCCTTTAAGAGCGACCTGGGTCCCTTGAGGGAGTAAATGGGTCCCTTTAAGAGGGAAATATGTCCCTTTAAGAGCGACCTGGGTCCCTTTAAGAGCGAAATGGGTCCCTTTAAGAGTGATCTGGGTCCCTTTAACCCCTTAGCGACCAATGACGTATCTGATACGTCATGGTGCCGCGGGGGGTGTTCAGAGCGGGGTCCCGCTGGGACCCCGCTCTGAACGGCGCTGATCCCGGCTGACACGTGCAGCCGGGTAGTGCCTCTGTTAGCCGGCGAGGGGCCCGTTGCCGCGCCGGCTAATTAAGCACTTCAATGCAGCTGTCAAACCTGACAGCTGCATTGAAGTGCTTTATGCACACTATCCCTGGTGTCTAGTGGGTCGGATCTCCACCCCCGCAATGCGATCGCGGGGGGGAGATCCGTTCTTCTGCCCGTGCCGGGCCTCAGCGTCGGAATGACGCTGATCCCGGCTCGGCAATAGATTGCTATGACCAATCTAATCGATCTTTGCTGTGTATATACACAGCATTGATCTCTATGAGAGATCAGTGCTATGTATATACAAGCCCCCCAGGGGGGCTTCTAGTGCATGTAAAAAAAAAGTAAAAAAGTGTTTTTATTAATAAAAAATCCCCTCCCCTAATAAAAGTCCAAATCACCCCCCTTTTCCCATTTTATAAATATAAATTAATAAATAAACAAATAAATAAACATATTTAGTATCGCCGCATGCGTAATTGCCCAAACTATTAATTAATCACATTCCTGATCTCGCACGGTAAACGGCGTCAGCGCAAAAAAATTCCAAAAAGCAAAATTGCGCATTTTTGGTCGCATCAAATCCAGAAAAAATGTAATAAAAAGTGATCAAAAAGTCGTATATGCACAATCAAGGTACCGATAGAAAGAACACATCATGGCGCCCCATAGACCAAAGGATAAAAGCGCTATAAGCCTGGGAATGGAGCGGTTTTAAGGAACGTGTATTTGTTAACAATGTTTTGATTTTTTTAAAAGCCATCAGATACAATAAAAGTTATAAATGTTATATATCGTTGTAATCGTAACGACTTGAGGAACATGCATAACAAGTCAGTTTTACCATAGGGCGAACGGCGTGAATGCAAAACTCCCCGAAATCAAAACAAATTAGTTTTTGTTTTCAATTTGACAGCGCAAATGATTTTTTTCCGGTTTCGCAGCATATTTTTTGGAAAAATAATGCCGGTCATTGCAAAGTACAATTGGTTTCGCAAAAAATAAGCGCTCATATAAGTCTCTCGGTGAAAAAATGCAAGCGCTATGGACTTTTAAACATAAAATGGAAAAAGCAAAAGCGCAAAAACGAAAATTGGCTTTGACCTTAAAGGGTTAAAGGAAAAATTTAGCTCTTAAAGAGACCCGTTTCGCTTGAACTGGGTCCCTTTAAGAGAGAAATATGTCCCTTTAAGAAAGAGTGACTTGGGTCCCTTTAAGAGCGACCTGAGTCCCTTTAAGAGCGACCTGGGTCCCTATAAGAGCGAAATATGTCCCTTTAAGAGCGACCTTGGTCCCTTTAAGAGTGAAATATGTCCCTTTAAGAGCAAAATGGGTCCCTTTAAGACTGACCTGGGTCCATTTAAGAGCGAAATATGTCCCTTTAAGAGCAAAATATGTCCCTTTAAGAGATAAATTGGTCCCTTTAAGAGTGACCTTGGTCCCTTTAAGAGCGACCTTGGTCCCTTTAAGAGCAACCTGGGTCCCTTGAGGGGGGAAATGGGTCCCTTTAAGAGCGAAATATGTCCCTTTAAGAGCGACCTGGGTCCCTTTAAGAGCGAAATGGGTCCCTTTAAGAGTGATCTGGGTCCCTTTAAAGGAAATATTTCACTCTCAAAGAGACCCATTTCGCTCTTAAAGAGCGACCTGGGTCCCTTTAAGAGTGAAATATGTCCCTTTAAAAGCAACCTGGGTCCCTTTAAGAGCGACCTGGGTCCCTATAAGAGCAAAATATGTCCCTTTAAGAGCGACCTTGGTCCCTTTAAGAGCGAAATATGTCCCTTTAAGGGCAAAATGGGTCCCTTTAAGAGCGAAATATGTCCCTTTAAGAGCGAAATATGTCCCTTTAAGAGCGAACTGGGTCCCTTTAAGAGCAACCTGGGTCCCTTTGAGAGAAATATGTCCCTTTAAGAGCAAAAATCGGTCCCTTTAAGAGCGACCTTGGTCCCTTTAAGAGCGACCTTGGTCCCTTTAAGAGGGAAATATGTCCCTTTAAGAGCGAAATATGTCCCTTTAAGAGCAAAATGGGTCCCTTAAAGAGCGACCTGGGTCCCTATAAGAGCAAAATATGTCCCATTAAGAGCGACCTTAGTCCCTTTAAGAGCGAAATATGTCCCTTTCAGGGCAAAATGGGTCCCTTTAATAGCGAAATATGTCCCTTTAAGAGCGAACTGGGTCCCTTTAAGAGCAACCTGGGTCCCTTTGAGAGAAATATGTCCCTTTAAGAGCAAAAATCGGTCCCTTTAAGAGCGACCTTGGTCCCTTTAAGAGCGACCTTGGTCCGTTTAAGAGCGAAATATGTCCCTTTAAGAGCAAAATGGGTCCCTTTAAAAGCGACCTTGGTCCCTTTAAGAGCGACCTGGGTTCCTTTAAGAGGAAAATATGTCCCTTTAAGAGAAAAATGGGTCCCTTTAAGAGCAACCTGGATTCCTTTAAGAGCAAAATATGTCCCTTTAAGAGCGACCTGGGTCCCTTTAAGAGCGACGTGGGTCCCTTTAAGAGCAAAATGGGTCCCTTTAAGAGCGAAAAATGTCCCTTTAAGAGCGAAATATGTCCCTTTAAGAGCAAATTCGATCCCTTTAAGAGCGACTTTGGTCCCTTTAAGGGCAAAATGGGTCCCTTTAAGAGCAACCTGGGTCTCTTTAAGAGCGACCTGTGTCCCTTTAAGAGCGACCTGGGTCCCTTTAAAAGCGAAATATGTCTCTTTAAGAGCAAAATGGGTCCCTTTAAGTGCAACCTGGGTCCCTGTAAGAGCAAAATATGTCCTTTTAAGAGCGACCTGGGTCCCTTTAAGAGCGACCTAGGTCCCTTTAAGAGCAAAATGGGTCCCTTTAAGAGCAAAATCGGTCCCTTTAAGAGCGAAATATGTCCCTTTAAGAGCAAAATGGGTCCCTTTAAGAGCCACATGGGTTCCTTTAAGAGCGAAATATGTCCCTTTAGGAGCAAAATCGGTCCCTTTAAGAGCGACCTTGGTCCCTTTAAGAGCAAAATAGGTCCCTTTAAGAGCGAAAAATGTCCCTTTAAGAGCGAAATATGTCCCTTTAAGAGCAAATTCGATCCCTTTAAGAGCGACTTTGGTCCCTTTAAGGGCAAAATGGGTGCCTTTAAGAGCAACCTGGGTCTCTTTAAGAGCGACCTGTGTCCCTTTAAGAGCGACCTGGGTCCCTTTAAAAGCGAAATATGTCTCTTTAAGAGCAAAATGGGTCCCTTTAAGAGCAACCTGGGTCCCTGTAAGAGCAAAATATGTCCTTTTAAGAGCGACCTGGGTCCCTTTAAGAGCGACCTAGGTCCCTTTAAGAGCAAAATGGGTCCCTTTAAGAGCAAAATCGGTCCCTTTAAGAGCGAAATATGTCCCTTTAAGAGCAAAATGGGTCCCTTTAAGAGCCACATGGGTTCCTTTAAGAGCGAAATATGTCCCTTTAAGAGCAAAATCGGTCCCTTTAAGAGCGACCTTGGTCCCTTTAAGAGCAAAATATGTCCCTTTAAGAGTGACCTGGGTCCCTTTAAGAGCGAAATATGTCCCTTTAAGGGGAAAATGGGTCCCTTTAGGAGCGACCTTGGTCCCTTTAAGAGCGAAATATGTCCCTTTAATGGCAAAATGGGTCCCTTTAAGAGCAACCTGGGTCCCTTTAAGAGCAACCTGTGTCCCTTTAAGAGCGAAATGGGTCCCTTTAAGAGCGAAATGTCCCTTTAAGAGCAAAATCGGTCCCTTTAAGAGCGACCTTTGTCCCTTTAAGAGCGACCTTGGTCCCTTTAAGAGCGACCTTGGTCCCTTTAAGAGCGAAATATGTCCCTTTAAGAGCAAAATGGGTCCCTTTAAGAGCGACCTGGGCCCCTTTAAGAGCGAAATGGGTCCGTTTAGGAGCGACCTGGGCCCCTATAAGAGTTACCTGGGCCCCTTTAAGAGCAAAATGGGTCCCTTTAAGAGTGAAATATGTCCCTTTTAGAGCGAAATATGTCCCTTTAAGAGCAAACTGGGTCCCTTTGAGAAATATGTCCCTTTAAGAGCAAAAATCGGACCCTTTAAGAGCGACCTTGGTCCCTTTAAGAGCGACCTTGGTCCCTTTAAGAGCAAAATATGTCCCTTTAAGAGCGACCTGGGTCCCTTTAAGAGCGAAATATGTCCCTTTAAGGGGAAAATGGGTCCCTTTAAGAGCGACCTTGGTCAGTTTAAGAGCGAAATATGTCCCTTTAAGGGCAAAATGGGTCCCTTTAAGAGCAACCTGGGTCCCATTAAGAGCGACCTGTGTCCCTTTAAGAGCGACCTGGGTCCCTGTCCCTTTAAGAGCAAAATCGGTCCCTTTAAGAGTGACCTTGGTCCCTTTAAGAGCGAAATATGTCCCTTTAAGAGATAAATCGGTCCCTTTAAGAGCGAACTTGGTCCCTTTAAGAGCGAAATATGTCCCTTTAAGAGCGAAATATGTCCCTTTAAGAGCAAAATGTGTCCCTTTAAGAGCAAAATGGGTCCCTTTAAGAGTGAAATATGTCCCTTAAAGAGATAAATCGGTCCCTTTAAGAGCGAACTTGGTCCCTTTAAGAGCGAAATATGTCCCTTTAAGGGCAAAATGGGTCCCTTTAAGAGCAACCTGGGTCCCTTTAAGAGCAACCTGTGTCCCTTTAAGAGCGAAATGGGTCCCTTTAAGAGCGAAATGTCCCTTTAAGAGCAAAATCGGTCCCTTTAAGAGCGACCTTGGTCCCTTTAAGAGCGACCTTGGTCCCTTTAAGAGCGACCTTGGTCCCTTTAAGAGCGAAATATGTCCCTTTAAGAGCGAAATATGTCCCTTTAAGAGCAAAATGGGTCCCTTTAAGAGCCACCTGGGTTCCTTTAAGAGCGAAATATGTCCCTTTAAGAGCAAAATCGGTCCCTTTAAGAGCGACCTTGGTCCCTTTAAGAGCAAAATATGTCCCTTTAAGAGTGACCTGGGTCCCTTTAAGAGCGAAATATGTCCCTTTAAGGGGAAAATGGGTCCCTTTAAGAGCGAACTTGGTCCCTTTAAGAGCGAAATATGTCCCTTTAAGGGCAAAATGGGTCCCTTTAAGAGCAACCTGGGTCCCTTTAAGAGCAACCTGTGTCCCTTTAAGAGCGAAATGGGTCCCTTTAAGAGCGAAATGTCCCTTTAAGAGCAAAATCGGTCCCTTTAAGAGCGACCTTGGTCCCTTTAAGAGCGACCTTGGTCCCTTTAAGAGCGAAATATGTCCCTTTAAGAGCGAAATATGTCCCTTTTAGAGCAAAATGGGTCCCTTTAAGAGCGACCTGGGCCCCTTTAAGAGCGAAATGGGTCCGTTTAGGAGCGACCTGGGCCCCTATAAGAGTTACCTGGGCCCCTTTAAGAGCAAAATGGGTCCCTTTAAGAGTGAAATATGTCCCTTAAAGAGATAAATCGGTCCCTTTAAGAGCGAACTTGGTCCCTTTAAGAGCGAAATATGTCCCTTTAAGAGCAAAATCGATCCCTTTAAGAGCGACTTTGGTCCCTTTAAGGGCAAAATGGGTCCCTTTAAGAGCAACCTGGGTCTCTTTAAGAGCGACCTGTGTCCCTTTAAGAGCGACCTGGGTCCCTTTAAAAGCGAAATATGTCTCTTTAAGAGCAAAATAAGTCCCTTTAAGAGCAACCTGGGTCCCTGTAAGAGCAAAATATGTCCCTTTAAGAGCGACCTGGGTCCCTTTAAGAGCGAAATATGTCCCTTTAAGAGCGACCTTGGTCCCTTTAAGAGTGAAATATGTCCCTTTAAGAGCAAAATGGGTCCCTTTAAGACTGACCTGGGTCCATTTAAGAGCGAAATATGTCCCTTTAAGAGCAAAATATGTCCCTTTAAGAGATAAATTGGTCCCTTTAAGAGTGACCTTGGTCCCTTTAAGAGCGACCTTGGTCCCTTTAAGAGCAACCTGGGTCCCTTGAGGGGGGAAATGGGTCCCTTTAAGAGCGAAATATGTCCCTTTAAGAGCGACCTGGGTCCCTTTAAGAGCGAAATGGGTCCCTTTAAGAGTGATCTGGGTCCCTTTAAAGGAAATATTTCACTCTCAAAGAGACCCATTTCGCTCTTAAAGAGCGACCTGGGTCCCTTTAAGAGTGAAATATGTCCCTTTAAAAGCAACCTGGGTCCCTTTAAGAGCGACCTGGGTCCCTATAAGAGCAAAATATGTCCCTTTAAGAGCGACCTTGGTCCCTTTAAGAGCGAAATATGTCCCTTTAAGGGCAAAATGGGTCCCTTTAAGAGCGAAATATGTCCCTTTAAGAGCGAAATATGTCCCTTTAAGAGCGAACTGGGTCCCTTTAAGAGCAACCTGGGTCCCTTTGAGATAAATATGTCCCTTTAAGAGCAAAAATCGGTCCCTTTAAGAGCGACCTTGGTCCCTTTAAGAGCGACCTTGGTCCCTTTAAGAGGGAAATATGTCCCTTTAAGAGCGAAATATGTCCCTTTAAGAGCAAAATGGGTCCCTTAAAGAGCGACCTGGGTCCCTATAAGAGCAAAATATGTCCCATTAAGAGCGACCTTAGTCCCTTTAAGAGCGAAATATGTCCCTTTCAGGGCAAAATGGGTCCCTTTAATAGCGAAATATGTCCCTTTAAGAGCGAACTGGGTCCCTTTAAGAGCAACCTGGGTCCCTTTGAGAGAAATATGTCCCTTTAAGAGCAAAAATCGGTCCCTTTAAGAGCGACCTTGGTCCCTTTAAGAGCGACCTTGGTCCGTTTAAGAGCGAAATATGTCCCTTTAAGAGCAAAATGGGTCCCTTTAACAGCGACCTTGGTCCCTTTAAGAGCGACCTGGGTTCCTTTAAGAGGAAAATATGTCCCTTTAAGAGAAAAATGGGTCCCTTTAAGAGCAACCTGGATTCCTTTAAGAGCAAAATATGTCCCTTTAAGAGCGACCTGGGTCCCTTTAAGAGCGACCTGGGTCCCTTTAAGAGCAAAATGGGTCCCTTTAAGAGCGAAAAATGTCCCTTTAAGAGCGAAATATGTCCCTTTAAGAGCAAATTCGATCCCTTTAAGAGCGACTTTGGTCCCTTTAAGGGCAAAATGGGTCCCTTTAAGAGCAACCTGGGTCTCTTTAAGAGCGACCTGTGTCCCTTTAAGAGCGACCTGGGTCCCTTTAAAAGCGAAATATGTCTCTTTAAGAGCAAAATGGGTCCCTTTAAGTGCAACCTGGGTCCCTGTAAGAGCAAAATATGTCCTTTTAAGAGCGACCTGGGTCCCTTTAAGAGCGACCTAGGTCCCTTTAAGAGCAAAATGGGTCCCTTTAAGAGCAAAATCGGTCCCTTTAAGAGCGAAATATGTCCCTTTAAGAGCAAAATGGGTCCCTTTAAGAGCCACATGGGTTCCTTTAAGAGCGAAATATGTCCCTTTAGGAGCAAAAATCGGTCCCTTTAAGAGCGACCTTGGTCCCTTTAAGAGCAAAATAGGTCCCTTTAAGAGCGAAAAATGTCCCTTTAAGAGCGAAATATGTCCCTTTAAGAGCAAATTCGATCCCTTTAAGAGCGACTTTGGTCCCTTTAAGGGCAAAATGGGTCCCTTTAAGAGCAACCTGGGTCTCTTTAAGAGCGACCTGTGTCCCTTTAAGAGCGACCTGGGTCCCTTTAAAAGCGAAATATGTCTCTTTAAGAGCAAAATGGGTCCCTTTAAGAGCAACCTGGGTCCCTGTAAGAGCAAAATATGTCCTTTTAAGAGCGACCTGGGTCCCTTTAAGAGCGACCTAGGTCCCTTTAAGAGCAAAATGGGTCCCTTTAAGAGCAAAATCGGTCCCTTTAAGAGCGAAATATGTCCCTTTAAGAGCAAAATGGGTCCCTTTAAGAGCCACATGGGTTCCTTTAAGAGCGAAATATGTCCCTTTAAGAGCAAAATCGGTCCCTTTAAGAGCGACCTTGGTCCCTTTAAGAGCAAAATATGTCCCTTTAAGAGTGACCTGGGTCCCTTTAAGAGCGAAATATGTCCCTTTAAGGGGAAAATGGGTCCCTTTAGGAGCGACCTTGGTCCCTTTAAGAGCGAAATATGTCCCTTTAATGGCAAAATGGGTCCCTTTAAGAGCAACCTGGGTCCCTTTAAGAGCAACCTGTGTCCCTTTAAGAGCGAAATGGGTCCCTTTAAGAGCGAAATGTCCCTTTAAGAGCAAAATCGGTCCCTTTAAGAGCGACCTTTGTCCCTTTAAGAGCGACCTTGGTCCCTTTAAGAGCGACCTTGGTCCCTTTAAGAGCGAAATATGTCCCTTTAAGAGCAAAATGGGTCCCTTTAAGAGCGAAATGGGACCCTTTAAGAGCGAAATGGGTCCGTTTAGGAGCGACCTGGGCCCCTATAAGAGTTACCTGGGCCCCTTTAAGAGCAAAATGGGTCCCTTTAAGAGTGAAATATGTCCCTTTTAGAGCGAAATATGTCCCTTTAAGAGCAAACTGGGTCCCTTTGAGAAATATGTCCCTTTAAGAGCAAAAATCGGACCCTTTAAGAGCGACCTTGGTCCCTTTAAGAGCGACCTTGGTCCCTTTAAGAGCAAAATATGTCCCTTTAAGAGCGACCTGGGTCCCTTTAAGAGCGAAATATGTCCCTTTAAGGGGAAAATGGGTCCCTTTAAGAGCGACCTTGGTCAGTTTAAGAGCGAAATATGTCCCTTTAAGGGCAAAATGGGTCCCTTTAAGAGCAACCTGGGTCCCTTTAAGAGCAACCTGTGTCCCTTTAAGAGCGAAATGGGTCCCTTTAAGAGCGAAATGTCCCTTTAAGAGCAAAATCGGTCCCTTTAAGAGTGACCTTGGTCCCTTTAAGAGCGAAATATGTCCCTTTAAGAGATAAATCGGTCCCTTTAAGAGCGAACTTGGTCCCTTTAAGAGCGAAATATGTCCCTTTAAGAGCGAAATATGTCCCTTTAAGAGCAAAATGTGTCCCTTTAAGAGCAAAATTGGTCCCTTTAAGAGTGAAATATGTCCCTTAAAGAGATAAATCGGTCCCTTTAAGAGCGAACTTGGTTCCTTTAAGAGCGAAATATGTCCCTTTAAGGGCAAAATGGGTCCCTTTAAGAGCAACCTGGGTCCCTTTAAGAGCAACCTGTGTCCCTTTAAGAGCGAAATGGGTCCCTTTAAGAGCGAAATGTCCCTTTAAGAGCAAAATCGGTCCCTTTAAGAGCGACCTTGGTCCCTTTAAGAGCGACCTTGGTCCCTTTAAGAGCGACCTTGGTCCCTTTAAGAGCGAAATATGTCCCTTTAAGAGCGAAATATGTCCCTTTAAGAGCAAAATGGGTCCCTTTAAGAGCCACCTGGGTTCCTTTAAGAGCGAAATATGTCCCTTTAAGAGCAAAATCGGTCCCTTTAAGAGCGACCTTGGTCCCTTTAAGAGCAAAATATGTCACTTTAAGAGTGACCTGGGTCCCTTTAAGAGCGAAATATGTCCCTTTAAGGGGAAAATGGGTCCCTTTAAGAGCGAACTTGGTCCCTTTAAGAGCGAAATATGTCCCTTTAAGGGCAAAATGGGTCCCTTTAAGAGCAACCTGGGTCCCTTTAAGAGCAACCTGTGTCCCTTTAAGAGCGAAATGGGTCCCTTTAAGAGCGAAATGTCCCTTTAAGAGCAAAATCGGTCCCTTTAAGAGCGACCTTGGTCCCTTTAAGAGCGACCTTGGTCCCTTTAAGAGCGAAATATGTCCCTTTAAGAGCGAAATATGTCCCTTTAAGAGCAAAATGGGTCCCTTTAAGAGCGACCTGGGCCCCTTTAAGAGCGAAATGGGTCCGTTTAGGAGCGACCTGGGCCCCTATAAGAGTTACCTGGGCCCCTTTAAGAGCAAAATGGGTCCCTTTAAGAGTGAAATATGTCCCTTAAAGAGATAAATCGGTCCCTTTAAGAGCGAACTTGGTCCCTTTAAGAGCGAAATATGTCCCTTTAAGAGCAAAATCGATCCCTTTAAGAGCGACTTTGGTCCCTTTAAGGGCAAAATGGGTCCCTTTAAGAGCAACCTGGGTCTCTTTAAGAGCGACCTGTGTCCCTTTAAGAGCGACCTGGGTCCCTTTAAAAGCGAAATATGTCTCTTTAAGAGCAAAATAAGTCCCTTTAAGAGCAACCTGGGTCCCTGTAAGAGCAAAATATGTCCCTTTAAGAGCGACCTGGGTCCCTTTAAGAGCGACCTGGGTCCCTTTAAGAGCAAAATGGGTCCCTTTAAGAGCAAAATCGGTCCCTTTAAGAGCGAAATATGTCCCTTTAAGAGCAAAATGGGTCCCTTTAAGAGCCACCTGGGTTCCTTTAAGAGCGAAATATGTCCCTTTAAGAGCAAAATCGGTCCCTTTAAGAGCGACCTTGGTCCCTTTAAGAGCAAAATATGTCCCTTTAAGAGTGACCTGGGTCCCTTTAAGAGCGAAATATGTCCCTTTAAGGGGAAAATGGGTCCCTTTAAGAGCGACCTTGGTCCCTTTAAGAGCGAAATATGTCCCTTTAAGGGCAAAATGGGTCCCTTTAAGAGCAACCTGGGTCCCTTTAAGAGCAACCTGTGTCCCTTTAAGAGCGAAATGGGTCCCTTTAAGAGCGAAATGTCCCTTTAAGAGCAAAATCGGTCCCTTTAAGAGCGACCTTGGTCCCTTTAAGAGCAACCTGGGTCCCTTTAAGAGCAACCTGTGTCCCTTTAAGAGCGAAATGGGTCCCTTTAAGAGTGAAATATGTCCCTTAAAGAGATAAATCGGTCCCTTTAAGAGCGAACTTGGTCCCTTTAAGAGCGAAATATGTCCCTTTAAGAGCAAAATCGATCCCTTTAAGAGCGACTTTGGTCCCTTTAAGGGCAAAATGGGTCCCTTTAAGAGCAACCTGGGTCTCTTTAAGAGCGACCTGTGTCCCTTTAAGAGCGACCTGGGTCCCTTTAAAAGCGAAATATGTCTCTTTAAGAGCAAAATAAGTCCCTTTAAGAGCAACCTGGGTCCCTGTAAGAGCAAAATATGTCCCTTTAAGAGCGACCTGGGTCCCTTTAAGAGCGACCTGGGTCCCTTTAAGAGCAAAATGGGTCCCTTTAAGAGCAAAATCGGTCCCTTTAAGAGCGAAATATGTCCCTTTAAGAGCAAAATGGGTCCCTTTAAGAGCCACCTGGGTTCCTTTAAGAGCGAAATATGTCCCTTTAAGAGCAAAATCGGTCCCTTTAAGAGCGACCTTGGTCCCTTTAAGAGCAAAATATGTCCCTTTAAGAGTGACCTGGGTCCCTTTAAGAGCGAAATATGTCCCTTTAAGGGGAAAATGGGTCCCTTTAAGAGCGACCTTGGTCCCTTTAAGAGCGAAATATGTCCCTTTAAGGGCAAAATGGGTCCCTTTAAGAGCAACCTGGGTCCCTTTAAGAGCAACCTGTGTCCCTTTAAGAGCGAAATGGGTCCCTTTAAGAGCGAAATGTCCCTTTAAGAGCAAAATCGGTCCCTTTAAGAGCGACCTTGGTCCCTTTAAAAGCGACCTTGGTCCCTTTAAGAGCAACCTTGGTCCCTTTAAGAGCGAAATATGTCCCTTTAAGAGCGAAATATGTCCCTTTAAGAGCAAAATGGGTCCCTTTAAGAGCGACCTAGGCCCCTTTAAGAGCGAAATGGGTCCGTTTAGGAGCGACCTGGGCCCCTATAAGAGTCACCTGGGTCCCTTTAAGAGTGAAATATGTCCCTTTTAGAGCGAAATATGTCCCTTTAAGAGCAAACTGGGTCCCTTTGAGAAATATGTCCCTTTAAGAGCAAAAATCGGACCCTTTAAGAGCGACCTTGGTCCCTTTAAGAGCGACCTTGGTCACTTTAAGAGCGAAATATGTCCCTTTAAGAGCAAAATCGGTCCCTTTAAGAGCGACCTGGGTCCCTTTAAGAGCGAAATATGTCCCTTTAAGAGCAAAATCGGTCCCTTTAAGAGCGACCTTGGTCCCTTTAAGAGCAAAATATGTCCCTTTAAGAGCGACCTGGGTCCCTTTAAGAGCGAAATATGTCCCTTTAACCCCTTAAGGACAGAGCTTGAAATGGCCTTAATGACAGAGACAAATTTTATGAATATGACCTGTGTCACTTTATTCATTAATAACTTCGGGATGCTTTTACCTATCCGGCTGATTCTGAGATTGTTTTCTCGTGACATATTGTACTTCACATTTCTGGTAAATTGGAGTCGATACTCATAATGAATCTTTATGAAAAAAAACCCAAATAATGTGAAAAAATGTGAAAAACTGCATTTTTCCAACTTTGAAACTTTTTCGCGTATACAGAAATTGGCTATACCACATAAATTATATATTAAATAGCATTAGCAACATGTCTACTTTATGTTGGCGGCATTTATTAAACGATTTTTCATTTTTTTTAGACGATAGGAAGCTTAAAACATTAGCAGCAAATTTCCAAATTTTCAGTAAAATTTCAAAATCAGATATTTTTAGGGACCTGTTCAGGTTTAAAGTGTATTTGAGGGGCCTGTATGTTAGAAAGCCCCACAAAGCACCCCATTTCAGAAACTGCACCCCCCACACTCTGCAAAAGCATATCCAGAAAGTGTTTTAACCCTTTAGGGGAGTCACAGAAATAAAAGCTAAGTGTGTAAGAAATTTGAAAATTTTAATTTTCTGTGCAGAGATTTTATTGTAATCCAATATTTTTCATAATTATAAACCTATTACCAGAGAAATGCACCCCAATAATTATTGCCCCGTTTCTGCAGTTTATAGAAATACCCCATATGTGGCCCTATTGCGCTATTTGACGCAACCACAAGCCTCAGATACAAAGGAGCGCCTAGTGAATTTCAATGACTCCGTTATATTTGGTCATTTCTGACTGTACCACTTCAGGTTGGCAGAGGCTCTGGGGTGCGAAAACCTAAAAAACACCCCTAAAGGGACACCATTTAGAAAACTACACCCCTCAAGGAATGTAACAAGGGGTGCAGTGAGCATTTGGACCCCACAGGTGCTTCACAGATTTTCCGAACAATATGGCGTGAAAAAAGAAAATTTTTTTTTTTTACACTAAAATGTTGTTCTAGCCTTCAATTTTTCATTTTCTTAAAGGGATAAGAGGAAAAAAAAGACACAAAATGTGTAGCGCAGTTTCTCCCGAGTACGGAAATACCCCACATGTAGCGATAAAGTGCCAAGGGGGCGCAGGACGAGCCTCCAAAGGGAAGGAGCGCCAATTGGCTTTTGGAAGCTGAATTTCACTGGAAAGGATTTCAAGGGCCATGTCGCATTTACAGAGCCCTCGTGCTGCCAAGACACTGGAAACCCCCCACAAGTGACCCCATTCTGGAAACTACACCCCTCAAGGAATCTAACAAGGGGCACAGTGAGCATATGGACCCCACTGGTGACGGGCACAAATGTGGAACAATGTGACGTAAAAGTAAAAAATTTAATTTTTTCACTTTCATGGCACAAATGTGCCCGTCATCAAGGGGTGCATATCCTCACTGCACCCCTTGTTAGATTCCCTGAGGGGTGCAGTTTCCAGAATGGGGTCACTTGTGGGGGGTTTCCAGTGTTTTGGCAGCACGAGGGCTCTATAAATGCGACATGGCTTTCATCATCCATTCTAGCCAAATCCAACCTCCAAAATCCAAATGGCGCTCCTTCCCTTCGGAGGCTTGCCCTGCGCCCACATGGCGCTTTATGTCCAGATGTGAGGTATTTACAGACTCGGGGGAAATTGCTCTACACATATTGTGTGTTTTTTTCTCTTTTAACCCCTTGTGAAAATGATAAATTCAAGGCTAAACCAACATTATAGTGTAAAAAATGTAATATTTCATTTTCACGCCACATTGTTCCATATTTGTGCCAGTCACCAGTGGGGTCCATATGCTCACTACACCCCTTGTTACATTCCCTGAGGGGTGCAGTTTCCATAATGGGGTCACTTGTGGGGGGTTTCAACTGTCTTGGCAACACAGAGGCCTTTTAAATGCAACATGGCCACTCGAAATCCATTCCATTCAAATCCAGCCTTCAAAAACGAAATGGCGCTCCTTCCCTTCGGAGGCTTACCCTGCACCCGCATGGCGCTTTATGTCCACATGTGGGGTATTTCCGTACTCAGGGGAAATTTCTCTACACATTTATTGTTTTTTTTAATCTTTTAGCCCCTTGTGAAAATGAAAAAATCATGACAAGATTAATGATTTAGAGTAAAAACTTTACAAAAATTACACTAAATGTTGGTCTAGCCTTGATTTTTTCCATTTCCACAAGGGGTTAAAAAAGAAAATGAACACAAAACGTGTAGGGTAGTTTCCCCTGAGTACGAAAATACCCCACATGTGGGCATAATGTGCCATATGGGCACAGGGCAAGCCACCAAAGGGACAGAGCGCCATTTAGAGGCTGGAATGGAGGATGGAGGCCATGTCGCAATTACAAAGCTCCTGTGCTGCCAGGACAGTAGAAACCCCCCACAAGTGACCCCATTCTGGAAACTACACCCCATAAGGAATCTAACAAGGGGTGCAGTGAGGATATGGACCCCACTGGTGACAGTCACTTACGTAGAACATATGCCGAGAAAATAAAAAATACCATTTTTTTTTCATTTTCACGTCCCAAATGTGGCCGTCACCAGGGGGCCATATCCCCGCTGCCCCCCTTGTTAGATTCCTTATGGGGTGTAGTTTCCAGAATGGGGTCACTTGTGGGGGGTTTCTACTGTCCTGGCCGCACAGAGGCTTTGTAATTGCATCATGGCATCCTCTAATGGGAATGGCGGCCATACCTACTTAGCTGGGGAAAAGGGACAATTCTAATTTATTTGGGGGTATTAGGCCAATTATTAGTTTATAAGGTTGAAAATGACAGGTGTCCATCAAATTCAACCTGTGTTGATCCAGAGGAAGGCAAAAAACCCTTGTGAGGCAGACGACAGTAGCCTCATCACAGGGGAAAAATTCCTTCCCGACTCCATAATGGCGATCAGAATAATCCCTGGATCAACATGACCACTGAAATAGGAATAAGGGACAGAATTTAGATAATGTAGAACCCCAGTGACGTGTGGTGCACCTTGGAGCGATCCTGTATGCAGAGGCCGGGGGGATCAGGACAGGCGTCACACTGGAAAATGGTGTCCTTCCTGATCCCCCTGTTACGCCACACTCTGCACTTCTTCTGGGGTCTCCCTTTCTCCAGTGTGGGGGACGTCACCTGGAAAATGTTGTCCTGGTGCGATACGGGGTCCTTCATATCCAGAAGCGCTGGGGCCGCTATATGGCTACTAAATATTAGGGCGCTATTACTACTTCTGATATGTTCGGATCATGCCGCAAGCTACAGTAGCTCGGGCAGCGAGGGACCAGAAGAGGGGGTGCTGGTATAAAAGTTATCCCCGTACAGGTGGTGACCTTTATCCAGCAGTGGGAAGATCAGTTCCCGGATGATCTTCCCACTTGTTCCGAGGATGGGGGGGGGGGAGGGGGCATCTGGGGCTGGATTCGGGTGTCCCTTCCTACATACACTCTAAGGGTACGTGCACACTGCGGAATCGCGACAGATAACCCTTCGTGCATTCCGCAGTTGGCGGACTGATGCAGGCGCACGTCTCCGTCCGTGTCATAGACTCCATTCTATGCACGGGCAGATTCCGCTCTCCGTCCAACGTGTTCATTCTTTGGATGGACGACGGAATCCGCCTGTGCATAACATGGAGTCTATGACACGGGTAGAGACATGCGCCCGCATCAGTCCGCCGGCGGGTGCCAGCTGCGGAATGCACAAAGGGTTATCCTTCGCCATTCCGCAGTGTGCACGTACCCTAAATCTGTAAGAGTACCCTGAGGTACGCTCACAGAGTTTGGAGAATTTCACGCCATACCATGATCTCTTATTGGGACGGTACTGGCGGAAAAGACGTGTCTGGGAGGCAGTGTACGCTACGCTACCCCCCAGACATGTCATTGGAGGATGAGGATGAATGGAGGAAAGAAGGATCCCCCCCATTCATCCTCACTGGCTGTTTCGGTGTCGGAGGCAATAATAACGTATCCCTCTGACGCCGAAAACACCCTGGGGGCCATCTTTATACGGGGATTGGTATATGGGGTATGTAGTGGTGTAGTGTCAAACTTTATTCAATGTAGTGTGGTGTAATGTAGTGTTTTTTACGTGTTTTTTTTACAGTAAGTATAAAAAAAAAACCTACGCCAACAAAGGAGTTGCTGATAAATGCCGCACTTATGTGCGGCACTTATCAGCAGACCGTGGCAGTAGAATATAGAAAAAAACCACCCTACGCCAAAAAGGAGGAGTTGCTGATTAGCAGCGCACTTTCGTGCGATGCTGATCAACACTCAGCGGCGATAGGGTGCGGAAAATAGAAAAAAAAAAATTGGGGAAAAAAAAAAAAAAATTTCTACATTCTGAACATCCCTATAGTGGGATATGTGTATTACACATATCAGCTGGTAGAGGGCAGCAGAGCGCAAATTCCGGAAAATGACGAGGCTGGAGCCGAAAATAGCCGAGAGAAGACGACGGGGATCGCCGGAAAGACCCGAAGACCGAACGGAAAGATGGAGGACGCCGCGAACCCGGAAGACGCCGATCAGGAGCCCGGGACAGGTGAGTAATGTACAAATACCTGCTCTGGACCCCTCGGCTACCTAGCTGAGGGGTCCAGGGCAGGTATTTACTATTTTCTGGGACTCTGATCGCCGTGCCACCGGCCCGATCGCCGTGAACGGCCGGGCGGCCGTTCACGGCGATCGGACCGGTGGCAGGCGATCACTATTACTTTTTACAGTAATGGCGGTCGGTGCCGTTCTCGGACAGCACCGACCGCCATTTTTTTCCGGCTCATCGGGTCGCTGATGACCCGGAAAGGTTCCGATCGCCGCTATTGGCTGATCTGAATTGATCAGCCTATAGCGGCGATCGTAAGCACGGGGGGTGTTAACCACCCCCCGTGCCGTGAAGCTACGATGGCCTGCTATGATTTATAGCAGGCCATCTTCCCCGACCGCTGTGTGTGAACACGCAGCGATCGGGGAAACATCGGGCGTAAGTACCAGGGCGCGAGGGCATAAGTTTACGCCCGATGTCGTTAAGGGGTTAAGGGGAAAACGGGTCCCTTTAAGAGCGACCTTGGTCAGTTTAAGAGCGAAATATGTCCCTTTAAGGGCAAAATGGGTCCCTTTAAGAGCAACCTGGGTCCCTTTAAGAGCAACCTGTGTCCCTTTAAGAGCGAAATGGGTCCCTTTAAGAGCGAAATGTCCCTTTAAGAGCAAAATCGGTCCCTTTAAGAGCGACCTTGGTCCCTTTAAGAGCGAAATATGTCCCTTTAAGAGCTAAATGTGTCCCTTTAAGAGCAAAATGGGTCCCTTTAAGAGTGAAATATGTCCCTTTAAGAGATAAATCGGTCCCTTTAAGAGCGACCTTGGTCCCTTTAAGAGCGAAATATGTCCCTTTAAGAGCGAAATATGTCCCTTTAAGAGCAAAATGGGTCCCTTTAAGAGCGACCTGGGCCCCTTTAAGAGCGAAATGGGTCCGTTTAGGAGCGACCTGGGCCCCTATAAGCATTACCTGGGCCCCTTTAAGAGCAAAATAGGTCCCTTTAAGAGCAAAATATGTCCCTTTTAGAGCGAAATATGTCCCTTTAAGAGCAAACTGGGTCCCTTTGAGAGAAATATGTCCCTTTAAGAGCAAAAATCGGTCCCTTTAAGAGCGACATTGGTCCCTTTAAGAGCAAAATATGTCCCTTTAAGAGTGACCTGGGTCCCTTTAAGAGCGAAATATGTCCCTTTAAGGGGAAAATGGGTCCCTTTAAGAGCGACCTTGGTCCCTTTAAGAGCGAAATATGTCCCTTTAAGGGCAAAATGGGTCCCTTTAAGAGCAACCTGGGTCCCTTTAAGAGCAACCTGTGTCCCTTTAAGTGCGAAATGGGTCCCTTTAAGAGCGAAATGTCCCTTTAAGAGCAAAATCGGTCCCTTTAAAAGCGACCTTGGTCCCTTTAAGAGCGACCTTGGTCTCTTTAAGAGCAACCTTCGTCCCTTTAAGAGTGAAATATGTCCCTTTAAGAGCGAAATATGTCCCTTTAAGAGCAAAATGGGTCCCTTTAAGAGCGACCTGGGCCCCTTTAAGAGCGAAATGGGTCCGTTTAGGAGCGACCTGGGCCCCTATAAGAGTTACCTGGGCCCCTTTAAGAGCAAAATGGGTCCCTTTAAGAGTGAAATATGTCCCTTTTAGAGCGAAATATGTCCCTTTAAGAGCAAACTGGGTCCCTTTGAGAAATATGTCTCTTTAAGAGCGAAAATCGGACCCTTTAAGAGCGACCTTGGTCCCTTTAAGAGCGACCTTGGTCCCTTTAAGAGCGAAATATGTCCCTTTAAGAGCAAAATCGGTCCCTTTAAGAGCGACCTGGGTCCCTTTAAGAGCAAATATGTCCCTTTAAGAGCAAAATCGGTCCCTTTAAGAGCGACCTTGGTCCCTTTAAGAGCAAAATATGTCCCTTTAAGAGCGACCTGGGTCCCTTTAAGAGCGAAATATGTCCCTTTAAGGGGAACATGGGTCCCTTTAAGAGCGACCTTGGTCACTTTAAGAGCGAAATATGTCCCTTTAAGGGCAAAATGGGTCCCTTTAAGAGCAACCTGGGTCCCTTTAAGAGCAACCTGTGTCCCTTTAAGAGCGAAATGGGTCCCTTTAAGAGCGAAATGTCCCTTTAAGAGCAAAATCGGTCCCTTTAAGAGCGACCTTGGTCCCTTTAAGAGCGAAATATGTCCCTTTAAGAGATAAATCGGTCCCTTTAAGAGCGAACTTGGTCCCTTTAAGAGCGAAATATGTCCCTTTAAGAGCAAAATATGTCCCTTTAAGAGCAAAATGGGTCCCTTTAAGAGCGACCTGGGCCCCTTTAAGAGCGAAATGGGTCCGTTTAAGAGCGACCTGGGCCCCTATAAGAGTTACCTGGGCCCCTTTAAGAGCAAAATGGGTCCCTTTAAGAGCGAAATATGTCCCTTTTAGAGCGAAATATGTCCCTTTTAGAGCGAAATATGTCCCTTTAAGAGCAAACTGGGTCCCTTTGAGAGAAATATGTCCCTTTAAGAGCAAAAATCGGTCCCTTTAAGAGCGACCTTGGTCCCTTTAAGAGCAAAATATGTCCCTTTAAGAGTGACCTGGGTCCCTTTAAGAGCGAAAAATGTCCCTTTAAGGGGAAAATGGGTCCCTTTAAGAGCGACCTTGGTCCCTTTAAGAGCGAAATATGTCCCTTTTAGAGCGAAATATGTCCCTTTAAGAGCAAACTGGGTCCCTTTGAGAGAAATATGTCCCTTTAAGAGCAAAAATCGGTCCCTTTAAGAGCGACCTTGGTCCCTTTAAGAGTGAAATATGTCCCTTTTAGAGCGAAATATGTCCCTTTAAGAGCAAACTGGGTCCCTTTGAGAAATATGTCCCTTTAAGAGCAGAAATCGGACCCTTTAAGAGCGACCTTGGTCCCTTTAAGAGCGACCTTGGTCCCTTTAAGAGCGAAATATGTCCCTTTAAGAGCAAAATCGGTCCCTTTAAGAGCGACCTGGGTCCCTTTAAGAGCGAAATATGTCCCTTTAAGAGCAAAATATGTCCCTTTAAGAGCGACCTGGGTCCCTTTAAGAGCGAAATATGTCCCTTTAAGGGGAAAATGGGTCCCTTTAACCCTTTAAGGACATGGCCCATTTTCGTTTTTACGTTTTCGGTTTTTCCTCCTTGTGTTTAAAAGGTCATAGCACTTGCATTTTTCCACCTAGAAACCCACATGACCCCTTATTTTTTGCGTCACTAATTGTACTTTGCAATTACAGGCTGAATTTTTGCATAAAGTACACTGCGAAACCAGAAAAAAATTCGAAGTGTGGTGAAATTGAAAAAAAAAACGCATTTCTTTTATTTGGGGGAAATGTGTTTTTACGCCATTCACCCTGGGGTAAAACTGACTTGTTATGCATGTTCCTCAAGTCGTTACGATTAAAACGATATATAACATGTATAACTTACATTGTATCTGATGGCCTGTAAAAAATTCAAACCGTTGTTAACCAATATACGTTCCTTAAAATCGCTCCATTCCCAGGCTTATAGCGCTTTTATCCTTTGGTCTATGGGGCTGTGCGAGGTGTCATTTTTTGCGCCATGATTTGATCTTTCTATCGGTACCTTGATTGCCCATATACGTCTTTTTGATCGCTTTTTATTAAATTTTTTCTGGATTTGATGCGACCAAAAATGCGCAATTTTGCACTTTGGGATTTTTTTGCGCTGACGCCGTTTACCGTACGAGATCAGGAATGTGATTAATTAATAGTTCGTGCGATTACGCACGCGGCGATAGCAAACATGTTTATTTATTTATTTATTTGTTTACTTTTATTTAAACCTGGGAAAAGGGGGGTGATTCAGACTTTTATTAGGGGAGGGGGCTTTTTACTATTAACAACACTTTTTTTTTTTTTTTTTACACATATACTAGAAGCCCCCCTGGGGGACTTCTAGTATATACACTTGGATCTCTCATTGAGATCTCTGCAGCATAGATATGCTGCAGAGATCCATGAGATCGGCACTCGTTTGCTTTCGGCTGCTGCAGCCTAAAACTAACGAGTGCCGAGCCGAGGACGGCGCCATCTTGGACGCGTCCCCGGCCGGCATCAGTAACGGAGATCGCTCCTCCGGGACAAGGTCCCGGAGGAGCGATCTCCCCCACTAGACACCAGGGAAACGTTGCCTCCGGTAATCGGAGGCAGCTGTCAACTTTGACAGCTGCCTCCGATTAGCTAATTAGCGGGCACGGCGATCAGACCGTGCCCGCTAATAGCAGCGGTCCCGGGCTACTTGCGGCACCCGGGATCGCGGCACTTCAAAGCGGGGCCGCCGCGCGGCCCCGCTTTGAAGTGCAAGTGAGGACATAGGACGTACCGGTACGTCCTATGTCCTTAAGAGGTTAAGAGCGACCTTGGTCAGTTTAAGAGCGAAATATGTCCCTTTAAGGGCAAAATGGGTCCCTTTAAGAGCAACCTGGGTCCCTTTAAGAGCGAAATATGTCCGTTTAAGAGCAAAATCGGTCCCTTTAAGAGCGACCTTGGTCCCTTTAAGAGCAAAATATGTCCCTTTAAGAGCTACCTGGGTCCTTTTAAGAGCGAAATATGTCCCTTTAAGAGCTAAATGTGTCCCTTTAAGAGCAAAATGGGTCCCTTTAAGAGCGAAATATGTCCCTTTAAGAGATAAATCGGTCCCTTTAAGAGCGAAATATGTCCCTTTAAGAGCAAAATGGGTCCCTTAAAGAGCGACCTGGGCCCCTTTAAGAGCGAAATGGGTCCGTTTAGGAGCGACCTGGGCCCCTATAAGAGTTGGTATCAAAAAACCAAGGGATATTCACAGCTCCCTAAAACGTATATTAATTTATTGGTACAACTTAAAAAAAGGCAAAAACATTAAAATCGCGCCGACGCGTTGCGGAGGAGACCCTCCTTAATCATGGCCATGATTAAGGAGGGTCTCCTCCGCAACGCGTCGGCGCGATTTTAATGTTTTTGCCTTTTTTTAAGTTGTACCAATAAATTAATATACGTTTTAGGGAGCTGTGAATATCCCTTGGTTTTTTGATACCATCCATACGGGTGACGGCCCGCAACATTATTTTCCACGCGCTCCTGGCTCCTGGGGAACTGCATGACATTATAACCACGTATTGCCAAACGGGGTGAGCTGAAGCCTCCTTTCTCTATTATACTCCCTATAAGAGTTACCTGGGCCCCTTTAAGAGCAAAATGGGTCCCTTTAAGAGCGAAATATGTCCCTTTTAGAGCAAAATATGTCCCTTTAAGAGCAAAATCGGTCCCTTTAAGAGCGACCTTGGTCCCTTTAAGAGCGAAATATGTCCCTTTAAGAGCGAAATATGTCCCTTTAAGAGCAAAATGGGTCCCTTTAAGAGCGACCTGGGCCCCTTTAAGAGCGAAATGGGTTCGTTTAGGAGCGACCTGGGCCCCTATAAGAGTTACCTGGGCCCCTTTAAGAGCAAAATGGGTCCCTTTAAGAGCGAAATATGTCCCTTTTAGAGCGAAATATGTCCCTTTAAGAGCAAACTGGGTCCCTTTGAGAAATATGTCCCTTTAAGAGCAAAAATCGGACCCTTTAAGAGCGACCTTGGTCCCTTTAAGAGCGACCTTGGTCCCTTTAAGAGTGAAATATGTCCCTTTAAGAGCAAAATGGGTCCCTTTAAGAGCAACCTGGGTCCCTGTAAGAGCAAAATATGTCCCTTTAAGAGCGACCTGGGTGCCTTTAAAAGCGACCTGGGTCCCTTTAAGAGCAAAATGGGTCCCTTTAAGAGCAAAATCGGTCCCTTTAAGAGCGAAATATGTCCCTTTAAGAGCAAAATGGGTCCCTTTAAAAGCAACCTGGGTTCCTTTAAGAGCAAAATCGGTCCCTATAAGAGCGACCTGGGTCTCTTTAAGAGCGAAATATGTCCGTTTAAGAGCAAAATCGGTCCCTTTAAGAGCGAAATATGTCCCTTTAAGAGCTAAATGTGTCCCTTTAAGAGCAAAATGGGTCCCTTTAAGAGCGAAATATGTCCCTTTAAGAGCTAAATGTGTCCCTTTAAGAGCAAAATGGGTCCCTTTAAGAGCGAAATATGTCCCTTTAAGAGATAAATCGGTCCCTTTAAGAGCGAAATATGTCCTTTTAAGAGCAAAATCAGTCCCTTTAAGAGCGACCTTGGTCCCTTTAAGAGCAAAATATGTCCCTTTAAGGGCAAAATGGGTCCCTTTAAGAGCGAAATATGTCCCTTTAAGAGCAACCTGGGTCCCTTTAAGAGCAAAATGGGTCCCTTTAAGAGCGAAATATGTCCCTTTTAGAGCGAAATATGTCCCTTTTAGAGCGAAATATGTCCCTTTAAGAGCAAAATGGGTCCCTTTAAGAGCGACCTTGGTCCCTTTAAGAGCGAAATATGTCCCTTTAAGAGCAAAATGGGTCCCTTTAAGAGCAACCTGGGTCCCTTTAAGAGCAACCTGGGTCCCTTTAAGAACGACCTCTGTCCCTTTAAGAGCAAAATATGTCCCTTTAAGAGCAAAATGGGTCCCTTTAAGAGCAACCTGGGTCCCTTTAAGAGCAAAATATGTCCCTTTAAGAGCGACCTGGGTCCCTTTAAGAGCAAAATGGGTCCCTTTAAGAGCGAAATATGTCCCTTTAAGAGCAAAATCAGTCCCTTTAAGAGCAAAATATGTCCCTTTAAGGGGTCCCTTTAAGAGCAACCTGGGTCCCTTTAAGAGCGACCTGGGTCCCTTTAAGAGCGAAATATGTCCCTTTAAGAGCAAAATGGGTCCCTTTAAGAGCAAAATATGTTCCTTTAAGAGCAACCTTGGTCCCTTTAAGAGCAAAATGGGTCCCTTTAAGAGCGACCTGGGTCCCTTTAAGAGCGAAATATGTCCCTTTAAGAGCTGAATCGGTCCATTTAAGAGCGACCTTGGTCCCTTTAAGAGCGAAATATGTCCCTTTAAGAGCGACCTGGGTCCCTTTAAGAGCGAAATATGTCCCTTTAAGAGCGAAATATGTCCCTTTAAGAGCAAAATCGGTCCCTTTAAGAGCGAAATATGTCCCTTCAAGAGCGAAATGTGTCCCTTTAAGAGCAAAATGGGTCCCTTTAAAAGCGAAATATGTCCCTTTAAGAGATAAATCGGTCCCTTTAAGAGCGACCTTGGTCCCTTTAAGAGCGAAATATGTCCCTTTAAGAGCGAAATATGTCCCTTTAAGAGCAAAATGGGTGGCTTTAAGAGCGACCTGGGTCCCTTTAAGAGCGAAATGGGTACCTTTAAGAGCGACCTGGGTGCCTTTAAGAGCGAAATAGGTCCCGTTAAGAGCTAAATGGGTCCCTTTAAGAGCGACCTGGGTACCTTTAAGAGCGACCTGGGTCCCTTTATGAGCGAAATGATTCCCTTTAAAGAGCGACCTGGGTCCCTTTAAGAGCGAAATATGTCCCTTTAAGAGCTGAATCGGTCCCTTTAAGAGCGACCTTGGTCCCTTTAAGAGCGAAATATGTCCCTTTAAGAGCGACCTGGGTCCCTTTAAGAGCGAAATATGTCCCTTTAAGAGCAAAATATGTCCTTTTAAGAGCAAAATCGGTCCCTTTAAGAGCGAAATATGTCCCTTCAAGAGCGAAATGTGTCCCTTTAAGAGCGAAATATGTCCCTTTAAGAGATAAATCGGTCCCTTTAAAAGCGACCTTGGTCCCTTTAAGAGCGAAATATGTCCCTTTAAGAGCGAAATATGTCCCTTTAAGAGCAAAATGGGTGGCTTTAAGAGCAACCTGGGTCCCTTTAACCTCTTAAGGACATAGGACGTACCGGTACGTCCTATGTCCTCACTTGCACTTCAAAGCGGGGCCGCGCGGCGGCCCCGCTTTGAAGTGCCGCGATCCCGGGTGCCGCGAGTAGCCCGGGACCGCTGCTATTAGCGGGCACGGTCTGATCGCCGTGCCCGCTAATTAGCTAATCGGAGGCAGCTGTCAAAGTTGACAGCTGCCTCCGATTACCGGAGGCAACGTTTCCCTGGTGTCTAGTGGGGGAGATCGCTCCTCCGGGACCTTGTCCCGGAGGAGCGATCTCCGTTACTGATGCCGGCCGGGGACGCGTCCAAGATGGCGCCGTCCTCGGCTCGGCACTCGTTAGTTTTCGGCTGCAGCAGCCGAAAGCAAACGAGTGCCGATCTCATGGATCTCTGCAGCATATCTATGCTGCAGAGATCTCAATGAGAGATCCAAGTGTATATACTAGAAGTCCCCCATGGGGGCTTCTAGTATATGTGTAAAAAAAAAAAAAAAAAGTGTTGTTAATAGTAAAAAGCCCCCTCCCCTAATAAAAGTCTGAATCACCCCCCTTTTCTAAGGTTTTAAATAAAAGTAAACAAATAAATAAATAAATAAATAAACATGTTTGCTATCGCCGCGTGCGTAATCGCCCGAACTATTAATTAATCACATTCCTGATCTCGTACGGTAAACGGCGTCAGCGCAAAAAAATCCCAAAGTGCAAAATTGCGCATTTTTGGTCGCATCAAATCCAGAAAAAATTTAATAAAAAGCGATCAAAAAGACGTATATGGGCAATCAAGGTACCGATAGAAAGATCAAATCATGGCGCAAAAAATGACACCTCGCACAGCCCCATAGACCAAAGGATAAAAGCGCTATAAGCCTGGGAATGGAGCGATTTTAAGGAACGTATATTGGTTAACAACGGTTTGAATTTTTTACAGGTCATCAGATACAATATAAGTTATACATGTTATATATCGTTTTAATCGTAACGACTTGAGGAACATGCATAACAAGTCAGTTTTACCCCAGGGTGAATGGCGTAAAAACACATTTCCCCCAAATAAAAGAAATGCGTTTTTTTTTTCAATTTCACCACACTTCGAATTTTTTTCTGGTTTCGCAGTGTACTTTATGCAAAAATTCAGCCTGTAATTGCAAAGTAGAATTAGTGACGCAAAAAATAAGGGCTCATGTGGGTTTCTAGGTGGAAAAATGCAAGTGCTATGACCTTTTAAACACAAGGAGGAAAAACCGAAAACGTAAAAACGAAAATGGGCCATGTCCTTAAAGGGTTAAGAGCGAAATGGGTACCTTTAAGAGCGACCTGGGTCCCTTTAAGAGCGAAATAGGTCCCTTTAAGAGCTAAATGGGTCCCTTTAAGAGCGACCTGGGTACCTTTAAGAGCGACCTGGGTCCCTTTATGAGCGAAATATGTCCCTTTAAGAGCAAAATGGGTCCCTTTAAGAGCAAAATATGTCCCTTTAAGAGCAACCTGGGTCCCTTTAAGAGCAAAATGGGTCCCTTAAAGAGCGAAATATGTCCCTTTAAGAGCTGAATCGGTCCCTTTAAGAGCGACCTTGGTCCCTTTAAGAGCGAAATATGTCCCTTTAAGAGCGACCTGGGTCCCTTTAAGAGCGAAATATGTCCCTTTAAGAGCAAAATCGGTCCCTTTAAGAGCGACCTTGGTCCGTTTAAGAGCGAAATATGTCCCTTCAAGAGCGAAATGTGTCCCTTTAAGAGCAAAATGGGTCCCTTTAAGAGCGAAATATGTCCCTTTAAGAGATAAATCGGTCCCTTTAAGAGCGACCTTGGTCCCTTTAAGAGCGAAATATGTCCCTTTAAGAGCGAAATATGTCCATTTAAGAGCGAAATATGTCCCTTTAAGAGCAAAATGGGTGCCTTTAAGAGCGACCTGGGTCCCTTTAAGAGCGAAATGGGTACCTTTAAGAGCGACCTGGGTCCCTTTAAGAGCGAAATAGGTCCCTTTAAGAGCTAAATGGGTCCCTTTAAGAGCGACCTGGGTACCTTTAAGAGCGACCTGGGTCCCTTTATGAGCTAAATGATTTCCTTTAAAGAGCGACCTGGGTCCCTTTAAGAGCGACCTGGGTCCCTTTAAGGGACCCAGGTTGCTCTTAAAGGGATCCAAGTCGCTCTTAAAGGGATCCATGTAGCTCTTAAAGGGATCCATGTAGCTCTTAAAGGGACAGGACCCAAGTCACTCTTAAAGGGACCCAAGTCGCTCTTAAAGGTACCGGACCCAAGTCACTCTTATAGGGACGGGAGCCATGTCGCTCTTAAAGGAATGGGATCCAAGTTTCTCTTAAAGGAAAGTCACTGGTAAAGGGGCGCTCTTTTCAAGCACTATGTATTTTCCTGGAAATGCAAATCTAGTTATACTTATAATCCCACCTGGACATACAATGATAACTCAATCTATATCCCCAAAAGGTATTAGTCCAGATAAACCTCAAAACATCACACCTCTACATAAATTTGTATACTGAAAAAACACTGAGGCTAGTTCCCATAAAAAACATGTACTTTATTAGTAAAATAATACACAAACACTAAAAAACAACAAAGAAACAGACCAGGATGAAAAGTGGCAGTGTGCAAAAAATGGCATGTATTACAAAAGATGACATGTACAAAAAAGTAATTCATGGGGAGATAGATTCATAAATCTCACAATATTGGGTATGGTTAACTACCTATCTCACTGCGCCCCTACAAGGAGTCTTCGTACCGGTCTCCCAATACACATATATGATCTCAAATAAATATTAACAGAACTCACCCATTATGATGTAAACTAATGCCACCGCTACCAGATCCCCCTAACGCACGTTTTCGCGTCTATCGCTTCCTCAGGAGGGCGTGACTTAACTGATATTTCGGCCTGCTATTTATATGGTGCCCATGGATGACGTCGGCGCCGGTCACTGGGTCATGTGGGTATCGCATCACTTCCGATTCCGGCTACTCAACGCTGGAACCCATATCCGCTGTGGGACCCGCACAGTTATATACTGGACCTGGGAGAGGCTGTGGACATTGTGTATCTAGACTTTTCAAAGGCATTTAATACTGTGCTGCAGGAAAAGTGGGGGAAAATTGAGGATGCTTGGATGAGGAGCAAATATATCTAAATGGGTAAGTAACTGGCTGAGTTATAAGAAACAGAGGTTGGTCATTGATGGAAAATTTTGGGGCCTTTTTTTTATTTTTTTTTTAAGCCATTATACCATGTCACAGAGGCATTGTAGTGCCAAAATATTTGGGTAAGTCAAGTTGACGTTTCCATCTGTACCATTCTGGGGGACATGTGACACCCTGATAATTTTTTATTTAATTTTTTATGAGGTGGTACGAATAAAAAACACAACTTAGAAGCTATTTTTCATCATTTTTTTGCTATACGTTACATATGACATGTTATCTTTATTCGTCAGGTCAGTACAATTACAGTGATATCCATTTTATATAGCTTTTGGTATAGTTTATGGCATTTATACTATAAAAACTGTTTGTGTCTTGCATATTGTAAGAGCAGTAATATTTTTATTTTTTCGCCAATGGAGTTATGTGAGGGCTTTTTTTTTTTGCGCCATAAGCTGACGTTTTTAGTGGTACACCTTTTGGGTACATGTGATGTTTTCATTCTATGTGATTGTGATTGTTTTTTTCTATATTTTTTAGGGGGCAGGATTAAGAAAAAAAAATTCGGTTTGTTTTTTACTTTTTTTTACGGGTTATAGACGGGTCATTACAGATGTGGCAATACCAAATATATTATATATTAAATATAAAATATGTATTTTATTCATAGGGGATTATTTATAAAGGGGGGTGGGGAATGTGTATATTTATTTATTTTTTAATTATTTATTTATTTATTTAATTTATGTAACATATTTATTTATTTATCTATTTATTTATGTATTTATGGTACATTTAGGAACATCTATAATACATTACAGCACATAATCTGTGCTGTAATGTATTATAAAGTGAATGAGCTGTCAGAACTCTGACAGCTCATTCAAACGATCAGACCCCTGCCTCAGTGCAGGGGCCTGATCATTATATACCATAGCAGCCCAGACGCATTAAGCAGCATCTGGGTTGCTATGGTAACCACCATGGAGCTTCGCGAACGCTGCGGGGGGGGGGGGGGGAGGGGGTCGGAGGGAGCCGATCTACCTCCGGATTCCCCATAGACGCTGCGGTCCCATGGACCACGAAGACTATGGGGTAAACTGCCCAGGGGGCAGCGCGACTCCCTCCGGGCCGAGGCAGTAGGAGGAGGCTGTGGGACACAGCCTCCTCCTGCTGCCCGATCGCCGCTAGGGGCAACGGGGGGAGGCAGGGAAGGCATGACTACCATGTTGCAGAAACTACCTGCTTTACATGATGTTCCGGGAACATCATTTTGCGGCAAGGGGTTAAAGAAACCCTAATAACCCCCACCATAAAAATTTAAAATACCCCCTTGCCAATTATAAATATTCAAAATATGTAAAATAAATAAACATATTATATATCCTAGTGTGTGGAATTGTCCAATATATAAAAATATAACATTACTGTTCCCGTAATGTGATACCACCAAAAACTAGAGATCATGGCACAAAAAATGACACCCCAACCAGCCCTGTAGGTGGAAAAATCAAAGTGATATGGCTCTTAGAAGGCGGGGAGGAACATTGCATTAATTTGACCCGGGCATCAATGGGCTCGGTCATGGAGGGGTTAAAAATAAACATAAATTCTGGTATGCACAAATTTTATATGCTTTTCATGCTACTCTGGATAGAAGTAAATTATATGTACAGTAAGTTCGCACAAGGTGTTAAAGTGTATACTAAAGGAGAGGAAAGTCCTTACTAAAATATACAGTAGGATGATGACATCAGAAAATCCACACTTGACCAAAGCGAGAAACAGGGAAAAATCAAAAGGGCAAATCTCAGATATGTCTTGGAATTTATGTATCACAAACCTGAGTCAGGCTCTAGCTGCATGTCTCATGGGCTTATTCAGATAAATTTTTATTTTTGCTTTATTTGGATTTAAAGATACAGTGGTACCTCGGTTCTCAAAGTTAATTGGTTCCGGAAGACAGTTTGAGAACCAATATGTTTTAGAACCGAGCAGTGTCTTCCCATAGGGAAAAATGTAAATGTGTTTAATTGGTTCCAGCAACCACCAATAATTAGCTACGCTACTCATTTATTACATTGAAAAGTGCCTAGTTTAATCACAGTACATTACAGAACAGCACTATACTGTGCAGTACATTATACACAAGAAACATTCAACAAAACCAGCAATTATAGTACAGTAGTCACTAACTCCTCACTCATCCTTTACTGTATAGTGCCCCCCCCCCCCCAACACTGTAACAGAAGGGAGATGGTGGTGCCCTGACTGTACTACTACTGTTCTGTATATACACTGCAACAATCTTATACAGTGCTGTACTGTTTGTGAAACCTCACCAGTGCTAAACTCACCAGGTATAGCCCACCATCTACGTTCGCAAAAACGTTCAGATACCGAGTACTTCAAGACTGGGTGCCCAAAAAGTGTTTGAGAACCGAGCAAGAGTTTGAGAACCAAAGCAAACTTTCCTTAAAATTACAGTTTGAGTTCCAAGCAGTTTGAGAACCGAGGTACCAGTGTATAAGGAATTGTAATATGTATGTGCTTTGTATGTTGTGATATATTGTGTTTTGTCACTATATAATTGTGATAAAAATAACATTTATATTTAAAAAATAAACATGCTTTATTTCACATGCCCTGTTAATTTAAATTTTGAAAGTTAAAACGACAGTGACACTTTAAGTACTTTATACCCTAGATGAAACTGCAACACAAATTTAATAAAGGAGTTAGCCACTTTAAAATAAAAATGTCTAGTTTACAGTATTGGTAGGTTTACATCACTTACTGACATTAGCTCCCTGTGTACCTTATAGAGCTAAAATGAGACTCACCTCCTCCAGGCTGTGCTATTCTGCTCTGTGGTGACTCTGCCAATAAGATGTCCAGCAAGGAGGAGCATGTGACCATGCCCCACCCCCAGTGTCCCCCACTGAGCCTGTATATGCATATAGAGGGCACTGGTGGCGGGGTGGGGCATTGTCACATGCTCCTCCATACTCAGCCATTTTATGGACAGACTCGCCACAGATTAGGACAGCTTAGCACAGGGAAGTCTGATTTTAGTTTTATGAGGTACACAGGGAGCTGCTGTCAGTAAGTGCTGTGAGAACACCTACTGTACTTACACTGTACACTTAATAATATTACTTAAAACCTTCAATTTGAATTATCAACAATGCTACTTTCACTGAGCAGACTTCGATGTAGAAAACGGGTCAGGTCTAAATTCACCAATCAATGTAACATGGATTATGTTTACAGACTGTGTAGTCACAAGTGAACCTAGGACCCCAGCACTAAAACCACAAGTGCTAAAGGAGAATTAAACTGCTTAAATAAGAGACAACTTACTCACTCATAAGAGGAAATTCAATACAGCATTATTTAACCCCTTAGCGTCCCATGACGTACCTGGTGCGTCATGATGGCGAAAGGGGAGTTCAGAGAGGGGTCCGCCGGGATCCGACTGTGAATGATGCCGCTCCCGGCTGCTATCTGCAGCCGGGGAGCGCCTCTATGAGCTGTCGCGGTTCCCGTTGCAACGCCGGCTAATTAAGCATTTAAATGCAGCTGTCAAACCTGACAGCTTCATATAAGTGTTGTGCTCCCGGTCTCCCTGTTGTGTAGTGGGACGGATTTCCCCCCCCCCCCCCCCGCGCGATGCGATCATGGAGGGAAGATCCGTCGCAATAAAGCTGATCCCGACTCGGCAATACATTGCTGTGGTCTGCAGCAGGCCAGAGCAATGTATCACAGATCTAATGGATCATTGCTGTGAATATACTCTCTATGAGAGATCTATGCTGTGTATATAGAAGTCCCCCAGGGGGACTTCTAATTGAAGTAAAAAAAAAAAAAGTAAAAATATTTTTTATTAATAAAAAATCCCCTCCCCTAACAAAAGTCTAAATCACCCCCCTTTTCCCATTTTATAAAAGAAAGAAATAAATAAACATATTTGGTATCACCTGAACTATTAAATTATCACATTCCTGATCTCACACTGTAAACGGCGTAAGCGCCCAAAAAAATCCAAAGTGCAAAATTGCGCATTTTTGGTTGCATCAAATCCAGAAAAAATGTAATAAAAAGCGATCTAAAAGTTGCATATACGTAAACAAGGTACCGATAGACAGTACAGATCATGGCGCAAAAAATTACACCTCATTCAGCTCCGTAGACAAAAAAATAAATGCGTTATAAGGCTGGGAATAGAACACTTTTAAACACATTTACATTTACATTTTTTAAAAGCCGTCAAATAAAATAAAAATTATACAAGTTGCATATCATTGTAATCGTACTGATGTGAAGAACATAGATAACACGAAACTCCCGGAAACAAAAAAAAAATCCTTTTTTTAAAAATTTGACAGCGCAAATGATTTTTTTCTGGTTTTGCAACATTTTTTATGGGAAAATAAAGTCTGTCATTGCAAAGTACAATTGGTTTCGCGAAAAATAAGGGCTCATATGGGTCTCTAGGTGAAAAAAGCGCAAAAACTAAAATTGGCTTTGACCTTAAGGGGTTAATAGGATGTTGGAACATAGGGCTTTCCCAGACTCCTGAATGTTAAGTCTACTGAGCTATGCAAAACAGATTAGCCTTTCAAGAGTTTGGGAAAGCTACAGTAGCTCACATGTTGATGCTACAATAACACTAACAACTGTTACCACTGTAGATCATGGGCAGATGAAAGAACAATAACTAAAAACAACTGTACAGAAGTATTAGCAGAAAATGGTGATGGCTTAAGAAAAATGTCTATTCTATATTGTATAAATATCTATTTTCTAATAACTGTGTGATTGAGGAATAGTAATGTCTTACCTTCTGCAGCTGCTGTCAGGTCTCTTGCTGCAGACAACAGAGATAAGACAGCCGGATAGAAATCCTTCTTGAGAATAAGTGCCTCCAGGCGCAAGAAGTAGCTAAAAGAAGAATGTAATAAAATATGTCAATTATTATTGTTTATAATATATAGATATATATATTTATAAGAACATTTACGGTATTCACTCATGTTACAATTTAATAAGTAATAGACATGACACAATGACTATTTGTAAACGCTATGGTATAGAAATGTATTTCTGGTAGGTTAATAAACACACTATAATCTTTATTTTTTTAATCAAAATCTGTCCATCAGGCTAGGAATCATAATGTATAGTGCGGGATATTTATCAAGGATGCATCCTTGGAGCCAGGGAGAAGGCGCAGATTCTTTCACTCTGGCGTACGCTAATCATAATCCCTGCTTGCTTGAAGGGCAGGCAGACTGAGAGGAAGAGGGTGTTGGTTGGGGCCTAAGGTGGAAAGGAGGAGAGGCTGCCTCCAAAACCAGATTTATTATGATTTAAGCAGTTGTAAATGATGATACAAATCTGTGCGATCATGATACAAATTTACACCAGTCTTGATGTCCCCCATTGTCAATAAAATTGCCTAATTCATCTGGACTCATACTGGAACATTCAGAAAGATTTCTTTAGTATTAGTCAACTTTCGGGCAAAAACACAATTTCATTTAGTGGGGAAATAACTTTTTCATACACTGCCAGATCTTTCAGGTTTCGGGCCGTTGATAGACAACATTGAGTTTCAGCTCCCTCCAAAGATTTTCTATTGGGTTCAGGTCTGGACACTAGCTAGGCCAATCCAGGACCTTGAAATGCTTCTTACAGAGCTGCTCCTTAGTTGTCCTGGCTCTATGTTTTGGGTCATTGTTGTGTTGGAAGACCCAGCTACAACCCATGTTCAATGCTTAGGGAAGGTGGTTGTTGGCCAAAATTTTGTCGCTCCACTCATTCTCCCTTTAATACGGTGCAGTTGTCCTGTAACCCACAAAGTATGATGTTTCAACCCCTATGCTTTATGGTTGGCACTGTGTTTTTATGGTTGTATCCTCCAAACACAGCAAGTGGAGTTGATACCATCAGGGGCGTAACTAGAATTGGCTGGGCCGCATAGCAAACTTTTGATTGGGCCCCCAAACTGACCACTAAACCGTCAAGTGTAGTAAAAACTACATAACTGCAAGCGCTGGTCAGGAGTACTTGCAGTTAAAGGGACATTTGCAAAATCCCATAGGCCAGCTTGGCCAATGGGTACTGCAAATGATGATGGCTCAGGGGGTCCAGTGTATTGCAGGAGCAGGCCATGGGGCCCCCTGATGCAGCGGGCCCCATAGCAACTGCTATGGCAGCTATAGTGGAAGTTATGCCCCTGTATACCATAAAGTTTTATTTTTATCTTATCTGACCACATGAACTTCTTCCATGCCTCCTCTGGATCATTGGCGAACTTTATTTCAATGATTTTTTATAGATTTTTTTTTTCACAACAAAAACAGTATGATTTAGAACATGTAATCATTCTCTTAACTCCTAGACGACCTAGGACGTACCGGTACACCCTGGAAGTCTGTGCCCAAACGACCCTGGGTGTACTGGTATGTCCTGACCTAAGAAGTGCGCTCCGGAGCGGAGTGCGCTTCATAGGAGGTCAGGGCCGGCTGCAGTGAGCAGCCGGTACCTCACCGTTAATGACAGGCTGCAGCAATCGCGCCAGCAATCGCACTGCAGCGTGTCATTAACCCCTTAAACGCTGTGATCGCTGTATCGGACTGCGAAAAGTCTCTTACCTTCCTTTGTGCGGTTCGATCGGCTTTTGGGACTTAAAATGTGTTTAAAAAAAAGTTCAAATCATTATTACAATATCCCAAAGCCCCTTCCCCAATAAAAGTTTAGATCACCCCCCCTTTCCCATTATATAAATAAAACATATAAAAATAAATAAATAAACATATACCGTAGTGTGCGTAATTGTCCGATCTATTAAAATATAACAAGCGTCATCACTACCAGCGAACAGCGTAAACGAACAGAGCAAAATAATTGCCAGGATTACCCATTTCTTGTATAAATATACATATATATATATATATACACACAAATACACTATATATATATATATATATATATATATATATATATATATATATATATAAAAAATTATAAAAAGTGATCAAAACTTCTGATCTTAACAAATATGGTATTAATAAAAGCTAGAGATCGTGGCGGAAAAAATTACACCCCATACAGCCCCATGGGTGAAAAAATAAAAACGTTATAAGCGTCACAATAGGCCCATTTTATTATAGTGCTTGAAAAGCACTATATTGTAATCCGTATTCTTCTTCTTCTTCTTCCAGCCATTTTTCTGCGCGTAATACAGCCCGAACCGCTTTGTGCACACACTCCGTTCAAACTGCGTTTCGAAGCCCTCGGCGGTGTGTGGTGTGCTATCTATTTATCGTTTCGATCGGATTTGTCGTTTTTAAGAAATTTACGTTAAACGACCCCAAATTTCCCATAGAAAATAATGGCCCATTGCAAATAATGGCCACACTCTAACCGCTAACAGCCAATCACAGCACATATGCAAATAGCTGAAATATAGCAGCCAATAGGAACTCTAAGGTCTCGTCATGCAATGTATCACACCATCCACAGTCACATGTCCACTATTGGCCAATAGAAGATGTAATATATGGAAGGTCCTTAACGATTTTGTCTCCCCGACATGAGTAAGATTGTCATGGTAACCGAGCAATGATCTTTACCATTATAAGTACTCAGATCGCTCTTAAAGGGACCCAGGTCACCCATAAAGGAACGCAAGTCGCTCTTAAAGGGACCCAAGTCTCTCTTAAAGGGACGGGAGCCATGTCGCTCTTAAAGGGACCCAAGTTGCTCTTAAAGGGACGGGAGCCATGTCGCTCTTAAAGGGACCCAAGTCGTTCTTAAAGGTACCCAAGTCGCTCTTAAAGTGGCGGGACCCAAGTCGCTCTTAAAGGGACGGGACCCAAGTCGCTCTTAAAGGGTCCCATGTAGCTCTTAAAGGGATCCAAGTCACTCTTAAAGGGACGGGACACTCCAAAAGGTATGGGACCCATGTCGCTCTTAAAGAGACCCATGTCGCTAGAGCGACCTGGGTCATTTTAAGAGCGTCCCGGGTCCCTTTTAAGAGCAACCTGGGTCCTTTTAAGAGCGAAATATGTCCCTTCAAGAGCGACCAAGGTCCCTTTAAGAGCGAAATTGGTCCCTTTAAGAGCAACCTGGGTCTCTTCTAGAGCAAAATATGTCCCTTTAAGAGCGACCTGGGTCCCTTTAAGAGCAAAATATGTTCCTTTAAGAGCGACCTGGGTCCCTTTAAGAGCGAAATTGGTCCCTTTAAGAGCGAAATTGGTCCCTTTAAGAGTGAAATTGGTCCATTTAAGAGCGACCTGGGTCCCTTTAAGAGCGAAATATGTCCCTTTAAGAGCGAAATATATCCCTTTAAGAGCAACCTGGGTCCCTTTAAGAGCGAAATATGTCGCTTTAAGAGCAAAATGGGTCCTTTTAAGCGCAACCTGGGTCCCTTTAAGAGTGAAATGGGTCCCTTTAAGAGCAAAATGGGTCCCTTTAAGAGCGATCTGGGTCCCTTTAAGAGCAAAATGGGTCCCTTTAAGAGCAAAATGGGTCCCTTTAAGAGCGAAATGGGTCCATTTAAGAGCGACCTGGGTCCCTTTAAGAGCGAAATATGTCCCTTTAAGAGCAAAATATGTCCCTTTAAGAGCAAAATTGGTCCCTTTAAGAGCAAAATTGGTCCCTTTAAGAGCGACCTGGGTCCCTTTAAGAGCAAAATATGTTCCTTTAAGAGCGACCTGGGTCCCTTTAAGAGCGAAATTGGTCCCTTTAAGAGCGAAATTGGTCCCTTTAAGAGTGAAATTGGTCCATTTAAGAGCGACCTGGGTCCCTTTAAGAGCGAAATATGTCCCTTTAAGAGCGAAATATATCCCTTTAAGAGCAACCTGGGTCCCTTTAAGAGCGAAATATGTCACTTTAAGAGCAAAATGGGTCCTTTTAAGAGCAACCTGGGTCCCTTTAAGAGTGAAATGGGTCCCTTTAAGAGCAAAATGGGTCCCTTTAAGAGCGATCTGGGTCCCTTTAAGAGCAAAATGGGTCCCTTTAAGAGCAAAATGGGTCCCTTTAAGAGCGAAATGGGTCCATTTAAGAGCGACCTGGGTCCCTTTAAGAGCGAAATATGTCCCTTTAAGAGCAAAATATGTCCCTTTAAGAGCAAAATTGGTCCCTTTAAGAGCAAAATTGGTCCCTTTAAGAGCGACCTGGGTCCCTTTAAGAGCAAAATGGGTCCCTTTAAGAGCGACCTGGGTCCCTTTAACCCTTTAAGGACATGGCCCATTTTCGTTTTTACGTTTTCGGTTTTTCCTCCTTGTGTTTAAAAGGTCATAGCACTTGCATTTTTCCACCTAGAAACCCACATGACCCCTTATTTTTTGCTTCACTAATTGTACTTTGCAATTACAGGCTGAATTTTTGCATAAAGTACACTGCGAAACCAGAAAAAAATTCAAAGTGTGGTGAAATTGAAAAAAAAAACGCATTTCTTTTATTTGGGGGAAATGTGTTTTTACGCCATTCGCCCTGTGGTAAAACTGACTTGTTATGCATGTTCCTCAAGTCGTTACGATTAAAACGATATATAACATGTATAACTTATATTGTATCTGATGGCCTGTAAAAAATTCAAACCGTTGTTAACCAATATACGTTCCTTAAAATCGCTCCATTCCCAGGCTTATAGCGCTTTTATCCTTTGGTCTATGGGGCTGTGTCAGGTGTAATTTTTTGCGCCATGATGTGTTCTTTCTATCGGTACCTTGATTGCGCATATACGACTTTTTGATCGCTTTATATTACATTTTTTCTGGATTTGATGCGACCAAAAATGCGCAATTTTGCACTTTGGGATTTTTTTGCGCTGACGCCGTTTACCGTACGAGATCAGGAATGTGATTAATTAATAGTTCGGGCGATTACGCACGCGGCGATAGCAAACATGTTTATTTATTTATTTATTTGTTTACTTTTATTTAAAACCTGGGAAAAGGGGGGTGATTCAGACTTTTATTAGGGGAGGGGGCTTTTTACTATTAACAACACTTTTTTTTTTTTTTTTTACACATATACTAGAAGCCCCCCTGGGGGACTTCTAGTATATACACTTTGATCTCTCATTGAGATCTCTGCAGCATAGATATGCTGCAGAGATCCATGAGATCGGCACTCGTTTGCTTTCGGCTGCTGCAGCCGAAAACGAACGAGTGCCGAGCCGAGGACGGCGCCATCTTGGACGCGTCCCCGGCCGGCATCAGTAACGGAGATCGCTCCTCCGGGACCTTGTCTCCCCCACTAGACACCAGGGAAACGTTGCCTCCGGTAATCGGAGGCAGCTGTCAACTTTGACAGCTGCCTCCGATTAGCTAATTAGCGGGCACGGCGATCAGACCGTGCCCGCTAATAGCGGCGGTCCCGGGCTACACGCGGCACCCGGGATCGCGGCACTTCAAAGCGGGGCCGCCGCGCGGCCCCGCTTTGAAGTGCAAGTGAGGACATAGGACGTACCGGTACGTCCTATGTCCTTAAGAGGTTAAGAGCGACCTGGGTCCCTTTAAGAGCAAAATGGGTCCCTTTAAGAGCGATCTGGGTCCCTTTAAGAGCGATCTGGGTCCCTTTAAGAGCGAAATGGGTCCCTTTAAGAGCAAAATGGGTCCCTTTAAGAGCGACCTGGGTCCCTTTAAGAGCAAAATATGTCCCTATAAGAGCAAAATATGTCCCTTTAAGAGTGAAATATGTCCCTTTAAGAGCAAAATGGGTTCTTTTAAGAGCGACCTGGGTCCCTTTAAGAGTGAAATGGGTCCCTTTAAGCGCGAAATGGGTCCCTTTAAGAGCGAAATGGGTCCCTTTAAAAGCGACCTGGGTCCCTTTAAGAGCAAAATATGTCCAAGTCACTCTTAAAGGGACGGGACCCAAGTTGCTCTTAAACGGACGGGACACTCCAAAAGGCTAGAGCGACCTGGGTCCCTTTAAGAGCGTCCCGGGTCCCTTTTAAGAGCAACCTGGGTCCTTTTAAGAGCGAAATATGTCCCTTCAAGAGCGACCAAGGTCCCTTTAAGAGCGAAATTGGTCCCTTTAAGAGCAACCTGGGTCCCTTCTAGAGCAAAATATGTTCCTTTAAGAGCGACCTGGGTCCCTTTAAGAGCGAAATTGGTCCCTTTAAGAGCGAAATTGGTCCCTTTAAGAGTGAAATTGGTCCCTTTAAGAGCGAAATTGGTCCCTTTAAGAGTGAAATTGGTCCATTTAAGAGCGACCTGGGTCCCTTTAAGAGCGAAATATGTCCCTTTAAGAGCGAAATATATCCCTTTAAGAGCAACCTGGGTCCCTTTAAGAGGTAAATATGTCGCTTTAAGAGCAAAATGGGTCCTTTTAAGAGCAACCTGGGTCCTTTTAAGAGTGAAATGGGTCCCTTTAAGAGCAAAATGGGTCCCTTTAAGAGCGATCTGGGTCCATTTAAGAGCGACCTGGGTCCCTTTAAGAGCGAAATATATCCCTTTAAGAGCAAAATATGTCCCTTTAAGAGCAAAATTGGTCCCTTTAAGAGCGACCTGGGTCCCTTTAAGAGCAAAATGGGTCCCTTTAAGAGCGACCTGGGTCCCTTTAAGAGCGACCTGGGTCCCTTTAAGAGCGATCTGGGTCCCTTTAAGAGCGATCTGGGTCCCTTTATGAGCGATCTGGGTCCCTTTAAGAGCGAAATGGGTCCCTTTAAGAGCAAAATGGGTCCCTTTAAGAGCGACCTGGGTCCCTTTAAGAGCAAAATATGTCCCTATAAGAGCAAAATATGTCCCTTTAAGAGTGAAATATGTCAATTAAGAGCAAAATGGGTCCTTTTAAGAGCGACCTGGGTCCCTTTAAGAGTGAAATGGGTCCCTTTAAGCGCGAAATGGGTCCCTTTAAGAGCGAAATGGGTCCCTTTAAGAGTGACCTGGGTCCCTTTAAGAGCAAAATATGTCCCTTTAAGAGCGAAATATGTCCCTTTAAGAGCAAAATGGGTCCCTTTAAGAGCGACCTGGGTCCCTTTAAAAGCGAAATTGGTCCCTTTAAGCGTGAAATTGGTCCCTTTAAGAGTGAAATTAGTCCCTTTAAGAGCGACCTGGGTCCCTTTAAGAGCAAAATGGGTCCCTTTAAGAGCGACCTGGGTCCCTTTAAGAGCGACCTGGGTCCCTTTAAGAGCAATCTGGGTCCCTTTAAGAGCAAAATGGGTCCCTTTAAGAGCAAAATGGGTCCCTTTAAGAGCGATCTGGGTCCCTTTAAGAGCAAAATGGGTCCCTTTAAGAGCAAAATGGGTCCCTTTAAGAGTGACCTGGGTCCCTTTAAGAGCAAAATATCTCCCTTTAAGAGCGAAATTGGTCCCTTTAAGCGTGAAATTGGTCCCTTTAAGAGCAACCTGGGTCCCTTTAAGAGCGACCTGGGTCACTTTAAGAGCGAAATATGTCCCTTTAAGAGCAAAATATGTCCTTTTAAGAGCGACCTGGGTCCCTTTAAGAGCGAAATTGGTCCCTTTAAGAGCGAAATTGGTCCCTTTAAGAGAGAAATTGGTCCCTTAAAGAGCGACCTGGGTCCCTTTAAGAGCGAAATATGTCGCTTTAAGAGCAAAATGGGTCCTTTTAAGAGCAACCTGGGTCCCTTTAAGAGCAAAATGGGTCCCTTTAAGAGCGACCTGGGTCTCTTTAAGAGCGACCTGGGTCCCTTTAAGAGCGATCTGGGTCCCTTTAAGAGCGATCTGGGTCCCTTTAAGAGCGAAATGGGTCCCTTTAAGAGCGACCTGGGTCCCTTTAAGAGCAAAATATGTCCCTTTAAGAGCGAAATATGTCCCTTTAAGAGCAAAATGGGTCCCTTTAACAGCGACCTTGGTCCCTTTAAGAGCGAAATTGGTCCCTTTAAGCGTGAAATTGGTCTCTTTAAGAGCGACCTGGGTCCGTTTAAGGACAAAATGGGTCCCTTTAAGAGCGACCTGGGTCCCTTTAAGAGCAAAATGTGTCCCTTTAAGAGCGATCTGGGTCCCTTTAAGAGCGAAATGGGTCCCTTTAAGAGCAAAATGGGTCCCTTTAAGAGCGACCTGGGTCCCTTTAAGAGCAAAATATGTCCCTTTAAGAGCGAAATATGTCCCTTTAAGAGCAAAATATGTCCCTTTAAGAGCGAAATATGTCCCTTTAAGAGCAACATGGGTCCCTTTAAGAGCGACCTGGGTCCCTTTAAGAGCGAAATTGGTCCCTTTAAGTGTGAAATTGGTCCCTTTAAGAGTGAAATTGGTCCCTTTAAGAGCGACCTGGGTCCCTTTAAGAGCGACCTGGGTCCCTTTAAGAGCAAAATATGTCCCTTTAAGAGCGACCTGGGTCCCTTTAAGAGCGAAATATGTCCCTTTTAGAGCGAAATATGTCCCTTTAAGAGCAAAATGGGTCCTTTTAAGAGCGAACTGGGTCCCTTTAAGAGTGAAATGGGTCCCTTTAAGCGTGAAATTGGTCCCTTTAAGAGCAAAATGGGTCCCTTTAAGAGCGAAATGGGTCCCTTTAAGAGCGACCTGGGTCCCTTTAAAAGCCATTTGGGTCCCTTTAAGTGCAACGGGGGCCCATTAAGAGCGACCTGGGGCCCTTTTAGAGTGAAATTGGTCCCTTTAAGAGTGATCTGGGTCCCTTTAAGAGCAAAATGGGTTCCATTAAGAGAGACCTGGGTCCCTTTAAGAGCGACCTGGGTACCTTTAAGAGCGACCTGGGACCCTTTAAGAGTGACCTAGGTACCTTTAGGAGCGACCTGGGTTCCTTTAAGAGCGACCTGGGTTCCGTTAAGAGTGACCTGGGTCCCTTCAAGAGCGAAGGGACCCACGTCGCTCTTAAAGTGACCCAGGTCGCTCCTAAAGGGACCCATGTCGCTCTTAAAGGGACGGGAGCCAAGTTGCTCTTAACCCTTTAAGGACATGGCCCATTTTCGTTTTTACGTTTTCGGTTTTTCCTCCTTGTGTTTAAAAGGTCATAGCACTTGCATTTTTCCACCTAGAAACCCACATGACCCCTTATTTCTTGCGTCACTAATTGTACTTTGCAATTACAGGCTGAATTTTTGCATAAAGTACACTGCGAAACCAGAAAAAAATTCAAAGTGTGGTGAAATTGAAAAAAAAAACGCATTTCTTTTATTTGGGGGAAATGTGTTTTTACGCCATTCGCCCTGGGGTAAAACTGACTTGTTATGCATGTTCCTCAAGTCGTTACGATTAAAACGATATATAACATGTATAACTTATATTGTATCTGATGGCCTGTAAAAAATTCAAACCGTTGTTAACCAATATACATTCCTTAAAATCGCTCCATTCCCAGGCTTATAGCGCTTTTATCCTTTGGTCTATGGGGCTGTGCGAGGTGTCATTTTTTGCGCCATGATGTGATCTTTCTATCGGTACCTTGATTGCGCATATACGACTTTTTGATCGCTTTTTATTACATTTTTTCTGGATTTGATGCGACCAAAAATGCGCAATTTTGCACTTTGGGATTTTTTTGCGCTGACGCCGTTTACCGTACGAGATCAGGAATGTGATTAATTAATAGTTCGGGCGATTACGCACGCGGCGATACCAAACATGTTTATTTATTTATTTATTTGTTTACTTTTATTTAAAACCTGGGAAAAGGGGGGTGATTCAGACTTTTATTAGGGGAGGGGGATTTTTACTATTAACAACTACGTTTTTTTTTTTTTTTTACACATATACTAGAAGCCCCCCTGGGGGACTTCTAGTATATATACTTTGATCTCTCATAGAGATCTCTGCAGCATAGATATGCTGCAGAGATCCATGAGATCGGCACTCGTTTGCTTTCGGCTGCTGCAGCCGGAAACAAACGAGTGCCGAGCCGAGGACGGCGCCATCTTGGACGCGTCCCCGGCCGGCATCAGTAACGGAGATCGCTCCTCCGGGACAAGGTCCCGGAGGAGCGATCTCCCCCACTAGACACCAGGGAAACGTTGCCTCCGGTAATCGGAGGCAGCTGTCAACTTTGACAGCTGCCTCCGATTAGCTAATTAGCGGGCACGGCGATCGGACCGTGCCCGCTAATAGCGGCGGTCCCGGGCTACACGCGGCACCCGGGATCGCGGCACTTCAAAGCGGGGCCGCCGCGCGGCCCCGCTTTGAAGTGCTAATGAGGACATAGGACGTACCGGTACGTCCTATGTCCTTAAGAGGTTAAAGGGATGGGACCCAAGTCGCTCTTAAAGGGACGGCACCCAGGATTAAAGTTAAATGGAAGTCACTGGTAAAGGGGCGCTCTTTTCAAGCACTATGTATTTCCCTGGAAATGCAAATCTAGTTAATAATGAATTGCAAAAAAAGGATTTCATTAAAGAATATATATAGAACATTATAAAATATGTGTAAACCTGCATATGGTTGTGTTTGGGCTGACCTACAGAATAATGGTATCATGTCGCTTTTACCGTATAGTGCATTACATGGACACAGGAACCCCCCAAAAGTTATCATATTGCATTCTTTTTTACGATTTCACCAATCTTCATAAATAATTATTTGGGGGTTCCATCATACATGTTATGGTAGAATGAAAGATGCCATTACAAAGTCCAACTACTCCTGTAAAAAACAAGCCGTCACATGGCCCTGTAAATAAAAATTGAAAGCGCTAGAGGTCTTAGAAGGGGAGGAGGAAAAAACTAAAACACAAAATTGAAAATTGAGTCATTTTGGGCTTGGTCCTCAAAGGGTTAAACATAGACAAAATACAGGCTAAGGTAAAAATTTGTAAATAATATACAAGCCAAATGGCCATTAACCCCTTAACGACATCAGGCGTAAATTTACGCCCCCGCACCTTGGTACTTAGCGCAAATGGACGTAAATTTACGCCCGATGTTTCCCTGATCGCTGTGTTTTCACACACAGCGATCAGGGAAGATGGCCTGCTATAATGTATAGCAGGCCATCTCTGCTCGTCGGCATCGGTGGTGGTTAACCCCCCCCCCGTGCCGACGATCGATGCTATCAGCTGATCAATACAGATCAGCCGATAGCAGCTGAATACAGAATACCGGTGACCCGGAAAGCAATGGCGATGAGTGCTGTCCGGGACAACACCAATCGCCATTACTGTCCCCATCAAAGATGGCGACGCTGCGACGCTGGCGACAGTACCGGCCGGCCCATCACTGCGATCTAACAGTTAAAAAGTGTCCGGCCGGGTTCTGCACCCCTCAGCTAGTTAGCTGAGGGGTGCAGAACAGGTGTGTGTATAGTGTAGTGCACTATACTCACCTGATCCTGGCTTCTGGAAAGAAGATTCGCAGTCCCGCGCATCCTCTTCTCCTCGTCGCCGCCACTTCCGGGTTCGTTCGGTCTTCGTTTGGTCTTCGTCTGGAATCTTCGGCTCTTCGGGCTTTTCCGTCGCCCCCATCTTCGGCCATCTCCGCCAGCTCCATTCTACTGCCCCCTAGCGGCTGATCAGTGTATATTATACACTGATCCTTTGCTTTGGGGTAAAAAGATATATATTTTTTTTTTCCCAAATTTTTTTCTTTCTTTTTATTCACCCTAACGCCGCTGACTGCTGATCAGCATCGCATGTAAGTGCGCCGCTGATCAGCAACTCCTCCTTTTTGCCGTAGGGGCGTTTTTCCCCCCTATATCCTACCGCCACTGTCTGCTGATAAGTGCTGCACATAAGTGCGGCATTTATCAGCAGCTTCTTTTTTGGCGTAGGTTTTTTTCCCCTTACTGTTAAAAAAAAACGTAAAAAAACACTACATTACACCACACTACACAAAATAAAGTTTTACACTACACCAGAACACATTTACATACCCCATATACTAGTCCCTGTATAAAGATGGCCCCCAGGGTGTTTTCGGCGTCGGATGCATACGTTATTATTGCCTCCGACACCGAAACAGCCAGTGAGGATGAATGGGGGGGACTCTTCTTTCCTCCATTCATCCTCATCATCCTCATCATCCAGTGACGTGTCTGGGAGTAGCGTAGCGTACGCTGCCCCCCAGACAAGTCTTTTCCGCCAGTACCGTCCCAATAAGAGATGACGGTGTGGCGTGAAATTCTACAACCTCTGTGAGAGTACCTCAGGGTACACTTACAGATTTAGGGTACGTGCACACTGCGGAATGGCGAAGGATAACCCTTTGTGCATTCCGCAGCTGGCACCCGCCGGCAAACTGATGTGGGCGCGCGTCTCCACCCGTGTCATAGACTCCATCCTATGCATGGGCGGATTCCATCGTCCGTCCAAAGTATGAACACATTGGACGAAGAGCGGAATCCGCCCGTGCATAGAATGGAGTCTATGACACGGACGGAGACGTGCGCCCGCATCAGTCCGCCGGTGGGTGCCAGCTGAGGAATGCAAAAAAAGGGTTATCCTTCACCATTCCGGTCCCTCGCTGCCCGAGCCCTAATATTTAGCAGCCATGGAGTGGACCCAGTGCTTCTGGATATGAAGGACCCCGTATCGCACCAGGGCAACATTTTCCAGGTGACGTCCCCCACACTGGAAAACAGGAGACCCCAGAAGAAGTGCAGAGTGTGGCGTAACAGGGGGATCAGAAAGGACACCATTTTCCAGTGTGACACCTGTCCTGATCACCCCGGCCTCTGCATACTGGATTGCTTCAAGGCATACCACACATCATTGGAGTTCTACATTTTTTAAATTCTGTCCCTTATTCCTATTTCAGGGGTCACGTTGATCCAGGGATTATTCTGATCGCCATTATGGAGTCAGGAACAAATTTTTTCCCTATGATGAGGCTACTGTCCTCTGCCTTACAAGGGTTTTTTGCCTTCCTCTGGATCAACACAGGTTGAATTTAATGGACACCTGTCATTTTCAACCTTATAAACTAATAATTCTCCTAATACCGCCAAATAAATTAGAATGGTCCCTTTTCCCCAGCTAAATAGGTATGGCCGCCATTCCCATTAGAGACTTGCCATGATGCAATTACAAAGCCTCTGTGCCGCCAGGACAGTAGAAACCCCCACAAGTTACCCCATTCCGGAAACTACACCCCATAAGGAATCTAACAAGGGGGGCAGCGGGGATATGGCCCCCTGGTGACGGCCACATTTGGGACGTGAAAATGAAAAAAAATGGTATTTTTTATTTTCCTGGCACATGTTCGACAAATTTGCCCATCACTAGTGGGGTCCATATGTTCACTGCACCCCTTGTTAGATTCCTTATGGGGTGTAGTTTCCAGACAGTGGTCACTTGTGGGGGGTTTCTACTGATCTGGCAGCACAGGAGCTTTGTAATTGCGACATGGCCTCCATCCTCCATTCCAGCCTCTAAATGGCGCTCTGTCCCTTTGGTCGCTTGCCCTGTGCCCATATGGCACATAATGTCCACATGTGGTGTATTTTCGTACTGGAAATGGGAAAAATCAAGGCTAGACCAACATTTAGAGTAAAAAATGCTAAATCATTGATCTTGTGTTGATTTTTTCATTTTCACAAGGGGTTAAAAGATAAAAAAATACACAAAATGTATAGAGCAATTTCCCCCAAATCCGTAAATACCCCATATGTGGACATAAAGCGCCATGTGGGCGCAAGGCAAGCCTCCGAAGGGAAGGAGCGCCATTGGACAGCTATCATTTAACAATAACTAACGGCTGGTATTTGTTTAGTAATGGCCATTGTTACAAAATAACAGTCATTAATTATCATTAAATGATGGCCGTTTAATAAAAACGTCTGTAAAATAACAAGGTACATCATACTCATAACAACCACTCCAGTGATAGTCACCCAGGTGCCTCTTTTTGCTTCCTCTGATAAGGTTCTAAACACAGTGTAGTCTCAGTGGTTGGCTGTAATGTATGCAGGGGAGCTAAGAAAGGACAACAAGACAGTAAGAAGTTTTGGGGTTAACCGGAGCACTGGTGCTGGACTGGGTAAGATAAGTTATTAGTTTACACCCCTAATAAGCTGTACTTTGTTATATAATTAAGGATGCCTTCACACGTAGCGGATTCTCAGCAGATTTCACGCTGCAAGTTTTCAGCGAAATCCGCTGCAAATCCATGTAGTGTAAAGTTCAATGGGGTTACATACCTGCAGCGGAATGAAAATTAACCAGGCTGTGTGTGAGGCTCCCGGCTCCCGTCACTCTCCATCAGCCAACCATTGCACGGGCAGCACTGATTTGCTGTTGGGGACCAACGGGAGCCAGGAGCCTCACACGCAGCTGCGGCGCTAAGCAGGTAATATACTGTATGCTGGGCGTGGGCTGCGGGTGGCGGGCTGTGGGGGGTTACAGGGGCCGGGTTACATAATTGCAGCAGAATGAAAATTCCGCTACTGGTAAGCAACCCCATTGAACTTCACACTACATGGATTTGCAGCGGACTTCACTGCAAACTTGCAGCATGAAATCCGCTGCGAATCCGGTACATGTGAAGGCACCCTAAATCTTACAAACGTCTTCAAGTACTGTATATCATTTTGAACACTTGAAATGCTTTTTCATTCGTACAGCACCAACTGATTCCACTTTACATAGTTTGACAATTTACATTTTATTGCCAATTTTAATGAGACAGGATTATCCCAATCAGGACTCTCTCTATTAGCCTGAGCTGAGAAGCCTATCAAGCTCACCATTCAGTTTAACGGCTGGAGGCGTCCATGAAAATAAAAGTTTTTTTTTACCTCTCTGCTTTTGACCTTGAAATCTCTGCAGGAAGGGAAAGTTGAAATTGAAATTGGAAGAAAATGTCTTCCTATCAGTGCAGATGCAAGTATCATCTATAGCTGTTAAATAAATTTAAGAAGTGCCATTCTGCAGTCTGTCTCACAACCTTCCATGAACTTCCCCACCTACTGTATTTCCCTGCCTTTATACAATTATTCTCAGGAGGTTCCTGTGCTGCTAAAAGGTAGAGTGGACTTTGACTGACAGTTCTTCCTTTGTTTCTTTTTGCTCCTTTTGGGTCTTATTAGAGATGAGCGAACCGGACCCGAACGATCGGCATTTGATTAGTGGTGGCTGCTGAACTTGGATAAAGCTCTAAGGTTGTCTGGAAAACATGGATACAGCCAATGACTATATCCATGTTTTCCACATAGCCTTAGGGCTTTATCCAAGTTCAGCAGCCACCGCTAATTAACTGCCAAAAGTTCAGGTTCGGATCGACTCGAGCATGCTCGAGGTTCGCTCATCTCTAGGTCTTATTAAGTGACCTATTTTGCTGCTGAGGAAAGAGCCAAAGAAGGCCTTGAAACGCGTCCAGCTAATATATCTTTTCCTTTAAACAATAAGAATTCTTTTTCTACAACATACATATCTAGTTTGTCACATTCATTCATCTAAAAGACTATTATATCAAGAGGCAATAAGCATCCAAATCTGGCACCAAAAATTCACGAGGTCCCGCGGGCAACAGATTCATCTGCGCAAGCGTGGATCACAGATTCTACAAAAGTAAGCGCCAGACATCGCAACAAGCGCTTTACCGCCTGGTAGATAATCACCACGGCCGGCACGACTCTACACTGAACTCGCCACCCTCCGAGATTAGACTCCCAACATAGGACGGGTGAGAGGTGTCTGTGACACCAAATCTATGCCGCTGTCTTGCTAATACAGATACATATGCCGCAGCACCACTAATGTGCTTGTACTATCATCAGACATCTAACACTGTAAACTAATAAGCACAATAACTTGCACTATATGCTACAGATCGGTATCTAAATGTAGAACAAGCGTGCACTCAATTAACTGTTTAAAATCATGCTCCAATACTGCAAAAACACTTGCCACTAACAAGCAGCACAATCACCTGCTAGTTTCTGCTGCCAATATTGGAATGCAGATGAAGCGTCTACTGTATTAACTGTTTACACAATACTGACAACAACAGTAATTCATGTAATTAACCAAATAACCAGTGTTTATAACATCAATTGCCACTTGATTAACTATCCAATCAATATCATATCTCCAAAATAAGGATCGCTATTTTTATTATTAGTGATCATTTTGATGAATGAATGAGACTGATTCACTTACAAGAGACCAATATATGAACTTTCTCATTTTTTCATATTTTTTATTTATTTATTTTTTCATTTTGGTACTTTTTATAGTGCGCTCTTCTTATTCTTAATAAGTTTATATTTTACTGTACGATATTCTATTGCAGTTGACCTTTTAATTGCACATGATAAGCATACCTTGATATTTATAAATAAATCTAAGCCTAAATAGGCTAATATTTCATCGCTACATATTGTATTGTTTTTACTTATCAGAATTAGCTCATTGTTCTTGTATCAAAACTAGTTATCTGAGGACATCACTATATACTCTTGTTTGTTCTTGTATCCATTTCCCTCTGGTATAAGGGTTAACCTCGGTACTATAGGTTGCAGTTGATCTCGTACCACTCTCTACATTTCCTGTTATTAAGAAATTAATTCATAAAAATCTGCATATTATTTCATAGGATGATGGGAATCATAGTACCGCTAAAGAAACAAGAAACTAAGGCTTACATGCATGACCAACTAGTACATGGCCAAAATACTCATAGAAATCTATAAGCCATACCATCTGTCTATAGCACCATGATATGCTCCTCTCATTGTTGTAACAAAGATGCCGTAGTGTCTATGTATCCATAGAAACCATATACTATATGCTAAAGTATTCTTTTTTGAAAAATAGGCCCGGGGCATTAACCCTTTAACAACACATGAGGGGGGATCCCTTCTTTCTAACCGGTTGGGCCTAAGAATTTGAATGAAGCTAATCCTGGCTCGATAATAGATTGCTTTTGGCTCCAGCCATCTATCACTGATCTCATGGATTAATTAAAGTCCCCCAGGGGGGATAGAAGTTAAAGTAAGGGAAAAAAATTTTTTTTTTCATCAATAAAGATCACCCCCTTTTCCTATTTTATAAATAAAAATAAATAAACAAACAAACAAACTGTAATTCAGTCAGTGACAACCAGTGGGAAAGACAAGGACATGGACATTGAGCCCCGCTGTGTTCCTGCCCACTGTCCCTGCCTACTTGCCACTGACAGCCCTAGGCATCTGCGGGCGACCACGAGGACGGTCCCTGCACTGATATAGATGGTACACGTAACACAGACAGACAAACAAAAAAAAGTACAAAATCGGAGGCAGTCGCATAGTCAAGGGTCAGGCAATATGATCAAGGCAGGTGTCAAAGCAAAGCCTAGCAAGGAACACTAAAATCCAGCAAGGCAGATCACCTGAACAGCAGCAGGGTTAACCCTGAAGCTATCATTAGCATAGCGAGCAAGGCGGGGGAGCAAAACAAACCTAAGATACACCTGTGTTCAGACAAGGTTCAGGACACTCGCACAGAAATATTAAACTCAGCACCTTCTCAGCTGCACAGCCCGAACCGAGGAGCGCCGAGGCACAGTCCTGACACGAATCATAGACTAGACCTTTTATTGAACTATTAGCAATATTTGTATATGTTTATTTTTTGCATATATATACACCCATCTGTTTCCAACTCATGTCTAACGCTACGTTTACACGGAACGATTATCACGGAGAGAGAGGCAGTGCAGGCCTAGGGCACAGACACTCTCGACCATGCCAATTTGATACAGGGCTGCAAGTTTAAAAGTTGTTTTATAGGTCAATAACTGCATCACCTGCCAAACGGACCCCATGACAGATCTTGCATTAAAATTAGGCATCTGTAAGAGGTTGGGGGGGGGGGGGGGACTGTGGGTACAGAGTCGCTTTAAGGCCAAAACAGTCTGTGGAGGCAAGGGATTAAATCATAGACTAGATCTTTTATTGAACTATTAGCAATATTTGTATATGTTTATTTTTTGCATATATTTGTGTCTGTCTGCTTAATTATTCATTAGCCTACAGGTGATGAAGGGAGGTGTGTGAAGTTGACTTCCTACTTATGGCAAAAGCAGATAGAAGCTACTTATACTTTACCTTAGTTTGGCTTAATACACACTATCTATGATTAAGGGCCAGTTCAGGCCAAAAACGTGTCAGACTGTGTGTTCTGCATGTTTTTGTAGCTTTGGACATTTTCTACTATTTTATGGACAAATGGATTTACAATAAATTGATTTTACTCGAAGAAAGTGCTGACTTCTACAGTTTATGTATATCTAAGCCTTCAAGATTGTAAAGTTCCTTGGTCGTGCACTATCCTGGTGAGCTGGTTACACCCATCTGTTTCCAACTCATGTCTAATGCTACGTTTACACGGAACGATTATCGGGCGAATTTTCGCAAAAACGATCGAATTGGAGCGATAATCATACGTGTAAATGCGGCGAACGATCGATCAATCATTCATTTTGATCTTTTAACATGTTCTTAAATCGTCGTTCGCAAAAAATTCGCTGATCGTTCCGTGTAAACAGTCGTCGCGCGATAGTCCGGCCACTCCGCTCGCAGCCCGGCCCCCCGCTCATCCGCAGCCCCCTGGGACGGCTCGATCGCCACCCCCGCCGCTCTGATCGCCACCCCCGCCGCCGCTCCGATCGCCACCCCTGCCGCCGCCACGATCGCCACCCACGCCGCCGCTCTGATTGACCCCCCCACCTCTTGCTCCTCTTCAGCACTGATTGGCTGAAGAGGAGCCGTTTGAAATTCCCGGCTCCCCTCTTCAGCCAATCAATGCACGGCAGCACTGATTGGCTGAAGAGGAGCTGTTTGAAATTCCCGTTGCCGCTCCGATCGCCCCCCGCTGCCGCAAGCATACGTTACCTGCTCCGCGTAGCGGGTCTTAGAAATCCCCGGATCCCCTCTTCAGCGCATTGATTGGCTAAAGAGATGAGCCCGGAATTTCAAACGGCTCCTCTTCAACACTGATTGGCTGAAGAGAAGCCGTTTGAAATTCCCGGATCCCCTCTTCAGCTAATCAATGCACGGCAGCACTGATTGGCTGAAGAGGAGCCGTTTGAAATTCCCGGCTTCCCTCTTCAGCCGATCAATGCACGGCACTGATTGGCTGAAGAGGGGAGCCTAGTTGGGCGATCGGAGCGGCGGCAATCGGAGCGGCGGCGGCGATCAGAGCGGCGGCGGGGGTGGCGATCGGGGCGGCGATCAGAGGGGCGGGGGTGGCGATCGGGGTGGCGATCGACCCAGCGCAGGGGGCTGCGGATGAGCGGGGGGCCGGGCTGCGAGCAGAGGGCTGGGCTGCGAGCGGCCGGACTTTCATGCGACGACTGTTTACACGTAACGATCAGCGAATTTTTTGCGAACGACGATTTAAGAACAAGATAAAAGATCAAAATGAACGATCTCTCGCTCGTCGTTCGGTGCGTTTACACGTACGATTATCGTTCAAATTCGATCGTTATCGTCCAAATTCGAACGAATCATTCCGTGTAAACCCAGCATAATTCACTCTAATTCATGTCCTAAACTTCTGACCCTGTTAGACAACTGTTGGGTCAAGGAGGCACATGGTACCTTTTTATATATCTAGTTATAATTCCAGCTGTTAGGTCAAGAAAGCACATGGTACCTTTCATATATCTAGCTATAATTCCATAAGGTAGAAGAATGCTTTTATACTCCTCTGCAAGGTGTCAAAGCCTTCTCAAACTTTCCCAAATGTTGCAAGCTGTAATACTTCCTAACTGCCCCTCCTATACTTATCCCAGCTTGATTGACAGACAGCTGGAAACTAAGCACCAAGCAGGGTCAGGGATGGAAGGAGGAGCAAGGAAGGGTCTGCAGCAGTTTAGGAGCTTGGGAACTCCTATTTAACACTTTGCACAGGGAATTTACAGCATTTTTCTATATTCTGGATGCACAGACAGCTAAATGAAAGGTCCTGTGTGTCTCCTTGACATACCAGTGTAAGGTATGTAATGATCCAAAGCCTTTGGGTCCTATTACACGCATGATCTATGGGAGGACGTGGGCGCTGACCTGTCAGATCAGTGCTCACTTCCTTCTCCTTTCCCGCGCAATGCATGTGCAAATACACGCACAGACAGTAAGTGTGGAGGGGGGTCCACAGCGAGCTGCGAGAGGGGCTGCCCGGACGATCCAAGGATTAACCCACTGAAGAGTTCAGTGATCAGCTGTTACACGCAGCTATGGTCATGACCTATTACACCAAACGGTTATCGGCCGATAATCACTTGGTGTAATAGAGCCCTTAAAGGGAACCAATCACACACAAATTGGCCATAAAGATAAGGAAACGTGCTGGTATATCAGCCAGCACGCTTCCTAACCATCCCCCTGTCCCCTCCGTCCCATGAACATTCAGCCCGCAAAGTTAGTTTAATAGTGTCCCGCGCTGTATGCAAATTACCATCTAAGTAGTCAAGGTGGGCGGGCGGCTGGTCAAGTAGTCCCGGTGGGCGGGGGCTTCCTCATGTAGTCACAGGCTCCTGGGCCGCCTCCGTTGCTGTAATCACGCCCCTCCGGGCGTGCTGTAAAGCGGCTCCTGGTGACATCACTCGGGGGGGCCGGCATTGCACGTCGGCCGCGCCGACGTCTTTACTAAGCTGCGCGTGCGCAGTACAGTGGGTGAAGCCGCTGCTGTACTACGCCGCGCAAGCGCAGTACAGCAGCGTCTTCTCAGGCTGCACTGCGCATGCGCAGCTTAGTAAAGACGTCGGCGTGGCCGACGTGCAATGCCGGCCCCCCCGAGTGACGTCACCAGGAGCCGCTTTACAACACGCCCGGAGGGGCGTGATTACAGCAACGGAGGCGGCCCAGGAGCCTGTGACTACATGAGGAAGCCCCCGCCCACCGGGACTACTTGACCAGCCGCCCGCCCACCTTGACTACTTAGATGGTAATTTGCATACAGCGCGGGACACTATTAAACTAACTTTGCGGGCTGAATGTTCATGGGACGGAGGGGACAGGGGGATGGTTAGGAAGCGTGCTGGCTGATGTACCAGCACGTTTCCTTATCTTTATGGCCAATTTGTGTGTGATTGGTTCCCTTTAAGCCTGAATGCACTGAAGTGGTTACAAATGTGTTGTTGGCAGTTTGAAAAGTTTTCTTCAGCTTGCAAGTCTTCCTCTTTTCTGTTCCTTCTGACCAGGGGACATTTCTCCAAAAAAAGTCTTTTCTAAATGCAGTAAGAAACTGCAACTTGTTCTTTTTATGGAGGTTTTGGAGCAGTGGCTTTTTTCTTGCTATATGACCTTTCAGGTAATATCAATATAGAACATGTTTAACTGTGGATACAAATACTTGGGGGGTCTTTCCCTCCAGCATCTTCTCAAGGTTGTTTGCTGCTGTTTTTTAGATTATGCTCATCTATAAAAGACAGAACATGTCTCCTTCCTGAAAGGTATGATGCTGGGTGGTATCATGGTTTATAAACTTGCATATTATAATTTAAATGCAGATGAATGCAGGTCATTCGGGTGTTTGGCTATTGCTCCTAAGGATATACCAGTCAGGTCCACTACTAAAGTGGCCCCTCAAGTTACACTATTAATTGGTTCCAAAACAATCAATGTTTATTGAAAATATTGTATCTTGAGACAAAAACTCTATTGAAAACTGGTAATTGGTTCTTAAGCCCCCAAAATGTCATCCGAAAATGAGAAAAACTAAGATTTAACGAAAAATAAGCAGATGAATAAAGCAAGACCTTACATACAACAGTCAGAAAGAGCTACTGGAAGTTGTAGATTACTTTCTACATAGAGGACAGGAGCATCTTCAGGGTTCTACTCAGTTCACACAGTGTTCCAGAAAAATAAATATTAGCCACCCTCACCTTGTACTCAAAGCAGTAGTTCATCCTGGCATAGGTAAAGAGCAGTACAGAACACATAATATCCCACTGAACTGTAGAGAGACGCTACTAGACAGCCAAGAAGTGCCTGAACTTTAGTAACATTGGAGTTTTACCAGTCAAATGGTCACATCATGACTGTCTGTAGCATTGCTTGGAGAGTATGGTTTCCAGAAAGGACCATTGAATGTTGGAAATATTGTAACCTGAGGACATTGCAAATTGAGGAACCACTGAATATTCTATTCCCAATAAAGGAGAACTCTTGAAAAAAAGTGTCAACATAATAAATAAGTTACACTTACCCATCCCGGTGGCCTTGAATCACAGTGCCGCCGCTCACAATCCCCCACCGGCCTTCTGCAGCTCCCAGTCTTGTGATGTGCCCACACAGCTTAGAGATGCCCACTCAGCCAGTCAGTGACAGCCATCATTTAACAGCAAATAATGGGCCATTATTTCAAAACAACGACCGTTGGTCAAAGAAATGGCCGTACTCTAAATTTCAACAGTGTGTGAACATAGCCTTTCTGTGTTTTTAACCCACTTCTGGTTTTGGTTGCAAAGTACTGACCAAAATACTGAGCAATATTGGGGTGCATTCACACGTACAGGATCTGCAGCAGATCTGCCGCAGATTTGATGGTGCAGATTTAAAGTTGCAAATTCAAAGCAAATCAAATCTTGCCCATCAAATCTGCTGCAGATCTGCTGCAGATCCTGTACGTGTGAATGCACCCTTATGGGCAATGTTCCTACAACGTAAGTTGTGTATTAATCATGGCCGTTGTTGTGCATCGGCATTTAATACACAATCAATGTACAGTGCAGTTAGAGGGAATCAAGGCTGGAGTGTATACACAAAGGGGGACATGTATCATTTGGCGTATCATTGATTTTCGGCGGAAAGTGCCGTTTTGCAAATATTTTATTCGCAGAACGGCCATTTTGCGAATAAAATATTTGCAAAACTGCACTTTCTGCCGGGTACGCCGGGGGGGCGGAACGGGGGGCGGACTCATAGTCCGCGCGATTCATTATCTTTTTCTGTTAAAGTTACGCCGAAAACCTACTCCAGTCAGCTGGCGTAGGTTTTCGGCTGTGCGCACCGGCGCGCACAGGATTTATGTAGAGGCAGTCCGCCTCTACATAAATCTCCGTAGCGCCGGAGCTGCGGGGGCATTTTTAAGTCCGGCGCAGAAAACGCCGGACTTAATAAACGTCCCCCATAGTATATGCTCCGGCCGGGATCGCTAGTGGCACAGCAAAAAACTGACATGTCAGTTTACACAACGGGGCATGCGGCTCCGGCCACACGCTCCATTGTGTGCAGCGGGGAATTTGTTGCGCCAGCATCCGAATTCAGCAGCAGTAAAGATCATCTGGCCAGTACTGCAATAGCAGCTGGGATGATCTTCTCAGACACCGTCCGTTCTGTGACTCAGCCGGGTCACAGAACGGCCATTGTCTTACGCCATCTGAACATGTCCTTAAAATGTAAAATGCCACCATACTTTATATTGCTGTTTTTTTACTAAAGAGTAATTAAACCTCTTAACACCATTTTATGGTAATCCAGCATTAAAAAAACATGGCCACTTTCTTCCAGAGACAACACGACTCTTGTCTCTAGTTTAGGTGGGGTTTGTAATTAAGCTCCATTAAATTCATTGGAGTGAAGTTGCAAAACCCCATCCAAACTAGCCAGGTTTTTGTAGTATTTGATAACCCCTTTAATATAAAAGATATCATTCATATCTATATATCTGTCATAAACAGAAGTCATATCACAGTTCTGAACCCATCCAGTGGCAACCTACAGGCCCCACCAAGGTATAATGGGGTTTACTGGTTACCGCCATGTTGTCGCTCACCTTGACCAGGAAATTAGTGTTACATGCACCACTATTCATCGTACCAAAAGTGACAGACTATGCCCATATGCAACATTCATTGTTCTGCTGATTATTACTGGCAGCCGTGAAAACTATGCTAAAAGTGTAGCCAGGCTCCTGTACTGCAGGGAACACTTATCAGACTATATTCCCATGACTAATGACTACATTTCTCACAATGCAAAACTCCAGTTGCTGGTATGGTTTACTGCACTCTGCTTTTCTATGCTTACAAATGCAACCATTCAATAAGGTGATCCTAGCCCAATGATTTTCAACCTTTTTTGAGCCGCGGCACACTTTTTATACTTAAAAAATCCCGGGGCACACCACCAACCAAAATGGCACAGAATGGCACTAAAACAGTACATATTATACATATATTTAATAATATAGATTCTAAATGTATTTATACTCACTCAGTGTGAAACCTGGGCCTGTTTTCTTCTCCCCCCCTGCTTCTCTCCTGTGCTTCTCTCCACCATACTTCTCCCCCCTGCTTCTCTCCTGTGCTTCTCTCCCCCATGCTTCTCTCCTGTGCTTCTCTCCACCATACTTCTCGCCCCTGTTTCTCTCCTGTGCTTTTCTCCACCATACTTCTCCCCCCTGCTTCTCTCCTGTGCTTCTCTCCCCCATGCTTCTCTCCTGTACTTCTCTCCACCATACTTCTCTCCCCTGCTTCTCTCCTGTGCTTCTCTCCCCTATGCTTCTCTCCTGTGCTTCTCTCCACCATACTTCTCCCCCCTGCTTCTCTCCTGTGCTTCTCTCCACCATACTTCTCCCCCCCCTGCTTCTCTCCCCCATGCTTCTCTCCACCATACTTCTCCCCCCCTGCTTCTCTCCTGTGCTCCTCTCCACCATACTTCTACCCCCTGCTTCTCTCCACCATACTTCTCTCCCTGCTTCTCTCTTGTGCTTCTCTTCCCCATGCTTCTCTCCTCTGCTTCTCTCCACCATACTTCTCCCCCTGCTTCTCTCCTGTGCTTCTCTCCCCCATGCTTCTCTCCCCCCTGATTCTCTCTTGTGCTTTTCTCCCCCATGCTTCTCTCCTGTGCTTCTCTCCACCATACTTCTCCCCCTGCTTCTCTCCTGTGCTTCTTTCCCCCATGCTTCTCTCCTGTGCTTCTCTCCCCCCTGCTTCTCTCCTGTGCTTCTCTCCCTCATGCTTCTCTCCTGTGCTTCTCTCCACCATACTTCTTCCCCCTGCTTCTCTCCTGTGCTTCTCTCCCCCATGATTCTCTCCTGTGCTTCTCTCCCCCATGCTTCTTTCCTGTGCTTCTCTCCACCATACTTCTCCCCCCCTTCTTCTCTCCACCAGACTTCTCTCCCCCCTGCTTCTCTCCACTGTTTCTCTCCCCCATCCCCAGGTTTCTCTCCCCCCCTTCCTCCTCACCTCCTCCGAGATGGTCGCCGCTGCTGTCCGTCTCACCTACTGGCTGCCCGTAGGGCCCGGACGTGCTCCTCCAATCAGCTGAGACCGGGAGCATGGTGCGCTGCGGCGGACCGTAGCACACACGTTGATTGGATGCGTGCATCACAGCCCGCCGCAGCGCACCACGCAACCGCCCACATTATAATCCGCCACTGATTGCTGCGCATTGCCGGGGAACAAAACACAGGGGCACCATAGTTTGGGGAACTTTCCCCGCGGCACACCCGACCATGTGTCGCGGCACACTAGTGTGCCACGGCACACTGGTTGAAAATCACTGTCCTAGCCTACATGTTGTGAAAGTATCGTTTGGCCATTACTATGACCAAATGTGTGTCATGTCTATAGGCACTCTTATAGTGTGTTTACACAGAGATTTATCTGACAGATTTTTGAAGCCAAAGCCAAGAATGGATTTGGAAAGAGGTGAAATTTCAGTTTTTCCTTTATGACCTGTTCTCTGTTTATAGTCTGTTCCTGGCTTTGGCTTCAAAAATCTGTCAGATAAATCTCTGTGTAAATGCACCCTAAAAGTTGGATCCATTGATGATTGTTGCTGTGTCTCCCCACTATTCATTTAGCCACTACAGAGGGCATGGAGCCCAAAGACCTGCTCTGGCCCTGTAACTGTGAGGCTCATAATGAGCATTCACAGTTAAACGACGCGGCACCCCCCTCATTGACTGAGCGGGAGCCATTGGCTCCCACTCTGTCAGTCACTGTTGTGCTGTCTGCGGCCACAAGAGGCTGCCGTCTACAACGTCCTGATGGCCGAGTGACGTCACAGGAGCGCGCTGCGCGCTGAGCTGGGGAGAGGTGATGCGCGGCCTGGGGCCAGGTGAGTTAGTTTCTGTTGGTGTGTGCCTACATGGGATGGGGAGAGGAGAGGCGAGTGGGGCAACTACCAGCATGAGATAAGGGGAGAGGAGAGGGCATGAGGGAGACAACTACCGACCTACATCTACCTTACTACAACTACCTACCTGAGGAGAGGAGGGAGAGGGGAAGGAGCAACTACCTACATGGGGAGAGGGAACTACCCACTACATGGGGAGGGAGCAATTACCTACCTACAACTACCTACATGGGGAGAGGGGAGGGGGCAAATACCTACCTACAACTATCTACCTACAACTATGAACAACTACCTACAACTACCTACAACTACCTACCTACTTGGGGAGAGGGAAGGGGGCAAATACTTACCTACAGCTATCTACATCTTCCTACCTGCAGCTACCTACCTACAGCTACTACTTATAACTACCTACCTACAGCTACCTACCTATAACTACCTACCTACATCTGCCTACATGGGGAGAGGGGGTAAGAGGGGAAGGGACAGAAACCTACCTACACCTACCTGCAGCTACTACCTATAATTACCTATCTATAGCTACCTACATACCTACCTACAGCTACCTACCTACATCTACCTACATGGGGGGAGGGGGGGGAGAGGGGAAGGGACAAATAGCTACCTGCAACTATCTATCTACAACTATCTACCTACAACTTTCACCAACTATCTACCTAAACCTACCTACCTACAGCTACCTACATGCTGATTGGAGGGGATGTGGTGTCTTTATGACCAGGCACAGGGACTTGCACTCGGCTTCACCAATTAATCTACCCCCATCCACTCTCTCCTTTCTGTACAGCTCTCTGTCCACCCATTGCCTCTTATTATTTATATGCCCCTCCTCTTATCTCTCTCCTATTGTTTTTAATGGCTAACCCCCATTTCACATCTCTCCCCCAGTTATCCCTTGTTTCCATCTTCTTCTCCCTCCATCATCTTCTCCTTCTCCCTGTTTCCAATACTGCCAATTCCCTCTCTATGATCTATCTATCTCAAGGGGCCGCTCTCGCTACAACCTTCTGGTGACATATACTGTAAGTGGCCTTATCTAATATACAATATGGGGGTACAGAGCTGCCTGACTACTGTTTGGAGGCATATAATGGGTATACTCATACCTCCCAACTTTTGTTTGGAGGAAAGAGGGACAGTCACCGCAATGTGCCACGCCCCTATGGTCACGCCCCCATAGCCACGCCCGCATTAACTATTACCATTATATAGGAAACAAATATTCCCACCAGATCTTCACCGCATAGTGACTTATCCCCCTTTATACTATTACTGCATAACATCCACTATACACAGAGCAGCACTCTCCCTCAGCACTGACCATATAGTAGGGCTGGGCGGTATACCGCAAAAATACCGATACCGTCTCTGGCGTCGGTTAACCGACCTCAACTCTGCCAGGACGGTATCTGCGGTATTTCCCCCCTTTAAAAACACAAGTCCAATAGAGAATGTCACCGCACTCACCAGTTCAGCGAAAATGATGCTTTATTTCAGGGAGAGGATATACAACATATAGCAGGTGCGTTCCACAGAAAGGAGCAACGAACGTTTCGCGCCTGCGCGCTTCAACTGGCTCACATAATCTACGTCATCGCCCTGGCGCAGCTAAATACCTCAGCCGCGTCACCGGACCAGGCAACATATTAACTCCATATGTACCAGACGCGTTGTGAGGTAAGTACCTGCGTCTCACACACTACACCGCACCTCCATACAATAGTGAAAAAATATATAAAACCTGTACAACAGAAATAGATAGAACATGCAGTTTACACAAAAATACTCATGTCATTTTTATCATTTAGACCTAAGGCTTCCATAGCTCTAGTTTTCATTATCCACCATGATTCTCTCTTCAGAAGTTTTGTATGGCGATCTCCGCCATCTCTGGAGGGCTTCACTGTTTCCAAACCTAGGAATTTAAGGACATTTCTGTCACCATTATGTTTATCATTAACATGATCTATTAAGCGAGGCGAACCAATTCCTGTACGGATGGAATTGCGATGCTCCCTAAATCTGATAAACAGCTGGCGAATTGTCTTCCCTATATAGAAGTGGCCACAAGGGCACAAAATGGCATAAACCACAAATGTGGATCTACAAGTAATAAGTTGTCTAACTTGCCACTTCATGCCACCTATGGTCACCTCCTTTCCTTCCTGTAAGAAGCCACAAAAAGAACAAAAACCACACTTATGATTACCCTTAGGAGCGGCATTATCTAACCAGTTAGATGAAATATTTTGAGCTCTACTTTTCGGTCCGGTTAGTACGTCTCTAATGGTACGAGTCCGTCTATAGGAGAACAATGGCTTCCTCAGCGCAATCTCCCTGACATCCTCGTCAGCTTCCAATAGGTGCCAATGTTTTCTTATAGCATTTTGGACGATGTGGTTCATCTCCGTGTACCTAAATGAGAATACAAACCTCCTCTCTCTCCTTTTCTTTTTCCTAGTCTGTAACATATGTTCCCTTGAGCTGAACAATGCTTTGTTCTTTGCTGAACTAATAGTGTTAAGAGGGTAACCTCTCTCCTCCAGTCTATCACTAAGTTCCTGGGCCTGATGTAAAAACCCCTCATTCGTGCTGTTCAGACGGCGCAATCTAAGAAATTGACTGTATGGAATGGACTTCTTGACGTGAGGGGGGTGGAAGCTGTCAAAGTGAAGAAGAGCATTAGTGGCAGTAGGCTTACGAAAGCCAGTAGTAGTAATGTGACCATCAACCACCTGCACCCTCACGTCAAGAAAATCCAAAGAGTCACCACCAAAGACTGCTGTGAATGCCATATTCATCTTCATGTCTTTATTTAGGTAATCAATGAAAGCTGTGAACTGTTCCCTCGAACCCGACCATATTATGAACACATCGTCCATAAAACGTAAATATGTGACGATGTATTTCAAAAAGTCATTAATTTCCGAGAAAACAAATCTCTTCTCAAAAATCGCCAAAAATAAATTGGCCAAAGAACAAGCCACTGGTGTCCCCATGGCCACTCCAGAGGTTTGCTTAAACCATCTACCTTGAAAGCGAAAAGCATTGTGAGAGAGGATAAAATCCAACGCCTCACTGACAAAATCTACAAAGGGGGCCGGTTTCTCTATACCTACGAGGATCTCGCAGACAGCCTGCACACCCGCATCCTGCGGGATGCGGGTGTACAGGCTCTCGACATCCACGGAGGCCAGACTAAAACCCTCCTGCCACGTAATACCTTGTAGAGCCTGCAAAAAATCGCCTGTATCTTTAAGATAGGCAGGGATGTCAACCAAAAGGGGGCGTAACAACCAGTCAACATATTTAGATAGACCCTATTTCATCTAACTGGTTAGATAATGCCGCTCCTAAGGGTAATCATAAGTGTGGTTTTTGTTCTTTTTGTGGCTTCTTACAGGAAGGAAAGGAGGTGACCATAGGTGGCATGAAGTGGCAAGTTAGACAACTTATTACTTGTAGATCCACATTTGTGGTTTATGCCATTTTGTGCCCTTGTGGCCACTTCTATATAGGGAAGACAATTCGCCAGCTGTTTATCAGATTTAGGGAGCATCGCAATTCCATCCGTACAGGAATTGGTTCGCCTCGCTTAATAGATCATGTTAATGATAAACATAATGGTGACAGAAATGTCCTTAAATTCCTAGGTTTGGAAACAGTGAAGCCCTCCAGAGATGGCGGAGATCGCCATACAAAACTTCTGAAGAGAGAATCATGGTGGATAATGAAAACTAGAGCTATGGAAGCCTTAGGTCTAAATGATAAAAATGACATGAGTATTTTTGTGTAAACTGCATGTTTTATCTATTTCTGTTGTACAGGTTTTATATATTTTTTCACTATTGTATGGAGGTGCGGTGTAGTGTGTGAGACGCAGGTACTTACCTCACAACGCGTCTGGTACATATGGAGTTAATATGTTGCCTGGTCCGGTGACGCGGCTGAGGTATTTAGCTGCGCCAGGGCGATGACGTAGATTATGTGAGCCAGTTGAAGCGCGCAGGCGCGAAACGTTCGTTGCTCCTTTCTGTGGAACGCACCTGCTATATGTTGTATATCCTCTCCCTGAAATAAAGCATCATTTTCGCTGAACTGGTGAGTGCGGTGACATTCTCTATTGGACTTGTGTTCTTATGAGTGCCTTGTGCTTTATCCACGAGCACCACCACAGCGAATCCTGTTGTGAGCGGTCTGGTGTCTGCTAAGCCGGTTAGCCGTAGTGCCTGCTTTCCTCCTTGGGTGAAGGGTATTTCCCCCCTCCCTCCTCCTCCTCACCGGCGGCCGCATGCTCTGCTCCACTCCGTTTAATCTTCCTGAGGAGGAAGACTGGAGATCTGACAGGCTGCGCACAGGCGTGCTGTGTGCTCAGTGCTGCTGCTGCTTCCGGGCGGCTCTGGAAGCTGCACGGTGTGCCCTGCCTCCCCTCTCCCGTACATAAAGTGGCTGCTGGGGTAAGGTATGGGTCGGCACATCCTCCCCCCACCGGGCACCGCACTCTGTCCCGCACAGGAATCCTCGGCGTCCCGTTATCTTTTGGCAGTGCTGGAAGCAGCCGTGTGTGACGCTCTGCCGGTGACGCTGCCGGCAGATATATGTGCTACAACACTGAGGTACGGGGGCAGAGGATTCCTGTGCAGGAGAGAAGAAAGGATATGCAAAGTAGCCGTGCAGGAGAGAGAGAGGGGGAGAGAGAGGGGGAGAGAGAGGGGGAGAGAGAGAGAGAGAGAGGGAGAGAGAGGGGGAGAGAGAGAGAGAGAGAGAGAGAGAGAGAGAGAGAGAGGTGCCCGGTGGAGCATGGAGGTGCCGACCTATACCTGACCCCAAGTGTATGTGCGGGAGAGGGGGTGGGGGGGGTCCAGAACAGCTTGTGACTGGGGGCAGATATTGGGTAGAAAGAGATAGATAGGAGATAGATAGATAGATAGATAGGACTCCTATCTATCTATCTATCTATCTATCTCCTATCTATCTATCTATCTATCTATCTATCTATCTCCTATCTCCTACACAAACAACAAAAGTCCACGGCACCCGGGCAGTAAATAAGGAGAGTGGGTGCCACCCCTGCACTGTGGATCCTCGAGTGCAGAATATACACGTCCAAAATTAGGGTACCGGCACTCCATATGAAGAATAAGTGTTTTATTTCAGCTCACAGGAACAAACTAGCCTTGGCTAGTTTGTTCCTGTGAGCTGAAATAAAACACTTATTCTTCATTTGGAGTGCCGGTACCCTAATTTTGGACGTGTGTGTGTGTGTATATATTATATATATATATATATATATATATATATATATATATATACATACACACACACACACACACACACGGAGAGACTTATCAAACATGCTCAGTTGCCCCCGGCAACCAATCAGATTCCACCTTTCATTCCTCACAGACTCTTTGGAAAATGAAAGGTGGAATCTGATTGGTTGCTAGGGGCAACAGCCAGTTTCACTTTACACCTTGTTTCATAAATCTCCCCACAGTATAAAGATAGATATAGCAAAAAATATAGGCAGCACAATAAACAAACTGTGGGTGCCAGCAGACGAATCCCAGACCTTGGATCAAGTCAGCTAGTAAAAAATACTTCGATGGTAATACAAACGTGAAAACGTGAATTTACTCCATAGAACAATGTGCAGCAAACTTCACAAGTAATATACAATGTTTTGGCATCTCCTATGCCATTTTCAAGTGCCACTTGAAAATGGTGTAGGAGGTGCCAAAATATTGTGTATTACTTGTGAAGTTTGCTGCACATTGTTCTATGGAGTAAATTCATGTTTGTATTACCATCGGAAAATGGGGTTTTCAAAGGGGTGTGGCTTTTAAAGGGGGCGTGTCATAATTATCGTTCAATTTATCGTTACATTACGCTACATGTACGATAAACCGCGATATTGATTTAGGCCATTATCGCCCAGCCCTACCATATAGCAGTAGATTAGACTGTACACCTGCAGACCTTATAGGTGATTATAGTGCAGTTATTCAGTGACTCACAGGGGACGTCTTCTCTTGTTGATCACTTTTGTGGTTCTTCGCCATCATGCACGGCCATCTTGAAAACCTCTCCGGCCATCTGCAAGACAAACATTTTAGGCTCCTGTCTCCAGTATCATCCTCATCTGCTTCTCTGTTCACTCTCTGTGCCCCCATATGGTACAGACCCCTCTGTGCCCCCATATGGTACAGACCCCTCTGTGCCCCCATATGGTACAGACCCCTCTGTGCCTCCATATCTCATTGTAGTAACCCCCATCTCCCCATAGAACACAATATAGTAACCCACCTCCCCCTAGGACACACTGTAGTAACCCCCCTCCCCAGTTAATCCCACTGTAGTTACCCCCCTCCCCAGTTAATTCTACTGTAGTAATCCACCTCCCCAGTTAATCCCACTGTAGTACCCCCCTCCCCAGTTAATCCCAATGTAGTAATCCCCCCTCCCCCAGTTAATCCCCCTGTAGTAATCCCCCTCCCCAGTTAATCCCAATGTAGTAATCCCCCTCCCCAGTTAATTCTATTGTAGTAATCCCCCTCCCCAGTTAATCCCCCTGTAGTAATCCCCCTCCCCAGTTAATCCTATGATAGTAATCCCCCTCCCCAGTTAATCCTGATAGTAATCCCCCTCCCCCAGTTAATTCTATTGTAGTAATCCCCCTCCCCAGTTAATCCTATGATAGTAATCCCCCTCCCCCAGTTAATTCTATTGTAGTAATCCCCCTCCCCAGTTAATCCCCCTGTAGTAATCCCCCTCCCCAGTTAATCCTATGATAGTAATCCCCCTCCCCAGTTAATCCCCCTGTAGTAATCCCCCTCCCCAGTTAATCCTATGATAGTAATCCCCCTCCCCAGTTAATCCTATAATAGTAATCCCCCTCCCCAGTTAATCCTATGATAGTAATCCCCCTCCCCAGTTAATCCTATTGTACTAATCCCCCTCCCCAGTTAATAATATGGTAATAATCCCCCTCCCCAGTTAATCCTATAATTGTAATCCCAGTTCATCCCAATGTAGTAATCCCACTGCAGACCCATCCCTGACAGAAAATAATAAAAACTACATATACTCACCTAGTCAGGAGCAGTCAGATCCCAGCTGGCTGTCTGTCTTCTCCCAGCTGGTCACAGGTCAGGGACACTGCAGGAGAGAGGCAGCCTGACACACAGCTCCAGCCCCGCGGTATCTGCTTTCTTCTCTCCGACCTGTCCCTGACCTGTGACGTCACCAGCAGCAGCCACGGCAGCCTGTAGGAGACGGACAGGAGAGAAGAGGAGAGAAGAGGAATGCAGGTACCGCGCGGGGCTGGAGCAGAGAGCTTCCGGGGCAGCAGCTGAGCTGTGTATCCGGCCGGCTGCTCCACAAGCTCCCTTATTATGCAAACTGCGTCCCTGAAGCCATCTGACACTGTCAGCAGCCGCAGGAGCCGCTCACACTGTCAGATGGCTTCAGGGACGCCTGCGGGACACAGGGGAACCTTCCCGGGACAGCGGGACATCACCCCCAAATCGGGACCGTCCCGCTGAAACCGGGACGGTTGGGAGGTATGCGTATACTGCTTATATGGAGGCACAGAGTGGGCCTCTGTTACTGTGTGAAGTGATACAGAAGAGGATTTGTATAGAGATGAGGATGATGCTGCAGCATAGAGAAGCCTAAAATGTTTCTCTGGCAGATTCTGCAAAGATGAGGCGTCACCAGGAGAAGTCTCCATGATGTTTAAACCAGAAGACAAGAAAAAGTGCCTGCAACAACATCACCTGCAATTCATGCAGAGAAGATGCCCCGTGTAAGTCTTGTGTTGAGTATTGTCTTATGTTAATGTATTATTACATTTTTAGTTGTATGTGGTATTACAGTTTGTCTCTATTCACATCAATGGAACTGGATTATAATACCACACACAACCTGAGGACTGGGATGTTGCTGTTTATGAAAGATAGTAGCGATGTTTTTTTGAATCCAGGAGTACTCCTTAAGGCTGGGTTCACACGCTGTAACTGTGCGGCTGTATTTTTTATGCGGCTGTAAATGTGCGGGTGAAACTCCGGCCGTGGGAAAAAATAGACATGCGGCTCAAAACATACGGTCATTTACTTGGAAATCTGGTTCAACTAAAAATAACAAATAAAATGTTAAGAAAGTGATGCAAACACCTCTGGATGCATCTGGGAAAGCAGGGAACACAGTTTACATGAATTGCTATTACCGGGGTTTGCGATCCTCTGCACTATAGCCGATGTCTCTCATGGTTAATATATTGAATTAATAAAACACATTTTCTGTCTAATAAAGTCCCTTTTATTGTTCAATAATTAAATGTAAACGATTCCATCATTTTGCAATTAAATATACTGTTAAAATAAATATATATATAAATAAATGTATATTTATATATATATTTATTTTTTGACAGTATATTTAATTGCACAATGATGGATTCGTTAGAATTAAATTATTGAACAAAGAAACTGTATTTATTTAATCGAAAATGTGTTTTATTAATTAAATATTAATTAGTACAGGAAGCTCTATAAGCCGTTAATTCATATGCCGGCAATAGAGCATTCTGTACTAATCATCACTTTACTTTAATTAAAACATCAAATGTTTCTTCTAATTATGTTATGACAATAGCATTATTAGAAGAAACATTTAGAATTATATGTGCGCTCAGCTGATTGGCTGTTCGGCTGAGCGGACATATAATTAGCGGGTCCGCAGCACAGTGACTTCATTGTGCTGCGGACCAGCGAAGAGGACACATCGGGGTAAGTATAGGGCTCTCCCCACCCCCTCCCCTGCACTGCACCCCTCCCAGCAAGGAAGGGGGGTCACTTAACCCCTTCCTTGCTGGGATGGGTGCAGTCTGACATCAGTCTGGCCCCCAGGGGGTTAAGGGGGATGCAATACAACCTCCCTTAACCCCTTGGGGGTCAGACTGTAAGCAGCGATCTGTAAAGATGCTGCATACTGTAAGGTGCACAACACCGCTCACAATGATGGGTGTTGTGCTCCTGTTTGTGTGTTTTTTGTGTGTTTCTCCCTTTTTGTTTTTCAGATATCGGTATCCTGGGGATTACGTCGGATTCCATGGACTACGTCGATGACCAGCGGTTGTTCTTTGAATTTTTTTAATAAAATGGTCAATGAGGGGTGTGGGGGTGTTTTTATTTGAATAAAAAATATTTTAAACTTGTGTCTTGTCTTTATTTCTTTACTTTATAGACTTAGTAGTGGAAGCCGTCTAATAGACGGAATCCATTACTAAGTTGGGGCCTAGTGTTAGCCGGTATAAAATGGCGAACACTAACCCCCTATTATTACCCCAGTACCCAATGCCACCAGGGGTACTGGGAAGAGCCGGGTGCCAGTGGTCCCGAAGCGTCAATATTGGCGCTCCTGGACCGGGCGGCAGCAGGCTGGTAAGATTTAGGCTGGGGAGGGCCTAAAACAATGGCTCTTCCCACCCTGGTGTTACCAGGCTGCTGTCGTTTGGTTTTTAACCCGGCTGGTTATAAAAATAGGGGGGACCCTATGCGTTTTTTTTTTATTATTTATTTATTTTAAAAAAAAAACGCATAGGGTCCCCCCTATTTTTATAACCTGGTTAAAAACCAAACGACAGCAGCCTGGTAACACCAGGGTGGGAAGAGCCATTGGTTTAGGCCCTCCCCAGCCTAAATCTTACCAGCCTGCTGCCGCCCGGTCCAGGAGCGCCAATTTTGACGCTCCGGGACCACTGGCACCCGGCTCTTCCCAGTACCCCTGGTGGCATTGGGTACTGGAGTAATAATAGGGGGTTAGTGTTAGCCATTTTATACCGCCTAACACTAGGCCCCAACTTAGTAATGGATTCCGTCTATTAGAGGGCTTCCACTACTAAGTCTATAAAGTAAAGAAATAAAGACAACACACAAGTTTAAAATATTTTTTATTCAAATAAAAACACCCCCACACCCCTCATTGACCATTTTATTAAAAAAATTCAAAGAACAACCGCTGGTCATCGACGTAGTCCATGGAATCCGACGTAATCCCCAGGATACCGATATCTGAAAAAGAAAAAGGGAGAAACACACAAAAAACACACAAACAGGAGCACAACACCCATCATTGTGAGCGGTGTTGTGCACCTTACAGTATGCAGCATCTTTACAGATCGCTGCTTACAGTCTGACCCCCAAGGGGTTAAGGGAGGATTTATTGCATCCCCCTTAACCCCCTGGGGGCCAGACTGATGTCAGACTGCACCCATCCCAGCAAGGAAGGGGTTAAGTGACCCCCCTTCCTTGCTGGGAGGGGTGCAGTGCCGGGGAGGGGGTGGGGAGAGCTCTATACTCACCCCGATGTGTCCTCTTCGCTGGTCCGCAGCACAATGAAGTCACTGTACTGCGGACCGGCTCATTATATGTGCGCTCAGCCGATCAGCTGAACGCACATATAATTCTAAATGTTTCTTCTAATAATGCTATTGTCATAACATAATTAGAAGAAACATTTGATGTTTTCATTAAAGTAAAGTGATGATTAGTACAGAATGCTCTATTGCCGGCATATGAATTAACGGCTTATAGAGCTTCCTGTACTAATTAATATTTAATGAATAAAACACATTTTCGTTGAAATAAATTCAGTTTCGTTGGTCAATAATTTAATTCTAACGAATCCATCATTGTGCAATTCAATATACTGTCAAAAAAAAAATATATAGATAAATATACATTCATTTATAAATCTATTTTTTTAACAGTATATTTAACCCCTTCAAGACCAAGCCTATTTGCACCTAAAAGACCAGGCTCATTTTTCAAAATCTGACCTGTCTCACTTTATGCGCTTATAGCTCAGTGATGCTTTAACGTATGCTAGCGATTCTGAGATTGTTTTTTCGTCACATATGGCACTTTATATTAGTGGCAAAATTTGGTCACTACTTTGTGTGTTTTTTGTGAAAAACATCAAAATATCATGAAAAATTGAAAAAATTTGCATTTTATGAACTTTGAAATTCTCTGCTTCTAAAAAAAGAAAGTTGTATTACATAAATTAGTTACTAAGTCACATTACCAATATGTCCTCTTTATTCTGGCTTCATTTCATAAACATATTTTACTTTTTTAGGGTGTTACGGGGCTTAGAAATTTATCAGCAAATTACCACATTTTCGTGAAAGTTTCCAAAACTGATTTTTTTAGGGACCAGTTCTTATTTTAAGTTGATTTAGGAGGTTTGTATACTGGAAACCCCCATAAGTGACCCCATTTTGGAAACTAGACACCTTAAAGAATTAATCTAGGGGTATAATGAGCATTTTAACCCTACAGGGGCTGGAGGAAAGTATTCACCATTAGGCCGTAAAAAAATGAAAAATTAAAATTTTCCAATAATATATACATTTAGATTAAAGTTTCTCATTTTCAAAAGGAACATGAGAGAAAAAGCACCGCAAAATTTGTAACACGGGTTCTCTTGAGTACTACGGTACCCCATATGTGGGCATAAACCACTGCATGGGCACACAGCGGGGCTCAGAAGGGAAGGAGCGCCAATTAGCTTTTCCATTGCAGATTTTGCTGAAGAAGTTTCCGAGCGCCAGGTGCATTTGCAGAGCCCCTGTAGTGTCAGCAGAGAAAAAAAAAACCCATAAGTCACCCCATTTTGGAAAGTACACCCTTCAAAGAATTCATCTTCGGGTAGGATGAGCAATTTGACCCCACAGGTGTTAGAGGAAAGTATTCAAAATTACACAGTAAAAATGAAAAACTCGAATTTTTCCAATAATATGTTCCTTTAGTTTGAAATTTCTCAATTTCACGAGGAACAAGAGAAAAAAAGTACCCCAAAATTTGTAACGCAGGTTCTCCTGAGTAAAAAGGTACCTCATATGTGAGCATAAACCATTGCATGGGCACACAGCAGGGCTCAGAAGCAAAGGAGCGCCAATTAGCTTTTTCAATGCAGATTTTGCTGAAGAAGTTTCTGAGCGCCAGGTGTGTTTGCAGAGCCCCTGTAGTGCCAGCGGAGTAAAATCTCGCCATAAGTCACCCCATTTTGGAAAGTGCACCCCTCAAAGAATTCATTTTGGGGTGTGGTGTGCATTTTGACACCAGAGGTATTAAAGGAAAGTATTCAAAAGTAGACAGTAAAAATGAAAAACTCGAATTTTTCCAAAAATATGTTTCTTTAGTTTGAAATTTCTCAATTTCACGAGGAACAGGAGAGAAAATTCACCCCAAAATCTGTAACGCAGGTTCTCTTGAGTAGAACGGTACCCCATATGTGGGCATAAACCACTGTATGGGCACACAGCCGGGCTCAGAAGGGAAGGAGCACCAATAAGCATTTTCTCTGCAGATTTTTCTGAAGAAGTTTCTGAGCACCAGGTGCGTTTGCAGCGCCCCTGTAATGTCTACAGAATAGAATCCCCCCAAAAGTCACCCCATTTCGGAAAGTACACCCCTCAAAGAATTCATCTTGGGGTAGGATGAGCATTTTGGCCCCACAGGTATTAGAGGAAAGTATTCAAAATTGGCCAGTAAAAATGAAAAACTTGAATTTTTCCAAAAATATGTTGGTTTAGTTTGAAATTTCTAAATTTCACAAGGAACAGGAGAAAAAATGTACCCCAAAAAATGTACCCCAAACAACGGTACCCCATATGTGGGCATAAACCACTGTATGGGCACACAGCAGGGCTCAGAAGGGAAGGAGTGCCAATTTGGTGGAGCAAAACCGCAGCTAGTAACAGTTATTAGAATAGCGCAGTTACTAAAATACAATAAAAAAAAATTAGACTACAGGTAATGTGAGGTGGTTACGGACAGTCTGGGATGGTTCCGGGTAATCTAGACGTGGTTACGGGCAGTCTGAGGTGGTTACGGGCAGTCTGAGTTGGTTACGGGCAGTCTGAGGTGGTTACGGGCAGTCTGGGGTGGTTACGGGTAATCTGGGGTGGTTACGGGCAGTCTGAGGTGGTTACGGGTAATCTGGGGTGGTTACGGATAATCTGGGGTGGATACGGTCAACATGGGGTGGTCACAGGCAACCTGCTGTGGTTACGGCAACCTGGGGTGGTTACAGGCAACCTGGTGTGGTTAGAGGCAATCTGGGGTGGTTACGGACAATCTGGGGTGGTTATGGACAATCTGGGGTGGTTACGGACAATCTGGGGTGGTTACGGTCAACATGGGGTGGTCACAGGCAACCTGCTGTGGTTACGGCAACCTGGGGTGGTTACAGGCAACCTGGTGTGGTTAGAGGCAATCTGGGGTGGTTACGGACAATCTGGGGTGGTTATGGACAATCTGGGGTGGTTACGGACAATCTGGGGTGGTTACGGACAATCTGGGGTGGTTACGGACAATCTGGGGTGGTTACAGGCAACCTGCTGTGGTTACGGATAAACTGAAGTGCTAATAGGTAATCTGAGGTGGGAACCTGTAATCTGGCGTGGTTACGGGCAATCTGGAGGGGGTCACTGGCAATTTGGGGGGGTCAGATGCAAGGTGCGGTGGTCATAGGCGACGTGCGGTGGTCAGAGGCGACGTGCGGTGGTCAGAGGCGACGTGCGGTGGTCAGAGGCAACCTGCGGTGGTTGCGTGCAATCTGGGGGGTTACATGTAATCTGGCATGATTACGGGCAACCTGGGGTGGTTACGGGCAACCTGGGGGGGTTACAGACAATCTAGAATTGTTACGGATAGAGTGAAGTGCTTATAGCTAATCTGGGGTGGTTACATGTAATTTGGGGTGGTTACAGGCAATCTGGGGTGATTACGGACAATCTGGAGGGGGTCACTGGCAACGTGCGGTGGTTACGGGCAACGTGTGGTGGTTACAGGCAACGTGCGGTGGTTACGGGCAACGTGCGGTGGTTACGGGCAACGTGCGGTGGTAACGGGTAATCTGTGGGGTTACGTGCAATCTGACATGATTACGGACAACCTGGGGTGGTTATGGGCAACGTGCGGTGGTTACGGGCAACCTGCGGTGGTTACGGGTAATCTGGGGGGGGTTAGGGGTAATTTGGGAGTAAACTGCAATTATTACTATAATAAAAAGTGTGTGTTTTATTTTTTTGTATGTTTGTCACTTTTTGTACTTTATACATTCATGTTCACTGTATTACTATGATTACTGTGATATTTTCTATCACAGTAATCATAGTTCAGTGACAGAGACCAAATTGGTCTCTGTCACTTTAAATTTTCAGAGCTTGGCTGGTTGTGGAGCGCATGCGCACTTCATAACCAGCCAGGACACGGAAGAGGAAGGAGCTCCAGGAGCAGATGAGTATATGGGGAAGGGGGGGGGGGGGTGACTGGGGGACGGGGGGGACTGGGGGGGTGGGGGGCGACTTGGGGGGTGGGGGGACATCACTTTTTATCCCCTTTCACCAATCATTCATGGTGACAGGGAATAAAAAGTGCCGGCGGCACATGGCACAAGCGATCAGCGGTATATAGTATATACCGCTGATCGCTTGTACTGGGACCCCACAGGGGGGGTCCCGATGACTGCCCCATACTCTCCGCTACCTCCGGTGGCGGAGAGCATGGGGCTTTCATTCATTTTTCTTTTTTGATCACTGTGAACAGACATTAGTCTGTTCACAGTGATCGCGGCGGCCATCTTGGATCCGATGGCCGCCGCGGGAGGGGGGGTTAGTGACTGGGGCACTAGGGGGCTGATCTGGGGTCTGATTTTTACTTATTTCATCTCCCCCCACCGTGGATTCACGGTGCGGGGAGATGAAATACAGCGGCGGCACCGGCCCATTAGTGACCGCCGTTTCGGCGGTCACTAAGGGGTTAATGGGGTTCATCTCATTATCTCCGGTGCTGTACACAGATGAGATCTCATCACAAAGCCCCTGTCAGTCAGGAACGTATATGTACATTCCTACTGCACGGGGCATGTGCAATAGGAACGTATATATACAGATGGCTGACGTGAAGGGGTTAATTGCAAAATGATGGATTCGTTAGAAATAAATTATTGACCAACGAAAGTGTCTTGATTACAAAGAAAATGTGTTTTATTAATTTAATATATTAACTATTAGAGGCATCGGCATTCGGCATCATTGCCGGCTATTTTTGAAGTACTCCGTACGGACCGCCTGTCAATCCACGGCCGCATGTCCAGCCGCAAACAATGGTCTTGTTCATTTTTCACGGGTCCGTTTACGATAGGGCCGTAGATTCAGACATAGTGTGCACTGTGCAGCCGCATATCCTATACTTCCAAGCATACACACGAACCACCAAAAATACCGCCGCACAATTACAGCCGCAAATACAGCCGCACTGTTACAACGTGTGAACCGAGCCCCCGGGTACGTTCACACTTACCGGATCCGCAGCGTATTTTCCGCTGCAGATCCGCAGCAGATTTCATTTAAATAACTGAACACAGCATCAAAGCTGCACCATCAAATCTGCTGCGGATCTGCTGCAGATCTGCCAAGGATCCTGTAGGTGTGAACGCACCCTAAATAGGGTTGTCTTAAATTAGAAAAGAACAGCAACTTTGTTGTAGAAGACAGCAGCAGCTCCTCCTTGTATGTCAATATATATATATATATATAAAAAAAATAGAACACGAGGGCGGCACTCCAGTAGTGTATAGTGAAGATTTATTCACCCAATCACAAATAGCGACGTTTCGACTCTAACATGAGTCTTTCTCAAGCAAGTACAAAGTGGTATCATGGTGATATTTATATGAGGGGGAACACCCCCAAGGTGTGTATCTCAATTAATGACATCATAATGTAAACATAGGTATAGAAGTGTTAATCTACTCATCAGTGCTAAAATATTCAATGATCATATATCATACATATTACATAGTGTATATACATTTCAGTGCATAACAAGTGCATATGAAATTCCTCCCCGAATCCATATATAATCACTAAAACATATTCTTCCTTCTAATCAATGGTTAAGATGGAGGTCGGACCTGACTCACCCTCCGTCCGTTCAGCCAATCCCACTGCGTTGAAGGCATGCCGCATACCGCTTGTAAACAGAGCATCTGCGCATATCCGGATGTAGGCATGTCATGTGACCTGTCATCTGCTCACAGTCCGGTAGCGATCACGTGATAAATTATGCGCATGCGCAAATAGTCCATGTAATACAGCGGGCGCCATCTTAAGAAAGGTAACAACACCTTCCAGCGCGCGCATGTGCAGGATGTCCGTGTGATATATCGGGCGCCATCTTGGGAAAGGTAACAACACCTTACATCGCCCATACCTCCTACAAATGTCAAAGAGGTATATTGCAGGACTAGTAGGAAAAGGGGGGAAGAAAAAAATGCTCACAAAATGGAGTTTGTCATAAACGAGGTGTCTAAAGCAGTCACAGCAGTGCCACACTCTTCACGGTGAATTCATCACTCTCCTGAGCGCACGGGCTCTGCCAGATTCAAAGACTGCCAAATTACCTTATATGACTACTCTTCTTAGAGCGACCTCCCCTAGATTCCTACAAATTTTGTCCCACATTAGTTTCACACGGACCCAAAGGTCACTTACACTGTGTAATATATACACTGACACTTGTGTTTAATTATGTTTTTTCTTCTGTTTATCTATACAGATGGAGCGAGGACCTTATACTCACCTTTCCGACTGAATTTTCTTCAATCCTTATCCAAACCGTTATCCAGTCTTTATCTCAACCACCTTTGGGTCCGTGTGAAACTAATGTGGGACAAAATTTGTAGGAATCTAGGGGAGGTCGCTCTAAGAAGAGTAGTCATATAAGGTAATTTGGCAGTCTTTGAATCTGGCAGAGCCCGTGCGCTCAGGAGAGTGATGAATTCACCGTGAAGAGTGTGGCACTGCTGTGACTGCTTTAGACACCTCGTTTATGACAAACTCCATTTTGTGAGCATTTTTTTCTTCCCCCCTTTTCCTACTAGTCCTGCAATATACCTCTTTGACATTTGTAGGAGGTATGGGCGATGTAAGGTGTTGTTACCTTTCCCAAGATGGCGCCCGATATATCACACGGACATCCTGCACATGCGCGCGCTGGAAGGTGTTGTTACCTTTCTTAAGATGGCGCCCGCTGTATTACATGGACTATTTGCGCATTCGCATAATTTATCACGTGATCGCTACCGGACTGTGAGCAGATGACAGGTCACATGACATGCCTACATCCGGATATGCGCAGATGCTCTGTTTACAAGCGGTATGCGGCATGCCTTCAACGCAGTGGGATTGGCTGAACGGACGGAGGGTGAGTCAGGTCCGACCTCCATCTTAACCATTGATTAGAAGGAAGAATATGTTTTAGTGATTATATATGGATTCGGGGAGGAATTTCATATGCACTTGTTATGCACTGAAATGTATATACACTATGTAATATGTATGATATATGATCATTGAATATTTTGGCACTGATGAGTAGATTAACACTTCTATACCTATGTTTACATTATGATGTCATTAATTGAGATACACACCTTGGGGGTGTTCCCCCTCATATAAATATCACCATGATACCACTTTGTACTTGCTTGAGAAAGACTCATGTTAGAGTCGAAACGTCGCTATTTGTGATTGGGTGAATAAATCTTCACTATACACTACTGGAGTGCCGCCCTCGTGTTCTATTTTTGTTATCCGGAGGAGTCGGGGGTCGACTTTCATGGGACGTGCACCCACCAGCTTTAAGCTATTTTGACTTCAAGCCAGCACAGTGCCGTCCATCCACCACTTTCTATTCAGTTTTTGATCCTGTGGACTGAGCACGTGAACACTATTATGGAATCTAATGATACAACACCCGTCACATATTCCTTCAGCAATGATGATGTAAGTCGCATTCTAAGTGGACGCCTGGGAAATAGAGCTTATCTGAGTGTTCCATCGAAATTGGACACCAAGCGGACTTTTGAAGTGGATTACAAGAGACTGATTACATTGGATCTGCATTTATCTTTACTGTCCAATTATTATCAAACCAAAATGATTCCAAGAGGGTTGCGTCCCCATCTAAGGCCCAATCTGTTTCCCAGGAATAAAGAATTTTGCACACGTTTTGAAGGACTCACGAATAAATATGCCTTGGACTTAGTCCTTTTGAACATTGAGTTTCTGCAAGGAGAAATCATACAAATAGAACAAAAATTGGAAATAAGTGAAAGTGCCCTAACAGATGTCATGGAATCAGATGAGATCATAAGGTATAAAGAAAAAGTACAGAGCAACTTAGAGAAATATAAGAAGGATCAAGAGGAGCTGAAAAGACAAAAGTGGCACCGTGATTGCGAGGACTATAAAACCGGATTTGTCTATGATTGGCAGAAAGAAGGCAAACGTGAGGATAAACAACGAAACAAGGAAGCATCCAAGGGTTCCAAAACCAAGAAAGAAAAACCGGCTTTTTTGGATCAGGACAAGATGGACGCAGCAGGAGGCGGAGCAACATCAGGAGGGGTCGTGGAAGAAAACAACAGTGGCGGAGTCTCGACCAGGAAAGGGAAGGGAGTAAAGACCACACAGAAGGCGTGATGGACTTTGAGCAGGCCCCCTCATTAGTGGTAAATATCTCCTCACATACACTTACCCATGACGAATTAGATGTCCTTAACCATGGTTTAACTTTTTGCCCTACCACTCAGATTAATTGGTTGCAGTTAGAGATTGATGTCCAGATGCTTCTTAGGAACATCAATCTCAAGGTTTGGTTTTCTGATAAGACCGATGTTACGGCGTTGAGAAAACCAAAACAGTCTGAACTGTGTTTGAAAAAGTATGGTTTGTCTAATAAGAGTGATTTTTGTCCCCCATCATCAGAAGCAGTTACTATGTTTGGGACATTGGTTAAACGTGACATCGAGGTATTGAAGTTTAGATTGTTAAATGAGAGGAGGGGCAAACCCAATTTCTCTAAAAAACAAATGGAGGCCTTGAACAATTTGTCCCATAACGACGACATCGTGGTGAAACCCGCCGATAAAGGGGGTGCTGTCGTCGTTATGGACAAAGACAAATATGTAGGAGAAATTTTGAGACAGTTGGGGGATAGCAATGTATACAAAGAGACGCCTATTGACCCTAAGCAGGTCTTTTTCCGTAGGTTGAAGTTGCTCGTGGATGATGCTTTTGCAGCAGATATCATAGACGAACAACTTCATGACTACCTCCTGCCTAGCCATCCGGTCACCCCAACGCTATATTGTCTGCCCAAGATCCATAAATCTTTGGAGGATCCGCCGGGCAGACCTATTGTGTCTGGCTGTGATTCCATATTTAGTCCAGCGGCTGTTTTCGTTGATAAGGTATTGAGACAATATGCGGTCAATACTAAATCTTATATCCGAGACACGGCTGATTTTCTGCAAAAAATCAAGAATGTTGACATACCATCTGACTGTATTTTAGCATCGTTTGATGTGACTAGTCTGTATACCTGTATAGATCATGAGAGAGGAATACAATGTGTGAGGAAAGTACTGCAGAGATCTGATTTTTCAGATGAGGGCAAGGAATTTGTGATTAATCTGTTGGAGACCTTGTTGACTTGTAACTACTTCTGCTTCCAGGACAAGTTCTTTGTTCAAGTTAAGGGTACGGCCATGGGGTCTAACATGGCACCTACATATGCCAACATAGTCATGGCCGACCTTGAGGAGTCCTACGTCTATATATCCCACCACCACAGCAAGTTGCTTGGGTGGTGGAGATATATAGACGATATTTTTTTGATATGGATTGGCTCCCAGGTAGAATTGGTTGAGTTTTTTGATTACATGAACACTATCGATCCTGATATTAAATTTACGATGACCAGTTCGACCGTTGGTGTCCAGTTTTTGGACACATGGGTCTACATTGAAGAGGGATCTCTTCGGACTGATATTTATTTAAAACCGACAGACAGGAACAATTTGTTGAGATTTGATAGTATGCATCCCAGGAGGATGGTAGAATCGCTACCTAAAAGCCAATTACTCAGGGTGCAGAGAATTGTTGATGATGTCTCCAAGGTAGACTCCAGACTATGTGAGATGGGTGACCGGTTTATCCAACGGGGTTACCCCAAAAGATTAGTCCAGAGAAGCATGACTGAGGTTAAAACCCTAAATAGGGTAACACCATCAACTAGAGATAAGAAGGATTTAGACAGGGTCCCGTTTATTAGTACATTTAGTGAACAGAGCCACTGTATTGCCCGGATAATCCGTAAACATTGGAGTGTTGTTGCTAATTTTCACAATAACATCTCTATCCTTAAAAATCCTCCTCTCTCATCTTACAGACGAGCAGCAAGTATTAGAGACAAATTGGTCCGTGCAGACTGTCAGAAGAAGAGATTGGATCTGTCATCTTCACTCAAACCGGGTAGTTTCCCATGTTTGGGATGTGACAGCTGCAATCTGATGATAAAAGGAGATGTCTTTTGTCACCCGAACACTAATCATAGTTACAAATTGCGGTTTCATACAAGTTGTAAGACGGATCATGTCATCTATGTCCTTCAGTGTCCGTGTCCGTTTATTTATGTAGGAGAAACAACGAATGAGTGCCGTATACGTTTGAATAATCATAAGTCTTCTATCCGCAAAGGTAGACTTGACCTCCCTGTTTCCAGACATTTTGTAGAAGCGGGCCATAGCCTTCAACAGTTGCGGTTTACAATAATTGACCATATTCCGTTACCACGCCGGGGTGGAAACAGACAAAAAATGTTAAAACAGAGAGAGGCCCAGTGGATTACACGTCTCAATGCCCTTCAACCGCATGGGTTAAATGTGGACTTTTCATTGAAAGCATTTCTATGATTTAGAGCTTGACCACTGTGCAATTATTTACATGCTCTTGCTGAAGGAAAGAGTACATAGATCTTTATTATTTTTTATTATTATTTTTTAATATGTGCACTTACACTGTGTAATATATACACTGACACTTGTGTTTAATTATGTTTTTTCTTCTGTTTATCTATACAGATGGAGCGAGGACCTTATACTCACCTTTCCGACTGAATTTTCTTCAATCCTTATCCAAACCGTTATCCAGTCTTTATCTCAACCACCTTTGGGTCCGTGTGAAACTAATGTGGGACAAAATTTGTAGGAATCTAGGGGAGGTCGCTCTAAGAAGAGTAGTCATATAAGGTAATTTGGCAGTCTTTGAATCTGGCAGAGCCCGTGCGCTCAGGAGAGTGATGAATTCACCGTGAAGAGTGTGGCACTGCTGTGACTGCTTTAGACACCTCGTTTATGACAAACTCCATTTTGTGAGCATTTTTTTCTTCCCCCCTTTTCCTACTAGTCCTGCAATATACCTCTTTGACATTTGTAGGAGGTATGGGCGATGTAAGGTGTTGTTACCTTTCCCAAGATGGCGCCCGATATATCACACGGACATCCTGCACATGCGCGCGCTGGAAGGTGTTGTTACCTTTCTTAAGATGGCGCCCGCTGTATTACATGGACTATTTGCGCATGCGCATAATTTATCACGTGATCGCTACCGGACTGTGAGCAGATGACAGGTCACATGACATGCCTACATCCGGATATGCGCAGATGCTCTGTTTACAAGCGGTATGCGGCATGCCTTCAACGCAGTGGGATTGGCTGAACGGACGGAGGGTGAGTCAGGTCCGACCTCCATCTTAACCATTGATTAGAAGGAAGAATATGTTTTAGTGATTATATATGGATTCGGGGAGGAATTTCATATGCACTTGTTATGCACTGAAATGTATATACACTATGTAATATGTATGATATATGATCATTGAATATTTTGGCACTGATGAGTAGATTAACACTTCTATACCTATGTTTACATTATGATGTCATTAATTGAGATACACACCTTGGGGGTGTTCCCCCTCATATAAATATCACCATGATACCACTTTGTACTTGCTTGAGAAAGACTCATGTTAGAGTCGAAACGTCGCTATTTGTGATTGGGTGAATAAATCTTCACTATACACTACTGGAGTGCCGCCCTCGTGTTCTATTTTTGTTATCCGGAGGAGTCGGGGGTCGACTTTCATGGGACGTGCACCCACCAGCTTTAAGCTATTTTGACTTCAAGCCAGCACAGTGCCGTCCATCCACCACTTTCTATTTATATATATATATATATATAAAAGATCAGGTGGGTGTAGACGGCACTGTGCGGCACTGTAGACGGCACCGGTGGGTGCGCAGCCCTCAGGAGTCAGACCCAGGCTCCTCAAGAATCCAAACAATAAGGTAAGAAGGCGGCACTCCAAAATAGTGAAAAAATGAGGTGGATTTATTCACCCATAATGTGCAATACAACATTTCAGTTTCTCGATGAAACCTTTTTCAAGCAACACATGTGTTGCCCAAAGATGAGGTGTCACCAGGGGGGTGCCCAAAAATAGTTTCGCACAGGGCGCCAGCCACCCTAAGGCCAGCCCTGTCTCCAGATCAGGTGCGGTTTGCAATTAAGCTCCTTTCACTTTAAGGGAACTGAGCAGCAAAACCCCGCCCAAGCTGGAGACAAGAGCGGTGCTGTTTCTGGAAAAAAGTGGCCATGTTTTTGTAGCGCTGGATAACCCCTTTAAGCAACTTTAGGAAACTAAAATCTCCTTAGCCTAAGAGGCATTTAGTGTAGTACAGTTGCCTAGACAACCAGACCTCCAGCTGTATCTGCGTTTCTCACCATCACTAAGGGACAAACCAAAATAACATTATTATCAAGGATATCAAAGACATCAAAAATATACTCTATCTCCAGTGCAAACATCACTACTCCACCAATAAGGGATCAGCACATGTATGAAGGTGATGTAACTTACCATGGCAGATCCAAGAGAAGTAACATGAACAGATCTGCTTCACTCAGACGCCCTCTGTCCCCCTGAAAGGATTTCAGACGTTGTACCTTGTGTGAAAACAAAAATTTAATACAATAATGAAAGCAGTATTCTGTAGTCTACAGTGCATGCAGAATGCCTCCTTACACTCCACATGGCATTACATGCAGAATACCTCCTTACACTCCTCCAGACTACAGTACATGCAGAATGCCTCCTTACACTCCTTCGCACTACAGTACATGCAGAATCCCTGCTTACATTTCAGACTTGCAGACTACAGTACATGCAGAATTCCTCCTTACACTCCTCCAGACTACAGTACATGTAGAATGCCTCCTTACACTCCAGTTGACAGTACATGTAGAATGCTTCCTTTCAGAAAAAGAAGTCGGTAATCCAGCACTTGAAGCAGAGAGATTCTTTTATTTTTCCAATGCCAAATATTCAAGCAGCACCTAAGTGCAGTGACCCCACAGGACGCGTTTCAAGCGCATGCGCGCTCTTGATGCGGGTGATCAAGAGCGCGCATGCGCTTGAAACGCGTCCTGTGGGGTCACTGCACTTAGGTGCTGCTTGTATATTTGGCATTGGAAAAATAAAAGAATCTCTCTGCTTCAAGTGCTGGATTACCGACTTTTTTTTCTGAACTGCAGTATCATGCATTTGCCAGATGCGAATCCGGGGCCCCAGAAAGTTCTTGGTCGGTGAGCTGACAATTACACTTTTTTAGAATGCTTCCTTACACTCCTTCAGACTACAGTGCATGCAGAATGCCTCCTTACACTCCTTCAGACTACAGTACATGCATAATGCCTCCTTACACTCTTTCAGACTACAGTACATGCAGAATCCCTGCTTACACCTCAGACTTCCAGACTACAGTGCATACAGAATGCCTCCTTACACTCCAGACTACAGTACATACAGAATGTCTCCTTACACTCCAGACTACAGTACATGCAGAATCCCTGCTTACACCTCAGACTTCCAGACTACAGTACATACAGAATGCCTCCTTAAACTCCAGACTACAGTACATACAGAATGCCTCCTTACACTCCAGACTAAAGTACATGCTGAATCCCTGCTTACACTTCAGACTTCCAGACTACAGTACATACAGAATGCCTTCTTACATTCCAGACTACAGTACATGCAGAATGCCTCCTTAAATTTAAGACTACAGTACATGCAGAATGCCTCCTTACGCTCCAGACTACAGTACAAGCAGAATGCCTCCATACCTCTTCTCTGTCTGGCAGGTGCTTCAGAAGCTCATTCAGTCTTTCTGAGCTGTATATATCTCCTCTCCCCAGCTTGATATCTTCAACAATTTCTGCTGCTGATCTGTAAAGGTATTAAGTCATTCATATGTAGCTGTATACAGCACCACAGATATCAGCAGCAATGAGGTTTACTTATGGTACATAATAACCCTATTATAATTAATAACAAAAAAACATAATTGTTCTTTCCTTTTTATCTCACCAAGGAAATTATGAAGAATGTCTCTCCTAAACTAGGCAGGAGCCTGCCCCCATGACTGTAGGAGGCCATTTTGCTATGGCGCTCCATATGACAATAGTTGCACAGTTATGCACAGTTACTAAGCTGAATAATCCCTTAAATATTCTTGTTAAATATAGTTACAACAAAAAGAATTCAAAATGTTTCCAATTTAAATGGCTAACCATTAAGGGTTTCACAGGACCAATCCATGGATTCCACAGGACTGTCAGACTGTATGATTTGTATTGGGGCCTCACAGCTTTCTCCCAACAGAAGATCTCAGGAGATAGAAGGATCAGGCATGTTAAATTTAATTTTCCTGATCCATATCTTCTCAGGGGGAAAATCACCAGGAGACTGGCAGGGGCTTATTGGGTGAACAGGAGAGATAGTGTCAGCTAATCAATCAATGTTCAATACATTTAGCTGATTGCATTTTTTCAATTAGTTTTTCTCATCTATTATATGCAAAAAAGGGAATGAAAACATATGCATTTGTGTGCATCCGTTTTGATCTGTTTTTCCATTGACTTTTGTTATTTAAAAAAAAAGGATCAAAATACATATTTCTTCAGCGCACACAAAAACATGGTCGACCACGTTTTTGTGTATGTTAAAAAAAACTAAAGCACTTTGATCCATTTTTTTTTATCCTTTTCTTTATAATGGATCAAAATGTATGCACAAATGCATCTGGTTTTTTTTGCAGATAAAAAAAGTAATGCAAAAACATAGAGTGAACCCAGCCTAACTATAATAAAGTACATTTCAATCAGTATTTCTCTAAACTGAACTTTCTGGCAGCTGAAGCAAGTGACTGGCTGTAGCACATCCAAATTGCACTTCAGAGTGGTGGCATCCTTGAATCGATGGTGAATAGAGGATTGAGTGTATTTTTTTCCTCCTAATCCAGTTTTTACAAAGTCTCTAAAACCTAGTTGGGTCACCCTGATATATTATGGTATTTGCATAGCCTTATATAGCTATTACAAATTTTCCCAGCTGTGTGGGAAAGCAGTGTAACAATGCCAACATTGCTGCTGCATGACATCACAGAATGAGGTGGCAGACCTGGTATTACTGCTCATCCTAAAGCAAACAGTGCCAGAACTTGAAAGGTTACTTAGGAGTGATTTGTCAGACAATTTTTCATCTGAAGTGTGATGTGCCAGCAGAAAACTGTGGTCTGACAGTAAACTTGATACATCTGAATCTGCACATTTTTTTTGCCCTCTTTACACTTCTGACTTTGAGGTTGACTGGTACCCAAAATGGCAGAAAGTTAAAGGAACATTCCATTATGCAAATAAAGATTAATAACTGTATTATAAAATCTTACTGAACTGAATTATTTTACAATTTTTGACATACAGGATATTGGCAGATGATTAGAGATATTCTTTTTTCAGACTGCTATTTGTGCCCTATTTGTGTCTAACGGCATGACCAATATCCACATGTCAAAAGATGTAATCATATTAGTGCTTAACCCCATTTTAACCTAAGATCTATTATTATTATTATTACTATTATTATTATTATTGTTGTAATTATTAATAATCATAATGGTCTGAACGCCCAGACTATCACAACAGTAAGGGTACAAACCTACTTGCCAGATCTACAGTGAGCTCCTTGCTGCGTTTTTGCAGCGAGACTCACTGCGGATCCCGGCCCTATACTTTCAATGACAGAAAACACACAGCAGGGATGTACATCCCTGCTGCCAGTTTGTCTGTAACCCGTCCCCTTAACCCCCCGGCCGCCGGAGCTGATACTTTACCTGATCAGGTGAGGGCTGCAGGTGAGCGATTGGGGCTGCGGGCGAGCGTCTGGCTGGAGCATATACTTCACCTGATCAGGCAAAGTATCAGCTCCGGCGGCCGGGGGGTTAAGGGGGCGGGTTACAGACAAAGTCGCAGCAGGGATGTGCATCCCTGCTGCGTGTTTGTCTGTCATTGAAAGTATAGGGCCAGGATCCGCAGTGAGTCTTGCTGCAAAAGCAAGGAACTCACTTCGGATCCGGCAAGTGGGTTTGTACCCTTACAGTGTTTTATGATTAGGACATTGCTCCTCTTTGGTTAGGTGACTCAGTCATGATTTTAACAACTGGTTTGTGGTAACCAGGGAGAATCGATTAGATAGTACCATCAGTACTGGGTTTTCCCTGCAGCTCATTTTTATGGATTATTATTATTTTTAGTTATTATTATTTATTTTTCTGCAAGGGATAAAACCAATTAGAGCTGTGTCCCCTTCTCCAAGTGCCTTAAGGTAACTACATGGTCTACCTCTATGGTATGTAACTCTATGGTATGTTACCGGACAAGTCAAATGTTGTAGTAGATTCTAAATACTTAGATCTCTGATCACTGTTCATTGTTACCTTTTAAACTGTTTCAGGAATATGCCAATATTCATGCTTCTCCTTGAATCAAGCAAAAAGACCTGCAAAGCAAATGATCACACATGAAAGAGATATCTCAATACAAAGATGTCACACCTGCACAACCTGTCTACCGCTCATCCTGGTCTCATGTACCAGCCTGTTTTTCCAATATATTCATGTACCAACCTGTTCTCTAACAACTCCCATTTCATAACATCTGTTCGTGCCAAGATCATCATAGTGCAGTATTGTACTACAAGTCTATGCTTCCCAAGGAAGCATCAAATACTTTATTATCAAAAAAGAAGTTACACCATCCTGAACAATAGGAAAGATAGGGAACAATCGGTATCTCTCCTGGCTTAACACGCCACCTGCACACCTCACACGGGATCCCTAGCACAATTATACTAAGTCATATGTCATCCTGTTCTAAGAGTTATACATAAATATAGAGCATTTCCCCTAGTTAAAAAAAAATTAAAGGGATTGTATGAAATTTGGAAAACTTGACATATTTCTTCAGAAAATAGTGTCACTGCAATAAAAGACATAGCCTATGTCAGGATTGTGCAGTAACCTGGTGTGAACTGGGCCTGGTTTTTGCTTTTATGTGACACACCCAATTGCTTCTCAGCATCCGACAATGCAATAGTTAATCAGAACTCTGCAAGAACCTGATTACTGCAGCTGAGCTGAGGCAGTGTCTCAGCACTGGCTGAGACAGTGAGCTGAGGCAGTGTCTCAGCACTGGCTATTAGGTTAATACCCTGGTCCCAGATCCCCCCTGTCTATTCCAGCGTTTCCCATCCTAACTCCCCTGGTTTGTGTGACTGTTACCTGACCTCTGGATTTGACTTTAGACTTTTCAACTGAAACTTGTTTTTGTACTGCGCTGCCCGTCTGGTTTTGCCCCTAGCTAGTTTACTATCCGATATTGTGTTTGTCTGTCTCGTTCTGTGTGCACATACCCAGTGTAGGGAACGTCATCGTGGTTGTCCGCGGCTGCCTAGGGCCGTATGAGGCAAGTAGGTAGGGAAAGTTGGTGGGTTCAGTTTTAGGGCTCACTGTCCCTACATGCCCCGTCCTGACAGCCTATGGTGCTGTATTGGAAATATGCAGCCTTGTTTTTACTTGCAAATTCTTTTAATACAGTATAAAGCTAAGTATTCCTGTTTTTGGTAAAGCTTGGTGAAAGCTTATATGGCTGCCAAGACAAATTCCACACAACTTTCCACCAATTGTATAATAAAGCCTTGTGCACAAGGCAAAGCCATTTGTAGGATATTGTAGAGAGATACATTTAGTCCTTGCCACTTATCCTAGTGTTCAAAGGAGAGCTGTTTTAATGTATTATTAAAGGGGTTGTGGGACGCAAATGTTTTTTTTTTTTAATTTAGCACCACATGACTTATAAGTTATTTATCTTTTTAATTTAGTGCTATTACCTTTCTTGCTGGCATCCGCCTTTTCTCATTTTTCCCATCCCCCGCCAGAAGTCCAGTAGTTTAAAATATTTCTTCATTGCGTTGACACTTCAACCTGGGGCCATTTTGTGTCAACGCGTCATCTGATGACGATCTGGGGGTTAGCAGTGTATCCTTTTCCTGTTAAGGAAGCCTCAAGCTCTTCCCCTCTCTGAGATGTTTCTTCCTCAGCCGATAGAAGACATGTGACCAGGTATGGGCGGGTTTGTGAGCGGGTATGTGAGAGACAGGGGGAGTGTGTTATTACAGGTGGATGGGATAGAGGGGTGTGTAGGACGATGGCAGCACGTCTCACACCGGAAAGACAGGAAGTGCGGGAGTTTTGAAAGCCGAAACGAGCATAGACCAGAGGGCGTGATCGTGCTTCCAGTAGTGCGGGTCAGTGGTAAGACACTTTAGCAAAATAATCACAGTTTTTATTTTTTTATGTAGCGCTGAACTACTCCTTTAACCCCTACAGGGAATACAGAGAATCCAACTGTAAAAATGTCATATCATCTACTTTAAGGGGTTACCAAGTGCTACAAAAACACTGCCACTTTCTTCCAGAGACAGCCCCACTATTGTCTCCAGCTTGGGCGGGGTTTTGCTGCTCAGTTCCATTGAAGTGAATGGAGCTTAATTGCAAACCACACCTGAACTGGAGACAATAGTCATGTTGTCTCTGAAAGAAAGTGACCATGTTGTAGCACTGGATAACCCCTTTAAGAAAGCCTAAAAAAGTACAGATAGCCACCATAAAACTTATTTGGCATGTATTACAGCTGTGTGCAACTTTGACAAACAATAACTAGAGCAATAACCACCACCACCAAAGGCTCATCATGTAGCATGGGCCAGGGAGCATCTATGCTGGACAAGGGACCAAGGCCTCAGTGCTGTTCACTGATTAAAGTCAATTCACTCTGAGCAGAAAGGATGGCCACCAACAATGTTGGAGATGTCAAGGAGAGCTGTCACTAAACAAGCTTTTGGTGGTGATGTTACAGTGTGGGCAGGTGTGTCTAGTCAACACAGAACTGCCCTACACTTTGTAAATAGTACAAAGACAAGCCCATACTACTTAAATAACATCATTAATCTTGTCATTGTGCCTCTGAATAAACAACACAGGCCTGTGAGCAACCAGGGAATTGGTCAGATGATAGAGTTTCTTTTTATTTTCTCCTTTGCCAGATATTGGTGGTCCTCTCTTGTAAATTAGATTAGATAGATTAAAAGATTACTTGGAGACTGGGGTACTGCAAATTAAGTGGCCAACGCTTTGTCCAGACCTGAAACTAATACAAAACCTATGAGATCAGCTGAGTCGCTGCATAGAGGCTTTTAACTCTGTACCCTATAACCTCAATGATCTGAGGGCCGCTCTTCATGAAGAAAGGGGTTCCATGCCTCAGCAGACAATAAGTCTACTTGTAAACAGCATGAGAAGTCGTTGTCAAGCTGTAATCGATGCTTAAAAGAGAAGTCCGGCAAAAATTTTTATTAAAGTATTGTATTGCCCCCCAAAAGATATATAAATCAACAATATACACTTATTACAGGAAATGCTTATAAAGTGCTTTTTATCCCTGCACTTACTACTGCATCAAGGCTTCTGTCAGGACTGGCGCTCTTAGTGAGCATGCCATCGCTCCTGTCTCTGACACTGCAAGTGATGTGGGTGCTCGCTCACGTTCTCAAACATTAGCTGCACGCAGGAGAACGTAAGAATTTATTCATTGCCATCTTGTACTGACCTGGTCACATTAGGGTTAATTTCTCTGGAGTTCTCCTGCTTTCACCTTTGGGGGTGGAACTCCAGCCTGCATTTAAGGTCTGCAAACTGGCTGCTTGCTGCCAGTGTTTGAATTCTCTGCATTAGCTAGTTTGGTGATTTGCAGAGATCTGAGAACAAAGGATTACACAAACACAGAGCTGCGTGACAGTATGTTCAGAGGTCAGAGAGGTCAGTGCTATCTGTCAGAGAAGATAGAGGTTTATGTTGCTGTAGATTAATTCTTTTTTGTCCTGTTTTGGTGTTTTATTTCCCTCTCTCCATAGGAGAACAATGAAGACAAACTGCTTTTTCACGATAAAAATTTATTTTTCGGCTAATAAACCCAATTACAAAGTTTCTTAAAATCGCCTGGACTATTGATTTCTGCAAAAAAAAATAAAAAAAATTTCACGACAGTGACACTTTAAGGGCACGTGATAAGTTATTGAGACACTGATATTTTTATTAGGGTATACCCACTGAAATCACTTTTTCAGCTTCAACTTAAATGCCCTACTTTCATGATATAATACCACTGTAGTGTGAACTTCAGCAAACATTTCCCCCGCAAACGAAATATCCCTATCTTTTTGTGAGTAGCATGCGTGTGCGATTTGTATTACATTGTATCTTATATTGTATATCTGCATTTTACTTGGGCTTGCATTAAGGGATAGTTTTGTGTTTCTATGGTATACTGCTGGCTAGATATACACTTGGTTGTAATGGTACTCAGATTCATGATTGGGTCCTGTGCCATACTGAACCTCAGGTTGCTCACCTGCTGGGAAGCGTGTTAGGGTGGTATTACACGGGCCGAGCAGGGCCCGATAATACCTGTAAACGAGCAGCGATCTGCTAGATCGTTGCTCGTTTACTGGGCCTATTACACGGCCCGATAATCGTTTGACAAGAGCTGCAAGGACATCGTTACCAATGTCCTTGCAGCCCTTGCTAAACTGGCATACATTACCCATCCACGTTCCAGGGCTGCTCCTGCCGTCCACTTCTCCCGCCATCTGCTTCTCCCAGGGTCCCGTGCGCGCTCTAGCTTCACAGCGGCCTGTCAGCTGGTAGGCCGCTCAGCCAATCACAGGCCTCGGCGGTCCCGGCCTGTGATTGGCTGAGCGGCCTACCAGCTGACAGGCCTCTGTGAAGCTAGAGCGTGCGCGGGACCCCGGGAGAAGCGGACGGCAGGAGCAGCCCTGGAACGTGGATGGGTAATGTATATCGTTAGTCGCCGGCCACGCACCGCTATTACACGCAGCGGTGCGCGGTCGGCGCCCGACGAAAATAGGGTCTAACCTATATCAACGATCAGCCGATGATCGTTGTCATCGACTGATCGTTGCATTTATTACACGGAGCGATAATCGGCCGAATCGGGCCAATTCGGCCGATTATCGTTCCGTGTAATAGTACCCTTAGTTTTTGTGCCTTTCCAGGGAAGGGTGACAGAAAGAGGCAGAATAAATGATTGTAGAGGCATGTTACTACAAGTCAGTGTGTGACAGGCAGAGTTGTTAGGTGGCAAGAGTGTCGTAAGGTAAGAGAGACTCATTATACCAATGAACTAACATAGGCCTATTGCTGCCAAGGCCCCAGAAGATGCTTTGTTGCTACAGAGAGTTAAGACCCTATTCCACCAACAGATCTGACGACAGATTATCTGCCAAAGATTTTAAGCCTTACCCAGGAGTAGATTTAAAAAGAGGAGAAATCCAGTCTTTCCTTTATGACCTGTTCTCTGGGTTTGGCTTTAAATCTTTGGTAGATAATCTGTTGTCAGATCTGTTGGTGGAATAGGGCCTTTAGCCAGGGAACAGTCCGGGCTGCCGATAAACTAGAAGGCTGAGAAGAATCTCTATCTGCCCTGCTATGGTAAGAAAACTGTCTTGTTGGTCTACTGTTATTACAGCAGAATTGTCTGATGCCCTCTGGGGGTAAGGCAAGGACAACAGTATAGTTTTAGCAAAATTCAAGGTTGTGCCTCCCACCCAGAAACAGCCTACATCTACTTGCTTTCCAAGTTGTGACATTCTACAGTAAAGTTGGAAAAAAACTCATCTTGTGTTTGGCATGGAATCCTTGCAGTGCTTTGTGAAATGCAGCTATTGGTCCACATTTGGTATACTACCTTTTTTCTAACCTTTGAAATTCACATCTTGTTACCAATAATGTAATGTCTATTTGTACAATGCAAACATGAAAGCACAATCATAACAATAATCGTCGTCTGTACATGTGCTTGAAATTAAGTCCATAGATGGAATTGCCTGCAGCAATGCATCATATAGCTATGTCTATGCTTAAAACCCACTCACCTTCTAAATGTAACTATATCAAGTTTGAAACAATAGGAAAAATTGTTTATAGACAGGTCATGACTGGGTGCCTTTAAATAATAATGTGGTTAAAGGCGAGAATGATCTTATTTCAGCGTAAAAATATGTTCCAAAACGGGGCAGTGGATGTGCCACGTGTGTGACAATGAAGCCTATCATGAGCTGTATCATTGAGTGTGCAGCCAAATACATTTATAGGATTATGGTGGTTTAGTTGCTAAGATCTCTTGCAACATAATATAATTTTAACTAAAGACCCCTAAACAAATGTACTGCAATTATTTTAGTCTTGATAATCCAAGAGTAGCATGCCTAGACAGCTTGTGGTTTCCAGCAGATGCTCTGATAATTGATGTGTGTGAGCGAGCATGCAGAGTGTTTTGCTTTTTATAAGATAAAGATATAAACTTTACTTTTTATAATATACATATATAAATTTGTAGCAATCGAAAGTGGGGAAAGCAAGATCATTGAAATGACAGCACCATAAAATCTGTCTAGTTTTGGGGACTTTTTGAGGTGGAGATCCAAGGTAACTGGGCCCCATAACAACTGCATGGTTTGGCACTTTCTTAGTTTCACCTGTGGTCAGTCATATTCTGCTCCAAAAGTCATTTCCCAGTTGGAAAAGAAAATACCAAAGATCTTATGGTGACAAATTGAAGAGGAAAGTTTTCTGCTTGAATTTCCTCATCTTCAGCTCTGGCGGAATAGAGCGGGAATTCCATTGAACACAATGGGACATTGTTCTGTACATATTTTACGGGCAGAAATACACATAAAATAAAGCGTAGATTCTGCTTCAAATTCCTTGCCTATTCCTCAGTGTGAACATACCCTTACAAATAAAGTGAATATCTTTTCAGTGGGTCAGGGGAGGATCACTTTTCATAAGGTCACAGTGTGTGTACATTTTTTGTGTTTGTGAAAGTTATATAAGGCAACTAATATTTTAGGTTTCTGTGTTTCTTATTTCTGCAGTCAGAAAAGCAGCAGGTGGGGCTAAGTATATCATGACAGCTGTCAAAGCTCATGTACTTTGGTCACTAAAAAACCTAGATATTCTACACAGTACTGACGGTTTTTCCAACTAAATTCAGCAGTTTTGTTTTTTATGCTATTTACACGCATTTGCTTTGTATAGTCATGTATATGTCATGTATTTAACACACAGAAAATAGGTATGTTCAGGCCCCAACGAACACATCAAAGTAGAGCAGAATAATGTTCACAATCCTAGTATATCTGGCTTTAACTTGCTCTCAAATGTGCACACTATGGAACCTAGGTGGATCACCCGCCACGGATTATGCAGCTTGCCCCTGCTCGCGGCTGTGCGCATCTCCGCCTGTGCCATAGACTCCGTTCTCTGGTCAGGCAAATTCCACCACCCGTCCAAAGAATGAACCCGGGTGATCCGCCCAGGTTCCATAGTGTCCACATACCCTTAAAGAGAGAGTAGAAAGGAAGGAAAAAAATAAGCTGGGTGACAGATATTATGTAGAGATTAGATAGATAGATAGATAGATAGATAGATATTAAAATAATATAAGTTAAAATATGTTAACGTTAAAACATCTTTTTCTGTTACCTTGTTAAGACAAGCATCTCCAACTGAAATGGATCTACGTCGAGAAGGTTTTGGTAGGACCTCTTCTTCCTGCTTTCCAAATAACTCCTCCATTTTCCCTGTGTCAATCCGCAAATCTTCATGGAATGTTTCCGAGCTCCACAAACTAGTCCGACCCTTAACTTTCTCCAATGGAATGGCCTCCCAGTTAAAGTTCCTCAATCGTGATCGACGCTTTGGGTCACATTTTTGAAAAAAGCTTCTTGAAGAGTCCGAGAAAGTAATGATTGGAGGAGGTGGAGGTGGTGGTGCAGGGATTCCAATTGCTGCATACTTTTCCAAGCCAGTGTACAGAACAGTAGCCCCGTCTTTATCTATGCCTTCGTCTATGGATCCCATATTCATGTTGATAATCATTACATGGAAGGTCCTGGCACAGCTTTTCTGTCTTTAATGCTTGGATAAGAGCTGGAATCTTTAGAAAGGGAATAATAACCTGCAGATTCTCAGTAGAAGCTTCACATGGCTCATTGAGCAAAGGCACGCGTGGGATCCCTGTGAAAAGCTGTCAGAACAAGAGATAAACCACAGGAATTCCAACATTGACAATAGAAAATGCACTTCAGATATAAATGATTTACCATAAGTCTACACCTGAGAGGTTAACTGGGTGTTGAATGGTATAAGTGCAGCACTACCAACTAACACTCAACACCAGTCATTACCTATAAGCCTCACTTTCTATATGAAGGTCTTTAGTAGACAGCTGATCTCTACTGACTGTTAACAGCTGCCCCTTCCTTCATCCTCTATTGGTTACATTTTATTATTGTTAGCTTTGTAACTGAAAATGCATCTAAACTAGTATAATAGTTGATACCCACATTATATTAACTCTTCCTTGTTTATTTCTGTCACCAGGAATCTGCAGCATACAATTATTCTACAGCCTACTAAAGTTCAAGCTCCTTAAATCTGATTACATATAAGTACAGTACATGCTGGTATCATTCAGCATCATCCCTGTTTACTAACATCATAAAGCTACGTTCACACGTTGTGAATAACAGACGTTGTTTTCAGTCTTTTCAGGCGTCTTCAGGGTTTTATTAAGGGAGAACTCCGGGCAAAATTAATTTTGAATGTGGTGTTACATAGGCAAAGTTAGACAAAATCCTAATACACACTAATTATCAGAAATGCACATATAGTGCTATTTCCCTTAATATTGTAGATAAGATAGGCTTCATTTTCTCAAAAAAAGTGATATCACGACCCCTGTGTATGTACCTAATGTGTCCAGCAGGGGGCACAGTATAGTGTAGAAATTACATGTAAAAATAAGAGGCAGCAAGAGATGGCGGCGCATCAAAGGCATTAATGGCTGAAGAGGTGCTGGAGGGACATGGGGGACATTTGGTGATGCTCCTGGGCAGGGATGAGTTAATACAGCAGGAGCAGGCATAGAGTCTCCTGTCCGGAGATCTACTAGTGGAGAGTCCATTAGGGGAGCCGGATCTACCAGAGCCCAGGCAGCGAGGGAGTCACTCAGCAGGAGCCCCTGTACACCATAAATGTCTTTGATATGCCGCCATGCCCTGCTCCCTCTTATTTTTAATGTAATTTCTACATTATACTGTGCCCCCTGCTGGACACAATAGGTATATACACAGGGGTCGTGACATCATTTTTTTTTTTTTTTTTTAAGAAAATGAAGCCTATCTGATCTACTAAAATGAGGGAATAGCACTATATTTGCATTTCCCATAGTTAGTGTATATTATGATTTTGTCTAACTTTGTCTATGTAATAACATGTTAAAAATTTATTTTTGCCAGAGTTCTCCTTTAAGCAAACAGTAGCTGTTATTTTATGTTGATCACACATAGATTTTTTTTGCCATATTTTCAATTAAATTAAATTTAAAATTACCCCCACGCAAAAGAGTCATCATCAACCTGAAGTACAACACTAACACAAAGAGAAAGCTTTTGAGTGGTTCACTCAAATGTATACACAAATATAGAAATAATTGTATTGATAAAAACACAATGAATACATAAATATCCAAATACCATTAACAATGGTCTGCGACTGCTGACACATAACAAAACCTCGGTAAACATTTGTCGTAGCGGGGGCTTTGTGTGGACCCAGTAACTGTGACGTGTTTGCAAATATCGCTCATTAATTGTTTATATGTATTTTGCGCACTTGAAATGTGATGTATGTGCTCCCCTGTAGTCAAAAGTTAATGTGTTTACTTACAAACTGTGCTGCTATGGTATTGCACCTTATATGATAAGTTATTTGCACTTGAGTAGTGGTCTGCTATAGTATTGCACTTTATATGATAACTTATTTACAATTGAGTAGTGGTCTCCATCTGTTATCTGGTCAGTAGACGGCTGTATTTACAGCTTGTGCTGCCCTAGGCACTGAGAATACACTCCATAAGGGCAACTTCACAAGTGTCAGAATATTTTCATGCAGATCTGTTGCTGAAGTGCTGTCCCCTTAGCACTGCTGCCCTTGGCACAGGACCATGAGTGCCTAATGGCACATAGAGCCCTGTCAGTAGGCAAATATTAAACACTTTACCTATAGTGTTCTTTTGTCTGTGGTGCTCTTGGGGTCATGTCATCAGCAGAATGCTGATGCTGTGGCATTTTATTCTCCCAGTTTGTGCAGTCTTTCGCCATAGTTTTCTATTTTCATACTTTAAAAAAAAAAAGGGATATAAAAGGGATTTTATGGCCGAAGAAAATGGTTTAGGATAGCATGGGGGTGTTTTCAAATAAAATAAAGAAATAAACCATACTCACTTTTCCCAATTCCACGCAGCTACTATTCTGAAGGCTCCTGTTACCCACTGCTCTTGGTTGCTCCTTAGGGCCCTATTACACGGGCCGATATTAACCCTTTCACGACCGTGGGCCATTAATTACTCAATGCCCAGGTCATTTTGGGACTGGAGTGCGGCTCTAATGCTGACAGTTGCGGCGGGTCCCCTGCTATCACTGACAGCTATCCCCGGCTATCACTGAAAGGAACATTCCTTATGTGTTGTATAATAATTCGTCATGTCAGATCCCCAGATTATTCGCTGTTTATGGCAGAGCTGGACAAATTCCAGAAACCAGATAGATAATAATCCCAGCAGACAGTGTGCCTATAAATTTGCTACTGGGCTCTTTATTTTTGAGTTGCTATCCAGTAACTTTTAGAGAAAGTCTGATAGGGAGTCTAGTGAATCCCCATTAGTACAATATGAATTTAGAGTGCAAATTACAGCAATCTATTAAATGGAAGAACTAAAACCTTCCTACAATGAAATGTTCTAGAGCTTTCTAAAATAATTAATTATAAGCGAGTCAATATTTTTTTTAATGTTTACAAGCAAAGACTAAAAATCTGTTCTTCACATCTGTGTCCTGTGCCAGAAAAATAGTGTGGCATATAGCGCTCTTTTTTCACTAAAAAGACACCATGATGGAACTTGACTGACCCCTATATAAGTCAATGAGCTCCATTGGACACCATTGACTGTTTTTATCATGTGAAGGATCTGGGGCTGATGTTTTACTTTGTTTTTGCTCCTATAATTAAGTAGAAAAAGTCAGCCAACCCTAATATACCTCAAAGCTGAGAGGCAGCAATAACTGTATACACTCTAGTCAGTACTGAGCCTTCGCACTTATACCATACTATCAAGACAGGGCAGGTTGGTGCTCCTGGTGTTTGTGGCTCACACACAGTTCGGATCCTTTGGATAATATATAAGAAACTGTGAGAATTACTTTAGTAATTTGCCAACAGCTATCTGATCCTGAATATGTTGGAAGACATCAGTCTATATGTAAGAAGCGTCTGTATATGAACATTTTTAGATAAAAGTTGTCTGCCCCGGACTACAACTCCCCTCATGTCTAGCTCTCCTTCTCTCCACTCTGTTCTGTGCTGATATAAATCAAACTTAGCTTTAGGAAATGTGGGGATTAGTAACTTTTCCACCCTGTAGGGACTTTAATTTGTTGCAGCTACAATGAAGATAATGATGCTGAGACTAGTAGTCCCTCTAGAGATCCTGCCTGTACTGATTGCCCTTGGGTGGCAGTGACCCCTATTGCCCTGTATTGGTACCTGTGGTGTGTGGCTTCTTTCCTCCGATCACATCTCTGGTGCTGGCACTGTGATGTCTCTTCGTTCCCTCTCTGCCTTATAAGTCTATGTTGCTGCTGTGGCTGCTGCGCACTCAGTCCTTACTCCCTGGAGAGTATCTCGCTGCTCTTCTTTCCCGACATCTCCATGTCCTCAACACATCTTCACACTGAGCGGCTCCCCAGCGGGCGATTTCCCGGCGATCGCTTCTCCGTCCACGGTCTCCCAGGTCCTCAGCACTTAAGTGCCAGCTCGATCTTACTGCTGTCCTTCGAAAAGTTAACTTGCGCATGCGTACTTAGTGGAAACTTTACGATCTCTAGTTCATTTGAGGAGATGCTTCTTCCCGCTGTTTCTCTCAGACTACTGGGATGTCCATGAGTAGGTAATACAGAAGTGAGGACTATGGCAGCGCTATTAACACATGTATAATACAACGTCCTGGACTTCCTGCATTCCATAGATGTGTATTGTGTTCAGTTACATTAGTCTTGTATATGTATGTATGTGGCTCAGGCTGGATGGTAGGTTTAGTGCATCTTTAGAATTTTCTAACGTCTTAAGGTTAGCTAACTTTCTCAAACATCTTTAGTGCTGTTTCCCAATGCGTCATCAGGTTGTAAAGTAAACAAGCACAAAATGTATTATTCCATTTTTCAGCCCCGCTCCTCCCCGCTGGGGCGTGTAATACCGCCCTAGGGCTTCAGTGTATCTTTCCAACTACCATTGCTGTGTCTGTGCGTGTGTGCGCGCGCGTGATTGGGGGTGGGGTTCAGACACTCTTTGTGAGGTAAAATCTAATCTCCTGAACATTCTACCATTTATTTCTATGGGTCTGTTTTCCCCCAACCCCCTCCTCTTAAACCCTAGACGAGCCAGGGCATATGCGTACGTCCTTGCGTCGCTAGGGGAGTTCAGAGGGGGGCCGCACGGTCCGATCGCCGTTCCCCCCTATTAGCTTTCTAAATGCAGCTGTCAAAGTTGACAGCTGCATTTAAAAAGCAGCTTTTCCCCATCCCTGGTGTCTAATGGAGGGGAACGCCTGTAATGGCGCTGATCCCAGCACGGCATTCTATTGTTTTTGGCTGCAACTATACTATACTATTACTATACTGCAGGGGGGATTCTAGTATATGTGTAAAAAAAAAAATGTTTTATTATTAATAAACAACCCCCTCCCCTAATAAAAGTTTGAATTGACCCCATTTTATAAATAAAAATAAATAAACACCCAAACTGTTAATTTATTTCATTACTGATCTCGCACGGTAAACAGCGTAAGCGCAAAATAATTCCAAAGTGCAACATTGTGCATTTTTAGTCGCATCAAATCCAGAAAAATTGTAATAAGAAGTGATCATATTTCTTAAAAATGGTTTGAATTTTTTAAAAGCCATCAAATAAAATAAAAGTTATACAAGTTACATATTGTTGTAATCGTACCGACTTAAAGGGGAACTCCAGGTAGAGGTTAAAAAAGATGAAACTTCTGCAGAAGCATAACGTATTACTTACCTGTCTATCCCAGTTTTAAAACTACCGAAAATCCATTTGTCTTGTTCTGTTTTGTGTTTCTGTTCTTCCTGGTTGATCAGTTCCCAGAATGCAATGCTTTCCCTCAACTGACCATCACAGCCTCACCCATTACAATCAGTAAAATTAGTGCTGCACCCGCTTCTGGCCATTCAGAGATGGTGAATGAGTCAGGGGAATGCGGGATCTAGCCAAGCCCCCTGTCTGCATCATCAGCCTGTCCTCAGCAAACACACACAATGTGAGGCAGAAGCCTGGAATATTTGTCTCCTAAGGGGGGATAGCAGAAGGAGCAGGAGACAATGTGAATTGGCACAGAGGCCATTTTTTCACTTCCTGGATTTCTATCAGCTACCAGTGTGGCAGAACTGCACAGATACGATAATACATTAAATAGACACATCTATATATAACTTTTAATGTACTTTTAATAGTTTTAAAAGTTTTTCTTATCCGAAACAACCCCCACCCCTTAAATAAAAAAAAAAGCTTTTTTTACAATTGCAAAGTACAACTAGTGGCACAAAAAATAAGGGCTCATGTGGGTTTCTAGGTGAAAAAAATGCAAGTGCTATGGCCTTTTAAGCAGAAGGAGGAAAAAGCAAAAATTTTAATTGGCCAGGTCCTTTAAGGGTTAAGCTACCAACAGGCCTGCCTGTCGTATATGTGATTATGATTCTTTGGATCTGCACTCATGTTTCTATAGCTCTGGCTGATGCTGCGTTTACACAAAGCAATAATTCGACCAATCGATCCTTTAACGATTTTGAAGCAACTATTTGGTTTTTATTGCACAATTCGGTACATACAGTTCCCCCCTATACTATGTTTGTTTCATGGTTGTCACTGCCACACAAAACCAGTAGACGGTAGTACCCTACCACTCTCTACCACAGTGTACTATCTATCTATCTATCTATCTATCTATCTATCTATCTATCTATCTATCTATAATCTTTTGTTACACTACACTGATGTCTTCCTTCCCCTCTGGTTTTGACCTCTGTGACTTATCCCATATTTCATTTTATCTGCTTTTATGAATTGATTTATTGTAATAAAGACTTTCTGTATATCTTTACCGAATTGTGCAATTTCTTTGGTTTTTGGTTTGTATGCTTGTTGCACTTTGGAATATTGGTGGCAGGACTTTATAAGTTGTCTATTTGGTTTTTATAAAAATCAGCGTTTAGACAAAGAAATAGTTAGAAAAATCGTTGGAAAATTTGTAAGAAAAATCGTTATTGCGATTGTTTTTAAGATCGCTTAAGCCCATCTTTTACATAGGGTGAATCTTTTAAAGACTGTTTACACGAAGCAATCTGCGAATTTTTAGCGAACGACGATTTGAGAACATGTTAAAAGATCAAAATGAACAATTTTTCGCTCGACGCTTGATCGTTTGCTGTTTTTACAATGAACGATTATCGCTCAAATGCGATCGTTATTGCGAAAATTCAAACAATAATCGTTCTGTGTAAACGCAGCATGAGACTTAAGGTGCGTTTACACGAAACGATAATTGGCCCGATCGTACAATTAACGATGTCGAAGTAACAATTTTTTTTTCTTAACGATCAGCGTTTAGACGTTACGATACGATAAATTCGCTTTGCGATCGCTTAAGCCTATCTAACACATTGGTTAAATCGGCGAACGACTGTTTACATGGAACGATCTGTGAATTATTTGTGAACGACGATTTGAGAACATGTTGAAAGATCAAAATGAGCGATTTCTCGTTCGTCGTTTGAATGTTCGCTGCGTTTACACGTAAGATTATCGTTCGAATTCGATTGTTATCGCGCTAATTCGCACGATAATCGTTACGTGTAAACGCCCCTTTAGGCTAGGTTCACACTATGTAACTGTGCGGCTGTATTTTTTATGCGGCTGTAAATGTGCGGATGAAACTACGGCCGTGGGAAAAAATAGACATGCGGCTCAAAACATACGGTCATTTACTTGGAAATCTGGTTCAACTAAAAATAACAAATAAAATCTTAAGAAAGTGATGCAAACACCTCTGGATGCATCTGGGAAAGCAGGGAACACAGTTTACATGAATTGCTATTACCGGGGTTTGCGATCCTCTGCACTAATGCCGATATCTCTCATGGTTAATCTATTAAAATAATAAAACACATTTTCGTTGTAATAAAGTGCCTTTCGTTGTTCAATAATTAAATTTAAACGAATCCATCATTTTGCAATTAAATATACTGTTAAAATAAATATATATATAAATAAATGTATATTTATATATATATTTATTTTTTGACAGTATATTTAATTGCAAAATGATGGATTCATTAGAATTAAATTATTGAACAACGAAACTGAATTTATTTCATCGAAAATGTGTTTTATTAATTAAATATTAATTAGTACAGGAAGCTCCATAAGCCGTTAATTCATATTGCCGGCAAAAGAGCATTCTGTACTAAACATCACTTTACTTTAATGAAAACATCAAATGTTTCTTCTAATTATGTTATCACAATAGCATTATTAGAAGAAACATTTAGAATTATATGTGCGCTCAGCTGATTGACTGATCGGCTCAGCGCACATATAAAGAGCCGGTCCGCAGTACAGTGACTTCATTGTGCTGCGGACCAGCGAAGAGAACACATCGGGGTGAGTATAGAGCTCTCCCCACCCCCTCCCCAGCACTGCACCCCTCCCAGCAAGGAAGGGGGGTCACTTAACCCCTTCCTTGCTGGGATGGGTGCAGTCTGACATCAGTCTGGCCCCCAAGGGGTTAAGGGGGATGCAATACATCCTCCCTTAACCCCTTGGGGGCCAGACTGTAAGCAGCGATCTGTAAAGATGCTGCATACTGTAAGGAGCACAACACCGCTCACAATGATTGGTGTTGTGCTCCTGTTTGTGTGTTTTTTGTGTATTTCTCCCTTTTTGTTTTTCAGATATCGGTATCCTGGGGATTACGTCGGATTCTGTGGACTACGTCGATGACCAGCGTTTTTTTAATTTTTTGGGTGTGGGGGTGTTTTTATTTGAATTAAAAAAAAATTTGAACTTGTGTCTTGTCTTTATTTCTTTACTTTATAGACTTAGTAGTGGAAGCCGTCTAATAGACGGAATCCATTACTAAGTTGGGGCCTAGTGTTAGCCGGTATAAAATGGCTAACACTAACCCCCTATTATTACCCCAGTACCTAATGCCACCAGGGGTATTGGGAAGAGCCGGGTGCCAGTGGTCCCGGAGCGTCAAAATTGGCGCTCCTGGACCGGGCGGCAGCAGGCTGGTAAGATTTAGGCTGGGGAGGGCCTAAACCAATGGCTCTTCCCACCCTGGTGTTACCAGGCTGCTGTCGTTTGGTTTTTAACCCGGCTGGTTATAAAAATAGGGGGGACCCTATGCGGTTTTTTTAAATTATTTATTTATTTAAAAAAAACGCATAGGGTCCCCCCTATTTTTATAACCAGCCGGGTTAAAAACCAAACGACAGCAGCCTGGTAACACCAGGGTGGGAAGAGCCATTGGTTTAGGCCCTCCCCAGCCTAAATCTTACCAGCCTGCTGCCGCCCCAGTCCAGGAGCGCCAATTTTGACGCTCCGAGACCACTGGCACCCGGCTCTTCCCAGTACCCCTGGTGGCATTGGGTACTGGGGTAATAATAGGGGGTTAGTGTTAGCCATTTTATACTGGCTAACACTAGGCCCCAACTTAGTAATGGATTCCGTCTATTAGACGGCTTCCACTACTAAGTCTATAAAGTAAAGAAATAAAGACAAGACACAAGTTAAAAACATTTTTTATTCAAATAAAAACACCCCCACACCCCTCATTGACCATTTTATAAAAAAAAAATTAAAAAAAAACAAAACGCTGGTCATCGAAGTAGTCCACGGAATCCGACGTAATCCCCAGGATACCGATATCTGAAAAACAAAAAGGGAGAAACACACAAAAAACACACAAACAGGAGCACAACACCCATCATTGTGAGCGGTGTTGTGCTCCTTACAGTATGCAGCATCTTTACAGATCGCTGCTTACAGTCTGGCCCCCAGGGGTTAAGGGAGGATGTATTGCATCCCCCTTAACCCCTTGGGGGCCAGACTGATGTCAGACTGCACCCATCCCAGCAAGGAAGGGGTTAAGTGACCCCCCTTCCTTGCTGGGAGGGGTGCAGTGCTGGGGAGGGGGTGAGGAGAGCTCTATACTCACCCCGATGTGTCCTCTTCGCTGGTCCGCAGCACAATGAAGTCACTGTGCTGCGGACCCTGCTAATTATATGTGCGCTGAGCCGATCAGCCAATCAGCTGAGCGCACATATAATTCTAAATGTTTCTTTTAATAATGCTATTGTGATAACATAATTAGAAGAAACATTTGATGTTTTCATTAAAGTAAAGTGATGATTAGTACAGAATGCTCTATTGCCGGGAATATGAATTAACGGTTTATGGAGCTTCCTGTACTAATTAATATTTAATTAATAAAACACATTTTCGAATAAATAAATTCAGTTTCGTTGTTCAATAATTTAATTCTAACGAATCCATCATTGTGCAATTAAATATACTGTTAAAAAATAAATATATATATAAATATACATTTATTTATATATCTATTTTTTTAACAGTATATTTAATTGCAAAATGATGGATTCGTTTAAATTTAATTATTGAACAACGAAAGGCACTTTATTACAACGAAAATGTGTTTTATTATTTTAATAGATTAACCATGAGAGACATCGGCATTAGTGCAGAGGATCGCAAACCCCGGTAATAGCGATTCATGTAAACTGTGTTCCCTGCTTTCCCAGATGCATCCAGAGGTGTTTGCATCACTTTCTTAAGATTTTATTTGTTATTTTTAGTTGAACCAGATTTCCAAGTAAATGACCGTATGTTTTCAGCCGCATGTCTATTTTTTCCCACGGCCGTAGTTTCATCCGCACATTTACAGCCGCATAAAAAATACAGCCGCACAGTTACATAGTGTGAACATAGCCTGAGACTGTAAAACATTGAGAAACACTACTCAAATGACCTAGTAAAATGAGTGATGTAAAATAAATACCATCTTCAGTGACATACAGAACTTGGTGCCAAGTGATGACATATTTTTGTGGGAAGAGAACATGTTCTTTTAGGGTAAGGTTTTTCATTTAGCTTAATCACACAAGCCAAGTGTGATCAGGAGCTGGGTTTGCAATGGTCATAAAGTAGTCTGCAGAAGAGATAGTACTCTGAACAAATTGGTATTTGTGCTCATGGCCAACTGTCGAATACAGGGCAGTACAAATACCACAACGGATGTAAAGGTCTCTGACACTGAAAAATAATAAAAGCCAAAGTAAGCAGTGGTAAACACTGACAAATTGACTAACAGGAAACCTCCTTGTACACACTTGTTTATTCACACATGTTTAAAGGAGAAGTACAGCCCTGGAAAGGATGTGACGGACGGCAGAGGAAAGCGTAGCAATGAAGCATTGCTTACCTCTCTCTGTGCTCACAATGCTCCGTCTGACTGGCCCCCGGGACCCTCGCTGGAATGGACTAATGGACAGCCTACTCAGCCAATCAGTGACTGGAGTGGTGTGCCGCCCCAGTCACTGACTGGCTGAGTGGCCAGTCCATCAGCCGGGTTGTGACATCGGCTCAAGTGGAGATCCCGGAGCCCAACAAGTTTCCCAGAGTGGTGATCCAGTACTGAAGAGGCACAGGGAGAGGGGAATTAGTACCGTTTGTTATTTGCCCTGCTATTTAAAAAAAAAAATCCTTAGGCAGGACTTCTCCTTTAACCCTTGCTCCATTTTAGTGATCATTTGTCCAGCATAATATTGTCTGCAGGCCTCCAGACAGATAATGAGTGTTATAAAAGTCACTAAGTAAAACTGGTTTCCACACGTCACATTTGTTACTATTCTCTTTGTTTATAGATTTAGGTCTGTATACAGAGCCCGGAATTTTTCTTTCCTGCAAAAACATGTGTAGTGTTCTATTTTTCATGTGTTTGCACTTTTTTTTGTGGCGTTTATGACTGTATTTCTAAATAATGTTTGGTGCAGCTTGCCATTTTTCTTGCTGGCGAATGGACACAAACATGGACGCTGAAATTCGTGTTCGACCTGAACGCATCCGTGACACAAAGGAAGTAGTTATGTGACCCCTTCCTTACTGGGGCAGGCGCCAGACCCGGCACACTGTGTTTTCTGTATCCCGGCTCACTTAGTTCCCTGTTGTTTCCCCTCCAGTATTGTCTGTACCAGTTGGCTCCTTCTGCTGACACCATTAACCTGCACTATAAAGAATGGGTTGCGAAGGTACCTGTGTACCCTGTTCTGTTTTACATGTGTAGTACTGTACTATAAATGTAAATTGTACATTTTACATTGAAACATACAGGTACAGTAATTATCTATTGGTGGAAGCTGGAACCAATTAAACACATTTACATTACTACTTGTAATGCGTCTTGTTTGATCCTGTAGTCTACTATCAGGAATAATCTGTATAATAAATAATAAACTATATGGTTGATCTTGTCCTTTTAGGGTACAAACACACACACTGTATACGCAGCGTATTTACTGCTGCGATACGCAGCAAATACGCAGCAGATACGCAGCAGTTTAGATCTAAATAACTGAACACAGCATCAAATCTACACCATCAAATCTGATGCGTATCTGCTGCGTATTTGCTGCGTATCTGCTGCATATACGGTGTGTGTGTTTGTACCCTTAAAAAAAAAAACTGTGGTTGCTGTGAAACATTTACTATATTCTTAGAAAGTTTAGAAGGTTTTTTTTGTGAGTGTTTTTGAGACTTAGTAATATATAGTGCAGATGTGTAGATGAGCAACACAGAAGAAGATGATGATAATAGCTACTGCAGACCTCCCACAATCTAATTATATTTTGTAGCATTATCCATCTATGTGTTTTTTCAGCCACATTTTGTTATGTCTATTGTAAACAGAAGCAATGGGTGGTGATCCAGACTATGGCAGTGTCAAACACTAACTACATACAATCCTTTTGTTTATTTAAGATTTACAGTAGCGTGTATGCTGATTTCTTTACAGATACTAAACCTAAAGAGACAAAGACATAGGAAGAAGTCCTAACCTGTCTGGGATTTTACTAAACAAATATATTCAGCTACAGTGTATCTTAGCACACAGTGAGCTGTTTATCGCACTTCACAACATTTCAGTCACTTACAACCCAAATCTTAGCACCTGTCATTACAGAGCTTCAGAGCTTCAAACTGTTTCCCTGCTCCCGGCATGATATTGATACATCATACCGGGTGGGGAAATACTCCACTACAGGGTCCGTAACATCCATAAAATACTGGACATGGGAATAAGCCCTAGGACTGCATTCTAACATGCCTAGGATGCCCAAATTATTCTCCTATAAGTTCCCCAAAAGATCAATCCTAGCAACATTGCATGGCTGTAGGAGAATGCATGGGGCTGTAGTTTCAACTGCTTGCATTTCTAGGCATGTGGGAATGCAACCTAATTAAAGGTGAGCGAATACGATTTGATGGTATTCGATCGAATATTGCGGTATTCAAAAGATTTGAATTCAATCGAATAGTGTGACGAATACGTGGGAAACATTTGAAAGCTCTCCCATTGCAGTTGGAGCTTTTTTTAATTCAATCACCATGCAGGGAGGCTGTGAGGGACCCTGGGAGTATGCATGCATCGCGAGAACGGCGTCTACCCTCATTGGATGGCTGAACCACATGACCTCGAATCTTAAATACTTTGCTCCCGCTTCTTGACTGCAGATGCACTTTCAACCTAGCCAGGGAAAGATCTTGGAGCAGGAGAGATAGGTTTTTAGTAGCGTTTTGGTCAGGCAGGCTTACTACAGAATCCAAAAGTCCTTTTAAGGGCTAAGATACAGCGAAAAAGTCATCTCTGAATCCAAAGCACTTCTCAGTGCTGTAACATAGATAGCAGCAGCAGGTGTATTCATTCCACAGGGTGCACGTGATGCATACTGTTCCAGTAGCCCACTAAGGGCACATGATACATACAGCTCCAGTAGTCCACTAAGGGCACATGATGCATACTGTTCTAGTAGCCTACAGCGGGCACATGATACATACTGTTCCAGTAGCCCACTAAGGGCACGTGATACATACTGTTCCAGTAGCCCAGTAAAGGCATGTGATACATACTGTACCAGTAGCCCACTAGGAGCATGTGATACATACTGTTCCAGAAGCCCACTAAGGGCATGTGATACATACTGTTCTAGTAGCCTACAGCGGTCACGTGATACATACTGTTCTAATAGCCTACAGCGGTCACGTGATGCATACTGTTCAAAAAGCCCACTAAGGGCATGTGATGAATACTGTTCCAGTAGCCCACTAAGGGCACGTGATACATACTGTTCCAGTAGCCCACTAAGGGCACGTGATACATACTGTTCCAGAATCCCACTGAGGGCAAGTGATACCAAACAGCGAAAAAATCATCTTTGAATCCAAAGCACTTCTCAGTGCTACTACATAGATCTTAGCAGCAGTGCCCAGTACCCAGTGTGTACACTGTACACCAGACTTATAGTGTCCCTATTGTACCGTGTGGGCACTGGCACAATTTATAGCAAGTGTTCTCGTAGCCCACTGCGGGCACGTTATACATGGTGTCCCTACAGCCCACTGCGGGCATGTTATACATAGTATCCCTATAGGCACTTTAGCTCAGCCTTTCAAAAATTGGTTTGGGCGCCCTAGAGATGAGCCTTCCAACAATAGGGTAGCATGCAGGCCATTGAGTTGAGCCCTCCAAAAATTAGATTTGAGGCCCTAGAGGTGTCTCCCCCCCCCCCTAAAAAAAAATTGCTGCCTTTTCAAAATTACTTAGGGGCCCTTGAGGCGAGCTCCCCCAAAAAATGGGTCTAGTAGGCCCTACAGGTGCAGTGGTACAGTGGTTGAGGAAGAAGAGTAGGAGGTAATGTGACAGGGTCATGCACAAGACACTTCACTTCACTTTCGTCTGCTTTGCTCTGGTGGAGGAGAAGTTTGGAAGTGTGAGTCAGTCCAGTGGCTGTTCATTTTTATCAGCATCAGGTGGTCATCAGCCATCATTATCAGCTATCCATTTGACCACCTGTTCCTGCTGATCTGACCTTAACAGCGGTGTACTCCGCCCTCCGCCTAGCTGGTTAAGGAACTGAGGGATGTTGTATGAACGTAAACCTTCCTGCCCCATAGCAGCAGCCATTGATTGTCCAGGTGCTTGCATGCAGCTTGTGCCTACACACGGCCCCTTTCCTTTGCGCTACCCTTGTTCATAGTTGTTTCAGATACCCACATGTGCCCTCAGTAGGCTAAAGGAACACTATGTGTAACATGCCCACTATCACGACTCCAGTATATTACACATTCCGGTATCACTCGCTTCCTCGGATGACGCTCCTCCCGCAGATCTCAGGTGATAAACCTGTGATGACGTGCTGGGAGTGGGCGTTTACAAAAAAGAGTGTGTGCAATAAAAATTTCACTAAAAACATACATAGTTTAACTGGTACAAATAAGCGATACATTTAAATAAACATGCCTAATTCAATTTTGTCATTAAGGCTTGCTTTTCCCTGCGCCCCCGTAGCTAATATAAGTCGGGCTTCTAATTTTAGAAGTTTTGCATTAGTGTTCTGTCCTGCTTGGAATTGGACTCTTTTTAATCCTATGAATTTAAGGCAGTTAGTATCTCCATTGTGTTGTGTGTGTATGTGTTCTATTATTCTTGTTGCAGCTTTTTTGTTCTTGATAGCGTAGATATGTTCGTAAAACCTTCGGTTTAATGCTCTTGGGTTTTACCTACGTAGAACGAACCACATACACACACAATGGCATAAACTACTCCTTTAGTTTTGCAACATATAAAATCTTCTATGTCCCAATCTAGAAGTTTCCGAGGTAAAAGAAGGTGAAATCCCTATAGAACCAGACAATTTAGGTTACTGGTTAGCGGGAGCATCGTCAGAAGTAGACATATCCTGTTTGGATACACTATTAGAACTGTCTGAGGGGTCTAAACATAATCCTAATGCGGATAAATACAATGCCCCCTATTTCACAGGAGGAACAAAATCTACATTTGCCCCCCCTGTCGTGCCTGGAAGCAATATCGATTTATTTAAATTTAAAGTTATGGAGGATATGAAGGCTTTGATATATCCAAGACCTCCAGAAAATTTAACAGAAAAAGATAAAAGAGCCTTAAAATGGTTACAAAATAATAAAAATTTAGAAATAAAAAGGCCGACAAAGGGGGCAATGTAGTAATTATGAGTAAAGCCTATTACTTAAAAGAGGCAGAACGACAACTAAAAGACAGTACAACTTACGACAGACTCTCAGAAAATCCAACAGAAAAATATAAAGATAAACTACGCACACTCTTACACAAATATGTAGAAAGAGGGATTCTTTCAAAAAGTAAAGCAGAGAAACTCCTACCCAACCATCCTAGACATCAGTGCTGGTACTTCAACCCCAAAATTCACAAATCTTTACAATGTCCGCCTGGAAGACCTATAGTCTCAGGAATAGGATCCATTACAGAACCTATATCACAATATATTGACTGGCTTTTACGGCCGTTATTGGACGAGGTACCAGCACTAATTAAGGACAAAAAAGAGTTTTTAAGATCCATTGAGACATGTATGTGGCCAACAGGTGCTTTCCTTACGTCTATTGACGTGGAAAGCTTGTATACTAAAATTCCACAAACCCTAGCAGTAAAGATAAGATCTTTCCTAGATAAACTAGGGAAAAGCTCTGACTTGATCGATTTTGTCTGCGAATCACTGACCTTCCTCTTGGAGAATAATGCATTCGTATTTAATGATGTCTGGTACCAACAGAAACATGGTACCACTATGGGTGCGCCCGTAGCATGTACCCTGGCCAATTTATTTTTAGCAGAGTTTGAGAGAAATATTATTTTCAGTGAAAAAAAAACATTCATAAGAGCGGTAAGCGTGTATTACCGCTTTGTGGATGACATTTTCATAATTTGGAATGATACTCCAGAGGCATTCAGTGATTTCGTAGCGTACATTAACCTCTTAAGGACCCATGATGTACCAGTATGTCATGGATCACTGTCACTTAAGGACCCATGACGTACTGGTACGCGGGTCCTTTAAGAGGGCGCCGCGGACCGGCCGCATGCGATCGGGAGAGATGGCCTGCAGAAATACACTGCAGGCCATCTCTCCCTGTCGGCATGGGGGGTTGTTAACGGAGAGCGGAATCCGCCCGTGCATAGAATGGAGTGTATGACACGGACGGAGACACGCGCCCCCATCAGTCCGCCGGTGGGTGGCAGCTGCGGAATGCACAAAGGGTTATCCTTCGCCATTCCGCAGTGTGCACGTACCCTTAGAGTGTATGAAGGAAGGGACACCCAAATCCAGCCCCCAGATGCCCCCACAATGCCCCCCCCATCCTCGGAGTTAGTGGGGAGATCATTCGGGAACTGATCTTCCCACTGCTGGATAAAGGTTACCACCCGTACGGGGATAACTTTTATACCAGCACCCCCTCTTCCGGTCCCTCGCTGCCTGAGCTACTGTAGCTTGCGGCACGATCCGAAAATATCAGAAGCAGTAATACCAGCCCTAATATTTAGCAGCCATGGAGCGGCCCCAGCGCTTCTGGATATGAAGGACACCGTTTCGCACCAGGGCAACATTTTCCAGGTGACGTCCCCCACACTGGAGAAAGGGAGACCCCAGAAGAAGTGCAGAGTGTGGCGTAACAGGGGGATCAGGAAGGACACCATTTTCCAGTGTGACGCCTGTCCTGATCCCCCCGGCCTCTGCATACTGGATCGCTTCAAGGCGTACCACACGTCATTGGAGTTCCACATTATCTAAATTCTGTCCCTTATTCCTATTTCAGGGGTCACGTTGATCCAGGGATTATTCTGATTGCCATTATGGAGTCGGGAACCAATTTTTTCCCTGTGATGAGGCTACTGTTGTCTGCCTTACGAGGGTTTTTTGCCTTCCTCTGGATCAACACAGGTTGAATTTGATGGACACCTGTCATTTTCAACCTTATAAACTAATAATTGGCCTAATACCCCCAAATAAATTAGAATGGTCCCTTTTCCCCAGCTAAATAGGTATGGCCGGCATTCCCATTAGAGGATGCCATGATGCAATTACAAAGCCTATGTGCGGCCAGGACAGTAGAAACCCCCCATAAGTGACCCCATTCTGGAAACTACACCCCATAAGGAATCTAACAAGGGGGGCAGCGGGTATATGGTCCCCTGGTGACGGCCACATTTGGGACGTGAAAATGAAAAAAATGGTATTTTTTATTTTCACGGCACATGTTCTACACATGTGCCCGTCACCAGTGGGGTCCATATGCTCACTGTACCCCTCGTTAGATTCCTTATGGGGTGTTATTTCCAGAATGGGGTCACTTGTGGGGGGTTTCTACCTTCCTGGCAGCACAGGAGCTTTGTAATTGCGACATGGCCTCCATCCTCCATTCCAGCCTCTAAATGGCGCTCTGTCCCTTTGGTGGCTTGCCCTGTGCCCATATGGCACATTATGTCCACATATGGGGTATTTTCGTACTCAGGGAAAATTACCCTACATGTTTTGTGTTTATTTTCTTTTTTAACCCCTTGTGGAAATGGAAAAAAATCAAGGCTAGACCAACATTTAGTGTAATTTTTTTTTTATTTTTACTCTAAATCATTGATCTTGTCATGATTTTTTCATTTTCACAAGGGGCTAAAAGATAAAAAAAAACACAAAATGTGTAGAGCAATTTCCCCTGAGTACGGAAATACCCCACATGTGGACATATAGCGCCATGCGGGTGCAGGGTAAGCCTCCAAAGAGAAGGAGCGCTATTTGGTTTTTTGAGGCTGGATTTGGCTGGAATGGATTTCGAGGGGCCATGTTGCATTTAAAAGGCCCCTGTGTTGCCAAGAAAGTTGAAACACCCCACAAATGACCCCATTATGGAAACTACACCCCTCAAGGAATGTAACAAGGGGTGTAGTGAGCATATGGACCCCACTGGTGATGGGCACTAATGTGGAACAATGTGGCATTAAAATGATATATTATATTTTTTACACTATAATGTTGGTTTAGCCTTGAATTTATCATTTTCACAAGGGGTTAAAAGAGAAAAAAAAACACAAAATGTGTAGAGCAATTTCCCCCGAGTCCGTAAATACCGCACATGTGGACATAAAGCGCCATGTGGGCGCAGGGCAAGCCTCCAAAGGGAAGGAGCGCCATTTGGATTTTGGAGGTTGGATTTGGCTAGAATGGATGATGAATGCCATGTCGCATTTAAAGAGCCCTGGTGCTGCCAAAACACTGGAAACCCCCCACAAGTGACCGCATTCTGGAAACTACACCCCTCAAGGAACCTAACAAGGGGTGCAATGAGGATATGGACCCCTTGATGACGGGCACATTTGTGCCGTGAAAGTGAAAAAATGAAATTTTTCACTTTCACGTCACATTGTTCCACATTTGTGCCCGTCACCAGTGGGGTCCATATGCTCACTGCACCCCTTGTTAGATTCCTTGAGGGGTGTAGTTTCCAGAATGGGGTCCCCTGTGGGGGGCTTCCAGTGTTTTGGCAGCACGAGGGCTCTGTAAATGCTACGTGGCCCTTGAAATCCATTCCAGTGAAATCCAGCTTCCAAAAGCCAATTGGCGCTCCTTCCCTTTGGAGGCTCGTCCTGCGCCCGCTTGGCACTTTATGTCCACATGTGGGGTATTTCCGTACTCTGGAGAAACTGCGCTACATGTTTTGAGTTTTTTTCCTTTTATCCCTTTGTGAAAATGAAAAATTGAAGGCTAGTACAACGTTTTAGTGTAAAAAATACTTTTGTCTTTTTTCACGCCACATTGTTCGGAAAATCTGTGAAGCACCTGTGGGGTCCAAATGCTCACCGCACCCCTTGTTACATTCCTTGAGGGGTGTAGTTTTCTAAATGGTGTCCCTTTAGGGGTGTTTTTTAGGTTTTGGCACCCCAGAGCCTCTGCCAACCTGAAGTGGTACAGTCAGAAATGACCAAATATAACGGAGCCATTGAAATTCACTAGGCGCTCCTTTATATCTGAGGCTTGTGGTTGCGTCAAATAGCGCAATAGGGCCACATATGGGGTATTTCTATTAACTGCAGAAACGGGGCAATAAATATTGGGGTGCATTTCTCTGGTAATACGTTCATAATTATGAAAAATATTGGATTACAATAAAATCTCTGCACAGAAAATAAAAATTTTCAAATTTCTTACACATTCAGGGGGACATTTATTAAGTCCGGCGTTTTTTACGCCGGACTTATAAATGTACCCGCATCTCTGGCGCTATGGAGATTTATGTAGAGGCGGACTGCCTCTACATAAATCCTGTGCGCATAGGTGCGCACAGCCGAAAACCTACGCCTTCTGAAAGGTGGAGTAGGTTTTCGGTGTATATTTGCGCAGAAAAAATGATAAATCGCGCGGACTCTGAGTCCGCGCCCCCCTCCACACCCCCTCCACACCCCCTATTAACGTTATAGCGGCGGCCGTCGGTAAAGGAGATTACCGGTGCCGCCGCTGCTTTTCATCTCCCCCCGCTTTGAATCCACGGCGGGGGGAGATGAAATAAGTGTCCCCTCAGACCCCAGATCAGCCCCCCCTAGTAGGGAATTACTAACCCCCCTCCCCCGGAGGCCATCATTTCCAAGATGGCCACCGCCATCCCTGCGAACAAACGATGTTTGTTCGCAGGGATGGAAAAGTTTAAATGAATGAAAGCCCCATGCTCTCCGCCACCGGAGGTAGCGGAGAGCATGGGGCAGCCATAGGGGACCCCCCTGTGGGGTCCCGGTACAAGCGATCAGCGGTATATACTATATACCGCTGAACGCTTGTACCATGTGCTGCCGGCACTTTTTATCCCCTGTCACCATGAATGATTGGTGACAGGGGATAAAAAGTGATGTCCCCCCACCCCCCAAGTCGCCCCCCACCCACCCTGTCACCCCCGTCCCCCAGTCACCCCCCCCCCCCCTTCCCCATATACTCACCTGATCCTGGAGCTCCGTCCTCCTCGGCGTCCTGGCTGGTTATGAAGTGCGCATGCGCTTCACAACCAGCCAACTCTGGAAAATTTAAAGTGACAGAGACCAATTTGGTCTCAGTCACTGAACTATGATTACTGAGATAGAAAATATCACAGTAATCATAGTAATACAGTGAAAATGAATGTGTAAAGTACAAAAAGTGACAAACATACAAAGAAATAAAACACACACTTTTTATTATAGTAATAATTGCAGTTTACTCCCAAATTACCCCTAACCCCCCCAGATTACCCGTAACCACCACACGTTGCCCATAACCACCGCACGTTGCCCGTAACCACCGCACGTTGCCCGTAACCACCGCACGTTGCCCGTAACCACCGCACGTTGCCCGTAACCACTGCACATTGCCCGTAACCACCCCAAATTGCCAGTGACCCCCTCCAGATTGCCTGTAACCACCCTAAATTACATTTACCAACCCCAAATTACCTATAGCCACTTCAGTTTAGCAGTAACAATCCCAGATTGTCTGTAACCCTTCCTTGCACATACCCCCCCCAGGTTTCCCGTAATCACGCCAGATTACATGTAACCCCCCAGATTGCACGTAACCACCGCACATTGCCTCTGACCACGCCACGATGCCTCTGGCCACGCCACGGCGCCTCTGACCACGCCACGTTGCCTCTGACCACCCCAAATTGCCAATGACCCCCTCCAGATTGCGGTGCCCATGCCAGATTACAGGTATCCACCCCAGATTGCCTATAAGAACTTCAGTTTATCCGTAACCACCCCACGTTGCCCGTATCCACCCCAGATTGTCTGTAAACACTGCAGGTTGCCCGTAACCACCCCACGTTGCCCGTAACCACCCCAGATTGTCTGTAAGCACAGCAGGTTGCCCATAACCACCCCACGTTGCCCGTATTCACCCCAGATTGTCTGTAAACACTGCAGGTTGCCCGTAACCACCACACGTTGCCCGTAACCACCCCAGATTGTCTGTGAGCACTGCAGGTTGCCCATAACCACCCCACGTTGCTTGTATCCACCCCAGATTGTCTGTAAACACTGCAGGTTGCCCGTAACCACCCCAGGTTGCCCGTAACCACCCCAGATTGTCTGTAAGCACAGCAGGTTGCCCGTAACCACCCCATGTTGCCCGTATTCCCCCAGATTGAATGTAAACACTGCAGGTTGCCCGTAACCACCCCACGTTGCCCGTAACCACCCCAAATTGTCTGTAAGCACTGCAGGTTGCCCATAACCACCCCACGTTGCCCGTATCCACCCCAGATTGTCTGTAAACACTGCAGGTTGCCCGTAACCACCCCAGATTGTCTGTAAGCACAGCAGGTTGCCCGTAACCAGCCCCCGTTGCCTCTGACCACCTCACGTCGCCTCTGACCACGCCACGTCGCCTCTGACCACCGCAGGTTGCCTCTGACCACCGCAGGTTTCCTCCGACCACCGCAGGTTGCCTCTGACCACTGCATGTTGCCTCTGACCACCCCAAATTGCCAATGACCCCCTCCAGATTGCGGTAACCATGCCAGATTACAGGTACCCACCCGAGATTACCTATAACCACTTCAGTTTATCCGTAACCACCCCCACATTGCCCGTAACCACCCCACGTTGCCCATAACCACCCCAGATTGTCTGTAAGCACTGCAGGTTGCCCGTAACCACCCCAGGTTGCCGTAACCACAGCAGGTTGCCCGTGACCACCCCATGTTGTCCGTAACCACCCCAGACTACCTGTAACTACCTCAGGTTGCCCATAACCACCCCAGACTGTCCGCAACCACCCCACATTACCTGTAATCTAATTTTTTTTTATTTTATTTTAGTAACTGCGCTATTCTAATAACCATTACTAGCTGCGGTTTTGCTCCAGTAAATTGGCACTCCTTCCCTTCTGAGCCCTGCTGTGTGCCCATACAGTGGTTTATGCCCACATATGGATTACCGTTTTACTCAGGAGAACCTGAGTTACAGATTTTGGGGTACGTTTTCTCTCCTGTTCCTCGTCAAATTAAGAAATTTCAAACTAAACCAACATATTATTTGAAAAATTCGAGTTTTTCATTTTTACTGGCCAATTTTGAATACTTTCCTCTAATACCTGTGGGGTAAAAATGGTCACCACACCCCAAAATGAATTCTCTGAGGGGTGTACTTTCCAAAATGGAGTGACTTATTGGGAGATTTTACTCTGCTGGCACAACAGGGGCGCTGCAAACGGACCTGGCGCTCAGAAACTTCTTCAGCAAAATCTGCATTGAAAAAGCTAATTGGCGCTCCTTTCCTTCTGAGCCCTCGTGTGTGCCCATGCAGTGGTTTATGCCCACATATGAGGTACCTTTTCACTAAGGAGAACCTGCTTTACAAATTTTGGGGTACTTTTTTTCTCTTGTTCCTCATAAAATTGAGAAATTTCAAACTAAAAGAACATAATATTGGAAAAAATTGAGTTTTTCATTTTTACTGTCTAATTTTGAATACTTTCCTCTAATACCTATGGGGTCAAAATGCTTACCACACCCCAAAATGAATTCTTTGAGGGGTGCACTTTCCAAAATGGGGTGACTTATGGGGGTTTTTCTCTCTGCTGACACTACAGGGTCACTGCAAATGCACCTGGCGCTCAGAAACTTCTTCAGCAAAATCTGCATTGGAAAAACTAATTGGCACTCCCTTCCTTCTGAGCCCTGCTGTGTGCCCATACAGTGGTTTATGCCCACATATGGGGTACCGTTGTACTCAAGAGAACCTGCGTTACAAATTTTGGAGTGCTTCCTCTGGGAGATAGAGTGGTCGGCACTGCTGTAGGCTATTGTGTCTATAGGAGGTATTATACCGACGTATATGAGAGGACTGGTGTAATGTCAATACAGAAGTGCTCACTCAAATCGAAGGACAGTGTAGTCCAAATAGAAACCAATCCATGCAAAGAGAGTAGGAAAAAATGAGGGCACTCACCCGTGTGCTTGACTTCTTTATTTCATTTCATTTCGTGCATGCAGACAAGGATATGGTCTGCCCGCTACAGTGAGGACGCCAACCCCTCCCCCGGTGACACGTGACAGCTGTTTCGCACGTAGATCACGTGCTTCAAAATTTTGGGGTGCTTTTTCTCTCATTTTCCTTTTGAAAATGAGAAACTTTAATCTTAACCTATATATTATTGGAAAATTAAAATTTTCCATTTTTTTACTGCCTAATTGTGAATACTTTCCTCCAGCCCCTGTAGGGTTAAAATGCTCATTAAACCCCTAGATTAATTCTTTAAGGTGTGTAGTTTCCAAAATGGGGTCACTTATGGGGGTTTTCAGGATACCAGACTTCTAAATCCATTTAAAAAAAGAACTGGTCCCTAAAAAAATCAGTTTTGGAAACTTTCACGAAAATGTGATAATTTGCTGATGAATTTCTAAGCCCCATAACACCCTAAAAAAGTAAAATATGTTTACCAAATTATGCCAGAATATAGAAGACATATTGGTAATGTGACTTAGTAACTAATTTATGTGCTACGACTTTCTTTTTTTAGAAGCAGAGAATTTCAAAGTTCATAAAATGCAAATTTTTCATGATATTTTGATGTTTTTCACAAAAAACACACAAAGTAGTGACCAAATTTTGCTACTAACATAAAGTGCCATATGTGACGAAAAAACAATCTCAGAATCGCTAGCATACGTTAAAGCATCACTGAGCTATAAGAGCATAAAATGAGACAGGTCAGATTTTGAAAAATTAGCCTGGTCATTAACCCCTAGACGACCCTCGACGTAGGGTTACGTCATGGAAGTCTGTCCCCAGACGACCCATGACGTAACCTTACGTCCTGGGTGTTTTTCCCGCTATGAAGCGCGCTCCGGAGCGGAGCGCGCTTCATAGCAGGTGGGGGCCGGCTGCAATCAGCAGCCGGGACCTCACCGGTAATGACACGCTGCAGCGATCGCGCTGCCGCGTGTCATTAAACCCTTAAACGCCGCTTAAGTGTAAGTGACAGGGGGAGTCCCCTGTCACTTACCGATCGGGACCCCCGCAGTGTGACTGCGGGGGTCCCGATCGTTGAAACGGACTGCCGGAGGTCTCTTACCTGCCTCCGTGCGGTCCGATTGGCGATCTGCTACACTGAGCCTGCACAGGCAGGCTCAATGAGCAGATCGCCGATAACACTGATCAATGCTATGCCTATGGCATAGCATTCATCAGTGTAGAAATCAAAGTAATGTATGTAGAAGTCCCCCAAAGGGACTTCAAAAGTGTAAAAAAAAAAAATTCAAAACACTAACACACTACCCCAAAACCCCTCCCCCAATAAAAGTCTAAATCACCCCCCTTTCCCATTATATAAATAAAACATATAAAAATGAATAAATAGATAAACATATAATATACCGTAGCGTGCGTAATTGTCTGATCTATTAAAATATAAGCGTCATTGTGACCGGTAAACGGCGTACAGGAAAAGAGGGGAAAAAGTGCGCAGATTACCGATTTTATGTTACATTATATATTAAAAAAAATCAATAAAAAGTGATCGAAACGTCCGATCTTCACAAATATGGTATTAATAAAAACTAGAGATCATGGCGGAAAAAATGACACCCCATACAGCCCCGTAGGTGAAAAAATAAAACCGTTATAAGCGTCACAATAGGCCCATTTTATTAATATTTAATTGCCAAAAAAAAGGATTTCATAAAAAAATATATATATAACATTAGAGAATCTGTGTAACCTGCATATGGTTGTTTTCGGACTGACATATAGAATAATAGTATCATGTCGCTGTTACCATATAGTGCATTACGTAGACACAGGAACCCCCCAAACGTTACCATATTGCATTCTTTCTTACGATTTCACCTATTTATATCTTCATAAATAATATATTTGGAATTCCATCATACATGTTATGGTAAAATGAATGACGCCATTACAAAGTACAACTATTCCTGTAAAAAACAAGCACTTACATGGCTTGTAGATAGAAAACTGAGAGTGCTAGAGCTCTTAGAAGGGGAGGAGGGAAAAACGAAAGCACTAAGATCAAAATTTGCGCGGTCCACTGGGTCATTTTGGGCCTGGTCCTCAAAGGGTTAAGGCCCAAACTAGCTGCAGCACGAAAATTTTTCCCTTGTGTGTTGTCTTTATTTCTTTACTTTATAGACTTAGTAGTGGAAGCCGTCTAATAGACGGAATCCATTACTAAGTCGGGGCCTAGTGCTAGCCGGTATAAAATGGCTAACACTAACCCCCCATTATTACCCCAGTACCCAATGCCACCAGGGGTACTGGGAAGAGCCGGGTGCCAGTGGTCCCGGAGCATCAAAATTGGCGCTCCTGGACTGGGGCGGCAGCAGGCTGGTAAGATTTAGGCTGGGGAGGGCCTAAACCAATGGCTCTTCCCACCCTGGTGTTACCAGGCTGCTGTCGTTTGGTTTTTAACCCGGCTGGTTATAAAAATAGGGGGGACCCTATGCGTTTTTTTTTTTAAATAAATAAATAATTAAAAAAAAAAAACGCATAGGGTCCCCCCTATTTTTATAACCAGCCGGGTTAAAAACCAAGCCCAATCGATCGTTTAACGATTTTGAAGCAACGATTTGGTTTTTCTAACGAACAGCGTTTAGACGAATAAATCGTTAGAAGAATTGTAAGAAAATTCATAAGAAAAATCGTTAATGCAATCATTTTTAAGATCGCTTAAGCCCATCTTTTACAAAGGGTGAATCTTTGAAAGACTGTTTACACTAAATGATCTGCGAATTTTTAGCGAACGATGAACGACGATTTGAGAACATGTTGAAAGATCAAAATGAACGATTTTTTTGTTCATCGCTTGACTGTTGGCTGTGTTTACACGGAACAATTATCGCTCAAATGCAATCGTTATTGCAAAAATTCAAACGACAATCGTTCCGTGTAAACGCAGCATAAGAATAGGAAATACATTAGTAATAACTTTGACTTTGCAGGTAACTTGTTTTCATAATCTTTAGTCAAGTGGATCAAAAACACAGAAAGGTTTTGTTCACTCACAACTGAAATTGAGTGGATGGCCAATATTTAAAGGACAACTCCCACAAAAATTTTTTTTTGCTCATTTAACACACATTACAAAGTTATATAACTTTGTAATGTGGTTAAATACCCGGCCTGGCCCCCTTCCCCCCACTTTCGGACCCCCGACCCCCCACCCCGGAAGTTAAGGAATGTATACATTACCTATTACGATCGTCACGGTCCTCTTCTCCGGGGCGGCATCTGGTGACGACGACGTCAGAGCCGAGGGGCGGTCCGGGTCTTCTTCCTCCTCGGCGTCTTCATGCAAAGTGAATGGGGATGAAAAGGCTGCTGGTGCACATGCGCACCAGCAGCCTTTTCATTGGCTGGAGCGCATCACATGGCTTCCAGCTTGCTCAGCCCTGATTGGCTGAGCTTGCTGGAAGCCATGTGATGCGCTCCAGCCAATGAAAAGGCTGCCGGTGCGCAAGCGCACTGGCAGCCTTTTCCATCCCCTGGACCCGGAAGTTGGAGACATCGCTGGATGGCGGACGGCGGCGACGGAGAGGCGGACGGCGGGCGAATCGAGTGGCGATCGTCACCGGAGAGATGGTGAGTATGGTGTCTGTGTGTGTCTGTGTTTTTTTTTTTTTTGGGGTCCCGCGGGAGTTGTCCTTTAATGCCATGTAATGGCCATTTTAAAATAACGGCCATTATTTGCCATTACAGAATGGCCATCCACTCAATTTCAACATTGTGTGAACATAGCCTTTCTGTGTTTTTAATCCACTCCTGGTTTTGATTGCAAGATACTGACTAAAATTCTTACCGGGCTTCTCCCGGGCTTCTTCTGATCAGCGGAGTATCATCAGTGGTGAGTATCAATATGCCCCCCCCCCAACCCTGTACCCATCCCAGCAGGGAAGGGGGGCAAATAACCCCTTCCTTGCTGAGATGGGTACATTGTGACATCAATTTGGCCCCCATGGGTCCTGGGGACGGCCACATTGTTTAGTCTGGCACACAATGGATTAAGTATGGATGTCATGCATCTATACTTAACCCCTTGTGGGCCTTACATACTGTAAGGTGCACAATACCTTTCACAATGATGGCCTTTTTTGTGTTTTTCCCTTTCATTTTTCACATATCGTATCCTGTGGATTATGCCGGATTTGTGGAACTATGTTGATGACCAGTGTTGTTTTTTTTTTTTTTTTAATAAAACAGTCAATCAGTGTTGTGGGGGTGTTTTTTTTTTTAAATAAAATACTTTTCTCTCGTGTAGTGTTTTATTATTCCTTACTTTCAAACATAGTAGTGGAAGCTGTCTGATCCATTACTAAGTCCATTACTAAGTTAGGGCCTAGTGTTAGCCAGTATAAAATGGCCAACACTAACCCTCCCAATATTAGCCCAGTGCCCAATGCCACCAGGGGTACTGGGAAGAGCCAGGTACCAATAGTCCTGGAGCATTAAAATAGGTGCTCCTGGACTGGGCACTTTTATTTTATTTGATGGCTTTCAAAAAATTAAAACCTTTTTTAAAAAATAAATGTTCCTTAAAATAGCTCTATTCCCATGCCTTTATCCTTTGGTCAATGGGGCTGTGTGAGGTGTCATTTTTTGTGCCATTATTTTTACTTTCTATTGGTACCTTGATTGCGCATATGCAACTTTTTGATCACACTTTTTATTACAATTTTTTTGATGCGAACAAAAATGCGCAATTTTGCACTTTGGAACTTTTTGGGGCTGATAAGTCTAAATTTAGATGTTGACCCATCTCTATGGAGAAAAGTCAAATACCCAGGTAAAGGACGGTTTTTAATATATCTAGAGCTGTAACCTGCAGTATTGCCAACTCATCACTTATAAATCACAGACACAGATAAGACAATGTAATATGATTATAAGCCTGGATAAATGGCTTAAGTTTTATTATGGTAATCACATTTTATAGGCAGAATAAGGGGCGGTACTACTCATGCGTAGTGTATTCATATGAAATGTAAACATTTAATACAGGCAGGGTTCCAAGTCACAAGACACATACATGTCACACTCTCTGTCACCCTCTGATCATGCTTTGATCATCTTCTTACTCAGAGGGTAGTATATATAGGTGTAGTCTTATAGGTACGGCGCAAGTAGGTAAAATCGCATGACCTGGCCTTATCAGGGCTTACGCTATTTACCGTGAGAGATCAGGAATGAAATAAATTAATAGTTCTGGCGATTATGCACGCAACAATACCAAACATGTCTTGTCTTAATGCTCAATGTAGTCTTATAGGTACGACGCAAGTAGGTAAAATCGCATGACCTGGCCTTATCAGGGCTTACGCTATTTACCGTGAGAGATCAGGAATGAAATAAATTAATAGTTCTGGCGATTATGCACGCAACAATACCAAACATGTTTATTAATTTATTCATTTTTATTTTTAAAATGGGGAAAGGGATTCAAAGTGATTTCAACTTTTATTAGGGGAGGGGATTTTTTAAAAAAACATTTATTTTTTTTACACACATACTTGAAGTCCCCCTCGGGGACTTCTAGTATAAATGCTCTGAACTCTCATTGAGATCGATGCAGTATAGATATACTGCATAGATCAATGAGATACCCATTCTTTTGCTTTTGTCTGCTGCAGCCGAAAACAATAGAATGCCGAGCCGGGATCAGCGCCCGGCAGACCCTGGCCGAGTGATGATGCGGGAATCTCTCCTCCGCGATCACGTCATTTAAAAGGCTAATTATCGGGCATGGAGATCGGACCGTGCCCACTAATTGTCATTGTCCTGGGTTGCAGATAGCACCCGGGATCAGGGTGGTTCAGAGCAGGGTCGCCGTGTGACCCCTCTCTGAATGCCCCCACCCGCATGAGGACGCACAGTTACGCCCTCATGCGGGAAGGTTAAGTTGGAAAAAGCAAACAATAGTATATACAGAGGATCAAAGAAAGAAACACCAGCCATATCAAATGTACTGTATGTTTTGCAAGGGATGGCTTCTTCCGGGTCTATCTTGGGTCATACAAAAGGACCCTTAGTAAAGGTCTCCAGGTCTGCAATCTTTGTACTTTTGTTAGGGCCCTATTACACGGGAAGATTATTGTACAAAAAATAGTCATATATTTTTAATTTAAATGATAATCATTTTGTGTGAATGCAGGCAACAATCAAAAAATCGTTTGTGAGTGATTGAAATCATCTTTTTTCCCCAAATGGTTTGCTGTAATTCCACTTTTGTTGGCTAATCATTCACTAGGCGTTCAATGTAATTCCACATTGTTCGTTTATTTGCTGGGATCAGATGGGGTAAATGATTACTGACCCACTGCCAAACTGGTCATGCTGTAGGATGTTGCAGGCAGCATTTTGCTCTCCACGACGTCCCCAGACTCTGTTACATGTGCTCAGTGTAAACCTGCTTTTATCTTTGAAGAACACAGGGCGCCAGTGGCGAATTTGCCAATCCTGGTGTTCTCTTACAAATGCCAATCGTCCTACAAGGTTTTGGGCTGTAAGCACAACCCCCATCTGTGGAATTCGGGCCCTCATACCATCCTCATGGAGTCGGCTTCTAACAATTTGTGCAGACACATGCACAATAGTGGCCTGCTGAAGGTAATTTTGCAGAGCTCTGTTCCTCCTTGCACAAAGGCGGAGGTCCTGCTGCTGGGTTGTTGCCCTCCTCTGGCCTCCTCCACATCTCCTGGTGTACTGGCCTGTCTACGGGGGGTGCCTCCAGCCTCTATACACTACGCTGTCAGACACAGCAAACCTTCTTGCCACAGCTTGAATTGATGTCTTCAGCTTTCGATATAAAGATGTCATTACTTTATTATAATGCTTTTAAAATACCAATGTGTTATGGACTCAACAACGCTTAGTCATGGCTCATGCATCGCAAAGTCATGCACTCAGGATGCCTTCAGGACGCCTTCAGAATGCCTTGTACAGCACAGCACCATGTGGTTTTAAAGACCATATCAGGATTGTTGATTTATTACAATAGAATGGACATGCTGGACAATATCTGTATTTACACTCATAATATATTATCCAGCGATTTGTGATTATCAAGAGCCATAACACAGCACAAATTGATGTGCCATCCTGGATAAGCTGCACTATCTGAGCCACTTGTGTGGGTTGCACGAGTGTGAAAGCACCACCAACATTCAAAAGTGACCAAAACATCAGCAGAAAGCATAGGTACTGAGAAGTGGTCTGTGGTCCCCACCTGCAGAACTACTCCTTTATTGAGTGTGTCTTGCCTATTGCATGTGAAATTGATTGTCAATCAGTGTTACTTATTAAGTGGACAGTATGATTTCACAAAAGTTCGATTCACTTGGAGTTATATTGCGTTTGAGTGTTTCTTTTATTATTTTAAGCAATATTCATATATCTATATACACAGTTGTACCTTGGTTTGAGAGTAACTTGGATTGAGAGTGTTTTGCAAGAAAAGCTCACAGTTTTTCAAAAGTGTAACTTGGTTTAAGAGCATTGCATTGCTTTCAGAGCTCCCTGTACTGGGTGGGAGGGCGAGTGGGGGAGGGGCATCGTCTGCATAGAGTGGTCTACAGCCCTGTACTTTGACTCAGGAAATCTCTTTCACCTTCCAAATCATAGCAGATCCACTTAAGGGGCTTACATCAGGCGAAAGGACTGTGGAGGTAATCTCTTTATAGCTGTTACCCCTCTCTCCCCGGACAGAGAGCGCTGCTATACTGTGCTCACATCTGCCCTGCTCATTCTTTCATGCTCCCTGCAGTCTCTGTCAGCCCTTGTGTTTCCCATCCTCTCCATGCATACTATAATGTGCCTGCACTTACACTCCGCGATACACACTGCTGCTAAAATGTGCCTGCACTCACACTCAGCTTTACACACTGCTGCTATAATGTGCCTGCCTGCTGTATAGAGAAATTTCCTTCTGCACAGCTCTGTGATTCTCATATCCTGATTGGTCCATGCTGAACACACCCCCTTCATGTGATTACACAGACCTCTGACAGCAGCCCTGCTTCTCTAGTCTAGCCTGTTGCACTACGCTGCTGCATTATGGGAATCTGCAGCTCCATCCTGCTTTTCAGTTGTTCAGCTGTTTCTGAATGTTTGTTTCATTTGTTTTACATATTATTCAAAATAAAAAAGAATCATTATTTTTGGGGTGGGAAACCAATTTTCTGCATTTCAATAATGTCTTATGGAAAAATTTTCTTTGGTTTAAGGAGTGATTTGAATTACAAGCACGGTCCTGGTACTAATTATGCTCGTAATCCATGGCACCACTATATATATCTCCTTAAATTTGCTGTTGCCTGTAGCTAGTTTGTGCTGGGCCCATCAGCTACAGCACAGATAGCAAGAGAGAGAGAGAGATAGATAGTGTGACATAGTCCGGGGGTTGTTGCTGGATGGGAGGTATTTTCCTCTCAGCTTGTCTTGCTCTGAGGAATGCAGAGAGCTAGGTTCAAGGACTGGACTGGAGTTATTAAGCCAGTCCAGGTTTTTAGGCATTTCCCAACATACAAAGCTGAGCTGGGAGTGAGGGCAGAGAGGGGTGGTGTGTGCTCAAGTCTGGAGTACACCTATGTGATCTGTCTAGGAGGACTGGTTGGACTGTGTTCAGACACATGGACTGTGTACAAGGCAGCTGCTGCTGTAAGGTCTGAACCAACACTTAGAACTTCTGTTACTGCTTTAAAGGCCAAGCTGGAACTGCACTTTTGTGCGATGGCAGCATGAAGGTAATGCTGGATTTTTGTTCCATTTGTTTTTGTGGTGTGAATAAACACTAAGATTTGAACTGTGAATTGCCTGTTTTCCTCTGTCTGCGACCGCTACCTAGCTATACCTGAGCAACTCCCCTACATATGGTGGAGAATGCGGGCATACGCAGTGAGGCAGGAGAAAAAACAGAGGTTTTTTTTTTATATTTTTTTTCTGGCACCATTGCATGTCCTGGATTAAGCCTGCAAAGCTTCAGCCGGCATCTCCAGACAAGATGGAGGAGTTGATTAAACAGCTGGTGCGGGCTAATACCCAGCAGCAAGAGACTAATGCCCAGCTGCAACAGACTAATGCCCAGCTGCAACAGGCTAATATACGGCAGCAAGAGACTAATGCCCAGCTGCAACAGGCTAATATACAGCAGCAAGAGACTAATGCCCAGCAGCAAGAGACTAACAAATTGCTGTTACAACAAATGGTGGCCATTCGTGAGTCTCCGCCAGTGGTTTCCCAGCTACAGCCTGCCGCCAGAGAGAGAGTCCGGACGGCGCTGAGAAAGGTAACGGCAGAAGATGATGTGGAGGCCTTTCTGGGAGTGTTCGAGAGAACGGCTGAGCGAGAGGGTCTCCAGCCTGACCAGTGGGCTGAAGTGGTTGCCCCATTTCTCACAGGAGATGCACTAAAGGCATACTTTGACCTCACTCGAGAGGACGCCCAGGACTACCAAAAGCTGAAAGGTGAGATCCTGGCACGCTTGGGGGTCAATATATATGTTCGGGCCCAACGTGTATATCAGTGGGGGTTTGTGGAATCCAGAGCCGCCAGGTCTCAAGCCTATGACCTGCTACACCTGGTAAAGAAATGGCTCCAGCCCGAGACTTTAACTCCAGCCCAAATAGTGGAGAGGGTGGTGGTTGACCGATTTGTGCGCAGTCTGCCGGTCACTATCCAGCGCTGGGTAGGCCAAGGTGACCCAGGCAATTTAGACCAGCTGGTTGGTCTGGTGGAACGTTATGTAGCTACCCAAGACTTGGTGCGAGACTGTACCCCTGGCCGGAGGCCACCCCGTCCCATACCCCCACTTGCAGTGGCTGAGAAAAAGCTTCAACCTCCTGCTGGGAGTAGCTCCCCACCAAACCAACTTTCCCCAAGGTTACATGAGGTCCCTATTATCCGCTGTTGGCGCTGTAATGGTCCGGGACATGTTGCGGCAAGGTGCCCCTTAACCTCTGAGCCTATGGACTGTGGCTATACTCGCCGGACATCCTTCTATGCCCGACCTGCTGTTAGTGTATGTACCGCTAACCTCCGGGACAAGGATAGGGCACCTCCCATGTGCCCAGTGTCTATCGGCAGGTGCAGGGTCAATGCTCTACTGGACTCGGGGAGCCTGGTGACCCTAGTACGGGATACCCTGGCGCTTCCATCTCAGTTCACTAAGCGCAAAGTTGGAGTGTTGTGTATTCATGGAGACTTGAAAGACTATCCTACTGCCCAGGTGGTAATAAAAACTCCTGCAGGGGAGAAAGTCCATGAGGTGGCAGTAGCGTCGAATCTGCCATATGACCTGATAATAGGAAGAGACTTTCCCTTATTCTCTGCATTGTGGCCATCATTTTTGAATTTCTGTCCCCAAGAGTCAGGCAGAGCAGTAGCTGAGGGTCCTAATCCAGATGTTAAGCCAGAACCATGGGCCACCGAGATAGAAGGGCCAGCCGTAGGGGTGACCGCCACTTCGGTGGATGAGATGGAGACAATTCCAGTGAATGTAATGATTGGGGATGTAGAGGACTTGCCACCGGGCCCCGAATTGTCAGATCTGGACATCTCTGGTGACAATTTTGGCACGGCGCAACTCCGGGACCCGACTCTGTCCCGAGCACGGGGGAGTGTCTTAATGGTCGATGGTGAACCACAACAACAAGGAGCTGAGGCTATATTTCCTCGTTTTGTGGTTCACCACAATATGTTATATCGTGTCACTCAACTACGTGGGGAGAATGTTGAACAATTATTAGTGCCCCAGGCATATCGTCACCTGGTACTAAATCTTGCTCACCAACATGTGTTAGGTGGACACCTTGGGGCACAGAAAACCCAGGACCGTATACTGCAGAGGTTTTATTGGCCTGGGGTATTCAAAGAGGTGGAGGAATTTTGTAAGTCTTGTCCGACCTGTCAGATAACTAGCCCCCAGCAGCACTTCCGCAGTCCTCTAGTACCCCTCCCGATTATAGAGGTACCATTCGAGAGGATTGCCATGGACCTCGTTGGTCCAGTTCCAAAGTCTGCTAGGGGTCACCAACACATCTTAGTAGTTATTGACTATGCAACCCGGTACCCAGAGGCGGTGCCGCTGCGCCATACCTCTGCCAAACTCATAGCTAAGGAATTAATGGAGATGTTTTCAAGGGTAGGGTTACCTAGAGAGATACTGACAGACCAGGGGACTCCCTTCATGTCTAAGGTCATGAAGGAAGTCTGCAAGTTGCTTGGCATTAAACAGTTAAGGACATCTGTTTACCACCCCCAAACGGATGGTCTTGTGGAGAGGTTTAATCAAACTTTGAAAAATATGCTGAAAAGAGCAGTGTCTAAGGATGGGAGGGACTGGGACCTGCTTCTGCCCTATTTAATGTTTGCAGTGCGAGAAGTGCCCCAGGCCTCTACTGGGTTCTCGCCCTTCGAACTTCTTTATGGCAGACACCCCCGAGGCTTGCTCGACGTGGCCAAAGAGGCGTGGGAGCAACAGCCTACTGCACACAAGAGTGTCATAGAGTATGTTACTAAAATGCAGGAGCGGATGGAGACAGTGATGCCCCTTGTCAGGGAACATATGGAGGCAGCTCAGCAAGCCCAGAGTCAGGTCTACAATAGAGCAGCTCAGGTCCGGAACTTTAACCCAGGAGATCGGGTTTTGGTTCTCGTACCGACTGTAGACAGCAAGTTCCTTGCGAGGTGGCAGGGCCCCTACGAAATTCTGGAGAAAGTAAGCAACGTAAATTACAAGGTACATCAGCCTGGTCGGCGGAAACCGCAGCAGATCTACCATGTCAATTTACTGAAGCCATGGAAGGATAGAGAGACTTGTGTTGGCTGCCCACAGTCGGTATGTTTAGGGGAAGGGAAGCTAGCTCCTCCGACTGTTTCAGGGGAAGCAGCTGCCAGAGTACGTGTTGCTGACAGCCTTTCACCGAAACAGGCTCAGGAAGACAAGGAGTTCATTAGTCGGAACACGGACGTGTTCTCGGACCTCCCTGGGCGTACCTCCGTAATCCAACATGACATTGTCACCGAGCCTGGGGTGAAAATCCGGCTAAAGCCGTACCGGGTACCCGAGGCTCGGCGCCAAGCCATCGCAGAGGAGGTACAGTTGATGCTACAGCTGGACGTGATTGAAGAATCTAAGAGTGAGTGGGCCAGCCCGATAGTATTAATACCCAAACCGGATGGAACTTTACGTTTTTGCAATGATTTTCGTAAGCTAAACGAGGTCTCTAAATTTGACGCCTATCCTATACCCCGGGTGGATGAGTTAATTGAGCGTTTAGGACAGGCCAGGTACTTTTCCACCTTGGACCTCACCAAAGGGTACTGGCAAGTGCATAGAAACATATATATATAGATCAGCTCACCCCAACTGATTAGAGGCGCATGCAGGTACACGAGTCTCCAGGTATGGAGCGGAGCACGTGGATATAGTTGCGGGCCGTATCCCGTATAGGCAAATCCAACGTAGAAAAAGATTTTCCACAGCTCCTTCGAATAGTGCAAATTCTTTATTGGTACATATAAGGTGAGATTAAAAAATGGTTAAAATCACGCCGACGTGTTGCGGAGGCAGCCCTCCTTAATCATGGCAATATAACCGCTATACAGATAAGCCTTATATAGTGTGAGGAATGTACCAGGTACCACTGACTCCACCCCCACAAGGGTGGGAGGGAAAGGGAAAGGGGAGGGGGGGGGGAAGGGGAAGGAGAGGAGGGGAGGGGAGGGAAGGGGAAAATGGGGGGGGGGGGGGAGAAGGGGGAAGGACGGGGGGAGGGGAGGGGAAGGAGGTGGGAAAGGAAAGAAAAAGGTGGGGAGGAACGTCTCACAGATCAACAACGGAAAAATACCTGCATAATAGTGAATCAATATTCAGTAACATATGTATAATATACTGTGTAGTAACAGAAGCAAATATGTAACAATCCGTTATGATACATTGTTGAAAAGACAGCCGGAGTAACAGAGAATGAATATAACTGAAATGAGTACAAAAGAAATAAAAACAATGGGGGAGAAAACACATTTCATAACTGTAATCACTAGTATTGTCAAAAAATATAAAAGAGATCCGTTTTCAGGTTCATACCCTGGGGGAAGCGTGTGGCCAAATTCAGGATCCAATATGCTTCACGTTTTCTGAGAAGCTTGGCCCAGTCCCCACCTCTTGGGGGTTTGTTCACTTTTTCTATAGCTATTATTTTAAGAGTGCTAATATCACCCATATGGCATTGATGAAAGTGTCTGGACAACCCAGACATGGATTTTGTCCCCCAAGGTACCGTTATGGGGCGAATGTCTCGCATGTGCTCAGAGAAACGGACCTTCAGTTTTCTGATGGTGGACCCTACATATTGTACGAGGCAAGACGAGCATTCCGCAAGGTATACCACGTGTGTGCTAGAACAATTAATGAAGCTCTTGATAGTATAGGACTTTCCCGTAATGTATGATGAGAAAGAATGGGTTTTAAGTGAAAATGTGCACATTGGGCATCTAGGGGCAGCACATCTAAAAAAGCCAGTCATGTTGAGCCAGTTCTTGTTAGTCCTGGCTAGATGTTCACTTTTAAGTGTGGATGGGGACAAAATATTACCCAGGGTTTGGCCCTTCTTGGCTACACATTTTATCCCCCCTGTAAGTACTTGTTCACACAGAGTGTCTTGATACAAGATAGGTATATATTTAGTTATGATAGTCTGTATGTCCTTAAACTGGGGGCTGAATGGGGTAGAAAAAATAAGTGGGGCTTTGCCGTCCACAACGTGTTCAATTTTTTGTTTGTTATCTTTTCTATCCGTGAGATGATATGTGCGGTCATGGCTCTCGGCGATGTTGCGTGCTCGGTTGATGGTGTGGTCACTATAGCCTCGATTACGTAGTCTATCAGTGAGTTGCATGGCACTAGCCAAATATGCTTGCTGAGTAGTGCAGTTACGTATTGTTCTTACGAATTCCCCGATGGGGAGATTTTTGGTAACGTGTTTCGGATGGCTACTATGGGCATGAAGTATGCCGTTACCGGCAGAGGGTTTCCTGTATAGTGTACTTGTGATTTTTCCCCCCTCCCAGGACAAAAGGACATCTAGAGAAGGAATAGAATGGATCTCGTGCTGAAAAGTAAATTTAAGGTTCAATGTGTTACCATTAATGTAATTAACGAAATCCTTGGCTCTCTCAGCGTCGCCCGCCCATACCAGCTTTACACATCTAGAAAGGGTTAACAACACTGACAGAATACCAGTTCCGAACCCGGACTTCTACCCAGTCAGCTCCAGGGCACCCTGCATGGATGCTTTTCAATCCAAAATTGAACAGGAGCTGACTGCTTTGGCACATAGGTCCGGCTCCGAACTTGGTAAGGACAATCTGTCCAAAGGTGAAAGATTTGCTCTCAAGGAGTTGATGTCCAACCCCTACCTTGTCATACGTCCATCCGACAAGGGGGGGTCAGTGGTTGTCCTAGACAGGGACCTCTACGTACGGGAGGTTTTCACCATTCTTGGTGACGCCTCCACGTATAGGCCCCTTCCCTCGGACCCCACTAACACAGTCAGGACAAAATTACAGGGCATTCTAGATACAGGCCATGAGGGGGGTTTCTTGACTATCAAACAATGTAAACATATGTTGCCCCCCTTTCCCAAAACCCCTGTGTTCCATGCCCTACCCAAAACTCACAAGGGAGTTTTCCCCCCACCCCTTCGCCCTATAGTTTCGGGCATCGGCTCCCTACTGGAACCCCTATGCACCTGGCTTGATACTTTGTTACAGCCTTTGGCCACACGTAGCATAGGTTTCATCCGTGATAGTAAGAGCCTCCTCTCTGCTTTGGATAAATTGCCACCCATACAGGATGCCACTTGGCTATCCTGTGATGTGGTGGCACTTTATCCGTCTTTGCCACACGACCTGTCTATTACAGCATTATCCTATCACCTGCACAAATATGGAAATTACAGCATACCTCTCTGTACGTTTATTCTGGAAGTCACACATTTTTTACTATCTAACAACTTTTTCCAGTTTGGAGATGCCTTTTTTCTGCAGGTCAGAGGCTGCCCCATGGGGGCTGCTTTCTCACCGTCGCTTGCCAACATCTACATGGCATACTGGGAGGAGGTCGTCCTGTACAACATCCACAACCCATACCGAGGATTTATCCTCTGGTATGGGAGGTACATCGACGACCTCCTCCTGGTATGGGCGGGCGACGCTGAGAGAGCCAAGGATTTCGTTAATTACATTAATGGTAACACATTGAACCTTAAATTTACTTTTCAGCACGAGACCCACTCTATTCCTTTTCTAGATGTCCTTTTGTCCTGGGAGGGGGGGAAAATCACAAGTACACTATACAGGAAACCCTCTGCGGGTAACGGCATACTTCATGCCCATAGTAGCCATCCGAAACATGTTACCAAAAATCTCCCCATTGGGGAATTTGTAAGAACAATACGCAATTGCACTACTCAGCAAGCATATTTGGCTAGTGCCATGCAACTCACTGACAGACTACGTAATCGAGGCTATAGTGACCACACCATCAACCGAGCACGCAACATCGCCGAGAGCCATGACCGCACATATCATCTCATGGATAGAAAAGATAACAAACAAAAAATTGAACACGTTGTGGACGGCAAAGCCCCTCTTATTTTTTCTACTCCATTTAGCCCCCAGTTTAAGGACATACAGACTATTATAACTAAATATATACCTATCTTGTATCAAGACACTCTGTGTGAACAAGTACTTACAGGGGGGATAAAATGTGTAGCTAAGAAGGGCCAAACCCTGGGTAATATTTTGTCCCCATCCACACTTAAAAGCGAACATCTAGCCAGGACTAACAAGAACTGGCTCAATATTACTGGCTTTTTTAGATGTGCTGCCCCCAGATGCCCAATGTGCACATTTTCACTCAAAACCCATTCTTTCTTATCACACATTACGGGAAAGTCCTATACCATCAAGAGCTTCATTAATTGTTCTAGCACACACGTGCTATACCTTGCGGAATGCTCGTCTTGCCTCGTACAATATGTAGGGTCCACCATCAGAAAACTGAAGGTCCGTTTTTCTGAGCACATGCGAGACATTCGCCCCATAACGGTACCTTGGGGGACAAAATCCATGTCTGGGTTGTCCAGACACTTTTCATCCAATGCCATATGGGTGACATTAGCACTCTTAAAATAATAGCTATAGAAAAAGTGAATAAACCCCCAAGAGGTGGGGACTGGGCCAAGCTTCTCAGAAAACGTGAAGCATATTGGATCCTGAATTTGGCCACACGCTTCCCCCAGGGTATGAATCTGAAAACGGATCTCTTTTATATTTTTTGACAATACTAGTGATTACAGTTATGAAATGTGTTTTCTCCCCCATCGTTTTTATTTCTTTTGTATTCATTTTAGTTATATTCATTCTCTGTTACTCCGGTTGTCTTTTTCAACAATGCATCATAACGGATTGTTACATATTTGCTTCTGTTACTACACAGTATATTATACATATGTTACTGAATATTGATTCACTATTATGCAGGTATTTTTCCGTTGTTGATCTGTGAGACGTTCCTCCCCACCCTTTCTCTTTCCTTTCCCACCTCCTTCCCCTCCCCCTCCCCCCCGTCCTTTCCCCTTCTCCCTCCCCCCCCCCATTTTTTCCCCTTCCCTCCCCTCCTTCTCTTCCCTTTCCCTTCCCCCCCTCCCCTTTCCCTTTCCCTCCCACCCTTGTGGGGGTGGAGTCAGTGGTACCTGGTACATTCCTCACACTATATAAGGCTTATCTGTATAGCGGTTATATTGCCATGATTAAGGAGGGCTGCCTCCGCAACGCGTCGGCGTGATTTTAACCATTTTTTAATCTCACCTTATATGTACCAATAAAGAATTTGCACTATTCGAAGGAGCTGTGGAAAATCTTTTTCTACGTTGTACTGGCAAGTGCCCTTGACGGAGGCTGCCAAGGAGAAAACGGCCTTTGTCACACCCGAGGGGCTATATCAGTATAAGGTATTACCTTTTGGTCTTCATGGTGCTCCGGCCACATTCCAGCGTTTAATGGATGTTGTTCTTCGTCCACATCGTCAGTATGCCTCGGCGTACCTTGACGATATTGTCATTTTCAGTACTGACTGGGAGAGTCATCTAGCGAAGGTACAGGCCGTACTAGACTCACTCCGTAGGGCGGGACTAACTGCTAACCCAAAGAAATGTGCCATAGGGTTAGAGGAGGCCCGATACTTAGGCTATGTCATTGGGCGCGGAGTCATCAAACCCCAGATGAATAAGGTAGAGGCGATACAGGGTTGGCCAAGGCCTGTCACTATCCGGCAAGTAAAATCGTTCCTGGGTTTGGTGGGATATTATATGAGGTTTATTCCCCATTTTGCTACTTTGGCAGCTCCATTGACAGGGCTCTTGAAGGGACATAAGTCAGTGATGGTACGCTGGAATGACCAAGCTGAAAAAGCTTTTTCAGCTTTGAAGTCTGCTTTGTGTGGGTCACCAGTCCTGGTGACACCTGACTTCAAAAGGGAGTTTGTAGTACAGACCGATGCCTCTGAAGTGTGCCTCGGGGCTGTACTGTCTCAGGAGGTTAACGGGGAAGAACATCCCGTTGGATTCCTGAGTCGCAAGCTTACCCCAGCCGAAACCAGGTACAGTATAGTGGAGAGGGAATGCCTAGCCATCAAGTGGGCACTGGAGTCTCTCCGTTATTACCTGTTGGGGAGGAATTTTCGTCTGGTGACTGACCATTCACCTCTCAAGTGGATGAGCCAGGCGAAGGAGAGGAACGCTCGGGTCACCAGATGGTTCTTGTCACTACAGAACTTCAAGTTCACGGTAGAACACAGAGCAGGCCGACTACAAGGGAATGCAGATGCCCTGTCCCGAGTGCATTGTTTTGCAAGTGTTCACCCCCTCAAGGTTGAACAAAGGGGGGGGGGGTATGTGACATAGTCCGGGGGTTGTTGCTGGATGGGAGATATTTTCCTCTCAGCTTGTCTTGCTCTGAGGAATGCAGAGAGCTAGATTCAAGGACTGGACTGGAGTTATTAAGCCAGTCCAGGTTTTTAGGCATTTCCCAACATACAAAGCTGAGCTGGGAGTGAGGGCAGAGAGGGGTGGTGTGTGCTCAAGTCTGGAGTACACCTATGTGATCTGTCTAGGAGGACTGGTTGGACTGTGTTCAGACACATGGACTGTGTACAAGGCAGCTGCTGCTGTAAGGTCTGAACCAACACTTAGAACTTCTGTTACTGCTTTAAAGGCCAAGCTGGAACTGCACTTTTGTGCGATGGCAGCATGAAGGTAATGCTGGATTTTTGTTCCATTTGTTTTTGTGGTGTGAATAAACACTAAGATTTGAACTGTGAATTGCCTGTTTTCCTCTGTCTGCGACCGCTACCTAGCTATACCTGAGCAACTCCCCTACAATAGGTACTAGAGATGAGCGAACCTCGAGCATGCTCGAGTCCATCCGAACCCGAACTTTCGGCATTTGATTAGCGGTGGCTGCTGAACTTGGATAAAGCCCTAAGGCTAGGTGGAAAGCATGGATATAGTCATTGGCTGTATCCATGTTTTCCAGACAACCTTAGAGCTTTATCCAAGTTCAGCAGCCCCAGCTAATGAAATGCCGTTAGTTCGGGTTTGGATGTACTTGAACCCGAACCCGGTTCGCTCATCTCTAAAAGGTACATAGTAGAAAGAGAAGATGAGATAGAAAGACAGATAAATAGGTGATAGAGAGAAGATGAGATAGATAAAATATAAGGTAGATAGTAGATATGAGCAGCAGGAATTTAATCAAATACTACGCTATATGATATACTAGTTTTTGATCGAGCATCCAACCAAATACGCAGTAAAACTTCGATTCCCCTCCCACCTTCCCATGTGCATTTTTTGGACCAATAACTATGCAGGAGGGGTGTGACAGGCCCAAGGAGCACGCTGGCATTGCAAAAATGTCATCTCCATTCATTGGCTTGCTTACTCATGTGACCTCCAGGGTATAAGAACTTGGGATTTCCTGTTCATCGTCAGAAACCATCTTGGACCTAGACAGGTAGAGTGTGTGCAGCAGGGAGAGTTAGGTTTTAGCAGATTTTAGGCAGCAGGGACCCCCCCCCCCAAGCCCTTTTTAGAGCTAAAACTATACACAGCACAGATATACAGCGATTGTATCAGCGGCTGCTCTCACAGCGGCTGTATCAGCGGCTGCTCTCACAGACAAGCAGCAAAGCGCAATGTGAAGAATAGGCTGCATTTTCAGTGTATTTGTTGATATTTTAGCAGGTTGATCTTTTGGAGATAGAAAAGTGAGAATTTTAGAAGATTGTAGGCAGGAGAAAACGCTAATGCCCTTATTAAGGCTACTACACAGTACAGTATATGGCTGCTTCCATTATAGTGGAGAGACTGTCTAGCAGCATATCATATAGTGACACAGTCTTGCAGATTAGAATTCTGCTGCATTTGTTGCTGTGACATATTAAAAATAATATATATATATTTTTTCACGTATCACCTGTTGCTGTATGCAAAAGTTGAAAACACCTACTTTTTCTGCCCGTATTTCTGTTGGGATATTAAACAGTCGCAATAGTCTGCTGTACTGTGAGACATATTGAAAAAAAAATTATTCGATATTGTCACGTATATCCATTTGAGCCACGGGGGAGCTCTTGTTGTGATACAGTACTTGGGAAGGTCTGACCAGCTGTAATATAATAACCTTGAGTATATTTGTCGATTTTTAGCAATTTTATGAATAGTGTTTGATCCATGCCTGATTTTAATTGTGATCTTATACCAGTTTTTAGCTACAACCTTTTAATGGATATAAATAAGGATGTGGAAAACAGCAGAAGTTTTTATAAGTTTAATAAAGACACCAGATCGGCATTGAAACGCGTCGCTCTTTTCTACTGTACATTTTATTGGAGTGTGCAATAAAGTGGTGCTTTTATTAGCAACAAGATTCCCTATTCCTGAGCCAAGGCTGTAAGGTTGATCCAATTGGTGGATGTAAGTCGGTGCTCAACTGTGCTACGTCACAGCCGCCTCAACTCTGCTACATCACTACCTTACTACCTTGACTTGTAAATACCTTACTACCTCAACTGTGCTACGTTACTGCCGCCTAAACTCTGCTATGTCATTCTCTCAGCTCTGCTACCTCAGTTATCCATTGAAAGGAATGAAGTATTTTGCCCTCTTAATTTTTTTTCTGTCATTCTTAGAGGCAAATTTTCTTCACTAAGTTGTTCCATGTATCCAGTTTATTCTTTTGGATGGTAAGTTCGACTCGAACTTGAACATTTTACTGTTCGTTCATCACTAATCATGGTAGGCATCGAAGACCATCTTGGCATCTTGCCTGGGGATGAGGATCTGCTGAACTCTTTCACCTGTGACAGGATCTAAGGAGTTTCTGTAGGTGTAGGCTTCTCTGCAGAAAGAGGCGTTTTCTTTGGGGCAAGAGTCTCTGTAGCTCAATGTCTGGTTGAGCTTTGCAAAGCCTGATAGGTATCTTGCCAGTGAGCAAGTAGTCTTGGAGCTCCCCAAGTACTCGGCTTTCCGCCTGAAGTAACTTCCACTTGGACAGGTCATGATGAGGGTCGATCTTGGGACCATCTTCATCCTGTTTGACCATGGTTACCACCTCTTGGTGGGCAAAACGGTCATAGACGGGTGGCATCTCCACATCTTCCTACTGTTCTTCAAATGATGGCTCTTCGCCTGTTTGTAAGTGTGATCAGCATTTAAGTTAGCTTTGCCACTGCGGTACTTGATGGTGAAGTTAAAATTCGCCAGGCCCATCTCTGCTCTAAGGCACCAAGCTTGGCAGTGTTAAGGTGCGCCAGAGGATTGTTATCTGTATACACGGTAAACTGATAATCTTTAAATTTTTCTGTGACAGCACAGACTAAGGCCAAGAGTTCTAGCTTGAAGAAGCTATAATTTTGATTATTCTTCTTGCTTTCTCTGAGGCTTCTACTGGCATAAGCGATCACTCGCTCCTTGTTATCTTGAACTTGTGAGAGAACAGCTTTGATAGCTGGCATCAGTGTATAGCTGGGTGTAGTCTGGGGAGGCCAGGATTGGAGGTTGAGTGAGAAGAGCTTTCAACGCTTGGAAGGCCTCTTCTTGTTCCTGTTGCCAGTTGATGGACAGTGTCTTTCCAGGAACATCTTTTGGGCAGCCGCACAATAGCTCTGTCAAGGGAGCAGAAATTTGGGTGAAGTGTGGGATGAAGAGCCTGTAATATCCAGCGAATCCCAGGAAACTTTTGACGTCTTTAAGGGTATAAACACACACCGTATAAGCAGCGTATTTACTGCAAATACGCAGCAGATTAGATCTAAAAAACTGAACACAGCAACAAATCTGCACCATCAAATCTGCTGCGTATCTGCTGTGTATACGGTGTGTGTGTTTGTACCCTCACAGTCTTGGGTGTAGCCCAATTAGTAACTGCAGCTGTTTTCTCTGGGTCAGACTAGACGCCTGTGGAACTTACAACATGGCCCAGGTGTTGTAGATCAGTGTTTCTCAACCTTTTCAAGCCAAGTACCCCCATGCGACAAGAAGCTCCAGCCGAGTACCCCCAAGGATACGATTCATTATAATCTTTGCCCTAGGGAAGATACACCCATACATTTTGCAGCAAAATCCACTGCAATACTCTGTACTGTTGTGGCCCATAGTTTTGCATTTTTGCAGCAGATTTTCATTCCATTACGAGAATGTAGCCACTGCCTATTTAACATATTAGCTGCCTGGCCTTACAGCTCATACTTACCTGACAATGCTCCTACCTGCTTCTCAGTCTCGCAGGTCACAGATCAGTGGCTGCAGCAGGCAGTCAATAAGTTGGAAGCTAGGGAAGCAGGCAGAAGCTTGGACAAGTAATAATATGCCCCTTTCAGCTAGATATGTCCCTGCAGCCCTTTTGGCTAGGTATGCCTCTTGCAGCCAGGTATGTCCCATGGAGCCAGATTTGCCGCTAGCCAGATGTGTCCCATTGAGCTGGATATGTCTCCCTGCAGCCAAATAACACCTCCAACATAGCCAGATACCTTCCCCATGTAGCCAGATACCCCCCCAATGTAGCCAGATACCTCCCCCATGTAGCCAGATACCTCCCCCTATGTAGTCAGATACCTCCCCATGTAGCCACATACCTCCACATGTAGCCAGATACCTCCCCATGTAGCCAGATACCTCTCCATGTAGCCAGATTCCTCCCCCATATAGCCAGATTCCTCCCCCATGTAGCCAGATACCTCCCCTATGTAGCCACATACCTCCCCCCATGTAGCCACATACCTCCCCCATGTAGCCAGATACCTCCTCCATGTAGCCACATACCTTCCCATGTAGTCAGATACCTCCCTATGTAGTCGGATACCTTCCCATGTAGTCAGATATCTCCCCCATGTAGCCAGATACCTCCCCCGATGTAGTCAGATACCTCCGCCCATGTAGTCAGATACCTCCCCCCATGTAGTCAGATACCTCCCCCATGTAGTCAGATACCTCCCCCATGTAGTCAGATACCTCTTCCAATGTAGCCAGATACCTTCCCATGTAGCCAGATACTTTCCCATGTAGCCAGATACCTCCTCATTTAGCCAGATACCTCCCCCATGTAGTCAGATACCTCCCCCATGTAGTCAGATACCTCTTTCCATGTAGCCAAATACCTCCCATGTAGCCAGATATTCCCCCATGTAGTCATATACCTCCCCCATGTAGTCAGTTACCTCCTCCCATGTAGCCAGTTTCTTCCCGATGTAGGTAAAGATACCTGCCCCATGTAGTGAGATTCCTCCCCCATGTAGCCAGAAACCTCTTCATGTAGCCAGATACCACCTAATGGAGCCAGATATCCAGATGTAGTCGGATACCCTTCCATGTAGCCAGATACCTCCCCCATGTAGTCAGATTCCTCCCCCATGTAGCCAGAAACCTCTTCATGTAGCCAGATACCTCCCCAAATTGTAGCCAGATACCTCCCACGTGTATCCAGATACCTCATAATGGAGCCAGATACATCCCCCATGTAGTCAGATACCTCCTAATGGAGCCAGATACATCCCCCATGTAGTCAGATACCTCCTCCATGTAGTCAGATACCTCCCCATGTGGTCAGATAACTCCCCATGAAGCCAAATACCTCCCCATGAAGCCAGATACCTCCCCATGAAGCCAGATACTTCCGCATTAAGCCAGATACTTCCACATGAAGCCAGATACCTCCCCATGAAGCCAGATACCTCCCCATTTAGCCAGATTCCTCCCCATGTAGTCAGATTCCTCCCCCATGTAGCCGGAAACCTCTTCATGTAGTCAGATACCTCCCCCATGTAGTCAGATACCTTCCCCATGTAGTCAGATACCTCCTCCATGTAGCCAGATACCTCCCCATGTATTCAGATACCTCCTCATGTAGTCAGATACCTCCTCATTTAGCCAGATACCTCTGCCATGTAGTCAGATACCAGCCCCATGTAGCCAGATACCTCCCATGTAGTCAGATACCCTCCCATGTAGTCAGATACCTCCCCCCATGTAGTCAGATACCTCCCCATGTAGCCAGATACCTCCCCATGTAGCCAGATACCTCCCCATGTAGCCAGATTCCTCCCCCATATCGCCAGATTCCTCCCCCATGTAGCCACATACCTCCCCCATGTAGCCACATACCTCCCCCCATGTAGTCAGATACCTCCTCCATGTAGCCAGATACCTCCCCATGTAGCCAGATACCTCTCCATGTAGCCAGATTCCTCCCCATATATCCAGATTCCTCCCCAATATAGCCAGATTTCTCCCCCATGTAGCCACATACCTCCCCCCATGTAGTCAGATACCTCCTCCATGTAGCCAGATACCTCCCCATGTAGCCAGATACCTCTCCATGTAGCCAGATTCCTCCCCATATAGCCATATTCCTCCCCCATATAGCCAGATACCTCCCCCATGTAGCCAGATACCTCCCCCATGAAGCCAGATACCTCCCCCATGTAAAAAGATACCTTCCCCATGTAGCCAGATACCTCCCCCCCCATGTAGTCAGATACCTCGCTATGTAGCCAGATGTTTTGATGGTTGATTTGATGTTGCTATTGATTAATGCTGAACAGAGAGGTCTGTAATGGGGTCACCCCTTGGAAATTTCTTTTTACCTTGGGGCACCCCTACTAAATAACTTTCTACGAAAAAAAAAACATCATTTAGTGACTCACAAGTGACGTCTTTTGTCATCTCAGGGGTCACTTGTGAGGAGAATGAGGAGAGGGTGGGGAAAGAAGAGGAGAGGGGGGGGAAAGGAAAAGGAGGGAGAGAAGAGGATAAGGGGGGAGAGAGGAGAAGGGAGGAGAGAAGAGGAGAGGGGGGAGAGAAGAGGAGAGGGGAGAGAAGAGGAGAAGGGGGAGAGAAGAGGAGAAGGGGGAGAGTAGTGGGGTCACTTATGAGGAGAAGGAGGAGAGGGTGGGGAAAGAAGAGGAGAAGGGGGGAGAAAGGAAAAGGAGGGAGAGAAGAGGAGAAGGGGGGAGAAGAGGAGAAGGGGAAGAGTAGAGGGGGGAGAGAAGGGGGGAGAGTAGAAGGAGGAGAAAGGGGGGAGAAGAGGAGAAGGAGGGAGAGAAGGGGGGAGAGTAGAAGGAGGAGAAGGGGGGGGAGAAGAGGAGAAGGGGGGAGAGAGGAGAAGGTGGAAAGAGAAGGAGAAGGGGGAGAGAAGAGGAGAACGGGTAAAGAAGAGGAGATGGGGGAAGAGAAAAGAAAGAGAAGGGGGAAGAGAAGAGAAAGAGGAGAAGGGGGGAGAGAGAGGAGGAGAAGGGGGGAGAGAGGAGGAGAAGGGGGAGAGAGGAGGAGAAGGGGGAGAAAGGAGGAGAAGCGGTAAAGAAGAGGAGAAGGGGAAAGAGGAGAAGGGGGAGAGAGGAGGAGAAGGGGGGAGAGAGGAGGAGAAGGGGAGAGAGAGGAGGAGAAGGGGAAAGAGAGGAGGAGAAGGGGGGAGAGAGTAGGAGAAGGGGGGGGAGAAGAGGAGGGGGCGAGAGGAGGAGAAGGAGAGAGAAGAGGAGAAGGGGGAGAGAGGAGAAGGGGGAGAGAGGAGGAGAAGGGGCAGAGAGGAGGAGAAGGGGGGAGAGAGGAGGAGAAGGGGGAGAAAGGAGGAGAAGCGGTAAAGAAGAGGAGAAGGGGAAAGAGGAGAAGGGGGAGAGAGGAGGAGAAGGGGGGAGAGAGGAGGAGAAGGGGAGAGAGAGGAGGAGAAGGGGAGAGAGAGGAGGAGAAGGGGGGAGAGAGTAGGAGAAGGGGGGGAGAGAAGAGGAGGGGGCGAGAGGAGGAGAAGGGGGGAGAGAAGAGGAGAAGGGGGAGAGATGAGAAGGGGGAGAGAGGAGGAGAAGGGGGGAAAGAGGAGGAGAAGGGGGGAGAGAGGAGGAGAAGGGGGCAGAGAGGAGGAGAAGGGGGGAGAGAAGAGGAGAAGGGGGGGAGAGAAGAGGAGGGGGCGAGAGGAGAAGAAAGGGGGAGAGAGGAGGAGAAGGGGGAGAGAAGAGGAGAAGGGGGAGAGAGGAGGAGAAGGGGGGAGAGAAGAGGAGGGGGCGAGAGAAGAAGAAGGGGGGAGAGAGGAGGAGAAGGGGGGAGAGAAGAGGAGAAGGGGGAGAAGAGGAGGGGGCGAGAGGAGGAGAAGGGGGGAGAGAGGAGGAGAAGGGGGGAGAGAAGAGGAGAAGGGGGGAGAGAGGAGGAGAAGGGGGAGAAAGGAGGAGAAGCGGTAAAGAAGAGGAGAAGGGGAAAGAGGAAAAGGGGGAGAGAGGAGGAGAAGGGGGGGAGAGAGGAGGAGAAGGGGAGAGAGAGGAGGAGAAGGGGGGAGAGTAGGAGAAGGGGGGGAGAGAAGAGGAGGGGGCGAGAGGAGGAGAAGGGGGGAGAGAAGAGGAGAAGGGGGAGAGAGGAGGAGAAGGGGGAGAGAGGAGGAGAAGGGGGAGAGAGGAGGAGAAGGGGGAGAGAGGAGGAGAAGGGGGGAGAGAGGAGGAGAAGGGGGGAGAGAAGAGGAGAAGGAGGGGAGAGAGGAGGAGAAGGGGGGAGAGATGAGGAGAAGGGGGGAGAGAGGAGGAGAAGGGGGAGAAAGGAGGAGAAGCGGTAAAGAAGAGGAGAAGGGGAAAGAGGAGAAGGGGGAGAGAGGAGGAGAAGGGGAGAGAGAGGAGGAGAAGGGGAGAGAGAGGAGGAGAAGGGGGGAGAGAGTAGGAGAAGGGGGGGAGAGAAGAGGAGGGGGCGAGAGGAGGAGAAGGGGGGAGAGAAGAGGAGAAGGGGGAGAGAGGAGAAGGGGGAGAGAGGAGGAGAAGGGGGAAAGAGGAGGAGAAGGGGGGAGAGAGGAGGAGAAGGGGGCAGAGAGGAGGAGAAGGGGGAGAGAGGAGGAGAAGGGGGGAGAGAAGAGGAGAAGGGGGGAGAGAAGAGGAGGGGGCGAGAGGAGGAGAAGGGGGGAGAGAGGAGGAGAAGGGGGAGAGAAGAGGAGAAGGGGGAGAGAGGAGGAGAAGGGGGGAGAGAAGAGGAGGGGGCGAGAGAAGGAGAAGGGGGGAGAGAGGAGGAGAAGGGGGGAGAGAAGAGGAGAAGGGGGGGAGAGAAGAGGAGGGGGCGAGAGGAGGAGAAGGGGGGAGAGAGGAGGAGAAGGGGGGAGAGAAGAGGAGAAGGGGGGAGAGAGGAGGAGAAGGGGGAGAAAGGAGGAGAAGCGGTAAAGAAGAGGAGAAGGGGAAAGAGGGAAAAGGGGGAGAGAGGAGGAGAAGGGGGGAGAGAGGAGGAGAAGGGGAGAGAGAGTAGGAGAAGGGGGGAGAGAGTAGGAGAAGGGGGGGAGAGAAGAGGAGGGGGCGAGAGGAGGAGAAGGGGGGAGAGAAGAGGAGAAGGGGGGAGAGAGGAGAAGGGGGAGAGAGGAGGAGAAGGGGGGAGAGAAGAGGAGAAGGGGGGAGAGAGGAGGAGAAGGGGGGAGAGAGGAGGAGAAGGGGGGAGAGAAGAGGAGGAGAAGGGGGCAGAGAGGAGGAGAAGGGGGAGAGAAGAGGAGAAGGGGGAGAGAGGAGGAGAAGGGGGGAGAGAAGAGGAGGGGGCGAGAGAAGGAGAAGGGGGAGAGAGGAGGAGAAGGGGGGAGAGAAGAGGAGAAGGGGGGGAGAGAAGAGGAGGGGGCGAGAGGAGGAGAAGGGGGGAGAGAGGAGGAGAAGGGGGGAGAGAAGAGGAGAAGGGGGGGGGAGGAGGAGAAGGGAGAGAAGAGGAGAAGGGGGGAGAGAAGAGGAGGGGGCAAGAGGAGGAGAGGGGGGAGAGAGGAGAAGGTGGAAAGAGGAGAAGGGGGAGAGAAGAGGAGAGAGGGGAGAGAAGAGGAGAGGGGGAAGAGAGGAGGAGAAGGGGGGTGAGAGGAGGAGAAGGAGGGGAGAGAGGAGGAGAAGGGGGGTGAGAGGAGGAGAAGGGGGGAGAGAAGAGGAGGGGGCGAGAGGAGGAGAAGGGGGGAGAGAAGAGGAGAGGGGGGAGAGAGTAGGTGAAGGAGGGAGTGGGGGAGGGAGAAGAGAGGGTTTGTTGGAGGCGCAATCGCCCCATAGCACCCGCGGGTGGTTGATACTGTTGATACTGGTCGATACATAGTAGTAAGAGCAGTTCCTTTCAGCCGGCGACCACGGGAGACGCTGGCAGTGACATTCCCCGGACCCCACTCAGCCCTTGATAGGATCCCGACTCCCCTTCCCTCCCAGACCACACTCTGCGGATAGCGGCAGCCCGCCCTCCCCCTTGCTCATTATCGATCGGGTCCCGGGATGGAGGGCGCCGGACGTGCTATGCGGCGCTTGGTGATTGCGCTCCTGACACAGAGGGCGCATAGCACCGGGACCCTCCATCCCGAGACCCGATCGATAATGAGCCAGGAGGAGGGCGGGCTGCCGCTATCCGCAGAGTGTGGTCCGGGAGGGAAGGGGAGTCGGGATTCTATCAAGGGCTGAGCGGAGTCCGGGGGATGTCACTGCCGGCGCATCGCGTGGTCGCCGGCTAAATGGAACAGCTCTCACTACTCTTCTTCCTCTTAGCAGCATCACCAGTGTACAGAGCTGCTGCAGCTGGGAGGGAGATCGGAGCCGCTGCGGGCATCAGTGCCGGGACACTGCTGTGTGATAGCAGTGTCCAGGCACTGAAAACTACATTTTATTTTTTCCCCCCTTCCCCGCGTACCCCCTCAACCTGCGCCGCGTACCCCCTGGGGTACGCGTACCACAGGTTGAGAAACCCTGTTGTAGATGATCCTGATAGGTGCCAGATTACATGATGACATCATCTAGGCACAACAGGACACTTTGGAAGTTAACATGGCCAAGACATCTCTCCATTAAACGCTGGAAAGTTGCAGGAGCATTACACAGACCAAAGGGCATCCTAATGAATTCATACAGTCCCATGGGAGTAGTGAAAGCAGTTTTCTCCCTATCTTCTTGGGTGACAGGTACTTGCCAGTATCCGCTGGTTAAGTCCAATGTGGAGAAATGGGATGCGTACCCCAGTGCTATGAGCGATACTTCTATCCTAGAAAGAGGATAGGCATCCTTGTGAGTAACATTATTAAAGGGGAACTCCAGATAAGAAAAAATTGTTTTCTATTAAAAGTACATTGAAAGTTATATAGATGTGTCTATACAATGTATTACCATACCTGTACAGTTTTGCCACACTGGTAGCTGATAGAAATCTAGGAAGTGAAGAAAAATGGCCTTTGTGCCAATTCACACTGTCTCCTGCTCCCACTGTTCACCCACCTTAGGAGACAAATATTCCATGCCTCTGTCTCACATTGTGTGTGTTTGCTAGCCACAGGCTGATGATGTAGACAGGGGGAAGGGAGTGATGACACAGGAGGCTTGGCTGGATCCCCCAATCCCCTGAGTGATCTCTGAACGGCCATAAGCAGCTGCTGCAAGGACTGTGGACTGTGATGAACAGCTGAGTGAGCAGTACTACATTCTGGGAACTGCTCAACCAGGAAGTACAGAAACACAATACAGAACAAAATTGCGGGTGTCCAGGTGGGGAGGGTGGCTGGTTGCGGGTGTCCAGGGGGGGAAGGGTGGGTGGCTTGTGGGTGTGGGTGTCTGTCCAGGGGTGGGTGGGTAGGTGGTTGGGTGTCCAAGGGAGGGTGGCAGAGGGGGGGGGGTGGTAGGCAGAGTAAAGGTGGTGGGAAGCAGAGGGTGGCAGAAGGGGGGTGGTAGGCAGAGTGAGGGTGGTGGGAAGCAGAGGCGGGGTGGTAGGCAGAGTGAGGGTGGTGGGAAGCAGAGGGTGGCAGAGGGAGGGTGGTGGGAAGCAAAAGGTGGCAGGCAGAGGGAGGGTGGTGGGAAGCAGAGGGTGGCAGGGGGGGTGGTAGGCAGAGAGAGGGTCGTGGGAAGCTGAGGGTGGCAGAGGGGGGGTAAACAGAGTGAGGGAGGTGGGAAGCAGAGGGGGGGTGGTAGGCAGAGTGAGGGTGGTGGGAAGCAGAGGGTGGCAGAGGGAGATTGGTGGGAAGCAGAGGGTGGCAAGCAGAGGGAGGGTGGTGGGAAGCAGAGGGTGGCGGGGGGGTAGGCAGAGGGAGGGTGGCAGAGGGAGGTGGTAGGCAGAGGGAGCGTGGTGGGAAGCAGAGGGTGGCACGAAGAGGGTGGCAGCACTGGGGACACACAGACCGGGGGCTAAGCAGAAGGGGGAGCAGGAGGCAGCGGAGGCGAGCAGGGGACAGCAGGAGGCAGCGGTGGCGAGCAGGGAGCATCGGTGGCGAGCAGGGGGCATCGGTGGTGAGCAGGGGGCAGCGGCGTGCAGGAGATAGCGGCGGCCGCATGGAAGGAGTCAGCGGCTGCCGCGTGACAATGGGCGGGCGGAGGGAGGCGGCGGGAGGAGGAGGCGGGAGGGCCGCGAGGACCAGAGGAGGCAGAGGTGCCGGTAAGAAGGGGACACATGCGGGAGGCAGCGAGACACACTCCTTCTCTGCTCACCGATTCTTTTTTTTTTTTAATTATATGTATTGCTACTCATGACACATAGTCTGCTTTGTGATGAGGCTTGGTTACAACCCATTTTGGGCGGTACCAAGCCCCAGGTGCTTTATGATCAGTATATATAAATAGTGGTCTTCAGTCTGTGAAAGTCAGCCATGACTAAGGAGCTTAGACTCTGAAACGCGTCGGTGTTTTCATATGGACGTCCATGTTTTTTAAACTTATGTACTTTTTCTACATGTGAATAAATTTTGGATTTTTTATCGCACTGGTTGGAGCTGGATTTTTCTCTTGCAACTGCATGTTTCTAGTCCATTGTTTCTGGATGGGAGTCGGCCCATTTTCATCCGTGCTCCACCGAGGGTTAACACACACTGAATAAGGACATTTGGGTGAGCTGATTTTTTCTTCTTTTTCTTTTCCTTTTGCTTTTTGTTTTTTGCCATTTTTCTCAGAGAAGGAGAATAGCCCATGATCGGCCGGCTGGTGCCTACCGGCCAATCACGGGCGATCGGGGGCCGGGTGCTATGGCCACATGACGCCCGGGCATCCACGGTGATTGGTGCTGTCTCATACAGTCAGCCAAAGTCAGTACTAAACGGGCAACGCAGTACAAAATCAGTAAACAATCGGATAGTCAAAGGTCAGGCAGGAGGTCAGGTAAAGAGACTGGCTCAGCTTTCTTTTATGAGGATCAAGAGCCCGGTCCGGATCCCCGTCGGACCGGCACTCTGATCCTCAAGGTTTCAGACAGGCAGAGGAAAACGTCAATCAAAAAGACTTTCTCAGCTGCAGCAATCAAGTCTAGCAGAGCTCAGTGTAACTCCTGCATTGCTGGAAGCTGAGAAGCAATCGGGTGTGTCACACAAAAGCAAAGGCCCAGTTTACACCAGGCTACTGCACATTCCTGACAGTACCCCCCCCCCCCCCCTTATGAGGGGCCTTAGGACCCTTATTAAATGGACCCAGCTTAGATGGATGTTATTGTCTTACCAGACGTGGTGCATGCATATCCTTACCAGAAACCCACGTCCATTCCTCTGGTCCGAAACCTTTTCATTGGACCAGGTACTATATGGAACTCCCCCTGGATGACCAGCGGAGCAGTAGGAGTGGATGGTAACTCTGGAGGAACATATTTTTTCAGAAGTGCTTTTTGGAACACATTATGGATTCGGAACGAAGCAGGCAATTTTAATCTAAACGTAACTGGGTTAGGTCAGGACAGGGGAGGCAGGGACAAGACACAACAGTGAGCCCTGATGCTGAACCCACCAAATGTCCCTACCTACTTGCCTCAATCGGCCCTAGGCAGCCATGGACAACTACAAAGACATTCCCTATACTGAGTACGTGAAACACAGAACAAGACAGACATACAAACATAATATAGAATTGTCGAACAGGCAAAGTCAAAAAACAAGCAGGCCACGCAGTACAAAACAAGTAGCAGTCGGATAGTCAAAAGTCAAAGCCAGAGGTCAGGTAACACAGACAAACAAGCAGAGGGAGTTAGGATGGGGAGCGCAGGAATAGACAAGGGGTAGCTGGGATCAGGATGTTAATCTAAATAGCCAGCGCTGGGACTTAGCCTCAGCATTGTTTTATGCTGACCAAGAGCACCGTCTGGATCCCCATTGGACCAGCGCTCTGATCTTCCAGGTTACAAACAGGCAGAGAGACCCATCAATCACAGAGACCAGACAGGTGCAAAATCAAGTCCAGAAACTTCTCAGCTTAACTCCTGCATTGCCGGAAGCTGAGAAGCAATCGGGTGTGGCAAACAAAAGCAAAACACCAGGCCCAGTTCAGACCAGGCTACTGCAGATTCCCGACAGTACCCCCCCCTCTTATGAGGGCCTCAGGACCCTTATTGAATGGACCTGGCTTAGACGGACTACGTGCGTGAAATTGTCGAACTAGGCGAGGAGCATGCATGTCCCTAGCAGCAACCCACGTACGCTCCTCTGGTCCGAAGCCCTTCCAGTGGACCAGATATTGTAAAGAGCCTTGTACCCAACGAGAGTTTAGAATTTTCTCTACCTCATACTCCAACTCCCCCTTGACGATAAGTGGAGCAGGAGGAGGCGACGGGGACACCGGTGGCACATACCTTTTCAGTAGAGCTTTATGAAACACATTATGAATGCGAAACAACGCAGGCAATTTCAATCTAAAAGTAACAGGATTTATGAACTCCACAACAGTGTATGGACCAATATACTTGGATGCCAGTTTGCCAGACTGTACCCGTAACCTTAGGTTCTTAGTAGAGGGCCAAACCTTTTCCCCTACTACGTATTGATGGCCAGGTATGCGTCTTTTATTGTCATGTTTCTGAAAAAGCTCTTGGGCTTTAACCAGGTTCTGATGAGCCTGGGCCCAAACTGTGCACAGTTTTGAAAAAATAGCTTCTGCTGAGGGGTTAACTGACTTGGTGGCATGAGTAGACGAGTACCTCAGATTAAAACCATAGTTGCAGAAGAACGGTGATATATTTAATAAGCTGTGCTCATGGTTGTTTAAGGCAAACTCTGCTAAGGATATAAAGTCTTTCCATTTATCTTGGGCATCAGCCACAAAACACCTCAGAAATTGTTCCAGAGATTGATTTATCCTCTCCGTTTGCCCATTCGACTGCGGATTGAAGGCAGACAAGAAGGACAAGGAGACACCCAATCAACCACAGAATTCTTTCCGGAACTTAGCAACAAACTGAACACCTCGGTCAGACACAATGTTCTCTGGAATACCATGCAGACGCAGAATATGATTAAAGAATAGTGTGGCCAGGGTGTGAGCATTAGGTAATTTGCATAAAGGGATAAGATGGCACATCTTAGAAAACCTATCCACAACCACCCAAATTACAGTCTTTCCCTTAGACAGAGGCAAGTCAGTAATAAAATCCATAGACATATGAGTCCAAGGCAGGGGCGTAGCTAGAGACTCATGGGCCCTGGTGCAAAAGTCAATAACCCTGCAGAGTGTGCTGACAGGACAGGGAGCTATTACTAGTCACAGCCCAGATGACTAGTTCACGGCTCTCGCCCTGCCTCGCGTGCAGTATTAAAATGCATTTTACCACACATAAAGCCCACAGAGTCTGGATTCCCTGACACCACCGGAGAGCCAGCTGCTCTGTGCATGCATCCGTTCTGGGAGCCCAATGAGCACAAATGTACTGATTGGTTCCCTTTAAAGCAGATGTTCCACAAACATTTATCATCTATATACAGAATAGATCAAGGGTGGGGAACCTCTTTACTACCAAGGGTCATTTGGATATTCAGGTTGTCTAAAAAGTACTGTACATTCATTGATGTAGACAGGTTTTAGACAGCCTCATGTAACCTATGTAAGGTGGTACATTCATAATGGATTACAACCCCCAACATGCGCATTAAATTGATACATGATCGGGTTGTAATTTATGCATGGTGCCGAAAAGGCTCATTGACTCCCTTGTAGGACGGTGTGGCTAGCTCATAGCTGGCTAACTAGCTGGTGGTAACATGGATGCAAGTGTATACATAGTGCACAGAAGCATGGAGCACAGCGCACACCATCAGGGGCTCAATGCTCCTGTGCATGATGTATACACTGACTAGGAAACCAGCCCGCTGTGTCTGCATCACCCATCCATTCGACGGCCCCACCTAAAGATCACATGGGCTGACAATCCCGACTAATGGAGTTGATAGGGTTAATTTTATGATTCTAATGTCTGGGAAATTCCTTTTACCTTGAGACTTCTGGAGACAATAAGGAATTTTCTAATGATGAACTATGTCTCACAAGTCCTTATCAGTTTCAAGGACATTGTCTAAACAAACTGGACTGTTTATTACATTTGGGCTCTGGGAATCATCCTTTATTATCAGTGCAAAGAATGTATTGTTCAAACTTTTTCACACGTTATACCACCTTGACTGCGCAGTACAGGAAACTTCTACCATTTATGGACTGGCCTACCAGAGTGTGACATGTATGTGTCTTGTGACTTGGAACCCTGCCTGTGTTGAATGTTTACATTTCTTTTGAATACACTATGCATGAGTAGTACCGCCCCATATTCTGACTATAAAATGTGATTACCATAATAATAATTAGCCATTATTATCCAGGCTTATAATCCTGATACATTGTCTTATCTGTGTCTGTGACTTATAAGTGACGAGTTGGTAATACTGCAGGTTACAGCTCTAGCCATCAATTGGGAACCATCCATCCTGGGAGGACCTGGCTCCATAGAATCAGATCAACATCAAAGTGTAACCTTAACAATTACACGATAAATGTATGGTCACCAGGAGGACTGTAGAGCAGGGGAGCCTGTGTGAGTCCTGCTGCACCTACTGAATCCATGGGACAGATGGAGACACTGAGCACAGTCACATTTGTGTCTGTCAGCCCTCCTTACTAGATCTGGGGCTCAGAACCACCGTGTTAGTGACTGTGAGGGTCCCTCATGCCTCCTGTGTACTGTGCTTCTCATTGACTTTGCAGTGGCTGCACACAGCACTCAGAATATCTCTCACAGCAGCATCAGATCCTGGGATGTGTCCTGCAGCTAGAGCCTTATGTCTCCAATAACTTTCATATAACTGCAAGATGGATTCAATGGTCTAATGTCCTGCTATATGCAGCCAGTGCAAAGGTACTGAACAGCATATGACATGGGAGGCAGGAGGCACAATATCTGGGAGGCAGGAAGCACCAGTTTTCAGCAGATAATGTATGTGCAGGGCAGTGTCCCTACCAGCAGCTGCAGCAGGTCAGGATTCCAGCTGTGTAGAGAGTCCCTCCAGCATCAGGTATCAGGCTGACTCCAAACACACACAGAGGGGAGGGGGAGGGCTCTCTCCTGCTGTATCTCTGCTCCTCCTCCTCTCCGTCTCCAGAAGCTAGTGGATAGCTGCTAGTGTAATGTGTAAGTCGTGGCACAGGTAGAGGGTGTAATAACCCTTCAGGTGGCCTCCGAGGGACCTTTGGACCTAGCACAGGTCTCACATGCATCCACGAAGGCCTTCACGTCTCGGGCCCAGGAAGGCCACCAGTAGTGTCATGAGAGCAAGTATTTTGTTTCTACCACCCCTGGGTGCCCAGCTAACACAAAGCTGTGAATCTTCTTCAAGACTCAGAGACAAAGATTAGGAGGCACAAACAGCAGCGACCCTGGAGTGTTCTGGAGTGCCAGGGACTGAGACTCCGCGATTTGAGCCACCAGAGCCGGCTGCAAAATCGCCACTACCACACCAGGGGACAGGATGGTATCGGGTTGTACCCTGGGCGTAGTCTCAATGTCAAAGCTGCAAGCCAGGGCATCAGCCTTGACATTCTTGGAACCAGGCCGGTAGGTTGTGAAAAACAAGGCCCATCTAGCCTGGCGTGGTGTGAGACGTTTGGCTTTATCCAGATATTGAAGATTCTTATGATCAGTAAGAACCATGATCTTATGTTTTGCACCCTCTAGAAAGTGTCTCCATTACTCAAAAGCTATTGTGATCGCTAGCAACTCCCTGTTACCTATATCGTAGTTGCACTCGGCCTTGGAGAACTTCCTAGAGAAGAATGCAATAGGTCGGAGATTGGTCAGTGACTCAGATCCTTGGGATAGAACCACTCCTACCCCCACTTCAGATGCATCCACCTCAAAGTCCGGCTGTATTAACACTGGAGCCTCTGAGAAACACTGTCTAAGTCAGTCAAATGCCATGATAGCGTCTGAGGACCAATTAACCAGATCCGCTCCCTTTTTGGTCATATCAGTAAGAGGTTTGGCTATGAGTGAGAACCCCTTAATGAATTTCCTGTAGTAATTGGCAAAACCCAAGAACCTTTGCAAAGCCTTAAAGTGACACTGTCACCCCCTTTTGTGCATTCTGACATCTCTACACAGGTGTAAAGGGTAAATTTAGCAGTTTTCACACCTGATTTTATATCATATGTCATGGTGCTTGTTCAAGTAAAAAGTGATCTTTTATGAACTGCAGATTGTGTTAAGTGGGCGGGGCCTCACATCATTAGCGCCACTTAGCCCCGCCCACAACGCCACTGTTGGCACCGCCCCCTAGGCGGGGCCAGCCTGTTCCAATGGCTGGTGAGGGGACAGGGCCAACGGTGGTGTTGTGGGCGGGGCTAAGTGGCGCTAATGCTGTGAAGCCCCGCCCACTTAACATAATCTGCAGTTGATAAAAGATGACTTTTTACTTGAACAAGCACTATGACGTATGATATAAAATAAGGTACGAAAACCGCTAAATTTACCCTTTACACCTGTGTAGAGCTGTCAGAATGCATAAAGGGGGTGACAGTGTCACTTTAAGGCTATTGGTTCGCTCCCATTAGAGGGTCCATACTGAACGAGTTCAAGGTTATTTTATACCCCAAGAATGAGACCTCTTGTACGCCAAATTGGCATTTTGACAGCTTGGCACACAAATGATTTACTCTCAGAAGCTCCATGACAGTACGGACATGCAAAATGTGAGAAGACCAATCGGGGGAAAAGATCAAAATGTCAAGATAAACCACCAGAAAACGACCAAGATATTTGCGGAAGACATCATTGACAAAATGGTGGAAGACTGGCGGAGCATTGCATAACCCAAAAGGCATGACCAAATATTCGAAATGGCCTTCTGGTGTATTAAAGGCAGTCTTCCACTCATCGCCCTCCTTAATTCTAATCAGATTGTAAGCTCCCTTCAGATCTATCTTAGAAAACCATCTAGCACCCACAATCTGATTGAAAAGGTCAGGGATGAGAGGCAGCGGGTGCTGGTTCTTGACAGTGATCTTGTTAATCTCACGATAGTCAATACAGGGTCTAAGTCCACCGTCTTTTTTGCCCACAAAAAAGAATCCCTCCCCCAAAGGAGAAGAGGAGGGGCGGATATGGCCCTTACGTAAATTCTCCTTGATCTACTCCCACATGGCGTCTCTTTCTGGACAGGACAGGTTAAATATATGCCCCTTAGGATATTTAGCCCCTGGAATGAGATCAATAGAGCAATCATAAGGTCGATGGAAGGGCAACCCCTCCACCCAATTCTCGACGAACACATCCGCATAATCTGCCAAAAACTATGGAATCTCCCCTTCTCCGGGGGAACATTTCGCAAGTGATATAGCAATACAGTGGGGAGCACACTTAGGCCCCCATCGAATAAGTTCCCTGCTGGACCAATCGAACACTAGATTGTGTGCTTCCAGCCAGGGTAACCCCAAGATTACATCGGAGGACAAATCCTGCATTAGAAGGGAATCAAGGGTCTCGACATGAAATATACCATGGTAATATACCATACATCCCCTTGGGCAAAGGGGACTGAGTCTGCTCCAGTGACATTCACTGGACACCTGAGCCAAAGTGGACATGCCTCCAAACCAGACCAAAACACAGGATTGATGAAATTCGCTGATGACCCAGAATCTACCTGGGCATACCCAGAAATGCATCTATCCCCCAAGACCAAAGATACAGGCAGTAACAGTTTGTTCCTTTGAGCGAAGGTTACCTGTGCGCCTGAGTGACCCCCTCGATAGTCGCCTGGAGCTTTCTAGCGGTGGTTCCGGCCTGGAAGGACATTGCCGTACTCTATGTCCCGCATTCCCACAGTACAGGCAGAGGTTGTACTGTAAGTGATGTGCTCGTCTGGCCTTGGCATCGGGGGCATCTTCCTGAGAGGGTGGGGCAGGAGGGGAAGGTTTATGGCCAAGGTCATACACTTCTCTAGAGTGTCAGGAGTCGGGTAGGCCACTAACATTACCTTTAGTCGGTCGCTCAGCCCGGCCTGGAATTGGAACCGGAGAGCAGAGTCGTTCCAAGTGGACTAGCCGCTCCACTGTCGGAATTCTGAACAATAGTCCTCTACTGGACGTTCACCTTGCCATAACCTGGTTAATTGTTGCATTGGCTGCACAATCCAGGTCATCATACAGCAGGCCCAATGCAGAGAAAAAACGGTCAACTGTTTGCAGGTCAGGGGAGTCAGGTGACAGGGAGAAGGCCTATTTCTGAGGTGGTCCTTGGAGGAGGGACAAAACAATGCCCACCCTCTGCGACTCGTCTCCAGAGGAATGAGAACGCAGTAGAAAGAACAGCTTACAACCCTCCCGGAAAGTGTGGAAGCATTTCCTGTCCCCCTTGAATTTCTTTGGGAGCTGGATAGGAGGCTCAGGAGGTATCGGGGAGGTAGTTTGATTACGAGCATTTGGTAGTTTGCACAAAGGGATAAGATGGCACATCTTGTAAAATCTATCGACAACTACCCAAATGACCTTTTTTTTACCTTGGACAGGGGCAAATCAGTGATTAAATCCATCGAGATGTGTGTCCATGGTCTCCTAGGCACAAGTAGATGAAGTGTCGGATCCTCGGGGTAGGCGGGGACCACAGGAGCCAGAATGACGGCGCTTCACGGCTTCAGGTTTAATGAAGTAAAACGATGAATTTTAATGGTCTCATAAACAATGCGTTTCGAGGCATAAATTGTCAAGTAGGAGAGATATTGACTATGCCGTACTCTATTTCTCGTACTTTTCCTCAGTACAGGCAAAGGTTGTTCAGTAGATGGTGTGCCTGTCTGGCCTTGGCGTCTGTGGCATCCACTTGCATGGGTTCCTCCAGAGGGGCAGAAACAGTAGGAAGAGGTTTAGGAAATAAGTTTGGAGACAAAGGTGTTCTGGTCAGGTCTGGGGTTCCCCTTTCCCTCTGTCGGTCCCTTAACCGTCCATCCACCCGAATGGCCATACTCTCCTCAAGGGTATCAGGAGTCGGGTAGGCCACTAAAAGGTCTTTTAGTCGGTCGCTAAGCCCTGCCTGGAATTGGAACCGGAGGGTGGAGTCATACCAAGTGGAAGGGTCGCTCCACTGCCGGAACTCAGAAGTCCTCTACTGGAAGTTTACCCTGCCGTAGCATGGTTAGTTGTCGCTCTGCATTAGCCAGTCAACTGTTTGTAGGTTGGGGGAGTCAAGTGACAGGGAGAAGGCCCATTCCTGAGGTGGCCCTTGGAGGAGGGACATAACTATGCCCACCTTCTGAGCCTCGTCTCCACAGGAACGAGGACACAGTCTAAAAAACTGCTTACAACCCTCCTGGAAAGTGCGGAAGCTTCTCCCGTCCCCCTTGAATTTCTCTGGGAGCTGGAGGGGAGGCTAAGGAGGTACTGGGGAGGTCATGGTAAGCTGTCGGGTGGCCATCTCCTGCTTTCAGCCAGCTCCTGCACCATGGTGTTGAGCTGCTGCATTTGGTCCACTATGTTGGTCATAGCATTTATGAGGACAATGGGGCGAAAAACTGGCTGGCTATTCTATCAGGACAGGGAGGTAGGGAGAAGACATGACAGTGAGCCCTAAGACTGAACCCACCCACTGTCCCTACCTACTTGCCTCAAACGCAAGGCAGCCGTGGACAACCACAAAGGCGATCCCTGCTCTGGAATAGGTGTAACACAGAACGAGACGGACAAACACAAAGGAAAGTAAACAAGCCCAAGTCAGAACCAAACGGGCAATGCAGTACAAAATCAGTAAACAATTGGATAGTCAAAGGTCAGGCGGGAGGTCAGGTAACAGGTAAATTGAGCAAAGGAATTAGGTACGGGGATCACAGGAATAGACAGGGGGAGCTGGGATTAGAGTATGAACCTTAATAGCCAGCGCTGAGAGACTGGATCAGATTTCTTTTATAAGGATCAAAAGCTCGGTCCGGATCCCCATTGGACCGGCGCTCTGATGCTGAAGGTTCCAGACAGGCAGAGGAAAACGTCAATCAAAAAGACTTGCTCAGCTGCAGCAATCAAGTCTAGCAGAGCTCAGTGTAACTCCTGCATTGCCAGAAGCTTAGAAGCAATTGGGAGTGTCACACAAAAGCAAAAAACCAGGCCTAGTTCACACCAGGCTACTGCACATTCCTGACAATACTTCTTTGTTTTTTTTTCACTGATCTCCCTGAGCTCAGTGATTGCTGTGTTACTTGTCATTTCCTTGTAAAAGGGGGAAATCAGATCTAACATCCCTCCCACATGCACCTGCTGACTATTTAATTACCCTTAAACCAATAGATGCATTGATACAAAATCAGACTAAAATATCCTAATAGTTAAAGGAGAAGTCCGGCAAAATTTTTTTATTAACCCATTTACGACAGTGGGCGTAAATCTACGCCCCCACAGGCTGGGCCGTAACGCAAACGGGCACACATTTACGCCCGCTGTTTGTTCGGGTAATGATGGATGCTATAAATCATAGCAGGCCATCATAGCTTGTCGGCACAGGGGGTGGTTAACACCCCCTCGTGCCGACGATCGCTGCTATTGGCTGATCGATTCAGATCAGCCAATAAGGGCGATCTTCAGCTTTCCGGGTCCTCGGTGACAGGGAAAGCAATGGCGGTCAGTGCTGTCCGAGACGGCACCGACCGCCATGACTGTTAAAAGTAATGGTGGCCATGGTGCCACGTCCCGATCGCCGCGATCACTGTGATAAATGTCCCCAAAAAGGTTAAATACCAGCTCTGGGTAGCTGAGGTGTTCAGAGCAGGTATTGGCCCATACTCACCTAATTCCGGCATCCCGAGTGGTGTCTTCCGCGTCCCATGGCATCTTCTTCTTCTCATCGTCTATCTTCGGCTCTTTCCGCCACTCCGTCGTTTTTTCCGGCTCCAGCGTCGGCTATTTTCGGCTTTTTCCGGATTTTCCTACTGCCCCCTAGCAACTGATAAGTGTATATAATACACTTATCAGTAGCTATTGTGTTGTAAACAGTTTTTTTTTTCCTTTTTTATTTTTTTTACGCACCCTACTGCCGCTGAGTGCTGATCAGCATCGCACATAAGTGTGCTGCTAATCAGCAACTCCTCTTTTTTTGGCATAGTGCTTTTTTATCTTTATCCTACCACCACTGTCTGTTGATAAGTACCGCACAAAAGTGCGGCACTTATCAGCAACTTCTTTCTTGGCGTAGGTTTTTTTTCTTCTTAATGTTAAAAAAACGTAAAAAACACTACATTACACTACACGAAATAAAGTTTTACAATACATCACTACACATTTACATACCCCATATACCAATCCCCATATAAAAATGGCCCCCAAAGGTGTTTTCAGTGGAGGACGCATATGCTATTATTGCCTCAGAATCCGAAACAGCCAGAGGATGAATGGGGGGAGGGATCCTTTTTTCCTCCATTCATCATCATCATCAACATCATCATCATCATCATCCATCGATGTGTCTAGGGGTAGCGTAGCATATGCTGCCCCCCAGACACTTCTTTTCCGCCAGTACCGTCCCAATAAGAGATCATGGTATGGTGTGAAATTCTACAAAATCTTTGAGAGTACCTCAAGGTACACCTATAGATCTAGGGTACGTGCACCCTGCGGAATGGCGACGGATAACCCTTTGTGCATTCCGCAGCTGGCACCCGTCGGCGGACTGATGCTGGCGCGGGCGTTTCTGCCCATGTCATATACTCCATTCTATGCACGGTCGGATTCCGCCATCCATCCAAAGAATGAATATGTTCATTCTTTACACATTCGGAATCCGCCCATACATAAAATGGAGTGTGACACAAGCGGAGACATGCGCGCCTGCATCAGTCCGCCGGCGGGTGCCAGCTGGGGAATGTGCGACGGGTTATCCTTCGCCATTCCGCAGTGTGCACGTACCCTTAAGCTGGGTTCACACACAGTATATTTCAGGCAGTATTTGGTCTTCATGTCAGGTCCTCATTGCAACCAAAACCAGGAGTGGATTGAAAACACAGAAAGGATCTGTTCACACAGTGTTGAAATTGAGTGCATTGCCGTCATTTAATGGCAAATATTTGCTGTTATTTTAAAACAACGGCTGTTATATTGAAATAATGGCAGTTATTTACTGTTATATGGCGGCCATCCACTCAATTTCAACATTGTGTGAACAGAGCCTTTCTGTGTTTTCAATCCAGTCCTGGTTTTGGTTGCAATGAGGACCTGAAATGAGGACCAAATACTGCCTGAAGTATACTGTGTGTGAACTCAGCCTTAAAGTGTGTAAAGGAAGGGACACCCGAATCCAGTACCCAGATGCGCCCCCCCATCCTTGGAGTTAATGGGAAGATTGTTCGGGAACCAATCTTCCCACTGCTGGATAAAGGTTACCACCTGTACGGGGATAACTTTTATACCAGCACCCCCTCTTCCTGGCCCTCGCTGCCTGAGCTACTGTAGCTTGTGGCACGATCCGAAAATATCAGAAGCAGTAATAAAAGGCCTAATATTAAGAAGCCATGGAGCGGACCCAGCGCTTCTGGATATGAAGGACCACATATCGTACCAGGGCAACATTTTCCAGGTGACATCCCCCACACTGGAAAACAGGAGACCCCAGAAGAAGTGCAGCGTGTGCCGTAACAGGGGGATCAGGAAGGACATCATTTTCCAGTGTGACACCTGTCCTGATCACCACGGCCTCTACATAAAGGATCGCTTCAAGGCGTACCACACGTCATTGGAGTTCTACATTTTCTAAAATCTTCCCCTATTTCAGGGGTCACATTGATCCAGGGATTATTATGATTGACATTTTGGAGTCGGGAAGGAATTTTTTTTTCCAGTGATGAGGCTACTGTCGTCTGCCTCACAAGGGTTTTTGTAGGGATGAGTGAACCGAACTGTAACGAACCAGATTCGTTACGAACTTCGCAAAAAGTTCGGTTCGTCGCCGAACCGAACTCTAAGAAAGTTCGTAACTAGACATGAGCGAACGTGCTCGTCCTAGCTTGGTACTCAATCGAGTATTAGGGTACTCAATGGTACTCGTTACTCGAACGAGCATCTTGCGATACTCGAGGAAATCTCATCATCCGTTTCCTGTAAGTTTGTGCGCTTTTTTGCAGCCAATAAACATGCAGGAGACTCTTTGGTACATCCTGCGATCAGGGACAGAGCTGCTGCTGGTCAGGGAGAGTGTCAGTGTAGGATTTAGCGTTCCAGTAGGCAGGGTATATACTAGCAATACAAACAAACAGCCCTTTTCAGGGCTTAAAAGCTTTTATTAATACTATTACTACAGACTGCTGGCTGGGAGTTGCAGTTCTGCTACCGCGATTTACCCAGCACACTGTGGTGACCGGCTGCTGGCAGAAAGGGGGCATTAGGTGTTGCATACACACCCCTAAGTGGTGCTCAGTGTACTCCTTTTTGATTTTGGGGCTGGTGGTCCTGGTGTACTGCACTGTATAGCTGGTATTTGTAGTGCATCCCGCATAGAATTTACTTCACTGCTCATTGTATTGGGGTGACAAAGTGTGTACAGTTGTTGCCCATACCAGATAGCACCATCAAGCCCCCCCTAAACTAGTGTGTACTGCACTGTATAGCTGGGATATGTAGTGCATCCTGCATAGAACTTACTTCACTGCTCATTGTATTGGGGTGACAAAATGTCTACAGTTGTTGCCCATACCAGATAGCACCATCAAGCCCCCCCCCCTAAACTAGTGTGTACTGCACTGTATAGCTGGGATATGTAGTGCATCCTGCATAGAACTTACTTCACTACTCATTGTATTGGGGTGACAAAATGTGTACAGTTGTTGCCCATACCAGATAGCACTGTCAAGCCCCCCCTAAACTAGTTTGTACTGCACTGTATAGCTGGGATATGTAGTGCATCCTGCATAGAACTTACTTCACTGCTCATTGTATTGGGGTGACAAAGTGTGTACAGTTGTTGCCCATACTAGATAGCACCGTCAAGCCCCCTCTAAACTAGTGGGCACTAAAGTGTATTGCTTCTGTATCACTTTTAATGGTTCTCTGTGTCCTCACTGCCATGCTCTGACGTCACACTACGTCTGCGGAGGAGCGGGACCAGCCTGCTGTTTTATTTTTTGGTCTAGCCATGGCCGGGGCCTCACTACCCCCAGTCGAGAGGCATCAAGTGTACTCTTGATGGTGATTGGTGAGTGAGAGCAGGCCTAGCCAGTTAGCTGTCAGCACCTGGGTTCATGTCCACTACATATCCCAGCCTTTGGACTCACTCCAATTTTTGGGTGGGCTCACTTGCTTCCTCACTCACTTGTAATGGCTCTCTGTGTGCTGAATGCCATGCAGTGTCTGGCCTAGTTTTGGGAGCCTCACTTTCTTCCTCACTCACTTATAATGGTGAGACAATTGCCAGATCCTCAAGGATCAAAGTCAATTTCAAAATCAAAAAAGCAGTGGGGGGAGAGGTGGTGAGTCACATTATGCAGGGAATGTTACCCCAACTGCTACATTCAAATTGAAAATCGAAAGGGTGGTGGGGGTAGGAGTGGGGAGTCATGTGATGCAGGGAATGTTACCCCAACTGCTACCCCCTTCAACCAGCCATTTTATTTTAATTTTTATTGTCTAGCCGTGGCCGGGGCCTCACCACCCCCGGTCGAGAGGCATCAAGTGTACCTTTGATGGTGACTGACAGCTGGCCTAGCTGGATTGTACCGTACAGTCCCCCCAAAACTAGTGGGTACTACACTGTATTGCTGGGATTTGTAATACATCCTGCATAGAACTTCACTGCTGGCCCACGTGTTCAACCTAGTGTTGCAGTTGTTTCTTAAGACCTACCCTAATTTTGACTTGCTCACCAAGGTGCGGTGCATCTGTGCGCATTTCCGCAAGTCAACCACGGATGCTGCCACCCTTAGGGCAGTGCAAAGGCGCTTGCAACTGTCGGCTCACAGACTGCTGTGCGACGTGCCCACGAGGTGGAATTCCACCTTCCAGATGGTAGCCAGGGTTTACCAGCAACGCAGAGCCATTGTGGAATGCCAGATGTCAACCTCGGTTTTGTCCATTTCAAACCAAATGATTTGTGGTCCATATGCCTACCTCTGCCATCCATGTTTTTGTTTTTTTTTAATCAGAATAATTTTTTATTGAAAAAACGTTTTCACAAAACAGATTTTATCCCCGTACAAACGCAAGGACCCTGGAGGAAATATCCTCCAAATCACCCCCTCCCTGCCCCCCCCCCCCAACCCCCGTACCTCCCTCCCACCCCTTAAACCGTCCAACTCCACATACTATGTAAACATAAATCAAGTGCAACCTTCCGAGAACCATATGTGCATATGCGTACCGTGAATATTCTTGAGCTACAGTCCAAAAAAAAAAAAAAGAAGGAGTTAGAAAGTTCTCTGAACTCAAATGCACATGATGCCCACTGACAGGTGGTGAACACAGGATAGCACTATAGACCATCTCTCCCATCTACGTGCGGGTCAACCCAACCTACGTGCGGGACCCTGGGGGTGCGAGCTCAGGCACTGCCATCCACCTGCCCCAAAGCTTTTCAAACTTTTTGCTAGCTTTTCGCTTCTCATATGCATATTTTTCTATACCAATTAACCAATTAACCTTTCCCACAAATTACGACACTCAGGGAGGGGCTTCATCAAGCCAGTTTTGGGCAATAAGCTTACGTGCCATAAACAGGATGCGAGCTACTGCAGTCTGTTCCCCCACATTCAATGCCAGATCCTCTACGTAGCCCAATATATACACCAGCGGAGATTGCTGCAATTCCACCGAATAGGCTTTATGTATGGCTAACGCCACCCCTCTCCAGTATCGGAACAGCTTGGGACATCGCCAAAACATGTGTAAAAGACCCCCTTCATGGACATGACACCTGGGACACATGGGTGTATCCCTAACCTTAATACGGAAAAGGAATTGTGGCGTGCGATACACACGGTGTAAGAGGTATAGGTGTGAGAGTCGGTGATGCTCCCCCAGGGACAGCTTCGGTGTCATTTCTAGTATTTCTTTCCATTGACCTTCTTCTATTGGGCCAACATCCGCCTCCCATTTTTCCTTTAATGTAAGTGGATACCTATCTAAATACTTGGAAATAATGTGCCGGTATAGACATGAAATGAGTCCCTTAGTGGATTCCGACTCCCCGACAATATTCATAGGTGGCAGATATAGATCAGGGCGCGAAAAAGAGCATGTATCTTATGGAAAAGACGAGATGGAAGCCACACAGGAGAGTTATGTAAAATATATAGTAATTGCGGCATCCAAATCATCTTCACCAAATTCGCCCTACCCACCACTGACAAAGGCAATTTGCGCCAGACAGCTAGCATCTGCTGAAATTTACATATCAGGGGTGTCACATTCAGTTTTTCATAGGCTCTAACATCCCTAGAAATAGTAACTCCCAGGTATTTAAAGGTGTGGAAACACCTCAGCGGGATGGCAGGACCCAGCTGCAAACTATCCTCTGAGTCTATGGGCATAATAACTGATTTGTCCCAATTTACAGTAAGGCCTGAATAAGTCCCAAATTCATTTATTATGGACATCGCAGTAGAAAGGGAGGAGGAAGAATCACTAAGATATAGTAATAAATCATCAGCGTATAACGCCAGTTTATCCTCCCTCGATCCCCTCCTAAAGCCAGTCACGCCAGGGTGCGAGCGCAATAAGGAGGCCAGGGGCTCAATAGCCAGCGCAAACAGTAGCGGGGAGATCGGGCAGCCCTGCCGTGTCCCCCGGTAGAGCGGGAAAGCCGGCGACAGCCCTCCATTTATCCGCAAGCGCGCCCTTGGCGCCGAGTACAGTAATTGTATAGATGACAAAAATACCGGTCCAAATCCCATCCTCTGTAAAACCGCCCATAGATATGGTCATTCGACGCTGTCAAATGCTTTGACAGCGTCCAATGAACAAATCACCCTAGTCCCCGGGTTCTCCACTGGTAACTGCAAATTAAGGTGGAGTCTACGTATATTTAAGGCCGTTGATCTGGCAGGGATGAACCCCGTCTGATCAGGATGTATCAGAGATGATATAATCCCAGAGAGACGGGTGGCCAGGGCTTTAGCTATAATTTTGATATCCACAGGAAGTAAGGAGATGGGCCTATAGGAGTCTGGTACTAGAGGGTTCTTCCCGGGCTTGGGCAAGACTACTATTATCGCCTCCTGCATCGACCCTGGCAGGATGCCCGACTCCAGTGAGGCATTCCACAGTTCCAGCAATTTAGGGAGTAAGGACTTCCCCACAAATTTGTACAATTCCGCCGGGAACCCATCTGACCCAGGAGCTTTATAATTATGCAGGGAAGCTGCTGCAGCTTCCAGGTCCTCTAAGGATAATGGCGCGTCCAGGAAATCCCGTTGTTCTAGTGTAAGAGTTGGTAAAGGTATGTCAAGTAAAAACTGCGTAAGTTGGGCTGTTGTCACCTCCAAGTGACAAGAGTAAAGTGTCAGGTAATAGCATCGGAACACCCCCAGTATGTCGTGTAACGTCGTCACCGCCACCCCCTCCTGGTTTTGGATACTAGTGATGTAGGTGGTGTCCTTGCCATTCATGTTGACTACTGGTGTGCCTGGTTGGGCCTTAACTGGCATCCATGTTGACTACTGCTGGGACTATTGTTTACTGGCGTCCCTAATTTTGCCTCATTGTTTTGTCCATTTAGTACCAAATGATTTGTGGTCCATATGCCTACCTCTGGCATCCATGTAGACTACAGGTGTGCCTGCCCTTGCATCATTGTTTCTGGGCCTTAACTGGCATCCATGTAGACTACTGGTGTGCCTGCCTCCTCCTCCCCCTCTTCCTACCATTTTCAGCCAACTGCCAAGTCTTCTTCCGCCATGCAGAGTCTGGCCTAATTATTGGGAGGCTAAATTGCTTCTTCACTCCTAATGGTTCTCTGTGTCCTCACTGCCATGCTCTGACGTCACACTACGTCTGCGGAGGAGCGAGACTGGTTGCCGGGGACCTGCCGATCTCACCCCCACCAACCAGCCAGCTGTTTTATTTTTTTTTTTTTTGTGTAGCCGTGGCTGGGGCCCCACCACCCTTGATGGCGAGTGCTGACTGACAACTGTCCTAGCCAGTTAGCTGTCAGCACCCGGGTTCATGTCCACTACATATCCCAGCCCCTGGACTCACTCCAATTTTTGGGTGGTCTCACTTGATTCCTCACTCACTTGTAATGGTTCTCTGTGTGCTGAATGCCATGCTGTGTCTGGCCTAGTTTTTGGGAGCCTCACTAGCTTCCTCACTCACTTGTAATGGTTCTCTGTGTGCTTAATGCCATGCTGTGTCTGGCCTAGTTTTGGTGAGCCTCACTAGCTTCCTCTCTCACTTGTAATGGCTCTCTGTGTGTTCAAGGCCCTGCAGTGTCTGGCCTAGTTTTGGGGAGCCTCACTAGGTGTGTCTGCCCTTGCCTCGTTTTTGCTGGGCCTTAACTGGCATCCATGTAGACTACTGCTGGGCCTGCCCTTGCCTCCTTTTTGCTGGGCCTTAACTGGCAAACATGTTGACTACTGCTGACTACTGGTGTGCCTGCCCTTGCCTCCATGTTGGCTACTGCTGATCCTGCCTGGCCTCCATGTTAACTACTGTTGCTCCTGCCTGGCCTCCATGTTGGTTACTGTTGCTCCTGCCTGGCCTCCATGTTGGTTACTGTTACTCCTGCTTGGCCTCCATGTTGGCTACTGCTGATCCCGGCAGTTCTCTGTGTGCTCAATGTCATGCAGTGTTTGGCCTAATTTTTGGGGAGGCTCACTTTCTTCCTCACTCACTTTTAATGGTTGTCTGTGAGCTCACTGCCATGCTAGGTCTGGTATAATTTTTGGAAGGCTGAATGGCTACCGCTTCTACCTTGTTCACTCTGTCCTCACCGCTATGCTATATCAGGCTGAATTTTTGGGTGGTTCATGATAAGCTACTTCTGTTTTAATGGTTCCCTGTGTTCTCAATGCCATGCTGTGTCAGGCTGAGTTTTTGGGTGGTCCCTATGCCTACCTCTGTTTTAACCAGGCTGTTGCACAGAATTAGGCATAATGGTGCCATTAGGCAGCCTCAGAGGCATGCATACATGCTGCCTCTGCTGTTTCCTGTCCATTTCCGTTGTGTTTCCATAAATTTTTGAGGTTGACAGGTTTTCACACAACCTTCCCTCTACCGAACTTGGGTCCCTTCAAAAAATGCTCAAGTCTCCCATTGACTTCAATGGGGTTCATTACTCGAAACGAGCACTCGAGTATCGGGAAATACTCAGCTCGAGTAATGAGCACCCGAGCATTTTAGTACTCGCTAATCACTATTCGTAACGAATCTGGAATATTCGATATTCGTACGCATATCTCCTAATATTAAAATATTTGATCAAATATTCGATCCCATAAAAGTCTATGAAAAAAGTATTTGATTATTGAAAAACATCTATTCGTCCACTTGGAGGTCTCCAAGTCCACAATGACACCTCAGGAAATGATGGCAACACTACTGGAATGAAACTGGTTGAGCAGGGGAAGGATCTGACACGCCAAAATAGCCGGTAATAAAGTCTGAAGTTGATGTTATACAGGTGAATTACCTGGTTATTAAAGGGTGTATGAATATTTTATAGGTACAGCTGGTCAGATGTTTTATGTAGCAAGTAGCACTTGGTAAACAGAGTGCCTTATAGTAGCACAGCAACCTGCTTGTACCACCCTGTGTATTTATGTATGACATAGCATACCGTAGCACTGGATGAACACACGTACTACTCTTTTTTTGAGATCGAGCACGTATCAGCAGCACAAAGCACTTGGTCAGCTGAGTGCTTGCACTACCCTTTGTATATTTTCTACTACATATTTGAATGGAAACACCCAGTGACCTTGTTTGCTGTCAATGAATGGGAACACCCAGTACTCTTGTTTGCTGTCAATGAATGGAAACACCCAGTACTCTTGTTTGCTGTCAATGAATGTAGACACCCAGTAACCTTGTTTGCTGTCAATGAATGGAAACAGCCAGTACTCTTGTTTGCTGTCAAACAATGGAAACACCCAGCGACCTTGTTTGCTGTCACTGATTGAAAACACCCAGTAACATTGTTTGCTGTTACTGAATGCAAACACCTAGTAACATTGTTTGCTGTCACTGAGTGGAAACACCCAGCGACCTTGTTTGCTGTCAATGAATGGAAACACCCAGTGTCCTTGTTCACTGTCAATGAATGGAAACACCCAGTAGCCTTGTTTGCTGTCACTGAATGGAAACACACAGTAACCTTGCTTTCTGTCACCAATTTTGGGATGGTTTATATGCTACCTCTGTTTTAATGGTTCACTGTGTGTTCACTGCCATGCTGTTGCCCAGAAATTGGCGTAATTGTGCGATTATGCAGCCTCAGAGGCATCCATGCATGCTTCCACTCCTATCCCATATGCATCCAGAGGTGTTGGCATCATTTCCTGAGGTTTCATTGTGCACTTGGTGACCTCCAATTCGTCGAATATTGATTTCCAGGTCCCAAGGATTTTTCTCCCATAAACTACAATGGAATTCGATATTCGTTCGAATAGTCGAATATCGGGAGCTATTTGAATCTAATCCAATCGAATCGAATATTTCACTATTCACTCATCTCTAATAACCATGTAATTCACCTGTATAACATTGACTTTAGACATTACCGACGATTTTGGGGTGTCAGATACTTCCCCTGCTGTCCCAATTGCATTCCAGTGGTGTTGGAATCATCTCCTGAGGTGTCATTGTGGACTTGGAGACCTCCAAGTGGTCGAATAGATGTTTTTCAATAATCGAATACTTGTTCCCATAGACTTTAATGGGATCGAATATTCGAATATCAGAAGATATGAGTACGCATATCGAATATTCAAATATTTCACTATTAGCAAGGTTTGTTTTAAGTTCGGTTCGTACGAATCCAAACTTCACGAAAGTTCGCCGGATCAAACCGAACTTTTCAAAAGATCGCTCATCCCTAAGCAGGGGGGGCTATTCTATATAGGGGGATGCACGGGGGGTATTCTATATGGGGGTATGTTCAGAGGAGCTATTCTATATGGGGGATGTACATGTACAGCAATGGGGCTATTCTATATGGGGGATGTACAGCATATTGGTAGGTTTGCTTAGTAACAGTATGGCAGTAACATGTACAGTATGGCGATAATATTTGCTTCCTGTATACTGGTGTTATTTGGTAACTATGACAGTATTATGCACAGAAAGTTCTTACCTATGTTAACCATTATATATCCTTAATTTTTTCCTGGGACCCTACTTATACCCAAGATAGCTAGATAGGATAAAAGGGTTTAAAAAAAAAAAAAATTAGTAACATTTGTCTAAAAACAGCATTCACTTCACTCCATTCACTTCAATGGAACTGAGCTGCAATACCTCATGCAAACTGAAGAAGAGTGTGGCACTGTTTCTGGAAGAAAGTGGCCATGTTTTTCTCCTTTAAAGGGAATCTGAGGTCCATACCAGGTCTAGGGCTGTCGATCTCAGCAGACAAGTGTGAGGGAGATATCATTGACAGGACCTTTAGTCCAGTGTAAACTTTTATAATTGTCCTTTTCATTACCAACTAAGGCTTCACAACAGCAGCCGCAACAGCACCACCCTAAATGTCAATCAGTCAAAGCAGGAAGGGGCGGGGGCAGAAGGTGCTGCTGGGGTTCGGCTCCACCTCTGTGACTCTTCAGCTGCTAATGAAGAATGATTATAAAAGTTTACACTGGACTAAAGGTCCGGTCCCTGACCTGTACGCTGGGATCTACAGCTGTGTACCTGGTATAGACTTCATAGGTTCCCTTTAAGGGCATATTCATACCTAATCCATTTGCGGTTCTGATTTAACCAGTTGAAATGAATGCATAAATATGCAACATTAAATCCACAGCAGATTAGGTTATATATTTAAGGTGCTGATGGTGGGGTTCCCATGTTTAACCCCTTAAAGACAGAGGCAATTTGGATTTTTTCGTTTTCGTTTTTTCCTCCTTGTGCTTAACCCCTTAACGACATCGGGCGTAAGTATACGCCCCACGCAGGGTGGGCTTAAACGCAAACGGGCGTATACTTACGCCCGATGTTTCCCCCGATCGCTGTGTGTTCACACACAGCGGTGGGGGAAGATGGCCTGCTATAATGTATAGCAGGCCATCTCTGCTCGTCGGCACGGGGGGTGATTAACCCCTCCCGTGCCGACGATCGCTGCTATATGCTGATCTATACAGATCAGCATATAGCAGCTGAAAACAGCTTTCCGGGTCATCAGTGACCCGGTGACCCGAAAAGCAATGGCGATTGGTGCTGTCCGAGACAGCACCAATCACCATTAGTGTCCCCACCAAAGATAGCGCCGATGCCACCCCCACGATCGCCGTGATAGGCCGGCCAGTACCGGCCGGCCCATCATGGCGATCAAACTGTAAAAAAAACTGTTTTGTCGCGTTCTGCACCCCTCAGCTAGGTAGCTGAGGGGTGCAGAACAGGTGTGTGTGGTGCAGGTGTACCATACTCACCTGATCTGGGCGTCCGGATCGACGATCTGCGGTCCGCGCCGTCCTCGCGTCTTCTTCGGGTCACTTGCGGGTTCGGTCGTCCAGCGTCGGAAATCTTCGTAATCGCTCGGGTCCTCGTGTTCGGCGGGCCTCGGTAATCTCTGGCAGCGTCGCTCTACCGCCCCCTAGCGGCTGATCAGTGAATATCATTCACTGATCAGTTGCTTTGGGTTAAAAAGATTTTTTTTTATTTTATTTTTTCCACTTTTTTTTTATTTTCTTTTTTTGCGCCCTAACGCCGCTGAGTGCTGATCAGCATCGCCGTAAGTGCGCCGCTGATCAGCAACTCCTCCTTTTTGGCGTAGGGGCGTTTTCCCCCCCATATCCTACCGCCACTGGCTGCTGATAAGTGCCGCACATAAGTGCGGCATTTAGCAGCAGCTCCTTTCTTGGCAAAGGGATATTTTTTCTTACTGTCAAAAAAACACGTAAAGTTTTACACTACACCACTACACATTTACATACCCCATATACCAATCCCCGTATAAAGATGGCCCCCAAGGTGTTTTCGGTGTTGGACGCATACGCTATTATTGCCTCCGACACCGAAACAGCCAGTGAGGATGAATGGGGGGATCCTTCTTTCCTCCATTCATCCTCATCATCCTCATCATCCAGTGACGTGTCTGGGGGTAGCGTAGTGTACGCTGCCCCCCAGACACGTCTTTTCCGCCAGTACCGTCCCAATAAGAGATCACGGTATGGCGTGAAATTCTACACACTCTGTGAGAGAACCTCAGGGTACACTTACAGATCCAGGGTACGTGCACACTGCGGAATGGCGAAGGATAACCCTTTGTGCATTCCGCAGCTGGCACCCGCCGGCGGACTGATGGAGGCGAGCGTCTCCACCCGTGTCATAGACTCCATTCTATGCATGGGCGGATTCCGTCGTCCGTCCAAAGAATGAACACATTGGACAGAGGGCAGAATCTGCCCGTGCATATAATGGAGTGTGACACGAGCGGAGACGCGCGCCTCCATCAGTCCTCCGGCGGGTGCCAGCTGCAGAATGCACAAAGGGTTATCCTTCGCCATTCCGCAGTGTGCCTGTACCCTTAGAGTGTATGAAGGAAGGGACACCCAAATCCAGCCCCCAGATGCTCTCCCCCCCATCCTCCGAGTTAGTGGGGAGATCGTTCGGGAACTGATCTTCCCACTGCTAGATAAAGGTTACCACCCGTACAGGGATAACTTTTATACCAGCACCCCCTCTTCCGGACCCTCGCTGCCCGAGCTACTGTAGCTTGCGGCACGATCCGTAAATATCAGAAGTAGTAATAAAGCCCTAATATTTAGCAGCCATGGAGCGGACCCAGCGCTTCTGGATATGAAGGACCCCGTATCGCACCAGGACAACATTTTCCTAGTGACGTCCCCCACACTGGAAAACAGGAGACCCCAGAAGAAGTGCAGAGTGTGGGGTAACAGGGGAATCAGGAAGGACACCATTTTCCAGTGTGACACCTGTCCTCGCCCCGGCCTCTGCATACTGGATCGCTTCAAGGCGTACCACACGTCATTGGGGTTCTACATTTTCTAAATTCTGTCCCTTATTCCTATTTCAGGGGTCACGTTGATCCAGGGATTATTCTGATTGCCATTATGGAGTCGGGAAGGAATTATTCCCCTGTGATGAGGCTACTGTCGTCTGCCTTATGAGGTTTTTTTTGCCTTCCTCTGGATCAACACAGGTTGAACTTGATGGACACCTGTCATTTTCAACCTTATAAACTAATAATTGGCCTAATACCCCCAAATAAATTAGAATGGTCCCTTTTCCCCAGCTAAATAGGTATGGCCGCCATTCCCATTAGAGGATGCCATGATGCAATTATAAACCCTCTGTGATGCCAGGGCAGTAGAAACCCCCCACAAGTGACCCCATTCTGGAAACTACACCCCATAAGGAATCTAACGAGGGGGGCAGTGGGGATATGACCCCCTGGTGACGGGCACATTTGGGCCGTGAAAATGAAAAAATTGTATTTTTAATTTTCATGGCTCATGTTCCACTTATGTGCCCGTCACCAGTGGGGTCCATATGCTCACTGTACCCCTTGTTGGATTCCTTATGGGGTGTAGTTTCCAGAATGTGGTCACTTGTGGGGGGTTTCTACTGTCCTGACAGCACAGGAGCTTTGTAATTGCGACATGGCCTCCATCCTCCATTCAAGCCTCTAAATGGCGCTCTGTCCCTTTGGTGGCTTGCCCTCTGCCCATATGGCACATTATATCCACATGTGGAGTATTTTCGTACTCAGGAGAAATTACCCTACACGTTTTGTGTTCACTTTCTTTTTTAACCCCTTGTGGAAAAGGAAAAAATCAAGGCTAGACCAACATTTAGTGTAAAAAATGTTTAATTTTTACACTAAATCATTGATCTTGTCATGTGCAGGGTAAGCCTCCAAAGGGAAGGAGCGCCATTTGGCTTTTTGAGGCTGGATTTGGCTGGAATGGATTTCGAGGGGCCATGTTGCATTTAAAAGGCCCCTGTGTTGCCAAGACAGTTGAACCCCCCCCACAAGTGACCCCATTATGGAAAGTACACCCCTTAGGGAATGTAATAAGGGGTGTAGTGAGCATATTGACCCCACTGGTGACGGGCACAAATGTGGAACAATATGGCGTGAAAATGAAATATTACATTTTTTACACTATAATGTTGGCTTAGCCTTAAAATTTTCATTTTCACAAGGGGTTAAAAGAGAAAAAAACACACAAAATGTGTAGAACAATTCCCCCTGAGTCCGTAAATACCCCACATGTGGACATAAAGTGCCATGCGGGTGCAGGGTAAGCCTCCAAAGGGAAGGAGCGCCATTTGGCTTTTTGAGGCTGGATTTGGCTGGAATAGATTTCGAGGGGCCATGTTGCATTTAAAAGGACCCTGTGTTGCCAAGACAGTTGAACCCCCCAAAAGTGACCCATTCTGGAAACTACACCCCTCAAGAAATCTAACAAGGGGTGCAGTGAGGATATAGACCCCTTGATGACGGCCACATTTGTGCCGTGAAAGTGAAAAAATGAAATTTTTTCCTCTCACGTCACATTGTTCCACATTTGTGCCCGTCACCAGTGGGGTCCATATGCTCACTGAACCCCTTGTTAGATTCCTTGAGGGGTGTAGTTTCCAGAATTGGGTCACTTGTGGGGGGGTTCCAGTGTTTTGGCAGCACAAGGGCTCTGTGAATGCGACGTGGCCCTTGAAATCCATTCCAGTAAAATCCAGCTTGCAAAGGCCAATTGGCGCTCCTTCCCTTTGGAGGCTCGTCCTGCGCCCGCTTGGCACTTTATGTCCACATGTGGGGTATTTCCGTACTCGGGAGAAACTGCGCTACATGATTGGTGTTTTTTTTTTCTTCTATCCCCTTGTAAAAATGAAAAATGAATGCTAGAACAACATTTTAGTGTAAAAAATAGAATTTTTCCTTTTTTACACCACATTGTTCTGAAAATCTGCGAAGCACCTGTGGGGTCCAAATGCTCACCGCACTCCTTGTTACATTCCTCGAGGGGTGCAGTTTTCTAAATGGTGTCCCTTTAGGGGTGTTTTTTAGGTTTTGGCACCCCAGAGCCTCTGCCAACCTGAAGTGGTACAGTCAAAAATGACCAAATATAACGGAGGCGTTGAAATTTAATAGGCGCTCCCTTATATCTGAGGCTTGTGGTTGCGTCAAATAGCACAATAGGGCCACATTTGGGGTATTTCTATAAACTGCAGAAACGGGGCAATCAATATTGGGGTGCATTTCTCTGGTAATAGGTTTATCATTATGAAAGATATTGGATTACAATAAAATCTCTGCACAGAAAATAAAAATTTTCAAATTTCTTACAAACTTCGCTTTTATTTCTGTGACTCCCCTAAAGGGTTAAAAAACTTTCTGGATGTGCTTTTGCAGAGTTTGAGGGGTGCAGTTTCTGAAATGGGGTGCTTTGTGGGGCTTTCTAACATACAGGCCCCTCAAATACGCTTGGGACCTGAACAGGTCCCTAAAAATATCTGATTTTGAAATTTTACAGAAACTTTGGAAAATTGCTGCTAATGTTTTAAGCTTCCTATTGTCTAAAAAAAATGAAATATAGTTTAATAAATGCCGCCAACATAAAGTAGACATGTTGCTAATGCTATTTAATATATAATTTATGTGGCATAACTATTTTCTGTATAAGCAGAAAGGTTTCAAAGTTTGAAAAATGCAGTTTTTCAAAATTTTTCATGTTATTTTGGTGTTTTTCATAAAGATTTGTTATGAGTATCGACTCCATTTTACCAGAAATGTAAAGTACCATATGTCCTGAGAAAACAATCTCAGAATCAGCCGGATAGGTGAAAGCATCCCGAAGTTATTAATGAATAAAGTGACACTGGTCATATTCATAAAATTTGTCTCTGTCCTTAAGGCCATTTCAGGCTCTGTCCTTAAGGGGTTAAAAGGCCATAGCACTTTTTCCACCTAGAGACCCACATGAGCCCTTATTTTTTGCTCCACTTTGCAATGACAGGCTGAATTTTTTTATAATGTACACTGCGAAACCAGGAAAAAAAAATAAATGTGTGGTGAAATTGAAAAAAAAAACAAAAACACATTTTGTTTATTTGGAGGGTATTTGTTTTTACGCCATTCGCCCTGGGGTAAAACTGACTTGTTATATATGTTCCTCAAGTTGTTACAATTAAAACGATATATAGATATAATTTGTCTTACCTGTAATTTTCCTTTCCTCAAGTCTGAAGGAAGCACAGATGGGATAGTCTATGCCCCAGACTCCACCCTAGGACCATCCACCTAGCAAAGCAATCAAGAAATTAGCATGCTTAATCAATGGCCTATAAGAACCCACTCTCACAGCTCTCACATGTGTTTTAAATATAGACGAATCACCAAAAATAGATCATAGGGTGAGTATATGTGTGCTGCCTTCGGACTCGAGGAAAAGAAAATTACAGGTAAGACAAATTTTATCTTTCCTCTTCGTCCTCAGGCAGCACAGATGGGATTTTTATAACTAAAACCCAGGGGAGGGTAAATATTGAAGGATATCAGCGAAATAGCTGAATTCCTAAAAACTACAATTTGGAGTACCAAGCCCTTCACAGCCTGGAGCAGAATGTTATAGTACAGGCATCTTAGAAGAATTACACCCTATCTGCCAGGTGGAATAGAGGTTCTGCTGCATTAGTTGAGATGGTAGAATTGCTCATCCTCCAGTAATCACTGAAAATTTGATGCATCCTCTGGGCAAGAGAAGGAGCCTGTCTAGTAGTAACATAGTTCTGGACACAATTACAGTGTCCTTTAGACTTTATTGGATTGAAGTTTATATTGATATAATCTGCCAGGAATAGGAGAAAAGAAAATTCTTCTCTTCTGCACTGAATACAATGAAGGACAGATTATTAGGTCATCACAATCTGGAAACTGGTGTACAATGTTTGAAGGAAGTCTACATCTTCTTCCAGTCTTCTTACAAGAGGAAGATGCCAAGAGAAGGTCTTGTTTCATATTTCTGATCACTATAATGGATCTGGTAGTCAGTGGCAGAATAGTGAACGTCATCAATCGTACAGTGACGGAGCCTTGTACATGAGATGTACTGTAATCCTAACGGAAGCCTTTGAGCAGAAATGGAGTGACTATGATGTTTACATTCTCCAGAGACTCTCACCGGCACCATCTGTAACCGTAGCTGGTATTAACTCTGAACACTGAAGGACCTTCATAAGTCATTTATCTACTAGCTTCCAAGCTGGCTATAGAATCCTGTTGAATAACGATCCTACTGTGTATTATGGTTGGTCTTGTTATGGAGAAGGACTCCCAAGATTTTCTCTTTCATAGGTAACACCATAACCAGACTCATTGGTAGGTCGGTATCCTGCAGAGGTGCAGCTTCTGCAATTTCCTGTTGAACCCACTCTGATGGTCTTAGTCTCTGCTGTTACAGGAGATCTCCTTCCATAGCTCTAATGTATTGTCTTAATACTGTAGAATGCATTCCATTGGACCATAACACACTTATGGTAAGGGCTGATGTCAGGTTGTCTGTGTAGATCAGGAACAAATCTCCTATGATAATCTGAATTGGCCAGAGGCCTCATAGCTCCCAGAAGTTGGATCACCGGTTCCTGCCACAGCTCCCAGAGGTTGGATCACCAGCTCCTGTCACAGCTCCCAGAGGTTGGATCACCAGCTCCTGTCACAGCTCACAGAAGTTGGATCACTGGCTCCTGACACAGCTCACAGAGGTTGGATCACCGGCTCCTGTCACAGTCACAGAGGTTGGATCACCGGTTCCTGCCACAGCTCCCAGAGGTTGGATCACCAGCTCCTGTCACAGCTCACAGACGTTGGATCACCAATTTCTGTCACAGCTCAGAGGTTAGATCACCGGCTCCTGTCACATTTGGGTCAGGATCAACTGTGTCCCAGGTACAGATGCTTCAACCTAACATGACACAGCAAAAATGCAACCAACATCTCACAGATCACAGATCACATCTCATGGGAACCATAAGGACAATCCACTGCATTATAGACCAAGTCTACAAATCTTCCAGTTCCCACGCCTTGTGCACAGACATCAGGGTACAGTAATAGATGTCTTCCTTTGTGGAGATCTCATTCAGCCATAGAGAAGGCCTGCTCCACTAATAGAGTTCAGCCTCTCTATAACCAGAAGGGATCTGATACCAGGATGGGAGGATTTCCTGTTGGAGATCTCTGAGGTACCTGTAACTGTGGCAGAAAAAGTGAGATGGTGAAGGTCCTTATGGTAAAGAGGATAGATTCTCATTTCCAATTCTCGCAGAGTGGCCTGCCATCTGACAGTAGAGGCTTTCGTGTAATAAATAAGAGTGTTTGAGACCGAATCCATGAAGCTTTACTGTTGAATCTGCCTGTAAATGGCCGATCATCAACACAGGATCACACCAAGGACCTGGAGTCGGAGAGCAGCCGTCTCCATAATGGCTACTTCATAAGGGTATACATCAACAACCAAGGACCTGGAGCCGGAGGACTACCATCACAACAGCCACTTCATAAGGGTATCACCACAACAAGGACCTGGAGGGCTGCCATCACAGCTTCATAATGGTATACAGGACCAGAGACCAAGCAAGGAGAAGATCAGACCTGCAGCTGACAAACACTGCTTAGACAGTGAAGAATAAGCCATGTGTGCTCCCTGAGGTGTGGATGTAAGGAGTGTACAGCAATGTATAAATGGCATCACAAAAGCATGGAGACTTCTACAGAAGAACAGAGGAGAAAGATCTTCTAAACCCATCTAGAATTTTCTCCCTATGTTTAGGCTGAGACACATAGGAGAAGGCTCCCCGACCTCCCAGCACAGGGGTAGTGGATAAAACTCATAGCAGATCAGGATAGCGGGACTCTATATGTAACTGTACAGAAGCAGAAGCAAAAGCAGCCATGATAAACAAGGAATAGCATAGCAGATCTCATACACAGAGATTCACTGATATATGAGGAGAGATCTTATACATAGCTATACACTGCTGTAAGGAGGGATATAATACATATAGATACACTGATATGAGGGGAGATCTCATACATAGATATACACTGCTGTAAGGAGCGATATCATACATATACACTGCTGTAAGGAGGATCTCATACACAGATATACACTGATGTAATTGAGGATATCATACATCTACAGCTGCAATGTCTCTACATGCTGCCAGGACCCAAATAGGTAACAAGAGCAAAAATCATGAACACAGATGATGTTTCTGCATTTCTCATCCAGTCTATCCAGTGTATCCAGTCTAATTGGCTGATAACAGGGAGAAATAGCCTGCATTCACAAGAGCTACAAAGTGTATGGCTGACAACAAGGAACCACAACAATATTCACAAGCCCTATGCCTTATCCAGCCCATTGTGACTTTCATAAGATGGAAGCAAAACTTACAAGCTGTGTGCTATGGTTGGTCAAACTTTGATCAATATTGTGTTGATGATTGTCCACAGTATTATAACATTTAATAAATATTGTAGCAAAGAAACACTGTGTAACTACACTTCGTAAGTGCAAAAATCATTTATTACAAGAGGCTAAATCATGTGACAGACACAAGTACAAAGTACGAACATACATAAATATATACAAATAAATCTGTAGTATCCCTGCCTATGCTAGTTTAGGTGCCCCTGGTATGGGCGTCCCCAGAATCCAGGTGCAGAGAGACTGTCCCTGCACTAAAGTAATGAGACATATATACATATATGGTACAGATGTGATATAAGCCCGAAAGCAGTGATTACAGGCAATTGGTCATAACAACATGAGATTAATGCTTTGATATGTGCTAGCTAGCACATATCAAAGCATTAATCTCATGTTGTTATGACCAATTGCCTGTAATCACTGCTTTCGGGCTTATATCACATCTGTACCATATATGTATATATGTCTCATTACTTTAGTGCAGGGACAGTCTCTCTGCACCTGGATTCTGGGGACGCCCATACCAGGGGCACCTAAACTAGCATAGGCAGGGATACTACAGATTTATTTGTATATATTTATGTATGTTCGTACTTTGTACTTGTGTCTGTCACATGATTTAGCCTCTTGTAATAAATGATTTTTGCACTTACGAAGTGTAGTTACACAGTGTTTCTTTGCTACAATATTTATTAAGCTGTGTGCTATGTAATGGCTGATAATGTGAAGAAATAGCCTGTATAGACAGGCCTTACTGACACTTTCCACTCAAATAGCTAAAAACAGGGAGCAATAGCTTGTATACATAAGTCTTACAGTCAGTATCCACTGAAGAAGCTTGTATACATGACCCTACAGACAGTATATACTATACATGTCTGATAACAGGAAGCAATAGCTTGTATACATAGGTCTTACAGACAGACTAATGGCTGATAACAGCGAGTAGTGCTAATACAATTCCAACAGTGACTGAACCAATGCCTTGGCCTGTATAGCTGTATACCAGGCCTAAATATAATCTGGAGACTTCAACTGTGTAAACAGGGCTCAGTGCTGGAAGAATAATTCCATAATTACAGTGTTTGCACAACAGAAGTGTCGTCACAGTGTGGCAGCAAACAACCCCATTACCCAGAATGCATAGGACACAGCACATGGTCAGCAGGGAGACGCCATAACAGTATAACACACACACAGTATATAACATAATATAACATGAGCACATGTCAAAATACAATAAGACAGCGCTTATTACCCCACTTTTAATAATTCTGGTCATAGCAGCCAATAACTCACCGGGGTGAGAAAAAACAGAACACAGGATAAGGCTATAGCAGGCGCTAAACACACATAGGAGGCTCTATACACCAGGCCACATAAGCCTACGGGAGTATTATTCCCCAGGGGAGAAACATACCTGCTGCCAGCAACCAGACATTGCGTGCTGTTTACCTGATAATCACATCCAGTGTCGGACTGGGGTATCTGGGGCCAACCAGAGTAAATGATCCTGGAGGCCCACTAATGAATAACAAGTGAGAAACAACATGTCAATCAGTTTTTGTTCAGGTTCTATAGCTGGGGGCCCACCGGAGGATTCTCCGGTCCTCTGGTGGACCAGTCCAACTCTGGTGTTATGTGTATTCCCATAACAGATGAAGCAGGCTGGGAGTTGTAATCAGTGTCAGACTGGGGTATCTGGGGCCAACCAGAGGAAATGATCCTGGGGGTCCACCAATGAAGAACCAGTGAGAAACAACGTGTTCTAATGCTGGGGCCCTGCGGAGGATCCTCCGGTCCTCTGGCAGGCCAGTCCGACACTGATCACATCTATATACAGCCTATATATAGGGCCAGGGACACCACAGACCCTGCAACATACCTTGACATGGGAAAACTGATCTCGTTTCACCCACTTAACCCCTCCCCCTTTAGTACCACTAACTACCGAGCCACCTTTTTCCCGTAAATAAGGGACACTTACAACTGCTTCTTTGGAAAATGATGGCCACCGCAGCCAAGTATTTATTAAACATACAAAACATAAATAACATATAACATTGTCAAACCAGTGTATAAATAACATTATTAATACCTGAGAATTTCCCTAACTTGGAAAGGGGGTCCTTGAAGCTAAAAACATAAGGAGAAAAACCGCCACCAGAATTCCTCAACCGATACCCGTATAGACATCACATTCTCGCCCCCAGCCGGTTACCCCAGGCTCAGGAGCCCCCGTACATCCAACACCACTGGCCGATTTCCAATTAATAATTCCAACTACTCCCCGGGACACCACCCAGCCAGGAGCCCATACTCTTCTCCATTATCGGATGATCCACCAGTTAAAGTGGTGTGCATCTCTCATTATGTACCCCTTCCATTCCTTTTAAACCAACCCCAAGGACCCGCTAACCCGCCACCGCGAGCACACTTGACCCCTTAAGTTTGCGAGCTCCTCCACAGCCCAAGAGCTCTCTCCACACCCTCCTGCAGAGCCAAAGCCCACAGATCCAACCCAATATCGTTGAGGTGAACCCCATCCTCCAACCAAAAATTCCCGGAACCATCCTCCAGGTCTCAATGCCGAACAGCCACCCCGCCATCCCTGGCCACAAAAGATGCCACCGCCCTATTCACCTTTACCCTAGCCCGATTCAACTTCTCAACCGAGCGAGCTACCCGCCAAGTCCGCCGGGGAACGATGTCGGACCACACAACCACCACCTTTGGAAACCTCCTCCACAAACGCAAGAGGTCATAACGAATGTCCATTATAAGTTTGCGAAACGGACGAATACCCAAATCATTACCTCCCACGTGTAACACTAACACGTCAGGGGGCCGGTCCAGTCTGGCAAACTGATGAAAATCGGAAAGGATCCTATTCCATGTCAAACCACCGACACCAGCCATCTCAGCACCGCCACCTCCCTGGAGAAGCCCAGCTGACGCCCGTCCGGACGAACCGCCGCCCTCCGTGCCCCCCGGCAGACATACGAATGCCCCATCAACCACACCAGACAAGGACCGGCTCCTGAAAAATAAAAAGAGAAAAGGGAGAGGCAATTAAACAAACAATTCACCACAACATGAGGAAACAACCCGGCAACCCCGTCCGCACAACCAACTAGACCCCACTTATCCCCTCCCTCCCCCCCCCCCCCATTATCCCCAGCTCGCCGCCTCCATGGCCGCCCCGATTTGGAAGGAATGCGGGGCAAAAACCGCCCCTTCCAGCCCCAAGACCCCTAAACATCTCCGGAAAAGTGCCGTAAATTGATAGCGGGACAAAAAAGAACTGTCCCCGTGCAGCAGCAAGGGGCCCGCCCCAGACCCTCGAATCACCAAAAACCGATCCAGACACTGCACCGGACACATCAAAGCCCCATGCACCAACCGCAACACCACATCACGCCCTCTACCCTGCTGGTCTGTTTTTGACCGACGTAAAGGAAAAATCACTCTGTCCCCTTCCAACCGGACATCCTCCCGAAGCAAACCCCCCACCTTCTTCGCCAATGGGGACACCAGTTCCCCCACCCGCAAGGCCCCAAAAAACGCCCACGAGAAGGCCAACCTGAATAACAGCACCTCCGCTTTCGACCGACACACAGCCTCCAGACAACCCCCAATCCGGTTCAACAAGGCATAAGACACCAGCCGCCTGGTATCGGGCCGCACCTTGTTCCTTCTAAAACCCTTCAGCGCCTGGCCGACCAGGAAATCCTTTGTGACGTCCCGAAGCCCGCACAACTTGAAACCAAAGGCCAGGGCCGCCACAAAACGATTAACCCGGGACACTGACCAGCCCGCTGCTGACACGCAAACCAACCCAACACCGCCATGACCCGATCGTGATCTGACTGAACCCCACCCCAGTCACTCTCCCACGCCTTCCACTCGACCCAAGCTGAGGAATATGCCTTCCACGTGCTTCTGGCCAACAAAGACTGCACCAGCTCCCCCGCTGTCCTCAGACCAGCTGCCATAGATGTTGAGGGCAGGCTATGCCCACCGCGGATGCCTCCGGGACCAATGACCGAAAACGCTCCCACTGCTGGCGAGAAAGAGAATCGGCCACTGAGTTGTGAACACCCGGCACATGAGCCGCCACCACCCATGAATTAAGAGAGAGACAGCGCAACACCAAGTGCCTAAGAAGCCGAACCACCGGAGGAGAAGAGACAGAACCCTGATTAATGGCTGTCACCACCGCCTGATTATCACAATGGAAACGAACTTTTTTATCCCGAAACTTGTCCCCCCAAACCTCCACCGCCACCACTATTGGGAAAAGCTCCAGGAGAGCCAAGTTTCGCACCAAACCCGCCTCCTGCCACTCCTTCGGCCACGTCCCCGCTCACCACTGCTCTTGGCAGAACGCCCCGAACCCGACGCCCCCTGCCGCATCCGTGAAAAGTTTCCAGTCAAAACTCTCTACCACAGGCGCCATCACCAAAGACCTACCGTTGTAGGTCGCCAAAAAGGACGACAACACTGCCAGGTCATCTCTCAACTCTTTTGTCAGTCTGACAAAATGGTGAGCCACCCGAACACCCGGCGTTGCCCCCGCCAGCCGCCTGCAGAACACCCTCCCCATGGGCATGATACGGCAGGCAAAATTCAACTTGCCTAGCAGACACTGAAGATCCCTCAACTGAATCTTCTTCAAGCCTTGAGCCCGCGCCACCTCGCCTTTCAGAGCCTCAAGCTTGTCCTCAGGCAACCTGCACTCCATCCGGACCGAATCAGTAGTGATTCCCAGAAACTTGAGCGCAGTTGCCATCTTTTCTTTAGCCAAAGGAGCCCCGAAGCGGCCCGAAACACACTCCATGGTCCCCAGCAAGGTACGACAAACAGGCGACCCAGGAGGCCCGACGAACAAGAAGTTGTCGAGGTAATGTATCACTGATTTCACGCCCGCCAGTTCCCAAACCGCCCATTCTAAAAACAAGCTGAAGGCCTCAAAATACACGCAGGACAGGGAGCAGCCCATGGGCAGGCACCTGTCAACAAAAAAGGAACCCTCCCAGTGACATCCCAGCAACCGCATGCTGGCTGGGTGGACCGGGAGTAGCCGGAAAGCAGACTCAATGTCCGTCTTCGCCATCAACGAACCCTGACCATACAACCGCACCCAATCGACTGCCTCATCGAACGAGGTGTACACGACCGAACAGAGCTCTGGGTCAATGCCGGCGTTGACCGACAGGCCCTGCGGATGAGAAAGGTGGTGAACGAGCTGAAATTTGTTTGGCTCCTTTTTCGGGACGACACCTAACGGGGACACCACTAGATCAGGCAGGGGGGGGGAACGAATAGGGGCCCACCATCCTGCCCAAGGACACCTCTTTGGCCAACTTTTCAGAAACAACCACCGGATACTGATAGGCCGACCACATTCTATTTCCGAATAGAAAAAGGAACAACGTGGGGAGGGGAAGGGATGATAAAACCTGAAGAAAAACCCTCAATGAGCAGGGCCGCCTTGGCCCTGTCCGGATAACGGTCTAGAAAGAAGCGCATCTCGCCCACCTTCACGGAGTCGCCCCCCGAACCAAAACCGCCGGAACCTCGCCCCCTCCCCCTCCTGAAACACCGAGCCGAGCCATGGGAGGTCCCACCACAGGACCCACACGCATGCCGAAATTTACAAGCGGTCCCGTACTTGCACTGGCCGTCGTAAAACTGCCAGCACAAACCCGCCTTACCCCCACCTGACTGAGATCCTTGACCCGAGGAGGCGGATTGGCTGGACGACCCGGCCCCGCCCAGAAAGGGCTGCCCGAATTTTGAGGGACCCATGACTCTTAGCCACAACCCGATCTCCTTCTGATCCCATTTTATCGACAGCCGCACGCTTTCCGCTGCCTGAATTGTTCATCATACCGCAGCCACGACTGACCGCCATAGATGCCTCTCCGATGGAATCCATGTAACAGAAAAAGCCCGAACAATTCTCGGGCGCCTTTTCTCCCACCACGCTAGCCAGAATGGCAAACGCCTGCAGCCAGTTTGAGAAGGTCAGAGGAATGAGGCGCCAGCGACGCTTCTCCTCCTCCTCCTTTTTCAGCTCAAACCGCTTCCCCTTGTCAAGATTAAACTTTTCCAGCGGGAGAAGGGAGAAAATCTCCACATATTCATCCCGCCAGATTTTTCTCTCACCTCCGTTTTTAAATGAGCCCCCAATGGCCCCTCAAAACAGACGTAGACCTCCCCTCTAGCCCAATCATCCAAACGCACCCAGTCGACCTCCTTTTCTCTGTCGGTCTGCACCGACGCCATCACCCTGCCGGTATCATGCTGCCCCCCAACCCCCGTCGAGGCGACCACCGTGGGTGTCCCTACCCATGCCGACACTGGGCACTGCACCGCCCCTGAACCCGCAGCAGCTCCCTGCACTAACATCTTAGTGCAGGTCGGTCAACAGCCTAAGCCAGGAGGCCCCACCGCACCCCCCGACCCCACCCCGGTAGCCCCCCCACTAGCCCCGGGCCCCCCAACCTCCCCCAGGGCCCCCATAGGCACAGAAAAAGATGATAAGAGGGGTAACAACTCACAGGGCTGTCCGGGTGCTGTGAGCCCGCCAGCCGGAAGATCCTGCTCCAGACGGCATGTCGAGTCCTCGAGGTTGTCTCCGGACACGTCAGGGGAAGAATTCTGGTGCACAGCTGCACCACCGAAACAGGAGGAGGGCCGGAAGTTGCTGCCACCGGATCTGCCCGCCTCCCTTTCGCCGCAGCACCGCCAGCAGGCCTGACCATAGAAGGCCGCAGACGTACCTGTCGTCGTTCGTCACCGATGACGTCACCCACTCTGCACCCGGCAGCCGACCGCGGCCTGCGCGCGTCTCCTCAGCCCCTCACCGACTGTCGAACACCACTGGGGGCGCCCCGGCTGGCTCATCACCCGCCGCCACAGGAAGCAGCTGCTGACCGGAAGAAAGGAGGGGGCCCAGGGCACCGGACCGACGCCTCCCCCATTCCGCCAAGCCCGGTCTCGGCCTTGGATTCCTCTCAGACCGGGGGGCCCGCCCAGAGGAGGAAGGGAGGGGAGCCCAGCCTGGAGGGTCCCCGGAGGGGCTCCCGCGCCTGTGCTGGGCCCGGGGAGGGGAGCTGGGGCTCAGTCTGGCTGGCGGCCGAGACCACCGCGAACTGCTCTGCCGCGGGGGGGGGGGGGGGGGGGTTGGAGAAGAGCCGGGACCCACCGGAGCTTCCACTGCAGGCAACTCCTCCAACGGAGAGGGGAACGTCTCCCCCCGACGGGCCGCGGGCATCCAACATGGGGGATTGGGGAGCTGCAGCCGGGATATCCAAGATGGCCTGGACTTGGGTGTCAAGCCAGGCCCGGTCGTCCACCGTCTCTGCCGCCTCCCGCAGCTGTCTCAGGAGCTCCGGGACCGACAGCGCCATCAGGTAAGCCGGGACTCGCACGATTCTCCCCACAGGTCTTCACTCTCCGGCTGCCTTTCCACATGTGGCTGCCCGCGCTTCTCCCGAAAGAGATTTTATCACCTCCAGTTTTCCCTGCCTCTTTCTCCCCCTCCCAACCCCGGACCAACGGCCCTAATGTTAACCCCTTCCCCGCCAGTTTCTCTGTCATGCCGGCCTCCCTCCAACTCCGTTTCGTCCGGCCTTTCTGAAGCAGGGACACTCCGGCTGCCATACGGTCTTATGGGCCTCCTAATATCCAAGTACCTTAACAAGTTGGGACCTCGGCTGCCCAGCACACAAGGTGCCGCAGCATAGCAGTGCGGTAGCAGGAGTAACCTGTGCACATGTGTAATAGTTTGAGCGACAACTCCACTCATCTATGCCAGAGGCCAAAGTCTTGTCCCAACAGACTCGGCGCCATCATCACGCTATACCAGGAGCGAGATACAGGAAGCAGATAGCTAAAACGGCAGGTGGAAACCAGCGCTGGGGCATGGGAGATAGCGGCAGGACACGTCAGGATCCACATGGACTCTCCCTCTGGCGGTCAGCCACAATGGATAACTGCAGGACCTTACAGTCAGAGCCATTGGGCTTTCCTGATTACTGTGTGACACACACCAGGAAGCTCAACTGACAGGTATCAGAGGGGGTATGTATATCAGGAGCACTAGGGATATGCTGACCTTTCAGGATCCCTAGAAAGTACAGCAAGCCTGCAACTTGACCAGGGTTTCCCTCACTGGCCGTTGCTTAAAGGGGTCACAAGAAAACGCCACAGCGCTCATGGCATGACCCCTAACTGCAGCACATGCTGCTAGTGCTCTGGCTAACCTGGAATAAAACAAACAGAAACACCTTTTAGAATACAAGATGGAAGCAGGAGAGGAAATACTCAACTGCCTTCAAAATAGGATAGAAAAAAACAAGGTGAGCAAGAGCAGGAGAGGTAGATACTACCCACTCCTGCTGGTGAAATGAGGACAGAAAAAAACACATGTGAGAGCTGTGAGGATGGGTTCTTATAGGCTATCGATTAAGCATGCTAATTTCTTGATTGCTTTGCTAGGTGGACGGTCCTAGGGTGGAGTCTGGGGGATAGAATATCCCATCTGTGCTGCCTGAGGACGAAGAGGAAAACATGTATAACTTTTCTTTTATCTGATGGCTAAAAAATTCAAACCATTGTTAACAAATATATGTTCCTTAAAATCGCTCCATTCCCATGCTTATAGCGCTTTTATCCTTTAGTCTATGGGGCTGTGTGAGGTGTCATTTTTTGTGCCATGATGTTTACATTCTATCGGTACCTTGATTGCGCATATACGACTTTTTGATCGCTTTTTATTACAATTTTTCTGGATTTGATGCGACCAAAAATGCGCAATTTTGCACTTTGGGATTTTTTTTCGCTTACGCCGTTTACCGTGCGAGATCAGGAATGTGATTAATTAATAATCACATTCCTGATTAATAGCGATTACGCACGCGGCAAAACCAAACATGTTTATTTATTTATTTATTTTTATTTATAACCTGGGAAAAGGGGGGTGATTCTGACTTTTATTGGGGGAGGGGGCTTTTTATTGACAACCACACTTTTTTTTTTTTTTTTTACACATATACTAGAAGCCCCCCTGGGGGACTTCTAGTATATACACTTTGATCTCTCATTGAGATCTTTGCTGTATAGTTATACAGCAAAGATCAATGAGTTCGGCACTCGTTTGCTTTTGGCTGCTGCAGCCGAAAACAAACGAGTGCCGAGCCGGGGTCAGCGCCATCTTGAAGCAGACCCCGGCCAGGTACAGACACGGAGATCGCTCCTCTGGGACAACGTCCCGGGGGAGCGATCTCCGCCACTAGACACCAGGGAAGTGCTGCATCCGGTAATCGGATGTAGCTGTCAACTTTGACAGCTGCATCTGATTACTGTATTAGCCGGCACGACCGTGCCCGCTAATACCCGCTGTCCCGGGCTGCATGCGGCACCCGGGATCGCGGCGGTTCAGAGCGGGGTCGCCGCGTGGCCCCGCTCTGAACACCCTTATCGGCAATAGGGAGTAAATATACGCCCTTTGTCATTAAGGGGCTAAGGGAGTAGTGGGGGACATGACTAAATGAAGCAGAGTTTGCTATAGCACAGATTTTACACAGCTATCCGTGATATGGTATGTGGGCTGCTAGGGTTTGATTGCCAGGGCTGATTTTATGTTCCAGTCTGGCCCTGTTGGCACCTTCACATGTTGTTAACAGATCCCCATCTACTACTTGGTTGGATATAAAAGGGAATTTTCCATGTGGAGGCAGAAAGTACAATTGTTGCAAGCACTTGGTTCAAATGGAATCCATTTGTAGTAATATTGATCAAAAAGAATACAAAATCAGATCATATCTAAATTGTAATACAACTTGGATTGTTTATGATATCAAATGCAAAAGTTGTAATGTTGGCTATGTAGGATGTATAAAACGTTTGATGAAAGACAGATTGAGGGAACATGTATATAAAGCTACACATAGCAATGTGAGAAATCCCTCTAATGTGTCCAAACATTTTGCTTTGCTTCATGCAGGAGATGTTTCTGCCCTTACGATCACTGACAATGAAAGGGTGCTTTGTCTGGACTGTGAAGGTGATAGAAGGCAGAAACTCCTTAATCGTGAAAATTTCTGGATTTTATTGAAGCCTGAGAATTGTAAAGTCCCCGGTTGTGCACCATCCAGGTGAGCTGGTTGCTTCATTGTTTAGAAAGTTTTGTTTCTCAAAATTTGAGAGTCATTTAGGGTACAAACCCACTTGCAGGGCCGTCTTACCCATTGGGCATGGTAGACGGGGGCCCCCTAGGACGCAAGGGTCCCCGGGCAGCCGCCTCCCATGCCCAATGGGTAAGACGGCCCTGCGCGCCCCCCCCCTTCCCCTTCTCTTGCGACCGCAAGCACTTTCTTGCTTGCGGTCGCAAGAGGAAATCCGGCCCCGGCTGATGCGTCACTCCCTGGGGGATTCTCTGGGAGCGCACACATCAGGAACCTCAGTGCGCGTCGCTGGGGCTTCCTGTACCGGAAGTCCCGGCCTGGGCGCACACTGAGCTTCCGGATGTGTGCGCTCCCGGAGAATCCGCCAGGGAGCGACGCATCAGCTGGGGGCAGAAGAGGAGAGGAAGCAGCGACGGGGAGCGCTGGTAGGTGAGTTGGGTGTTTGTTTTTTTTATCTGCTGTGCAGGGGGGAGCCATCTATAAGGGGGGAATACGGGGGAGCCATCTATAAGGAGGGAATACGGGGGAGCCATCTATAGGGGGGATACAGGGGGGAGCCATCTACAGGGGGGGATACAGGGGGGAGCCATTTATAGGGGGGATACAGGGGGAGCCATCTATAAGGGGGGAATACGGGGGAGCCATCTATAAGGGGGGATACAGGGGGGAGCCATCTATAGGGGGGATACAGGGGGGAGCCATCTATAGGGGGGGATACAGAGGGGAGCCATCTATAGGGGGGATACAGGGGGAGCCATCTATAAGGGGGGAATACGGGGGAGCCATCTATAAGGGGGGATACAGGGGGGAGCCATCTATAGGGGGGATACAGGGGGGAGCCATCTATACGAGGGGGGATACAGGGGGGAGCCATCTATAAGGGGGGAATACGGGGGAGCCATCTATACGGGGGGGATACAGGGGGGAGCCATCTATAGGGGGGGATACAGGGGGGAGCCATCTATAAGGGGGTAATACAGGGGGGAGCCATCTATAAGGGGGTAATACAGGGGGAGCCATCTATAAGGGGGTAATACAGGGGGGAGCCATCTATAAGGGGGTAATACAGGAGGAGCCATCTATAAGGGGGTAATACAGGGGGAGCCATCTATAAGGGGGTAATACAGGGGGAGCCATCTATACGGGGGGATACAGGGGGAGCCATCTATAAGGGGGGGATACAGGGGGGAGCCATCTATAAGGGGGGGGGATACAGGGGGGAGCCATCTATAAGGGGGTAATACAGGGGGAGCTATCTATAAGGGGCAGTGTGTAGAGAGATGAGGATGGTGACAGAGTGTGGAGCCTAATATGTCTGTCTGGCAGATTCTGTGGATTCATGGCTCGGAGAAGTTCTCATAACGGCACAGGGCAAATGGAAAAGAAGATGAAAAGGGAAGAACTCCGATCAGAGAAGACGTCCCATGTGAGTCACTTGATGTATCTGCACTGTAATGTATATGGTGTACAGAACCTGTGTAGAGCTGGGTACCTCTATATGACTGGATGAGGTGATCGTGATCTGTGTACAGTGGATTAGTCAGTAGCAGCGGTGGTGTTAGTCAGTATGCAGTGGTAATATTTGTTGCTTGTTATCTGGCATATATATAGAGAAGGGCAAAACAACATGTCTCATATAGACAGAGGAGCAACAACATGACTATTATATTATATATGAACCATGTTGTTTCCCTGTATTCTGTATACAGGGAAACAACATGGTTCATATATAATATAATAGGCATGTTGTTGCCCATCTGTATATATGAGACATGTTGTTTTGCCCTTCTCTAAATATAAGCCATGTTGTTTCCCTGTATATTCTATTATACAGTATACATACAGGGAGACAACATGGTTCTCATATATAATAGTCATGTTGTTGCCCCTCTGTATATATGAGACATGTTGCACTGGTGTGACAATAAACCCTGCAGATTGCTGTTGGAAGTGCTGTCCCCATTGCGTTTTTTGGATACTTTGAAGCCAACCTGGTCTGGTTTGGTGAGGCATGCACGCACGGTTATTTTTTGTTTTTGCGCTGCTGAAAGACTGTATTGTGAATTAAAGTTTATGTTAACAATAATTTGTATTTTTTATTGTACGTAATTGTACTGGCTAGGGGCGGGGTTGCAAAGATGGGGGGGTTTTGATGGCGGCGGCCGCGGGGGGTGGGGCCCAATTCGCACCTCTGCCCAGGGGCCCATAATGCTGTTAAGACGGCCCTGCCCACTTGACGTATTTGTTGTGTGAATCAGTCTTAAAAATAAACAGGCAAAACGCAGGTTGGCTTTATACAATTGTTCTGTGTTAAAATACGCAATTGCGTATTTTTGAAGCGTGAAGCTTGTTGTTAGCAAAGCATCAGTTGTTAACAACCTGTGCGAAAAACGCATGTAGCTTCACGCTTCAAAAATACGCAATTGCGTATTTTAACGCATAACAATTGTATAAAGCCAACCTGCGTTTTGCCTGCTTATTTTTAAGACTGATTCACGCAGCAAATACGTCAAGTGGGTTTGTACCCTAAGGTGCATTTTTTGCAAACTGCAGCATGCAAACTCTGTTTACTCTGTTACTGGGAATAGGTTTCTTTCCGGTCACTTGTCAGCTTTATGAAGAGTCCTGGTTCTTTCACATTTCTTTTTTTATTTAAGAAATAAGGAATCTGCGCCTATTTTTTTGCAGATTCCACTTGAAATTCCACCTGTAAATATGTACAGAGCAATGTCCCATTGTGTTTAATGGGATTTCCACTCTGTTGTTAAAATGGCAGAATTTATGTGCAAAATGTTCCACCATGGATCCGCTATCCACCCAAAGAATTGACATGTCAATTCTTTCTGCGGATTCCTCTAGAATAATGCTGTTGAGGTTAATTGGGGCTTTGAATTGTCACTCTCCGCTCGTATTACGTTAAATTCTGCTTAAATTCTGCTCAAATTCTGCACCTATTCAAAGCTGAAAAAGAGGAAATTTCAAGCAGAATACTTTCTTCATTGACTATTCATCATTGTGAACATACCGTAATGGAGGCCCCTGTATTCTTCCCTGGCTCTACTAGTAAGGCCTTGGATCGTTACGTGTGACTGCAACTGTCAGTGCAAATTAATATTTTTGGGAATGTTGAAACCGAAAATATGAAGCCATTTTCTTTTATTTTTTATACTACCATGACTACTGATAAGAATAATAGAAGGATACAGTGCAATTAATATACTTTAAGCTTAGATCTGCTGTACAATAAGAAAACTATTTCCTAAAGATATCTGCTCAGAATTGTAAAAGAATGACACAATAAGGGGATGAGCTTCTGTATGTTCTGTATGTTCGACCAAGCAGCACAAACCAGGGGCTCATTAGCTACAATGAACACCCTGGTACATTTACACTGTGACCTAGTTATCGTAGTGGCGATGAGAAGGAGAGGAGGCACTCTTTTATGTGCTTGGCAGGATGTGTGTGTTGTACTCATCTTTGGCAGGTGTCCCTACTGGTTATATACACATTTGTTGTCTTTGTTTTTTTTGTAGGAGATGACAGGCACCAGATGTCTGCTGTGCCTAAGGATCGTTTGACCTTTTATTAGTCCCTTCTCACAGTGCCTCCTCTCGTTCTCTTAAAATAGACAGCAAACAAATAGCTCCTTTGTGCCAATTCTATGTGGGTGGGGGCTCTAATCCTCTGCCGTAAACCTGAGGATTTCCCAAATTGGGGTTTATTTGGTCAATCTAAGCTTAAGACATGCTGACCAATGCCATGGGGCAAGCTGTTCCATTCACTGCTGAATTACCTCATTCAGTGAACAGCCAATGGAGATGTGCCAAAATGCTGCCAAGAAATGAAGTCATTGCATTTAATTGTACAGGTTGGCAATGGATCAAGAGGTCCTTTTTTCCAGGCTGTGCACAGTAAGTATGATGTGATTTACACCTACATAATAAAGAGTCAGAGGGGGGTAAAAAAAAAAATGAGAAAACCACCATCATTTAAACATTTTGAAGCCTTTCTACGACCACCATCATGAACACATTTTACATTTAACATTAAAAACAGTAAACATTTAAACATTAAAAATTTGAGTTCCCAACTTCAACAGGTTATATTACCAACACCTATATGATCATTTGTTTTTAAATGGTGCAAAATGATTGCTTGCATTGCTATGTACAAATATATGAATGGACAGCACAGAATTGTTTCTAATTATCTTTTATACTTAGCCCTGTAACTAGAGATGAGTGAATACTAAAATGTCAAGTCAAGTATTTTCCAGAGCTCGAGTGCTCAATTTGAGTAATGAACACTATTAAAGTCAATGGGAGACTCGCACATTTTTTCAGGGCAGAGGGGAGAGTGTCTGGTGCACCTGAAAACCTCAGAAAGTGATGGAAACACCATGGAAATGGAACTAGGGCTGTAGGGGGAGCATGCATGGATGTACTAAAGACTCCCAGCTCACTGAATTACGCCGCTTTTACAGTCTGACGGTCTGAAGAGTCTTCTTGAGAAACAAAAAAAAAAACAACAAAAAAAACAAAATAACACTAGTCATCAAAAATATATATTCAATTTTTGGACAGTAGTGATTATACTACTATCAGCAAAAAAAAAAAGTATCACAGTTTACAGCGTATACACTATACAGTATCTACTATGACACTAGTTAGACTTTATAACACTGGTATAGAATATTATTATAATGTATGCTGATTTTTTTGTGCTTTATTTTCCATAAAGGGATAACACTAGCCAGAAAATAAAATGGATTCAAGTTTTGGACAGTAGTCAGTATACTATTGTCAGCAATAAAATGTAGCACAGTGTACAGCAGCGTATACTCAGTCAACATCCCAAAGCTGTTGCTACATGCCACTGGTTAGACTGGATAACACTGGTACTAGAGCAACATTTTTTTTGTAGAACTAAAAAGGCCTTTACTATAGTTATGGAATGTAGATATAACTGACAATTACTACCTACATACCACTATATTATGGTGCATTTTCACAGGCAGATTTATCTGACAGATTTTGAAAGCCAAAGCCAGGAATGGATTTGAAAAAAGGAGAAATCTCAGTCTTTCCTTTATGACCCATTTCCTGTTTAAGGTCTGTTCCTGGCTTTGGCTTAAAAAAAATTGTCAGATAAATCTGCCTGTGTAAACGCACCATTATTCCTTCCAATATTGATATATTCCATGGAATTAGCTTGTTCGGTCATAATGACTAATTACCACTGCTAGTCCTTAAAAGGACTGTTGGGTATGTTTGTAAGATAATCACCTACCAAATTTTCCAATCTAAGCCCTACAACTGCCCTGTCCCTTCTCCAGCAGCTCTCCCGGTCAGCTAACAGACTGCAAGTAATTCGAGCATCTCGAGACTTAGGTTTATGTAGGTCCATGTCACCTGATGCAGCTGGCCAATCATTGCTATGACAGCAGCCAACATAGCTGTAACATAGCAGGATTGCCAGTTTCCTGCATGTTTATTGGCTGATTAAAGGCACCAATCATGCGGGGAGGAGACTATCAATTTAATTTAAGCACCACCTGGTATTCGTTTGAGTACTAAGTACTTTAGAGCAGTGTTTCTCAACCTTTTCAAGCCAAGTACCCCCATGCGACGAGATGCTCCAGCCGAGTACCCTCAAGCATGCAATCCATTATAAACATTGCCTTAGGGTAGATTCACATGCACTTTTCACAGCGAAATCCGCTGTGACACTCTGTACTGTTATGGCCACTGCCTATTTAGTTAGCTGCCGGGCCTGAACAGCTTATGGTTACCAGCCCGCACCCCTACCTGCTTCTTAGTCTTGCGGGTCATTGACAGCCCGCTCATCCAATCAGTGGCTGCAGCAGGACACCATACTGAGCAGGCCATTAGAGAGCCATGAGCCAGAGAAGCAGGCGGGTGCACAGGCAGGTAATGATATGCCCCTTTCAGCAAGGTATGCCCCTGAAACCAGATATATCCCCTGCAGCCAAATACATCCTTTCCAGTCATATACACCCCTTTCAGCTAGATATGCCTCTTGCACCAGGTATGTCTCATGGAGCCGTATGTGCCCACTGGAGTCAGCTATGCCCCTTGCAGCCAGGTATGCTGTCTGCAGCTAGGTATGCTCCCTGCAGTCATGCATGTTTCTAGATGCCAGGTATGTCCCCTGTAGGTGGATATCTCCTCCAGCCGGATTTGTTCCCTGAAGCCAGATCTGTCCCATGGAGCTGGACATGCCCCCCTGCAGCCAGATACCTCCCCCTTGGTAGCCACATACCCCCCCATGCAGCCAGATAAGTCCCCCCATGTAGTCAGATATCTCCCCATGTTGTCAAAATACATCCTTCTATGCAGCCAGATACCTCCTCCCCCAATGTAGACAGATACATTCCCCGTGTAGCTAGATACCTCCTCATTGCAGCCAAATATGTCCTCATGTAGTCAGATACCTCCCCATGTTTTCTTCTCCATGTGGCCCAGACCACCATGATGATTTCTTGCAGCTACAATTCATTTCTTGCCAGAGAAACTGCCAGACAAACATCTTAGGCTCCTGACTTTTCCTTTAACTTCCTTCCCTTTTTCCTACTTATAGGTTCCCATACAGTAGTAATTCTGCTGTTTGGTATCATCCGCAATAAAGTGACTAGGTGTGTGGGTTGCCCCCATATGTAGGATCCCCCATATAGTAGTAATGCCTCCTGCTGTGCCCCCATATAGTAATAATACCCCCTACGTTGCCGCCATATAGTAATAATGCCCCCTGCTATGCCCTCACCTGCTATGTCCCCATAGTAAATGCCCCTCTGCCCTGCCGTGCCCCCATAATACTGCCCGTTGTGCCCCATAGCAAAGCCCACCATTCCACTCCCCCCACTCAAACACAAAAAAAGTCATACTCACCTAATCTGGGCATGGAGCGGGTCTTCCTCTCTTCTCTAGCCTCTGAGGCACAGGAAAAATCAAGTCCAAGCACGGCGCTGCAGAGTGAGGTCAGAGGGGGCAGAGAAGGAAAGAGGGGGAGAGAGGAAGTGAAGGGGCAGAGGAAGAGAGAGGAGGTAAAGGGGGGTAGTAAAGAGGAGGTAATGGGGGAAAGAAGGAGAGAGGGGGTAAGGGGGAGAGGAAGAGAGAGGAGTTGAGGGGGAGAAGAAGAGGGAGGAGGTAAAGGGGGAGAGAGGATGTAAAGGGGGAGATGAAGAGAAAAGAGGTTAAGGGGGTGAGGGGGGAGAGGAGAGAAAGGGGAGGTGATGGGGAGAGGGGGCAGAGAGGAGGTGGAGGGGACAGAGAGGAGGTGATGGGGGAGAGAGGAGGTGATGGGGAGAGAGGAGGAGGGAAAGAAGAGGTGATGGGGGAGAGAGGAGGTAAAGGGGGTAAGAGGGAGAGAGGAGTGAAATAGGAGGTGATGGTGGAGAGGACACGAGAGGGGTGAGGGGGATAGGAAGAGGGAGAGGAGGTAGAGGAGGTGATGGGAATGAGAGAGGGGAGTAGAGAGGGGTGAGGGTGAAGAGAGGGAAGGTAAAGGGGGGGAAAGAGGAGGTCATGAGGGAGAGGAGGAGAGAGGGGGCAGAGAGGAGGTGGAGGGGGAAGAGAGGAGGTGGAGGGGGCAGAGAGGAGGTGATGGCAGAGAGGAGGTGGAGGTGGCAGAGAGGAGGTGATGGGAGAGAGGAGGTGGAGGGGGCAGAGAGGAGGTGATGGGAGAGAGAAGGTGGAGGGGGCAGAGAGGAGGTGATGGGAGAGAGGAGGTGGAGGGGGCAGAGAGAAGGTGATGGCAGAGAGGAAGTGGAGGGGGCAGAGAGGAGGTGATGGCAGAGAGGAGGTGGAGGGGGCAGAGAGGAGGTGATGGGAGAGAGGAGGTGGAGGGGCAGAGAGGAGGTGGAGGGGGCAGAGAGGAGGTGATGGCAGAGAGGAGGTGGAGGGGGCACAGAGGAGCTGGAGGGGCAGAGAGGAGGTGATGGCAGAGAGGAGGTGATGGCAGAGAGGAGGTGGAGGGGCAGAGAGGAGGTGATGGCAGAGAGGAGGTGGAGGGGGCAGAAAGGAGGAGGTGATGGCATAGAGGACGTGATGGCAGAGAGGAGGTGGAGGGGGTAGAAGGCAGGCTATTCGGGGAGGGGGGTGTTCCAGGAGTCTGAGAGGGGTCTGGCCAGCTCCCGGTCAGGGAACCACATCACCGAGGGGGTCATGGTGTGCGCGGCTACCCCGCCCGGGGCTCCTGCAGCAGTGGATCGTGGACCAAGAGAGGGGGCCTCCACGTCCACTGGCTGCTGCCGCCTCTTCTGTGGGATGCAGTGAGGCGTGACACAAAGCAGCAACAGCCTCCGATGCACGTTCCAGCCCCAGCGTGACCCGCACAGGCAGAGAGGAGAAGTGGCGATGGCAGCTGGTGGACACAGGGGGGCGCCCCATCTCCCAGTCCACAATCCACTGCTTTAATAGCCCCGCGCACCGCGACCCCCTTGCCGCTCACTTTCTTTGAGCCCACGCTGGTCCGGCGGCCACCTGCGGGGAAATTAGCCTCCCGCTGCATCTCCTATCTGTCTGCGCGGGTCACGCGGGGAAAGAGCGTGCACGGGAAGCTGCCGCTGCTGCTGCATTGTATCCTGTGACTCCTTCCTTCCCCCAGCAGCCTCACCAAGCCCGTTCCCCCACAGAACGTTCTTGAGCAGCTGCTGGGGGAAGGAAGGAGAGAGCTGCCGCAAAAAAAAGAAAAAAGTTTATTCCCCCCGCCTCCCGCGTACCCCCTCAACCTGCTGCGCGTGCCCCCTGGGGTACGCGTACCACAGGTTGAGAAACCCTGCTTTAGAGTACCGCAATACTTGAGCGAATAGAGAGCTCAAACAAGTATACTCACTCTTCTCTACCTAGAACTATAAAAGTGTGCATATCCTATATATGGAAAAAAGCAGGTTTCGTCATTATCACAGATGGGGATTCTTTACTGTAAGAGCACTCTTAGACGATGGAACTCTCTGACACATGATGTTGTAATAGCTGCCTCATTAAAGGCAATCTGTCACCAGGTTTATTCTGCCCTAAATGAGGGCAGCATAAACTAGTGACAGAAATGCTGAACAGATTGGTGTGTTACTTACATAATTTTGTTCAGCCGTTCTCCTAATATGCAGGAGAATAGGATTCTTGCCACATCACTCCCCCCGACCTCCAGCTGCTGATTGACAGATGACTGCTTATACACAGCATGGATATGCAGCGTCCCAGAACATGCAGACTACTACTCCTATTATGGCCATTTCTCTTGCTTTGTCAATGCCTGTTCTGGTAAGGGTTTGCACTGCAACTGCTGCTGGTTTTCCCCTAGTATTCTCTGGTAATGTGCATTCTCATGTGTATTCTCATGTATTCCTGTGTATTATTGCATTGTACAGTGGTATGCAAGGCTGTTGATCACGTGACCTGTAACCATGGTCCGTGACCTGTAACCATGGCCGACTAGCTCTGGCCAGGAGCAACCATGTGACCTCCCACTTCCTCCTAACAAGTTAGTCTTCCCCCTGCTTCCAAGCAAGGAGGATGTGTGTCGTCCCTCTCCTGCCTCAGAGGAGTTGGGCTTCTTCTCTGCAGCTCCCACTTCACCACTAGAAGTGTGGATCAGGTGCTCTGCAGTATTCAAGTCTTCGGCTGTATCTGCCTGCTCAAGTGTCCGGAGTCTTCTCTCTCATCTGGGTGTCATTCCGTTATCTCTCCTCATTGCTACAAGGATTCACAGCAAGTATTATTCTCAAGCTAATCCACCCAGCAACGCTATTTCTCTCATACTCCTGCTCCCATCATCCGGCACGTATTCTCACAGCCTATGCAGCACCACTCCTGCTTTATTTGTCAAAGCCTGCTATATACCCGGTTGCATCCGGACAGAACTGTTGCTACTAGTTACCTCATCTATAATAAAACCGCTGTTACTGAACCCTGGCATTGGTGTCCACTAACTGGTGCCCTGACTAGGTGCAGCGAAGAATCGCATGCCCATCATCACCCGCAGATTCCACAGACCGGCCCTACAGCTGTGCCGCCCTTAGGCCTATACCATAACAAGTATAACCCCTGCAGCTGCCCCGGTCATTGCCCGCTCATACCACCAGCACTGCGGAAGTGGCCCCCAGGGGCCAGGGCATCGCAGATAGATAACTGCCTATCAGCAGCTGGTGGGCAGAGTTTTAAGCGTCTCATGAATAATGAGGACTACTGGGCTTATGCATATAAGGGAGAGCACTACTTATTGTCCCTGCATCAGCTTCACAGAACAATGTAAGTGATACATCATTCTGTTCAGCTTCTTTGTCACTAGTTTATGCTACCCTTAGATAGGACAGCATAAACCTGCTTACAGAATCCTAGATGATTTTCCTGAAAAATATAGTATTAAAAGTTATGGGCACTAGATTTCTGGTGACGTTGTTTAAGGAATTTATTCTGATTGCCATATTTTAAGACATTTTTCCTAATCTTTTCCCAAGTAGCAATAGTGTCTTTTAGTGGAACTTCCTTATAAGTGGGAGGCAAAACAGTATAAGGTATGTGTAGCAGTGCTGTAAGATCTCATGGTACTGGCAGGGCTAATTCCAAGGAAAAATGAAATTTGTTATTTATTGTGTGCAACCGGTCATAGATGTAGTACAAAAGGTAGGTTATATGATATCCCCCTACTATTTTAAAAAATGATCCTTCAATGTTCAGTAGATAGAAAAATGGACAAAAGGAAATGTTTGTCTTCTTGACCTAACAGCTATCTAACAGTTAAAGTGACTGTGTACCCACTATCTGCCCACCCCAAACCGCTTGTACCTTCAAATAGCTGCTTTTAATTCAATATCTATCCTGGGGTCTGTTGGGCAGGTGATGCAGTTATTGTCCTAAAAAAACAAATTTTAAACTGGCGTGGCTTAGAGTGCCTGTTCATTAGGCTGGCACAACCTCTCTGTCCCTCCTCCCCGCCCTCTTCATCATAAAGAATGCCAGGTTATGGCACAGATACTCTAGGCCACCTCAGTTTGACACAGGGCTGCAAGTTTAAAAGTACTTTTTTAGGACAATAACTTGTCCTAACCTGCCGAACAGACCCCAGGGCAGATCTTGGATTAAAAGCAGCTATCTGAAGGTACATGTGGTTTGGGGGGGACAGCTTGTGGGTACAGAGTTGCTTTAAAGCGACGCTGTAGTAACCAACCCACCCCATCAAACCTAACTAGGGCCAGTACCTAGCCAGTGGCGGATTATAATATGGGCGGCTTGGGCGGACGCCCGGGGCCCGAGGCTCCAGGGGGGTCCATGCCACGCCGTCCACGTTATAATCCGCCACTGACTCTCTGATGCGCGGCTGCCATGGGTGTCCCGTCCTATCCCCGGCAGCGCGTGCATCAGAGACCTCCCCGTGCGCCTGTGGCTGTGACTTCCGGCGCACGGGGAGCTCTCTGATGCGCGCGCGGCTGGGGATAGGACGGGACACCCCCGGGGGGGGAGGGGGACCATCTATAAGGGGGGGAAGAGGGGGGACCAGCTAAAAGGGGGGGAGAGGGGGACCAGCTATAAGGGGCGGAAGAGGGGGACCAACTATAAGGGGTGAAGAGGGGGCCAGCTATAAGGGGGGAAGAGGGGGGACCATCTATAAGGGGGGCAGAGGGGGACCATCTATAAGGGTGAGCAGAGGGGGACCATCCATAGGGGGGAGAGGGGGGCCCATCTATAAGGGGGGGGGGGAGAGGGAGACCAACTATAAGGGGGGGAAGAGGGGGACCATCTATAAGGGGGGGAAGAGGGGGGACCATCTATAAGGGGGGAAGAGGGGGGACCATCTATAAGGGGGGAAAGAGGGGGACCATCTATAAGGAGGGAAGAGGGGGATCATCTATAAGGGGGGGAAGAGGGGGACCAACTATAAGGGGGGAAGAGGGGGACCATCTATAAGGGGGGGGGGAAGAGGGGGACCATCTATAAGGGGGGGAAGAGGGGGACCAACTATAAGGGGGGAAGAGGGGGACCATCTATAAGGGGGGGGGGGAAGAGGGGGACCATCTATAAGGGGGAAGAAGGGGACCATCTATAAGGGGGAAGAGGGGGACCATCTATAAGGGGGGAAGAGGGGGACCATCTATAAGGGAGGAAGAGGGTGACCATCTATAAGAGGGGAAGAGTGGGGCCATCTACAAGGGGGGAAGAGGGGGACCATCTACAAGGGGGGAAGAGGGGGACCATCTATAAGGGGGAAGAGGGGGACCATCTATAAGGGGGGAAGAGGGGGACCATCTCCTATAGGATTAGCACCCTCCTCTCCTGACATCCTCTGTGCTGCTGTGACCTCGCATATAAGATCAGCACCCTCCTCTCCTGACATCCTCGGTGCTTCTGTGACCTCCCCTATAAGATCAGCATCAGCACCCTCCTCTCCTGACATCCTCTGTGCTGCTGGGACGCTGTGACCTCCCCTATAAGATCAGCACCCTCCTCTCCTGACATCCTCTGTGCTGCTGTGACCTCCCCTATATAATCAGCACCCTCCTCTCCTGACATCCTCTGTGCAGCTATGACCTCCCCTATAAGATCAGCACCCTCCTCTCCTGACATCCTCTGTGCCGCAAGGGACCAAACATTATGTTTATTGGGGCCAGCAGGGAGGGGAGGCAGGCAGTGTTTATTGGGGACAGCATTGGGGGGGCAGTAGTGGATTATAATGTGGGTGGATTGCCCGGGGGGGGGGGGGGGCAGGTTGGGTGGACAGCCCGGGACCCAGGGTACATTTAATCCGCCACTGTACCTAGCACTGGTTACTGCCCTACTGTGGTTACTTACATAAAGACTTTTAAGCTCTCTGGTCCCTGACAAGGCTCCTGGCCTAAGCCAGGCCCAGCTTCACTGAAACAGGAACTATTCTCTGTATGTGTGTCTCAATCCCTCCCAGAGGCGGACATATCACTTGTGCAGCCTGTTCAGCTGCACAGGGACCCAAGCCAATAGAGGGGCTGTCAGCCTCAGACTCTAAAGTGTCAGCTCAGCATGGCACATGTCTGTAGTGGGCCTCCCAGGCGGCCTCATCACCTGGGAAGTGCGGGCCCCCTGTGCCTGTGGGGCTCACTTAGTGACTGGATGCTGTGCTTGGTCAGGGCTGGTTCTTCTCTCTCCTCCTGCACGCTGCTGCTGCTGCTGACAGCCCCTCCTGTACTCCACTGTCCAGCATACCTTGTGTGAGCAGGAGAGGAGGGGGAACATGTGGTGACAGGGGCTGGAGGGATCCTGCAGCGTTATTGCTGCCAGGGACAGGACTGTGAAGAGGAGCAACTCTGACAGCGAGTGCTTATTGTCAAGTGTGTCTGTCAGGCTGCTGGAAGATGTAAGAGAGAGGGTGGACTGTGTAAGAGAAAGTACAGAGTCCCCCACCCTCTGATGCTGATGTTTGATTGTAAGTTTTCCTTTTTTTTGCCAATAACTGTGCCGCCCTGCCCCCTCCAGCATGGTTGTTTTTCTCTTTTATCTCCCCCTAAGCAGCCACATATAGTACATGTATCTTACATGTGCAGCCACGTACAGTGCATGTATCCCGCCTGTGCCCCAACAGTGATTATGGGCCCATTTGTTCTATCCCCTATTAGCGCTGTTCTGGGGTCACTTCCACACTATGAGCTATATACTCTCATCCCCCACAAAGTATCCAGTGTACAATGCACCTTGGACCCTACAAGTACAACAGCTGCAAACACTACAACTCCCAGCATTTACTGCAGTCTGAAGTCCTCAGGATGTGCTGGGATTTGAAGTACAAATGAGCAGACAACACAAGGGTTTGTCTTCTTCGAAACTACAACTCCCAGTATTCCCTGAGAGCTTCATAAGTGTAAGGCATTTTGAGAGTTGTAGTTATTGTTATTCCGGGAGTTGTGGTCACAGATACATCAGTACAGGATGCGACTAGGTCAGCATGTTGCTTCTGACGGTTTCTTTATTAGGATGTCCCACACTGGGGCCTGCACAGACTACAGTACAGTCCTTTAGTGTGCCCTGGCACCTGTCCTGTGCTGAAGGGCCCTCCCGAGAAACCAGGACACATATACCGGATACCCGGGCCTACATATGTGTGTGCCTTTAAAGGAAGAAATGTGGAGAAAATGTGGGGGCCCTTTGCAGTCTGTGTCCGCTCCTGGTCCCTTCCCACCTCTCTTAACAAAAGACCTCCCACCAGGAACTAACCTCTCTTTTATAGGGGCAAACTAAGCTAGACTGTGATTTGTGGGATCTGGAAAGAGGAGAGTGAAGAATTAGTATAGGTGGAAAAGAGAGGGAAAATAGCCTGTAATAGAACAGAACATGTGACACAAAACAGTTAACCCATTCACCTTAAAGGAAATCTGTCAGCACCTATTCTTGGTCTGAGTTGCTGACAGTGTGAGGAAGGTCTGTGTTTTCTAGTGCGGTGTCATACCTCTAGGTCTGTATTTTCCAGATCGGTGCTGTACTTTCTGTAATTTATCTTCTTAACTGTCAAAGAGGGGGAGTGGTGATGGCTTTGTGCCGCACTTGGTGCCGCACTTTGGCCCGCCTCACCATTACCTCCTCCCAGCTTGTATTGAATATTCATGCCGCCCGTCCCCCGGCCTCCTGGCACCGTCATCTGTAGCTTCCTGGTTCTGTTTAGTGCGCGTTCGCTCCCGCGGCGTGATTCGCGTATGCCCCGTAGTGTGTCGGAGTGGCACAGCCGCACTGAGGGCCCTCAATGGCTTTGCTCAGTGCCGCTCTGGTGCACTACGGCGCATGCGCGAATCACGCCACGGAAGCATGCGCGCACTAAACAGAACCAGGAAGCTACAGATGACGGTGCCAGGAGGCCGGGAGATGGGCGGCATGAATATTAAATACAAGCTGGGAGGAGGTAATGGTGAGGCGGGCCAAAGTGCGACACCAAGCGCGGCACAAAGCCATCACCACTCCCCCTCTTTGACAGTTATGAAGATAAATTACAGAAAGTACAGCACCGATCTGGAAAATAGAGGTATGACACCGCACTAGAAAACACTGACCTTCCTCACACTGTCAGCACCTCAGACCAAGAATAGGTGCTGACAGATTCCCTTTAAGCTGTGCTCACCTAGTGACACATAGTGGGCAAAACACATATTGACATCTCCTTCATCCCCTTTTGTGCGATACCTGACATAGTTACTTTGCGCAGATGTAATAAGACTTAGTTGCACACCTGTGCTGGGACGCTACACAAGCCCCATAGGCATAGGTCTCCAGACCCTACATTTTCTAGGTGGAAGGTTTGTATCTCTAAGCAAGCTTTGAAAACCTGTGCAAAGATCATTCACAGGGGAGACTAAACTGCTACTGACTTATCTTTGTACCAGTGTCACCTTTTACTGTAAGGCTATCTTCCTACAACATCTTTATTATGCTGAAAAATGTCTGCTGTTTGATAATGACAGCCATTTATAATGATCATGATCATTATTTACAGCCACCTTTATAAAATATTGGCCATTATTTTACCTACAAAGTTGTTGTGGTAGCATAGCCTTATTCTGTGCGGATCAGTTTCTAGTAGTCTTTTCCTAATCATCACAGACAAAACAGCTATTCTTAGTAGTCAGAGTAAAAACTGGAAGATTATTTTAACATGTGTTACCACTGTGAAATCTGTTTCCAAAAATTGGTTTCTGCTTAAAGAATTCTTTAGAGTGTAAATAATTTCAGACAACTTTGCATAAATCAGTAGTACAAGTAGAATTAAGAAACTCTACAATATATCTTACCAGAGAAATATGCTTCCTTTTGCAATGCTGCTTTCCTCTCCCCTCACTCCGTATTGGCTCATCACTAAGGGTCCTTTTACACAGTCCAATATAAGGCTGTGCAAGCATGCCAGTGAGTGCCAATCAGTGAGATCAGTGTTCATCTGCAGTGCCTTTAGAAGGCCGGGTCGCTGTATTGTTCGTGCGGCCAGTGAAATGTATTGATATCGGCTGCACATCCCCTGTTTACACAGGGAGATTTGTAGAAGTTGGCTAGAAATTTTGCCACCACACAAAAGATGAAATAAGCTTAGGAACAGGAGTTTTCCTGCTCCTCGGCTGATTGCTGCCACTTTTACACAGGCCGATTATCGGCCAAAGAAGTGATTCTAGCAAAGCTTCTTGCCATTGATTAGCCCAAGGGACTTATGAAAAATCCATCTAAATTAGAGTTAACACATATTTGCAGCTCCACTGAGATCAGGTTACACTGCCTATACAAGCCTATGGGGAGGGGAGGTGACAAGTATTAATGATCGAACAGTAAAATGTTTGAGTTCGAGTCGAACCTCGAACAGTAGTGGTGTTAAATTCGAGGTTTGATTTGAACTCAAATGCTATTAAGGTCAATGGGAGAAGTTCTGGTTAATTTTTATACCTATACAGGGGAGGAGAAGCTGGAATTACCATTCAGAAGAGTAAACTGGATACATGGAACAACTTAGTGAAGAAATTTTGGCTCTAAGGATGACAGAAAAAAAATTACGAGGGTAAAAATACTTCATTCCTTTCAATGGATAACTGAGGTAACAGAGTTGAGATAGTGAAAAAAGACAGCAGAGTTGAGATAGTAAGGTAGTGATGTAGCAGAGTTGAGGAGAAAGTGACATAGCAGAGTTGAGATGTCAGTAGTGTAGCAGAGTTGCAGTGGTATTGACGTAGCAGAGATGCAGAGGTAGTGACATAGCAGAGTTGAGGCAGCAGTGACGTAGTTGAGGTGGCAGTGACATAGCAGAGTTAAGGCGGCAGTGACGTAGCAGAGTTGAGGCGGCAGTGACATAGCAGAGTTGCAGTGGTAGTGACATAGCAGAGTTAAGGCAGCAGTGACGTAGCCGAGTTATGGTAGTGAGGTAGTGTCGTGGCAGAGTTGAGGTAGTAAAGTACTGACATAGCAGAGTTGAGGTAGTAAAGTAGTGACATAGCAGAATCACCCAGCCATAGCAGAATCACCCAGTCAGTATATATAGAGGTCACTTAGCTTTCCTAGTATCTTGTATAGTAGTCAGTATAATGGAGGTCACCCATTTTTTCCAGCATCTTCTATAATAGTCAGTATAATAGAGGTCACCCAGCTTTCCCAGCATCTTTTATAGTAGTCAGTATAATAGGGGTCACCCAGCTTTCCCAGCATCTTTTATAGTAGTCAGTATAATGGAGGTCACCCAGCTTTCCCAGAATCTTATATAATGGAGGTCAACCAGCTTTCCCAGCATTTTGTATAGTAGTCATTATAATGGAGGTCACCCAGCTTTCCTAGTATCTTGTATAATAGTCAGTATAATGGAGGTCACCCAGCTTTTTCAGCATCTTGTATAGTCAGTATAATGGAGGTCACCCAGCTTTCCTAGCATCTTGTATAGTAGTCAGTATAATGGAGGTCACCCAACTTCCCCAGTATCTTGTATAGTAGTCAGTATAATAGAGGTCAGACAGTTTTTCCAGCATCTTGTATAGTAGTCAGTATAGTGGATGTCACCAAGCTTTCCTAGCATCTTGTATAGTCAGTATAATGGAGCTCACTCAGGTTTTTTCAGCATCTTGTATAATGGAGATCACTCAGCTTTCCCAGCATCTTGTAGAGTAGTCATTATAATGGAGGTCACCCAGCTTTCCTATCATCTTGTCTAGTAGTCAGTATAATGAAGGTCACCCAGCTTTTCTAGCATCTTGTATAGTCAGTATAATGGAGGTCACCCAGCTTTCCCAGCATCCTGTATAGTAGTCAGTATAATGGAGGTCACCCAGCTTTCCCAGCATCTTGTATAGTAGTCAGAATAATGGGATCACCCAGCTTTACGAGCATCTTGTATAGTGGAGGTCACCCAGCTTTCTCAGCATCTTGTATAGTAGTCAGTGTAATGGAGTTCACTCAGGGTTTTTTTTAGCATCTATTATAATGGAGGTCACCCAGCTTTCCTATCATCTTGTATAGTAGTCAGTATAATGAAGGTCACCCAGCTTTCCTAGCATCTTGTATAGTAGTCCGTATAATGGGATCACCCAGCTTTCCGAACATCTTGTATAGTAGTCAGTATAGTGGAGGTCACCCAGCTTTCTCAGCATCTTGTATAATGGAGGTCACCCAGCTTTCCTAGCATATTGTATAGTTAGTATAATGGAGGTCATTCAGCTTTCCCATCATCCCGTATAGTAGTCAGTATAATGAAGGTCACCCAGCTTTTCTAGCATCTTGTATAGTAGTCAGTATAATGAAGGTTACCCAGCTTTCCCAGCATCCTGTATAGAAGTCAGTATATATAGAGGTCACTTAGCTTTCCTAGCATCTTGTAGAGCAGTCAGTATAATGGAGGTCACCCAGCTTTTCCAGCATCTTGTATAGTAGTCAGTATAATGGAGGCCACCAAGCTTTTCCAGCATCTTGTATAGTAGTCAGTATAATGGAGGTCTCCCAGCTTTCCTAGCATCTTGTATAGTAGTCAGTATAATGAAGGTTACCCAGCTTTCCCAGCATCCTGTATAGAAGTCAATATATATAGAGGTCACTTAGCTTTCCTAGCATCTTGTAGAGCAGTCAGTATAATGGAGGTCACCCAGCTTTTCCAGCATCTTGTATAGTAGTCAGTATAATGGAGGTAACTCAGCTTTCCTAGTATCTTGTATAGTAGTCAGTATAATGGAGGTAACTCAGCTTTGATATTGGAAAGATGGAAAGCTATGGGTGGGTTATTTATTAATTTGAAAAAGATTTTTTTTGGTTAATACCCCTGTGAAAATTACTCTTTTGAGAAAGATTTAGCAACAGAGAGAACTCTATTCCTGGATATTTATGTGTATGACAATAACACACAGTGTACTACAGTTTACTATTATTCAGCAAAGAAAACTGACAAAAATTGATTTTTGGGTATGGTATTAGCAGATAATATAGGTCACCCAGCTTTACCAATTATTGCTGTCTATGGAGAGGAAAATGTTATCTAACTAAGTCTAAGCTGGTCCCTAAGTCCCTAAGCTTGCTAAACAACCTACCTAACTACCTACCTAACCTAACTACCTACCTAACTAAGCTAAATAGTGTATGCAAGCAGACAGACAGTCAGAGAGCAGTCTGTACAGAACAGTGAGTGAATAGAAATTGGCATCCAGAACATATTACAGTGATATATATATATATATATATATATATATATATATATATATATATATATATATGAGATGTCATGTGATTTTAGCAGCCAATGAGACCCCTACACGTCAGCAATGATATTTCTGACACTTCTATGTGCTCTGCACTGATTGGCTGGCAGAAAGGCGTTAAAACTTGATCTCGATCGCTAACTCGAACGAACAGTAAAATGTTCGTTCGGTTCAAGATCGAGAAAATCAAGATGTCCGACTCGAACCTAACTTTTCTCAAACAGTTCGATCAACACTAGTGCCAAGGTGGAAGAGTGAAAAAGAAGTGTATCAAAAAAACAAAGAGACAGACTAGGCAGGCTTACTTTCTCACAGAAAGTGCCAGATTCCAGTACTTCTATGTATATTTCTGCAACATCTGATTGTTACAAAGATGTAAAGAAGCAGGAAGGCTGAAGCAGGAAAACTTTCAGTTTTAATTTTTTTACCATATGCTGCACAATAATATGTGAAAAACATCAAAATGCTCACTACATCCCTTGTTCAATTCTTTGAGGGATGCGGTCTCTAAAATGGGGATTTTCCATTGTACTGGTGCCTAGGAGTCTTTGCAAATTACAGATAAATCTGTCCTATAAAATCAAGATAATGCTGCATCCTTTGTGGGCTTAGCCATGTACCCAAACAGCATTTTATGACCACATATGATGGGGTATTACTGTAGGAAGAGAAAATTGCACAACAAATTTTGGTGGTATTTCTCCTTCGTAAAATGAACGGCTAAACAAACATACTTTAACCCCTAGACAACCCACATCATACCAGTACGGCATGGATGCCTGTTTTAAAAATAACCCATGCCATACCCATACGCCATGTAGTTCAGGGGGCTCTATGAAGCGAGCTCAGGAGCTAAGCTAGCTTCATAGAGGATGAGGACTGGCAGCTATCAGCAGTGCAGTGATTGCAAACTCCTGCCCGTCATTAACCCCTGCACTGCACTACACTGCACTCTGTCAGATGGGAAGATCACAGATAACACTGCTCATCAATGCTATGCAGTGGCATAGCATTGACCAGTGTTAGCAATCCAATAATTGCTGGTGATAGTTCCCTAGGGAGAGATAAAAAGTGTAATATCTATCTATCTATCTATCTATAATGTTTTTAAAAATATGCCAAAACCTCTTTCCCACAAAAAGTAAAATTACCCCCCTTTCCCATTGTACAAATAAAACACATAAAAATAATAAAATAAATAGGCATATATTGTAGAGGGTGAAATTGTCAGATCTAGTAAAATATTAAAATATTATTCCTGTATGACAAACTGCGTCAATGAAAAGAGGAAGAAAAACACAAAGATTGCATATTTTTTGTTACAACACAAACACACACACACACACATATCTATCTATCTATCTATATATATATATATATATATATTAGAAAGTGATAAAAACGTCCCATCACATTTGATACCAATAAAATATCAATAAGATCATGGTGCAAAGAATAACATCCCATATAGCTCCATAGGGGAAAAAAATAAAACCTTTTTAAAACAATAGAGCAATTGAAATCAAAAATATTTACAAGAATAAAGTTTTACTGTATAAAATAGTGAAACATTAGACACTATATAAACATGGTATTGTTCTATTTGGACTCACGTATAGAATTAAAATACTATGTTAGTTTTATCATAAAGTGCATTACATAGACACGAGAACCACCCCAAAAGTTACAAAATTGCATCCCCCCTCCAATATTATCCTATAAATAATATTTTTAGGGTTCCGTCATACATTTGAGTGAAAGGTGCAATTACAAAGTACACTTGTTCCTGAAAAAGCAAGCCCTTATATGGCCCTCTAGATGGAAAAATAAGGCGAGGAAGAAAAAATGAAAATGCAAAAATTAAAATTGGCCAGGTCATTTAGACTATTTTAGGCTGAGTTATTAAGGGGCAAACATAAACCAACTGGATGTTCCTTCATTTTCTGTGGCCTGTGGTTGAATCAGGTTGTGCACCCCAGTAGAAAAAAAGAAAATGAACATTGAGTTGCATTTCTCTGTTAACACCTGCTGTGTTATAAAAGAAAAATTGAATAAAATTGAATAGGTACAAAAAGAAAAAAGAGATTTTTTACATTTCGCCACCATTGTGCTGTGATTCCTGTGAAATATCTGATGCTGGTTTCACACATGCAGTTTTTTTTTAAAACTGCAACTGCAGTTTTTGTGCCAAAGCCAGAAGTGGATTCAAATGGGATGGAAAATATATAGGGAGGTTTTCCTAAAAACTGCCATGTGTGAAACCCTAAAAAAAAAAAAAAAAAAAGATTAACAACTATCATGTCATTTTTATTACTTTTAGGGTACAGTTTACAGTTTTAGGCCAGGTTCAGACTATGTAACTGTGCGGCTGTAATTGTGCGACGGTATTTTTGGTGGTTCATGCGTACGCTGGAAAGTATAGGATATACGGCTGCACAGTGCACACTATGTATGAATCTATGGCCCGATCGTAAACGGACCCGTAAAAAATGAACAAGACCATTGTTTGCGGCTGGACATGCGGCCGTGGATTGACAGGCGGTCCGTACGGAGTACTTCAAAAATAGCCGGCAATGATGCCGAATGCCGATGCCTCTAATAGTTAATATATTAAATTAATAAAACACATTTTCTTTGTAATAAAGTCCCTTTCGTTGGTCAATAATTTAATTCTAACGAATCCATCATTTTGCAATTAAATATACTGTTAAAATAAATAGATATATAAATAAATGTATATTTATATATATTTATTTTTTGACAGTATATTTAATTGCACAATGATGGATTCGTTAGAATTAAATTATTGAACAACGAAACTGAATTTATTACAAAGGAAATGTGTTTTATTAATTTAATATTAATTAGTACAGGAAGCTCCATAAGCCGTTAATTCATATTGCCGGCAATAGAGCTTTCTGTACTAATCATCACTTTATTTTAATGAAAACATCAAATGTTTCTTCTAATTATGTTATCACAATAGCATTATTAGAAGAAACATTTAGAATTATATGTGCGCTCAGCTGATTGGCTGATCGGCTCAGCGCACATATAATGAGCCGGTCCGCAGTACAGTGACTTCATTGTGCTGCGGACCAGCGAAGAGGCAATATCGAGGTGAGTATACAGCTCTCCTCACCCCCTCCTCTGCACTGCACCCCTCCCAGCAAGGAAGGGGGGTCACTTAACCCCTTCCTTGCTGGGATGGGTGCAGTCTGACATCAGTCTGGCCCCCAAGGGGTTAAGGGGGATGCAATACATCCTCCCTTAACCCCTTGGGGGCCAGACTGTAAGCAGCGATCTGTAAAGATGCTGCATACTGTAAGAAGCACAACACCGCTCAAAATGATGGGTGTTGTGCTCCTGTTTGTGTGTTTCTCCCTTTTTGTTTTTCAGATATCGGTATCCTGGGGATTACGTCGGATTCCGTGGACTACGTCGATGACCAGCGTTTTTTTTTTTTTTTTTAATAAAATGGTCAGTGAGGGTTGTGGGGGTGTTTTTATTTGAATAAAAAATTTTTTTAACTTGTGTCTTGTCTTTATTTCTTTACTTTATAGACTTAGTAGTGGAAGCCGTCTAATAGACGGAATCCATTACTAAGTTGGGGCCTAGTGTTAGCCGGTATTAAATGGCTAACACTAACCCCCTATTATTACCCCAGTACCCAATGCCACCAGGGGTACTGGGAAGAGCTGGGTGCCAGTGGTCCCGGAGCGTCAAAATTGGCGCTCCTGGACCGGGCGGCAGCAGGCTGGTAAGATTTAGGCTGGGGAGGGCCTAAACCAATGGCTCTTCCCACCCTGGTGTTACCAGGCTGCTGTCGTTTGGTTTTTAACCCGGCTGGTTATAAAAATAGGGGGGACCCTATGCGTTTTTTTCAAATTATTTATTTATTTAAATAAAAATGCATAGGGTCCCCCCTATTTTTATAACATGAGAGACATCGGCATTAGTGCAGAGGATCGCAAACCCCGGTAATAGCGATTCATGTAAACTGTGTTCCCTGCTTTCCCAGATGCATCCAGAGGTGTTTGCATCACTTTCTTAAGATTTTATTAGTTATTTTTAGTTGAACCAGATTTCCAAGTAAATGACCGTATGTTTTGAGCCGCATGTCTATTTTTTCCCACGGCCGTAGTTTCATCCGCACATTTACAGCCGCATAAAAAATACAGCCGCACAGTTACATAGTGTGAACATAGCCTTAAAATGAGGTTTATGGTAATTTATGGTGGTTTCTAACATGCAGACCCCTGAAATCCACGTCAGAGCTGAATTGGTCCCTAAAATTATGTTATGTTTTTTTTTCCCTCAAAAAAAGTATGATTGCTTCATGTGTCTGCTGGGAGGACATAGATATTTTATTGTCTGTCTGACTAGGTGACTACACTTATTCTTTAAAGGTCATAACAAGGTGACCAAAGCCAAACAAGTTCCACACTAAACAGTCTTTGAAGTGTAGTATGGGAAAACTTGTCCCCACAAAATTATAGCCTTATAAATGTTGCAAAACAGGTGTACAGATGGCTCTGTAAAACACAACCTTTAACAAAGCTCAAAGCAGTTGTCAAAGTTGCATTTCAGTCCTTCCTCCTGCCACCAACAATGCTAATTTATGTAGAAAATATTAAGTGAGAAAACGGAAGTCACACAACAAGGTCATCTCAATAATTGCACATAAGACAGGTATTTCAGGAACATATGACTACTAGATTTTACACAGAAGCAGACAAAAGGAAGAATCTCAGACTAGTTTCTCACAGCCAGATCCTCAAGTTCTAGAGTGTTTAAAGCTTCAAGTTCAGACTGTTACAATGTCTTCTTGATAGCGCATACCACCCATTGTAGTAAAAGGCCACATTTGTCTAATTCCATAGTCTGTATGTTATCTTTCCATGAGTAAGGTGTCATGGAACAAAACACATAGGCCCAGATTTATAAAAGGGTTAGAGATGAGCGAACCAGTCAAAAATTCTTTTCACAGTAATTGTAAATATTCAGTCGGATTTGCGAGTAAATTTGCAATAAAACAGCCAAACCACTGTAGTTACAATAGTAGGACTATTACAGAGTAATGTTTTGTACAACAGCTATTGTAACAGTGGCAAAAATTGGAAAATGTAAAATAAAATAAAAAATGTACATTTTCGTCCTAGACAATTGGTGGATCAGTTACATAAAATCTATTTTCTCCTAGGAGAGCAGTGGACATTGGTGCTGCTGCCCTTCCTGAGTTACAAGTTTTTGTGAAACCAATCTATAACCAAGACAGGAAAGTACATTTCGCATCATGCATCTCCCTGATTGGTCCATTTGTGTACTCCCCCCTTAGCTTTCTTTCCTGCCCACTGCTGTCATTACAGAGTAAACACAGTACTGTTTTTTTCACTGATTTTGCATCACATAACCACAATATGTATTCTATACTAGCTGATGATATAGCAGAGCTGATGCGCACATGGTGTAGCTATGTGCCTGCATAACAGACATCTCTTTATCGGGGTGGGGGTGTAGTGTAGGTTTAGATCTCTGCTTGCTGACTGTGAATGAAAACATTCTAGTTCCATCCAGACTCTAAGAACATCTATAACACAATATGCAGAGATGAGACACAAAGACAGGTACACATGCCTGCATTTACTGACAGCAAGAAAAGACAAAAGTATAACTTTTATTATTACAAAAACCTAGGCTCAAGCAGTTTCCAAAAAATAGCTGAATATATTGTACAAGGGTAAAGTAATTACAAAACTAACAGAATCTATAGTAAGTAGAAAAGAAAAATGTTTGAGAGGGCACTCACCATTAAAATCCTTTTCTTTATTTTATCTTCTTAAAATGCAAACAGACATACATGCAGGACAAGCATGATGTGGATGCCAGAGCTCCTCAATCAGTTCGGCAGCGTGGCAGCTGTTTCGCGCGTCGGAACCACGCTTCTACAGACTTTAGTTCTTAAACTCATTTGTGCTTGAGGAGGTGCTGAGAGAAGTAAAGTAGAAGAGAGGTAGTTGTAGCGATGCTTGAAGAGTGGTAAAGTAGAGGAGAAGAGTTTGTCGAAGGAGCCTCAACCAGTAATGTACTCTGCCGGAACTTTAGAAAATACCTTATTGTGAGACATTTATTTCTACCCATGTTTAGACTATGTCTGACCACCTTCTGCCCTACATTGTCAAATTACCCATTCTAATAGGTTGATACAAGCCCCAGTCGTGGTTATCTGGGTCTAGCTAAGCCTCTGAGCCTTCCCAGTTACCTGCACTGCGAGATAGGATACATAGACCTTCCTTTGTTAGCTTCATCACCACTTAACCTGAAAGAAGGAGCTTTTTGAGAGGTGCACAAGAGAGATGCAAAACCAGCTGTGGTGGGACACCACAGGTGAACAAGAGGGTCCCCAGTGGGGCACCCCACCGAATTTCGTTGTCAAACTGACCCGGCAGCTAGCTGGAATTAGTTCAAAGAAGACAATTTAAATGACTCTACACTGGCTGGTCACACCACAGATGCTTATGTGAGAGATTTAAGAGTTTGGACCAGGACAGTTTTAATCAGCCAGTTCACACAGGAGAGAAGAGGAAGGGGTGAAAAGCCTAGAGTCCCAAGTTTTGGGAAGTATTGGGAACAGAGTACTACACCTAAGATTGACAAATTTATGAAGTCCCCGACTCCTACGTATTAGAGGTTAAAATACAATCAGGTGTGAAGGAAGTTAGTGATTTGAAAAACGAAAAGTCAGATCCGTGATCAGGTCACGGAACGGCCGGTCTCTGAAAAGATCATCCCGACATGTCAGTTTTCTATGGCGTCGCAAGAGATCTCGGCCAGAGCATATACTATGTGTATACGCTCTGGTCTGGATTCCATAGAGGCCAGGTAACATATATTTTCATATTAATCATAGCCATTGTTGCTATCGGCAACAACGGCCGTCATTTTACGAATATATACGTTGTGTGAACATAGCTTTATCAACAATGTGATTAACAGTCATCTTCCTGCTATTGTGGGATTGGTGAAGACACATATGGTTAAAGATGAGGTTGATACTTTTACTTAAAAAAAGATGGGCAAGCTACGAAAATCATGCAACCCTCTCGGCGTACTACTCGGGGGTCTCTGTCTACATCCATAGCAAGATGTTTTCAGCCTATTGAAACTAAGGTAGATGAGAATGGAAGTTATATTTTTCTATATGGGGCACTGGAGGGTAAAAAAATTCTTCTGGCTTTTGTATATATTGTCCCTACTTATAGGGCTACTGTTCTTAGGAAACAGTTGGATTTAAGGAAAAATAACGTGTATGATGTACTGTATGTATGTGACATGAATTGTGTTATGGACCCTGTTAAAGATAGGAGAAGTGTGGTTGGGGTTCTGGAAACTCCTCTCTCTGTGACCTCTGTGCGGAGGTGGGGTGGTTTGATGCGTTGTGTTTACTTAACCCGGAAAAAGTACACATGTTTTAGTGCTTCATATGAAGCTGCTTCTCATATCTTTTGCTCTGGGCTTCAATCAATAAGGAAAATGAAATACAAACCTAGAACTGTGTCAGACCACACCCCATTCCTCACTGAGATCGGTGATTGTCAGGAACCGAGCACTCAACAGATCTGTAAATTTATTCCACATTGATTGTCTATCATAAATAATAAGTCAATTAAATCTGTTGGTTTTTGAAGACAAAGGGATGGCATGCATTCTGGTAGTGTGGGATGCCTTTAAGGCAGGCATGTCCAAAGTCCGGTCGGAGGGCCATTTGCGGCCCGCGTTCCGAACTTTTAAGGCCCCCCAGGTATCCAGCTTGCTATTATCTGCCTGTGTTATAAAGCATATAGCATGTAGCATGTAAAATGGTCGGCCCTCGCACATGTTCACTTCATCAAATTTGGCACTCTTCGAAAAAAGTTTGGACATGCCTGCTTTAAGGCATATCTAAGAGAGATTTTGAGTAAGCAAATAAGAAAATGTAAGAGGAAATTTAGGGAAGATGAGACATTAGCGAAGAAAGATGTAGAGAGATACTCCTGTGAGTTAAAGGGTTATCCAGCAAAAATCAGAAAGTTATATAGATTTGCAACTTACTTCTATTAAAAAATCTCAAGTCTTCCCATACCTATTAGCTAGGGATGGTCCGAACCTGCCGAGGTTCGGGTTCGTATGAACCCGAACTCTCGGCAATGATTCCCGCTGTCTGCCCGCTCCGTGGAGAGGGTGGATACAGCGGGAGGACTGCCTGGAAAACTGGGATACAGCCATAGTCATAGGCTGTATCCCAGTTTTCCAGGCGGTCCTCCCGCTGTATCTACCCACTGCACGGAGCGGGCAGACAGCGGGAATCTGGTGCCAAACATTCGGGTTCATACGTACCCGAACCTCGGCAGGTTCGGACCATCCTTACTATTAGCTACTAAATGTCATGCAGAAAATGTTGTTTTATTTTCAGTCTGACACAGTGCTCTCTGCTGACATCTCTGGCCAAGACAGGAACAGTCCAGAGCAGAAGAGGTTTTCTATGGGGATTCATATAAAACCGAGACAGAGTTCCTGTCTCGGCCAGAGATGTCAGCAAAGAGCAGTGTTTCAGACAGAAAATAAAAACAACATTTCCTGCATGACATTTAGTAGCTAACAAGTATGAGAAGACTTAAAGGGGTAGTGCGGCGCTAAAAAATTATTCACAGAATAACACATATTACAAAGTTATACAACTTTGTAATGTATGTTATGTCTGTGAATAGCCCCCTTCCCCGTGTCCCACCACCCCCACCCGTGTACCTGGAAGTGTTGGTGCATTATACATTACCTGATCCGTGTCGAGAGCCGTCCGCCATTTTGTGCCAAACGTCATCTTCGGACGGACGGCCGAGTCGCTGCCGCCCGTCCCCCCTCCGCCGCGTCACAACTGTGCTCAGCCACGGTTGGCTGAACACAGTTATGCTCAGCCAATCGCGGCTTAGCGGCTGATGATGCGGCCGCGTCATCAGCTGCTCAGTCGCGATTGGCTGAGCACAGTTATGCTCAGCCAGTCGCGGCTGAGCATAGGATGACGCTGCAGAGGGCGGCCGGCATTCGGAACAGACGGAGCTGTTCGCCGGCCGAAGAAGACGTCAGTGAATTAAGATCAGAGACGGGTGTCGGCACGTGACAGGTGAGTATAGCGCACCACACTTCCGGGTACACGGGTGAGGGTGGTGGGACACGGGGAAGGGGGCCATTCACAGACATAACATACATTACAAAGTTGTATAACTTTGTAATGCGTGTTATTCTGTGAATAATTCTTTACCGCCGCACTACCCCTTTAAGATTTTTTAATAGAAGTAAACTACAACTCTATATAACTTTCTGATATCAGTTAATTTGAAAGAAAAAGATTTTCGCTGGACAACTCCTTTAAGAATGTCGGACACACAGGATGTATGGGGCCAACAAAGAGGGAAGCCCAATAGAATCCTCGCTGCCATAATTCATAACAAACAGATGAAGAAATATATCAGCCGCAGCAGGCTTTAGGACCATGGGGGATCCCGGCTCAGATAGGGCGCAGATGTCCAGTAAACCACAGATTGAAGCGGTTATTTCATGGAAGGGGTATTTATTAGAATCACGACGCGTTTCGGCCGCCAAGTATGGGGTGGCCTTTCTCAAGTTGTGGCTACAACTTGAGAAAGGCCACCCCATACTTGGCGGCCGAAACGCGTCGTGATTCTAATAAATACCCCTTCCATGAAATAACCGCTTCAATCTGTGGTTTACTGGACATCTGCGCCCTATCTGAGCCGGGATCCCCCATGGTCCTAAAGCCTGCTGCGGCTGATATATTTCTTCCTCTGACTGTACGACTCCCTTGGACGTACCCCGGCAGGAGCTGCGGTGTTCAACCCAATATGCCCGATATAGAGTTGTGCCTATAGCCTAGCACAACTCTACTAGGTGAGTGCAACACTTTTTTCCCCTGTGTTTACCACTCTGGTCATCTTTTATCGCACCAGGAGGCGCCCCCACCTCTTCCCCTCTTCTCTCCTCCCTATAACAAACAGATACAACAGGGGATTATTCAGGTTGAAGACCAGCAAGGGAGGTTGCTTTGACCTGGGGAGGGCATGGAAGAGGAAATAGTCGGGTTCTTTTCTCAATTATACTGTTCTGATAGTAATGTGACGAGGGGAATCTCTTTCAGAGATAAAACTTCCTAAGTTGTCAGAAGAAAGTAAACAAGAATTAAATAAGGAGATAACTTTATCGGAGCTTGTGGATGCCCTTTTTCGGGAAATACTTCCCCAAGTTCTGAAGAATTACCTTTTCAGATTTAGGGTTCCTTCATACATAGGTTTTTTGTGCTGTTTTTTATGCCACAAAAAACGCCAATGTGGAGCATGGCTTTTATGTGGAGCATGGCTTTGGCTTTATGTGTGAAAATGTCTTTGAGACTTTAGGGCGAATGCACGTGCTCCAGGAAGGAAAAGGAAAAGGTTAAGTGAACCTTTTCTTGCTGGGGCGGGTGGCATGGAACACAGAGTTTTCTGTTTGTCGTGTCCGGGCAGCAGGAAGGGGGCATGCAGTTAAATGAACCCCCTGTGGACCAGACTGTGCTCTGTTCAAGGGAAGGTGTTAATGCGTACCCTCTGGTTTTCTCCCCATCTTCTTCTTGTAATCAGTGGCTGATCAGGGACACTGCTTCAGATGCTGATTGGTTGAGATGGCACTGGAGCATTGTCATCTCAGCCAATCAGCGGCTGCAGCAGTGTCCCGGCCGCATCACCTGATTCACCAGCTCAATCTTTCTTCACTCTTTTTTTTTTTAATTCAATAATTTTTATTTAGAAAATATTCATCAATAGCAAATAAGAAAGATGCATAAAACAATGATCAAAACAAACAAACAAAAAAAACAATTAGGAACAATATGACACTGATTGAATAGAAATGGGCATATCACTTGAATATACATTTAAATTATACCTTAAAAATACCCAACATATCTGAAAGCATATCCCTTATTGTAAACCATAGGAACTACACATAATACCCTCCTTGCTTAGAAATGAGTTTTATGTCCGGCAATATATCTTTCCTGAGAAAAGGAAAACCCCCACCCCTCCAATTCCACCCTAACCCTCCCTGCCCTGGAGCCGGGCCGACGCTGCAAGAACTCCATCCTCCTTTAACTCCACCCTCCCCACGTCCTATGATAGTACTTCTTCCCTTTACTTGTCTGAGAATAGTGGATCCTCTCAAAAGATTGGACTCTATTAACAAATGATATCCATTCTTCTACCCTCGGTGTCAGACTAACACAGACACAACCAGACAGTGGGCCCTATCTGAACCACCCACTGTCCCTGCCTAATTGCCTCAGCCGACCCTAGGCGGTCGCGGACAACCACGGAGACGTTCCCTGCGCTATATACGTGATACACAAAACAATACGGACAGACGAACACAATAAGGAATAGTAAACCAGGCCGGGTCAAACCACATGGGCAACGTAGTACTAAATTAGTAATCCAAAAGAGTAGTCACAAGTCAGGCAGGAGGTCAGAAAAACCCGATGTCCTGCCTTCCCACAATACAGACATAGGTTGTTCTGTAACCGATGTGTTCGTCTGGCCTTGGCGTCAGTAGAGTCCACCTGCATCGGTTCTTCTGGTGTGGGCGTAACATGAGGAGAAGGTTTAGGGTAGGAGCCTGGAGTCACTGGGGTTCTGGGAAGGTCTGGGGTACCTCTCTCTCTCTGCCTGTCTCTCAGACGTCGATCAACCCTGATGGCTAACGTCATACTCTCCTCGAGTGAGTCAGGAGTGGGGTAAGCTACCAGCATGTCCTTTAGTCGGTCACTTAACCCTGCCCGGAACTGGAATCGGAGGGCTGAGTCATTCCAAGTGGAGAGGACGCTCCACTGTCTGAACTCAGAACAATATTCTTCTACGGGTCGTCTGCCCTGCCTTAACTCTGTCAGCTGATGCTCAGCATTGGCGGCACTGTCAGGGTCATCATATAGTAAACCCAAAGCCCCAAAAAACTGGTCAACTGAGAGTAATTCTGGTGAAGCAGGTGGTAAGGAAAATGCCCACTCTTGAGGTGCCCCTTGGAGAAGGGATATGATAATGCCAACTCTCTGTGACTCGTCTCCCGATGAGCGGGGGCGTAATCTAAAGAACAGCTTGCACCCCTCCTTGAACACACGGAACCTCCTCCTGTCCCTCGAGAACTTATCCGGGAGCTGAACGGGTGGCTCAGGAGGTGGCGGAGGGGTCACCGTGATTTGTCGGGGTGTTGTCTCCTGATCCTGAACCCTTACAGCAAGCTCCTGCACCATGGTGTTGAGCCGCTGCATTTGGTCCACGATGTTTGACATGGCGGTCCTATTGTCCATGGGGCAATGGCAGTATAATAGGCTGGCTAATATGTCAGACTAACACAGACACAACCAGACAGTGGGCCCTATCTGAACCACCCACTGTCCCTGCCTAATTGCCTCAGCCGACAATTGGCGGTCGCGGACAACCACGGAGACGTTCCCTGCGCTATATACGTGATACACAAAACAATACGGACAGACGAACACAATAAGGAATAGTAAACCAGGCCGGGTCAAACCACACGGGCAACGTAGTACAAAATCAGTAATCCAAAAGAGTAGTCACAAGTCAGGCAGGAGGTCAGAAAAACGAGTCGAGCAGTAGAAGGGATAGGACGGGGAGCGCAGGAATATACAAGGGAGAGCTGGGACCAGGAATATACCTAAATTAGCCAGCGCTGGGACTCAGTCTGTGCTTAGCTTTTATGCTGACCAAGAGCCCGGTCTGGATCCTCATTGGACCGGCGCTCTGATCTTCCAGGTACAGACAGGCAGAGAAACCTGTCAATCACAGCAACAACACAGGTGTAAAATCAAGACCAGGAGCTTCTCAGCTTAACTCCTGCATAGCCAGAAGCTGAGAAGCAATCGGGTGTGGCACACAAATGAAAAACACCAGGTCCAGTTCACACAGGCTACTGCAGATTCCTGACACTCGGTCTATCCTCAGATATCCAATGTCTCATTACCACCACCCGAGCAGCTAATAACAACTTAAGAACACTAAATTGCAAAGAGACAATCTCCAACGTACAACCCAAATTTATACAAGCAGGCGTATAAGGGATTCTTACTCTCAGTCTCCCCTGGATATAGATTACTACTTCATGCCAGAATAACTGACTTTCTCTACAGTCCCACAAAAGATGGAAACTACTTGCTTCCTCTTGCCCACATCTAGGGCAATTAGATGACTCTCGTCTACCTATTTTATGGAGAAAGGCTGGTGAGTAATATAACCAATGTAATATCTTAAACGGAATTAATCTGTGCTCTATACGAAGTGAGCAAATTTTAACATTCTCCATTATATTAGCCCATTCCTTGTTAGTCAGTGAGACCACCACCATTTCCCATTTTCGTCTAAAATTCTGATGAATATTTTGTGTACCTAATTTCAAAATTACCCGATACATCATCCTAACCTCCCCCAGTTTATTCCCACTCAATCCCTCCATATAGTCCAAAAGTGCATGTTCTTGTATATAAAAAATTTCCTTATTTAGGGTAGACCCTACCGCATGAGCTAATTTCATATAGTGAAAACATTGTCGCTCCTGTACTGCAAATTTGCGGCTAATTATAGAGAAGCTATCAAGCTTTCCCAATGTGAATATTTGTGCAAGTTTCCTAATATTCTTCCTTACCCAGAACTCCCTATCATCTAATTTATTTAACTCCTGTTAATTCCTGTTAGCCCATAGTGGAGTATATCATGTACTATTATCTATATTACACAGTTTTTTAACCTTCTTCCATACCCTAACCCATAGACCGTAAAAAGAAATACTCCCCATCTCTGGTCTTCCTGACTCCAGAACACTGATAAGATTTCCAAAAAAACGACCTTCCTGACCCCCTCTAACAATAACTCCCAATCCAGTTTGTTGGTTCCTCTGTATATTATGGAGTTGCAGAGAATAAAACAGGTACAAGGTCGTCCCGAATCAGAGAGGTGTCAGTAGCAAGACCCCCTATCTGACTCTGAACTTCAGTCAGACCCGCATCACATTTCTGAATTTCGGCGAGGATTTGTTCTAAAACCAGGGAGTTTCCATCCTTCGCCGATTTTGCTGCTGCCCCTTCATCACTATCTAATACGGCGTACCTAGAGGCACTAGACATGTCCTTGCCCTGCGGGGAGGGAAGCCCCTTCTGAATCCTGGCCTTAGGTGGCATTGAGGCTACAGGGGATTTAAGATATTTCTCTATTTTAGGCGATTTAATTTCGCTAAACTGGTTCTTAGCTCCAAGAGACTTCCTGCCTTGTGGTTTTGATAGCATCATAAGCCACAAGGCCTATAGAGCTACATAGGGCATCATGACTTAACTAAAATATACGAAGAGGCCAACCAATAAATCCTCGGATACCAGGAGATTCACAATAAATATAATTATCTACCAACCCGGATCCCTTTAGATATACCTCAATGCGTTAACCCACCTCATAGTATGTGTAACAAACAAAACATGTGTCAGTGCCACCAAAATATGTCAAATATTAACTCCCCTTATATCGGCAGCTATATCAGAAGTGAGTAAAGTTCATTTATCACTGGTACAATATAGGACTATTTCTATCCTGTAATTGAACCTGACCTTGATGTTCCATCCGTGTGGATTTGAACAAATACAGGTTTTTCAGTAAAACATCTCCCACATTCAGAGCATCAAAATAACTTTACCCCTATATGGAGTGTTCTACTTGTTATATTTTAGCTGTTTAGTCAGCAACCTCATAGATTTATAGTTTTGGCCAAAAAAAATGGGTTTACCAATAATCACATCAGCATACCATATAACTGCGTGTGGAGTAGCATGACCTTAGTATCACCCCAAAATTAGCCTGGATGTCTAAAACAAGCAATGATATCTCAATATCAATATCAATATGAAATTACAGCCTAAACACGTAATTTTAACAAAAAACAGTGCCATACATGTGTCTAACTTCTATACCAAAAAAAAATTAAGCGAAATTCCACAAAACAGAAATGACTCAATATAAAACTGCTTGTTTCGCGTAGCAGAGCATAGCCCAGATACATAACCCCATGAATTTTATGGTGTTCTGAGCAGACATTAGTGTCTCAATAAAACATTTCACCCATTCTGAACATCCAGGTGACTTGGGTTTCTATATAAAATTCTTCAGCTGAGTATTATACCCAGCAGCCATTTGGTGTCATCCAGGCAAAGTCCTTTGCTGGTAAAGCTGGGAATAGTATATGACCATGAGTCTTACTCTCAAAATAATAATGTTTAATAATAATGTTTAATAATGTTTAATAATAATGTTTATAAAAGGACGTCTTAGCTTTTATGCAGATGCATGGCAGTATGGAGGGGCCTGGAAATTATTCCTCTTGCCTCCTGCATCCCTTTGCAGTGAGGTCCATTCCGTCAGGGATAAAAAGTCCTTCCAAGCAGGCCGCAAAATAAATGATAACTGTAAAACGTAAAACATCAATTATTCCGGGACTTATAATGCAAATTTCTGCAGCCATATCCAATTGATAATATTCCCAGCATTCTATACAAGTTCTGTAATTAAAATACGTCCATTCTCTCCCTGGGGCCCAGATTGTACATAAATTGTCATAATTCAGGCCAGTACACAAATATTTAAAACAGTACCTTGCAGCTCTGTGTCGCCCAAGTTATCTAAATGAGCGAATCTTTTGGCTGTGCGTTACAAGGCAGTCCCAAGTCAGGGTTGCACTGCCTGAAAAGGAGAGAGCAATAAAAATATATTTATTAAAAAAAGAGCCTAAAAGAATATGAAGTCACTGTGACCTCTACCTGCTCCTGTGGTATGTAGCGGGTAACTCCAGTTATCAGAGGCTGACTCTCCTAAAGGAGTGCGGGCAGGGCTCTCTCAGTCCAGTCGGCTAGTTCCTGAACGCCCCACGTGGCGTCCTGGTGTCCCACGTGGCCAGGAGGCTAGGTATGCTGGGAAGGCGGAGGCAGGTTTTTTATAACCAAACCCCCGCCCCCATCCTCCGGCAATTCTCCCGTGCCGGCCCGCCACTGCTCCATCTCGGCGGTGGCCCCGGACAGCATCGCATCCGCACAGCCTCCCAACCGGACCCAGGACCTGGACTGGTCCGGCGCCGGTCCTGTCTCCAACCGCGATCCGCACACCCCACCAGCCGGGGGGAAGGGCTCCACCAAGAACCCGAGAGCAGGATCCATCACCAGGCAAGCAGGCAAGGGTGGGGGGGAGGAGAGCCGATGGCCGTGCTACATCATGCCGTCATGCAACCCCGCCACCAGCTCAATCTTTGAAGAGGCAGAGCCTGTCACACTTGTGTCTAAGTATGCCAGGCTCTGCTGTAGATAGAAGACATTGTGGTGAGTAACAATAGGGCCCCCCTTCTCCCCCAGAAATGTACCCATTCCAGCAAGGAAGGGGGCAATAAAATTTACCCCTTTCTTTCTGGGATGGGTACATTGTGACATGAATGTGGCTCCTATGGGGTTAATTGAGGATGCCATGCATTGTTCAGTCTGGCACATAAGGGATTAAGTATGGATGCCATGCATCCATATTTAACCCCTTGTGTGCCATACTGTGCGCAGTATCTGCTAAGGTGCTGCCTACTGTAAGGTGCAGAACACCTGCCACAATGATTGGCGTTCTGTTCATGGCCTTTTTGTTGTGTGTTTTTCCCTTTCGTTTTCCAGATAAAGGTATCCTGTGGATTTTTTGGACTACGTTGATGTTTTGTTTTTAAACCTGGCTGGTAATGGAAGTAGGGGGAACTTATGCGTTTTTTTTTGTTGTTTTTTTTTCCATAAATAAATAATTATGGCATCCATACTTAATCCCTTCTTTGCCAGACTGAACAATGTTGCTCCCAGGGGGTTAAGTGAGGATACATGGCATCCTTAACCCTACAGAGGCCATTGATTCCGCAAGATACCCATCCTGGCAAGGAAGGGGTTAGTTGGCCCCTCTCCTTGCTGGGAGAAGAGGGGCCCTATTGATACTCACCACTGATGTTTTAGATCTTCAGCAGATCTTCAGCAGAGCCTGGCACACTGAGATAATAGTGTGCCAGACTCTGCCTTTTTCAAAGATAGCACCGCAGCATCAGCAGCAGGGACACTGCTGCAGCCGCTGATTGGCTGAGCTGACAATGCTTAGCCAATCAGCAGCTGAAGCAGTGTCCCTACAACTAGCTGCTGATGAGAAGGCGACGGGGAGACGACCAGAAGGTAAGTTAACCCTCCCCCGCCCACCCAGAACAGAGCACACACTGGTCCATAAGAGGTTTATTTAACCCCCTGAGGACCAGTCTGTCACCCCCTGAACCACACTCTTGCCCACAGAGGGTTAAGTTAACAGTGGCGTTTTTTTAGTGGAGCTGAAGACTTCCATTGAAGTCTATGGGAGAAAAATGCTGCAGTTTCCCCAAAAAAATGCCAAACCCTCAGCTGCGTTTTTCTAAAACTGCCACAGAGCTGCAAAAGCACCAGAGAGAAGACATAGGAATAAGAAAAAAAAAAAAAAAAAATGGTGAAAAAAAAAATAGTCCTTGTATGGACTATTCAGATGCTGTCTTGTCCACCCTTCTAGATGCTATTGTTGAATCATGTGTAAGGGGGTTCTTCCAAAATCTATGAGAGAGGCTTTTAATGTTTAAATTTTAACGTAACGTAAAGATTTTTACTAAGGTGTTGGCGAGAAGATTGGCAAAGGTAGTGGATCAACTTATGGGAGAGGAGCAGGGGGTGTGCCTGCTTGCCTGTGTGGCCCTCTCCCAGGTGTCTAGTGGGGGGAGATCCCTTCTACTAAGCCGGCCGGGGCTCAGCGTTGGAATGATCCTGATCCTGGCTCGGCAATCAGTGGTCTGCTGCAGACGAGAATAATAGAGCACTGATTTGATGGATTAGTGCTCTATTATGTACACAGCACTGATCTCAATGGGAGATGAGTGTTGTGTATGTAGAAGTCAAGGATGGTAATGGAGCAATTTTAAACACATTTATTTTTTTTAAGTTTTTAGTTTTTTTAAGGCCATCAAATTAAAAAAGTGATACCAGTTACATATTATTGTAATCATACTGACTTACCATAGGGTGAACGGCGTAAACACAAAATCCCTCAAAACAAAAGGAATTGTGCCTTTTTTTCCAATTTCACTGCACACAGTTTTTTTTTGTTTCACAACATATTTTATGGAAAATTAGGTCTGTAATCACAAAGTATAATTGGTGGCGCAAAAAATAAGGGCTCATGTGGGTCTGTAGGTGAAAATATGCAAGCACAGTGGCCTTTTAAACACAAGGAGAAAAACGAAAGCACAAAATAGGGAAGTTTCACAACATATTTTATGGAAAATTAGGTCTGTAATCACAAAGTATAATTGGTGGCGCAAAAAATAAGGGCTCATGTGGGTCTGTAGGTGAAAATATGCAAGCACAGTGGCCTTTTAAACACAAGGAGAAAAACGAAAGCACAAAAATGAAAACTGGCTCCGTCCTTAAGGGGTTAAGGTTTTTGCAAACATTCAGCTGGTAAAGATTGGATCCCATTCCATCCTGTCATTGGATGCTACTAAAGCCTTTGACAGGGTGGAGAAGGGGTATTTGTGGGCTTTTGTATGGCTGGAGACCAAAATACTTCTTCATGCAGATGATGTCTTGATATTTCTGAAAGACCCATCTGAGGGGATCCCCATAGTAATGAATGCTTTGGATACATTCCGTGATATCTCTGGACTTCATATTAATTGGGAGTAGTCATCACTGTGAGGAATTTTGTCATAAGGCAAGTCCCTAGAGTATCTGAGAAATAGAATTACAGTTGCTGGGAAGGGATATGGGGAGGTTAATCGCAAACCCTATTGTAAAAAATCATAAACAGCATAAACAGCATAAACACCTGGGTTAGACTACCTCTTGGGATGGCAGATAGACTGTCCATTATCAAGCTAATAATAAGGGAATCACAAAGGTATGTCAAGTTATGATGGGGCTTTTAATTGGCTTTGCAGAGCTGAAGGTAAGGGTGGGGTTGGAAGATAGGCACACATTTTTTATATGCAAATCAGGCATGCTTACAATGGCACAGAGAATAAAGCTGTCTGCCAGAATAGCCATCACAAGTTGGTTGATTTTTTGTTGAGCATGGGGAAAATAAGGAGGGGTTTATAATTTCTGTATAAAAACATCATTGGTACTTATAAATTAGGGTGAGTGGGAGAAAGAGCCTAGGTAAAATTGGAAAGGGATATAGGGGGGCTGACATGGTCCACCTAGTGTGGATGTGTGTTAAGATACAGTTGTAGAAAGTATTGTTTGTTAATTAAAACAGGAAATACAATAAGCGTGTGAATTAGCTATTCTGGGGGACACCTCCGAAATTAGTAATAACAGTACCCTTCTTAGTAGATGTTTGGCCTATGCTCGATTCTAAGGTATTGGTTGGCATCTTCAGCTCCAACGCTGGAGGGATAGTTAAATCTGATGAATTAGATATACTGATATGATATGGTACATGAGCAAGCGAAATGGTCTTAGTAAATTTCTACATGTTTAGAAGACTTGGTAATTTTCTATTATTATTATTTCCCCAGTGCTGCTCCCAGCGGTCTGTCATCCCCTGGATGGTGCGGTGGGGTGAGGCTTAATTGGTTGAAAGGGGAATATTTACTGACCCTTGGTCGCTGCTTCAATTAATATTTGAGAGTCAGTTCGGCCCCGAGTGGGCCACCTGAAAGTTAATGGAATGGTACTCGCGGTACCACTGTAATTAGGTACCAGGAATGGTGGATTGCCTCCCTCTGTCTGGTTAGGGAAAGTTATTTTAAGGTTATGCTTGTCGTTCTGTACACCTCTGTCCTTCCAATTAAATGTACATTCTATCATTTTATAATAAAGAATAAAAAAGGGACTTTGTTACCTCCAAACTCTACCTGTATCAGTAGATTAAAAATAGAATATTATATGAATATAATATAATATACTAGAAAATGTACCTGGCGCTGCCCGGGTATGAAGTTTCAGTGTGTTAATTAGATTTATTCTAAGGTGCCCAGGAGGCCAATCTATGTCCTTTTTCTTTGTTTAAGGGTAAATCGCCAGTAGCCCTATATGCCCCTATATACCCGACAATTCTGCACTGTTTATATAAATTGAAGCTTATGCACATTAGAAATAAACTAAAAACTTCAAACATTCATCCTGTATACCTGTAGTTTATAGTTGGGGGGGTCGGGGGCTGTATATCTGTAGTGTATAGTTGAGGGGGTCCTGTATACCTGTAGTGTGTAATTGGGGGGGGGGGGGGTTGTATACTTGTAGTGCATAGTTGGGGAAGTACTGTATACCTGCAGTGTATAGCTGGTAGGGGTCCTGTATACCTATTCTGTATAGTTGGGGGTCCTGTATACCTGTAATATATAGTTGGTGAAGTTGCTGTATACCTGTAATGTATTGCTGGTGGAGGTCTTCTATACCTGTAGTTTATAGTTTGAGGGTCCTGGATACCTGTAGTGTATAGTTGGTGGAGGTCTTGTATACCTGTAGTATATAGTTCGGGGGTCCTGTATACCTGTAGTGTATAGTTTGGGGGTCCTGTGTACCTGAATTTTTTGGTTGGTGGAGTTTCTGTATACCTATAGTGTATAGTTTTGGGGTCCTGTATACCTGTAGTGTATAGTTTGGGATCCTTTATACCTGTAGTATAGAGTTGGTGGGGGTGCTGTATACCTGTAGTGTATAGTTTTGGGTTCCTGTGTACCTGTAGTGTATAGTTTGGGGTCCTGTATACCTGTAGTTTATAGTTGATGGAGGTCCTGTATACCTATAGTGTATACTTTTGGGGTCCTGTATACCTGTAGTGTATAGTTGTTGGAGGTCCTTTACACCTGTAGTGTATATTTTTGGGGTCCTGTATACCTGTAGTGTTCTGTAGTTTTTAGTTGGGGGGTCCTGTATACCTGTACTGTATAGTTTTGGGGTCCTGTATCACTGTAGTATAGAGTTGGTGGAGATGCTGTATACCTGTAGTATAGAGTTAGTGGAGATCCTGTATACCTGTAGTGTATAGTTTTGGGGTCCTGTATACCTGTAGTATATAGTTGGTGGAGTTCCTGTATACCTGTAGTGTATAGTTTGGGGTCCGGCATACCTGTAGTATATAGTCGGTGGAGGTCCTGTATACCTGTAGTATAGAGTTGGTGGAGGTCCTGTATACCTGTAGTGTATAGTTTGGGGTCCTGTATACTTGTAGTATATAGGTGGTGGAGGTCCCGTGCACCTGTAGTGTATAGTTTTGGGGTCCAGCATCCCCTCCCGGGACTCGGTCGGCATCGCTGACAAGGTGGGGGGGGGGTTCTGCGGAGTGATGATTGACGCCAGACCCCGCATTCACCTGCTGTAGTGCAGTGCCGGCCCATGTAACTGGTGACCGGCACTGAGCCCGACGACCCCTGATAATTTACTGCAGCCTCAGGGGACCCCAACTCTGAAGCCTGGTGGGGATGCAGAGCACTGAACCCTGATTGGCTACACGCTACCAAGCCAGTCAGGGTTCAGTGCTCTGCTGCTAATGAGACGGAGAGCGGACACCGGCCGGGTGACGTCACCGAACCGGAAGGAGAAGAGGATCCGAGCCACAAGCTGGAAGATCATGTGACCGGACCGGAGATCTCCTTGGGGGGCCATTAAAGGACAGGTAAGTATATTAGGAAAGGGTTAACCTTGGTTAACCCTTTTCTTCGCTAAATTATTGATTTTCCCTGGAATACCCCTTTAAGATCCACTCGGGTTACTAGGCTCTATCACAGGCACTGGACCTGATACAAGTGCAAGTACTTGTGGAACTAGAAGTCTCAGCTGGTAGTATCACCTGTCAATCAAGATCACAAACACCTAATGCTAATGGGACGGGGGAGTAACACCATGGCCCCCGGGCAGTTCAGAAATTGTGGGCCCCCTGCTAGCCATGACCCAACTAAGGAAAAATGGCAGAGCAATGTCCTCTGCAGTTAATTATTATCTCTCTCATATCTATCTATCTATCTATCTATCTATCTATCTATCTATCTATCTATCTATCTATCTCTCTCTCTCTCTCTCTATCTATGTCGTGTCTCACTGGTCCCCCCAGAGAAACTGGGGGGTGGCAGGGCCAGGAGGGAGAAGCTGGAGGTGGCAGGGGCAGGGGGGAGCACCTAGGGTGATAGGGGAGAGCAGCTGGGGGTGGCAGGGGGGAGCAGCTAGGGTTACAGGGGGAGAAGCTGGGGTGATAAGGGGAGGAAGAAGCAGCTGGGGGTGCAGCTAGGGTGACAGGGCGGGGGAGCAGCTGGGGGTGGCAGAAGCAGGGGGGAGCAGTTAGGGTGGCAGGGGCATGGGAGAACAGCCAGAGTGGCAAGGGGAGCAGCTGGGGGGTGGCAGGGGGAGCCGCTGGGGGTGGCAGGGGGGAGCAGCTAGGCTAATGGGGCAGGGGGGAGCAGCTGGGGGGTGGCAGGGTCAGGGAGGAACAGCTGAGGGTGGCAGGGCCAGGGGGAGCAACAGGGGGTGGCAGGGCCAGGGGGGAGCAGCTGGGGGTGGCAGGGCCAGGGGGAGAAGCTGGGGGTGGCAGGGCCAGGAGGGAGAAGCTTGGGGTGGAAGGCCAAGGGGAGAAACTGAGGGTGGCAGGGCCAGGAGGGAGAAGCTGGGGGTGGAAGGCCAGGCGGGAGAAGCTGGGGGTGGAAGGCCAGGGGGGGAAGCTGGGTGTTAGGAAAGTGACTTTGCGCTCCTCAGTCCGTGCCGGGCAGCCGAGGAAGCGCTGAATTTCTGTCTGTGTTTGCACTGAATGAACTGTGTTTTACTTTCCAGCCACACCTGCCTTGCCTGTCAGACTTCTGGCAGTGCAGGGGTTACTGCACTGCTAGATCTGTTCAGCTGAGCTTGGTGCTGGGATCAGGGCTGGTCCAATCAGCTGCTGGACCTAGTCTCTGATCCAGGATAAAAAGCAGTCAGATCCTCAGTTCCCTGCTGGTTATTAGTTGTTTCTAGTCCCAGCTCCCCTGTTCCTTTCCCAGCGTTCCCTGTCCTAATCCCCTTGCTATTGCTCTACCCGTATTCTGACCTCTTGCCTGACATTTGACTATCCGCTTTCCTTCTGATTTTGTACTGCGTTGTCTGTTTGGTTTTGACCCTGCTAGTTGACTATCCTCTATTGTGTTTCGTTTGTCTGTCTACGTTTTGTGTATTCACCTACGCAGTGTAGGGACCGACTCCGTGGTTGTCCGCGACCGTTTAGGGTCGACTGAGGCAAGTAGGCAGGTGACAGTGGGTGGGTTCAGATCTAGGGCCCACTGTCTCTTGTCTTGTCTACTCCTGCCAGTCATGACACTGGGGGTGGAAGGCCAGGGGGTCCACTAATAAAGGACCAGTGAGACATGACATGCTGACCTGCTCCTTGATTCTATTGCATCTGTGACAAATCCCTTGTAAATAACATTTCCAGTCAAACTAAAACTCTCAGAACACGCAACATATATAAATCTCTCAGTGTATGCTGGAAGTTGTAGTCTCTGATTGGACAACCCTTTAATAAATCACTGTGTGCAGAGTCTCCTGGTGGCTGCAATCTGTGGGTGACAACCATCAGCCCTGAAGGTCCAGCAATACATCTGTCTACACTGTACTACAACACCCAGCATATTCTGCGGGCTGAAGACTGTCAGTAAATGCTGGGAGTCGTAGTGCCTGCAGCTGTTGTAGTTGGGTCCTAGGTGCATCATACACTGGATGCTTTGTGACATATAAGAATACATGGGGGCTCAGTGTAGGCAAGTGACCCCAGAAAAGAACTAATAGGGGACAAAACCAAAACATCTACCCCCCTACCATATTCTCACCATATTACAACCATACCGTCACACTGTTACCATATTATCACCATACCGTCACACTTAGAAACTAAATCCAGTACACCAAGAACAATATTACCAATAGAAGTGATTACAGTGCAGTTACTAATGACTCACAGGTGAAGGCTTCTCTAATTGCAGTCGCTCACTTTTTGGTTTCTTCTCCATCTGGTGCAGCCATCATGAAAACTTCTACGACCATAACTCATCTGTAGGCGGGCAGCTGGAGGTGATTTGGGCAGGAGGCAGCTGGGGTGACAGTGGGAGGAAAGAGCAGCTAGGGGTGGAGCTAGGGTGACAGGGGCAGAGGGAGCAGCTGGGGTCACGGGGGGAGCAGCTGTGGTGACAGGGGGAGCATCTGGGGTGACGAGCAGGGGGAGCAGCTGTGGGTGACAGGGGGAGTACCTGGGATGACAGGGGAAGGAAGGAGCATCTGGGGGTGCAGCTAGAGTGACAAGGGCAGGGGGAGCAGCTGGAGGTGGCAGGGGCAGGGCGGAGCACCTAGGGTGATAGGGGAGAGCAGCTGGGAGTGGCAGGGGGGAGCAGCTAGGGTTACAGGGGGAGAAGCTGGGCTAATAAGGGGATGAAGGAGCAGCTGGGGGTGCAGCTAGGGTGACAGGGCAGGGGGAGCAGCTGGAGGGGCAAGGGCAGGGGGGAGCAGCTAGGGTGACAGGGCGGGGGAGCAGCTGGGGGTGGCAGAAGCAGGGGGGAACAGTTAGGGTGGCAGGGGCATGGTGGAGCAGCTGGGGGGTGGCAGAGGCAGGGGGGAGCAGCTGGGGGTGGCAGGGGGGAGCAGCTAGGGTAATGGGGCAGGGGGAGAGCAGCTGGGGGGTGGCAGGGCAAGGGGGGAGCAGCTGGAGGTGGCAGGGCCAGGGGGAGAAGCTAAGAGGTGGCAGGGCCAGGAGGGAGAAGCTGGGGGTGGAAGGCCAGGGGGAGAAGCTGGGGGGTGGCAGGGCCAGGAGGGAGCAGCTGGGGGTGGAAGGCCAGGGGGGAGAAGCTGGGGGGTGGCAGGGCCAAGAGGGAGAAGCTGGGGGTGGAAGGCCAGGGGGGAGAAGCTGGGGGTGGAAAGCCAGGGAGGAGAAGCTGGGGGTGGAAGGCCAGAAAGTTGCAGCAGCATCACTGCGGCTAGTGGCCGGCACCGGCCGGTCCTGTCCCCAGCAGTGCTGTTATTAAGGGGCCCTGGGGAGAGCTTCCGGCAGAGACAAACAGTTACACACCCTGCCGGAAGCTCACTGATGCAGTCCTGGTGCCTGCGCTTCTCTTCTGCTCGGCAGCACAAAGTGCCAAAGCGCTGCCAAGCAGGAGAGAAGTACAGGCACCAGGACTGCATCAGTGAGCTTCCGGCATGGTGTGTAACTGTTTGTCTGTGCCAGAAGCTCGCCCAAGGGCCCCTTAATAATAACAGCTCTGAGGGGGGGGGGGAACAGCCAGCCGGCGCAGGCCACCAGCCGCAGCGATGCTGCTGGCCTGCGTGGATTATAATGGGGGAAATCTCCCTGGGCCCCCCTGGAGCTCGGGCCCCAGGCGGTTGCCCAGATTGTCCTCATTATAATCCGCCTCTTGCTACATTGCTACATCAAGGAATAGCAGAGCAAAAAACAAGAAGCAGTCCGCCTGCTATGGACACCACCAGCGCGCCCCTAGCAACCGGCCTGAGCAGTTGTTACGCACTGAAGTCCTAACGTAGTGTTTATTTGAGCAAAAACGTCCACAGCTCGATATAAGTCAATGGCATTTTATGAAAATGGTGATTTTTAATGTGGTGTTTTTTTTTCTTCTCTCTTACATTTTTCTCCCATACCCTCCCAAATAGAATTTCTTCTGTTCGTCTCAAATTCCTGAAAGTAAATAAAAATGCCAAAGGCAAAAAAAATCCCATAATAATCTTTGTCAGTTTTCTTGGCATTTTTTTTGAAGACTTATGAAGTTTTATGTCTTTAAATATTTTATTTTCTTTAAATATATACAGACTTTATCAGTCTAAAAGGGTTGTCTAGGGAAATTACATTCTCCATGGCTGTAGTACAAAATAAAATACAAGCTATATTCACCTACCAAAGCCACTGCAGCTGATGCATTGATGCTCCAAGTCCTCCGCTTGTCTTTCCTGGTTCCTGTTAGTTTAAAGGACAACTCCCACGGGACCTGAAAAAAAAAACAGACACACACACACACACACACCATACTCACCATCCCTCCAGTGACGATCGCCACTTGAATTGCCCGCCGTCCGCGTCTCTGTCACCTCTTGCCGCCGCCCTGTGATCTCTCTCACTTTCGGGTCCATGGGAGAGAAAAGGCTTCCAGTGCGGGGGATTTAAAGGGGCCGGGTCCCATACATACAGCAATCCGCTGCAGATCCGGTATGTGTAAACCTACCCTAAGAGCAAATAACGAATCTAATTAACACACTGACACTTCATACCCGGGCAGCACCGGTTACATTTTCTAGTCTATATTAGAAACATGAACGCCTGTCCGTCCGTCTGTCCTCTATAGACTTCCTGAACTGTTTGACCCCAAATTTGGCTCGCAGATACATTTGGTGCCCAGGAAGTTTAGAATGAAGGTCCTGTCCGTGCCAGATGTGCAGGAGAGAAGGGGGAAGACTGTTCCATAGAAATGAACGGGAAAATCTCCACACACAGGTGACATAATTAGAGCTGTGTGTCTCCCCAGCAATGCACAGGTGAGGGAATTAGCCTCAGTGAGAGTGATAGATACATGAATGTGCAGTTCCTAAAAATCACAATCAGAACTAGATTTGCATTACCAGGGAAATACATAGTGCTTGAAAAGAGCGCCCCTTTAACAGCGATTTCCCTTTAAGAGAAACTTTAACCCTTGATATCCTTTCTTTAAAAACAACTTTGGTACAGTCCCTTTAAGAGCAACTTTGGTACAGTCCCTTTAAGAGCAACTTTGGTACAGTCCCTTAAGGAGTGACTTTGGTGCCAACGCTTTGAGTGACCTATATACTGTCCCTTTAAGACCAGCTTAAGAACTGTCCCTTTAAAAGAGACTTGGGTACCATCCATTGAAGATCAGCTTAAGTACTGACTCTTTGGAAGCGACTTGGATACCGCCCCTTTAAGAGCGACTTGGGTACCGTCCTTTTTAAGAGCGACTTAAAGTACCGTCCCTTTGAGAGCAACTTGGGTACCGTCCCTTCCAAGAGCAGCTTGGGTACAGTCCCTTTAAAAGCAGCTTGGGTAATGTCAAATTAAGAGAGACTTGGGTACTGTCCCTTTAAGAGCGTCTTGGGTACCGTCCCTTTAAGAGCGGCTTGGGTACTGTCCCTTTAGGAGCGACTTGGGTACCGTCCCTTTAAGAGCAACTTGGGTACCGTCCCATTAAGAGCAGCTTAGGTACCATCCCATTAAGAGTGGCTTGGGTACCGTCCCTTTAAGAGCATCTTGGGTACCGTCCCTTTAGGAGCGGCTTGGGTACCGTCCCTTTAAGAGCAGCTTGGGTACCGTCCCTTTAAGAAGGGCTTGGGTACCGTCCCTTTAACAGTGGCTTGGGTACCGTCCCTTTAAGAGCAACTTGGGCACTGTCCCTTTAAGAGCAACTTGGGTACCGTCCCTTTAAGAGCGACTTGGGTACCGTCCCATTAAGAGCAGCTTGGGTACCGTCTCTTTAAGAGTGGCTTGGGTACCGTCCTTTTAAGAGGGGCTTGGGTACCATCCCTTTAGGAGCGGCTTGGGTAATGTCCATTTAAAAGCGGCTTGGGTACCGTCCCTTTAGGAGCGATCTGGGTACCGTCCCTTAAAGAGCAACTTGGATACGTCCCATTAAGAGCAGCTTGGTACCGTCCCATTAAGAGCAGCTTGGGTACTGTCCTTTTAAGAGCAGCTTGGGTAATGCCCATTTAAGAGCAACTTGGGTACTGTCCCTTTAAGAGCGGCTAGGGTACCGTCCCTTTAAGAGTGGCTTGGGTACTGTCCCATTAAGAGCGGCTTGGTACCGTCCCTTTAAGAGCGACTTGGGTACCGTCCCTTTAAGAGCAACTTGGGTACCATCCCTTTACCATCCCTTTTAGCAGCTTGGATACTGTCCCTATAAGAGTGGCTTGGGTACCGTCCCTTTAAGACTGACTTGGGTACCGTCCCTTTAAGAGCGACTTGGGTACCGTCCCTTTAAAAGCGGCTTGGGTACCGTCCCTTTAAGAGCAACTTGGTTACCGTCCCTTTAAGAGCAACTTGGGTACCGTCCCTTTAAGAGCGACTTGGGTACCGTCCCATTAAGAGCAGCTTGGGTACCGTCTCTTTAAGAGTGGCTTGGGTACCGTCCTTTTAAGAGGGGCTTGGGTACCGTCCCTTTAAGAGCGGCTTGGGTAATGTCCATTTAAAAGCGGCTTGGGTACCGTCCCTTTAGGAGCGATCTGGGTACCGTCCCTTAAAGAGCAACTTGGATACGTCCCATTAAGAGCAGCTTGGTACCGTCCCATTAAGAGCAGCTTGGGTACTGTCTTTTTAAGAGCAGCTTGGGTAATGCCCATTTAAGAGCAACTTGGGTACTGTCCCTTTAAGAGCGGCTTGGGTACCGTCCCTTTAAGAGTGGCTTGGGTACTGTCCCTATAAGAGTGGCTTGGGTACCGTCCCTTTAGGACAGACTTCGGTACCGTCCCTTTAAGAGCGACTTGGGTACCGTGCCTTTAAAAGCGGCTTGGGTACCGTCCCTTTAAGAGTGGCTTGGATACATTCCCTTTAAGAGCAGCTTGGGTACCGTCCCTTTTAGAGCAGCTTGGGTACCGTCCCTTTAACCTCTTAAGGACATAGGACGTACCGGTACGTCCTATGTCCTCACTTGCACTTCAAAGCGGGGCCGCGCGGCTGCCCCGCTTTGAAGTGCCGCGATCCCGGGTGCCGCGTGTAGCCCGGGACCGCCGCTATTAGCGGGCACGGTCTGATCGCCGTGCCCGCTAATTAGCTAATCGGAGGCAGCTGTCAAAGTTGACAGCTGCCTCCGATTACCGGAGGCAACGTTTCCCTGGTGTCTAGTGGGGGAGATCGCTCCTCCGGGACCTTGTCCCGGAGGAGCGATCTCCGTTACTGATGCCGGCCGGGGACGCGTCCAAGATGGCGCCGTCCTCGGCTCGGCACTCGTTTGTATTCGGCTGCAGCAGCCGAAAGCAAACGAGTGCCGATCTCATGGATCTCTGCAGCATATCTATGCTGCAGAGATCTCAATGAGAGATCCAAGTATATATACTAGAAGTCCCCCAGGGGGGCTTCTAGTATATGTGTAAAAAAAAAAAAAAAAGTGTTGTTAATAGTAAAAAGCCCCCTCCCCTAATAAAAGTCTGAATCACCCCCCTTTTCCCAGGTTTTAAATAAAAGTAAACAAATAAATAAATAAATAAACATGTTTGCTATCGCCGCGTGCGTAATCGCCCGAACTATTAATTAATCACATTCCTGATCTCGTACGGTAAACGGCGTCAGCGCAAAAAAATCCCAAAGTGCAAAATTGCGCATTTTGGTCGCATCAAATCCAGAAAAAATGTAATAAAAAGCGATCAAAAGACGTATAATGGGCAATCAAGGTACCGATAGAAAGATCACATCATGGCGCAAAAAATGACACCTCGCACAGCCCCATAAACCAAAGGATAAAAGCGCTATAAGCCTGGGAATGGAGCGATTTTTAAGGAACGTATATTGGTTAACAACGGTTTGAATTTTTTTACAGGCCATCAGATACCAATATAAGTTATACATGTATATAGCGTTTTAATCGTAACGACTTTGAGGAAACATGCATAACAAGTCAGTTTTACCCCAGGGTGAATGGCGTAAAAACACATTTCCCCCAAATAAAAGAAATGCGTTTTTTTTTTCAATTTCACCACACTTCGAATTTTTTTCTGGTTTCGCAGTGTACTTTATGCAAAAATTCAGCCTGTAATTGCAAAGTACAATTAGTGACGCAAAAAATAAGGGGTCATGTGGGTTTCTAGGTGGAAAAATGCAAGTGCTATGACCTTTTAAACACAAGGAGGAAAAACCGAAAACGTAAAAACGAAAATGGGCCATGTCCTTAAAGGGTTAAGAGTGACTTGGGTACTGTCCCTTTAAGATCGGCTTGGTACCGTCCCTTTAAGAGCGACTTGGGTATCGTCCCTTTAAGAGTGACTTGGGTACCGTCCCTTTAAGAGCGACTTGGGAACCATCCCTTTACCGTCCCTTTCAGCGGCCTTCGTACTGTCCTTTTAGAGCAGCTTGGATACCGTCCCTTTAAGAGTGACTTAGGTACTGTCCCTTTAAGATCGGCTTGGTACCGTCCCTTTAAGAGCGGCTTGGGTAATGCTCGTTTAAGAGGGGCTTGGGTACAGTCCCTTTAAGAGCAGCTTGGGTACCGTCCCTTTTAGAGCAGCTTGAGTACAGTCCCTTTAAGAGTGACTTGGGTACTGTCCTTTTAAGATCGGCTTGGTACCGTCTCTTTAAGAGTGACTTGAGTATCGTCCCTTTAAGAGTGACTTGGGTACCGTCCCTTTAAGAGCGATATGGGAACCATCCCTTTACCGTCCCTTTTAGCGGCCTTCGTACTGTCCCTTCAAGAGCGGCTTGGGTACCGTCCCTTTAAGAGCGGCTTGGGTAATGCTCGTTTAAGAGGGGCTTGGGTACAGTCCCTTTAAGAGCAGCTTGGGTACCGTCCCTTTTAGAGCAGCTTGGGTACCGTCCCTTTAAGAGTGACTTGGGTACTGTCCCTTTAACCCCTTAAGGACCGGGCCTGAAATGGCCTTAAGGACAGGAGTAAATTTTATGAATATGACCAGTGTCACTTTATTCATTAATAACTTCGGGATGCTTTTACCTATCCGGCTGATTCTGAGATTGTTTTCTCGTGACATATTGTACTTCACATTTCTAGTAAATTGGAGTCGATACGTTTAACAAATCTTTATGAAAAAAAACAAAATAGCGTGAAAAATTGTGAAAAAATGCATTTTTCCAACTTTAAAACTTTTCTGCTTATACAGAAAATGGTTATATCACATAAATTATATATTAAATAGCATTAGCAACATGTCTATTTTATGTTGGCGGCATTTATTAAACTATCTTTAATTTTTTTAAACAATAGAAAGCGTAAAACATTAGCAGCAAATTTCCAAATTTTCGGTAAAATTTCAAAATCAGATATTTTTAGGGACCTGTTCAGGTTTAGGGGCCCAAGTGTATTTGAGGGGACTGTGTGTTAGAAAGCCCCACGAAGCACCCCATTTCAGAAACTGCACCCCCCACACTCTGCAAAAGCACATCCAGAAAGTTTTTTAACCCTTTAGGGGAGTCACAGAAATAAAAGCTAAGTGTGTAAGAAATTTGAAAATTTTAATTTTCTGTGCAGAGATTTTATTGTAATCCAATATTTTTCATAATTATGAACCTATTACCAGAGAAATGCACCCCAATAATTATTGCCCCGTTTCTGCAGTTTATAGAAATACCCCATATGTGGCCCTATTGCGCTATTTGACACAACCACAAGCCTCAGATACAAAGGAGCGCCTAGTGAATTTCAATGGCTCCATTATATTTGGTCATTTCTGACTGTACCACTTCAGGTTGGCAGAGGCTCTGGGGTGCCAAAACATAAGAAACACCCCTAAAGGGACACCATTTAGAAAACTTAACCCCTCAAGGAATGTAACAAGGGGTGCGGTGAGCATTTGGACCCCACAGGTGCTTCACAGATTTTCCAAACAATGTGGCGTGAAAAAAGACAAAAGTATTTTTTACACTAAAACGTTGTTCTAGCCTTCAATTTTTCATTTTCACAAAGGGATAAAAGGAAAAAAAAGAAACAAAAAGTGTAGCGCAGTTTCTCCCGAGTACAAAAATACCCCACATGTGGACATAAAGTGCCAAGCGAGCGCAGGACGAGCCTCCAAAGGGAAGGAGCGTTTGGAAGCTGGATTTCACTGGAATGGATTTCAAGGGCCACATCGCATTTACAGAGCCCTCGTGCTGCCAAAACACTGGAAACCCCCCACAAGTGACCCCATTCTGGAAACTACACCCCTCAAGGAATCTAACAAGGGGGGCAGTGAGCATATGGACCCCACTGGTCACGGGCACAAATGTGGAACAATGTGACGTGAAAGTGAAAAATTTCATTTTTTCACTTTCACGGCACAAATGTGCCCATCATCAAGGGGTCCATTTGCTCACTACACCCGTTGTTAGATTCCCTGAGGGGTGTAGTTTCCATAATGGGGTCACTTGTGGGGGGTTTCCACTGTCTTGGCAGCACAAGGGCTCTGTAAATGCGACATGGCGTTCATCATCCATTCTAGCCAAATCCAACCTCCAAAATCCAAATGGCGCTCCTTCCCTTCGGAGGCTTGCCCTGCGCCCACATAGCGCTTTATGTCCACATGTGGGGTATTTACGGACTCGGGGGAAATTGCTCTACACATTGTGTTTTTTTTTCTCTTTTAACCCCTTGTGAAAATGATAAATTCAGGGCTAGACCAACATTATAGTGTAAAAAATGTAATATTTCATTTTCACGCCACATTGTTCCACATTTGTGCCCGTCACCAGTGGGGTTCATATGCTCAATACACCCCTTGTTACATTCCTTGAGGGGTGTAGTTTCCATAATGGGGTCACTTGTGGGGGGTTTCAACTGTCTTGGCAACACAATGGCCTTTTAAATGCAACATGGCCCCTTGAAATCCAATCCAGCCTCAAAAAACCAAATGGCGCTCCTTCCCTTTGGAGGCTTACCCTGCGCCCGCATGGCGCTTTATGTCCACATGTGAGGTATTTCCGTACTCAGGAGAAATTGCGCTGCACATTTAGTGTTTTTTTTTTACCTTTTAGCCCCTTGTGAAAATGAAAAAATCATGACAAGATTAATGATTTAGAGTAAAAATTTTAAAAAAATTACACTAAATGTTGATCTAGCCTTGATTTTTTTCCATTTCCACAAGGGGTTAAAAAAGAAAATGAACACAAAACGTGTAGGGTAATTTCCCCTGAGTACGAAAATACCCCACATGTGGACATAATGTGCCATATGGGCACAGGGCAAGCCACCAAAGGGACAGAGTGCCATTTAGAGGCTGGAATGGAGGATGGAGGCCATGTCGCAATTACAAAGCTCCTGTGCTGCCAGGACAGTAGAAACCCCCCACAAGTGACCCCATTCTGGAAATTACACCCCATAAGGAATCTAACGAGGGGTGCAGTGAGCATATGGACCCCACTGGTGACGGGCACATGTGTAGAACATGTGCCGTGAAAATAAAAAATACCATTTTTTTCATTTTCACGTCCCAAATGTGGCCGTCACCAGGGGGCCATATACCCGCTGCCCCCCTTGTTAGATTCCTTATGGGGTGTAGTTTCCAGAATGGGGTCACTTGTGGGGGGTTTCTACTGCCCTGGCAGCACAGAGGGTTTATAATTGCATCATGGCCTCCTCTAATGGGAATGGCGGCCATACCTACTTAGCTAGGGAAAAGGGATCATTCTAATTTATTTGGGGGTATTAGGCCAATTATTAGTTTATAAAGTTGAAAATGACAGGTGTCCATCAAATTCAATCTGTGTTGATCCAGAGGAAGGCAAAAAAAACCCTCGTGAGGCAGACGACAGTAGCCTCATCACTGGGAAAAAATTCCTTCCTGACTCCATAATGGCGATCAGAATAATCCCTGGATCAACGTGACTCCTGAAATAGGAATAAGGGACAGATATTAGATAATGTACAGCCCCAATGACGTGTGGTACGCCTTGGGCGATCAGGACAGGCGTCACACGGGAAAATGGTGTCCTTCCTAATCCCCCTGTTACGCCACACTCTGCACTTCTTCTGGGGTCTCCTGTTTTCCAGTGTGGGGGACGTCACCTGGAAAATGTTGTCCTGGTGCGATACGGGGTCCTTCATATCCAGAAGCGCTGGGTCCGCTCCATGGCTGCTAAATATTAGGGCTCTATTACTGCTTCTGATATGTTCGGATCGTGGCGCAAGCTACAGTAGCTCGGGCAGCGAGGGACCGGAAGAGGGGGTTAAGAGTTATCCCCGTACAGGTGGTAACCTTTATCCAGCAGTGGGAAGATCAGTTCCCGGACGATCTTCCCACTTGTTCCGAGGATGGGGGGGGAGGAGGCATCTGGGGGCTGCATTCGGGTGTCCCTTCCTTCATACACTCTAAGGGTACGTGCACACTGCGGAATGGCGAAGGATAACCCTTCGTGCATTCCGCAGTTGGCACCCACCGGCAGACTGATGCGGGCGCGCGTCTCCGTCCGTGTCATAGACTCCATTCTATGCACGGGCGGATTCCGCTCTCTGTCCAACGTATTCATTCTTTGGACGGACGATGGAATCCGCCCATGCATAGAATGGAGTCTATGACACGGGCGGAGACACGCGCCCGCATCAGTCCGTCGGTGGGTGCCAGCTGCGGAATGCACAAAGGGTTATCCTTCGCCATTGCGCAGTGTGCACCTACCCTAAATCTGTAAGAGTACCCTGAGGTACGCTCACAGAGTTAGTAGAATTTTACGCCATACCGTCATCTCTTATTGGGACGGTACTGGCGGAAAAGACGTGTCTGGGAGGCAGCGTACGCTACACTACCCCCAGATACATCACTGGAGGATGAGGATGAATGGAGGAACGAAGGATCCCCCATTCATCCTCACTGGCTGTTTCGGTGTCGGAGGCAATAATAACGTATCCCTCTGACGCCGAAAACACGCCGGGGGCCACTTTTATATAGGGATTGGTATATGGGGTATGTAGTGGTGTAGTGTCAAACTTTATTCAATGTAGTGTAGTGTGGTGTAATGTAGTGTTTTTTACGTGTTTTTTTACAGTAAGTATAAAAAAAAAGAGGGCAGCAGAGCGGAAAATCCCGAAAACCCGACGCTGGAGCCGAAAATAGCCGAACGTGACGTCACGGAAGAAGCCGAAGACCCGAACGAGACCACGAGGACGCCGCGAACCCGGAAGACGCCGATCAGGACCCCGGGACAGGTGAGTAATGTACGAATACCTGCTCTGGACCCCTCAGCTACCTAGCTGAGGGGTCCAGAGCAGGTATTTATAACTTTTGGGGACTTTGATCGCCGTGAACGTCCGGCCGGTAGCGGCCGGCCGTTCACGGCGATCGGGCCGGTGGCACCTGGCCACTATTACTTTTTACAGTAATGGCGGTCGGTGCCTTCCTCGGACAGCACCGACCGCCATTTTTTCCGGGTCATCGGGTCACCGATGACCCGGAAAGGTTCCGATCGCCGCTATTGGCTGATCTGAACTGATAAGCCAATAGCGGCGATCGTCGGCATGGGGGGGGGTTAACAACCCCCCATGCCGACAGGGAGAGATGGCCTGCAGTGTATTTCTGCAGGCCATCTCTCCCGATCGCATGCGGCCGGTCCGCGGCGCCCTCTTAAAGGACCCGCGTACCGGTACGTCATGGGTCCTTAAGTGACAGTGATCCATGACGTACCGGTACGACATGGGTCCTTAAGAGGTTAAGATCGGCTTGGTACCGTCCCTTTAAGAGCGACTTGGGTATCGTCCCTTTAAGAGTGACTTGGGTACCGTCTCTTTAAGAGCGACTTGGGAACCATCCCTTTACCGTCCCTTTTAGCGGCCTTCGTACTGTCCCCTTAAGAGTGGCTTGGGTACCGTCCCTTTAAGAGCGGCTTGGGTAATGCCCCTTTTAAGAGGGGCTTGGGTAATGTCCCTTTAATAGCGACTTGGGTAATGCCCCTTTAATAGCGGCTTGGGTAATGCCCCTTTAAGAGCAACTTGGGTACCTTCCTTTTAAGAGTGACTTAGGTACCGTCCCATCAAGAGCGACTTTGGTACCTCGGCTACTTTACTAACTCAGCTGTGATGTATCATGCGGGTGTCGGCTCTCCTACATCAATGACTCAGCTCTGCTACGTAGTGCGGGTATCGGCTCTGCTATGCAGTGCGGGTATCGGCTCTGCTACATGGCTGGCTCAGCTCTGCTACATAGTGCAGGTATTGACTCTGCTATACGGCTGCCTCAGCTCTGCTACGTAGTGCGGGTATTGACTCGGCTAAATGGCTGCCTCAGCTCTGCCACAAAGTGTTGGTTTTGGCTCTGCTACCCAGCTGCCTCAGCTTTGCTATGTAGTGCGGGTATCGGCTCTGCTACAGGCTGGCTCAGCTCTGCTACTTTACTGACTGAAATCTGCTACTTATACTTGTAAAGATCATTGCTTGGTTACCATGACAATCTTACTCATGTCGATCAGACAAAATTGTCTTCTACATCTTCTATTGGCCAATAGTGGACATGTGACTGTGTCGATGTTATGATACATTGACTGACAGGACATTAGATTTTCTATTGGCTGCTATATTTCAGCTATTTGTATATGTGCTGTGATTGGCTGTAAGCATTTACAGTGTGGCCATTATTTCCAATGGGCCATTTTTTTTACTATGGGAAATTAAACAACAAATCCTATCAAAACCAAAAATAGATAGCACACCTGTCACCGCCGAGGGCTTTGAAGCGCAGTTTGAATGGAATCTGTGCACAAAGCGCTTTGGGCTGTATTAATTGCAGAAGAATGGCTGGAAGAAGCAGAAGAAGAAGAAGAAGAATACGGATTTTTTAAAGCACTCTAAATATGATAGCAAGGCTTGTTGGTAGGTCACAGGAGAGGGTTGGGGAAAAACAGACCCATAGACCCATTTTCAAAGGGAGCTGAAATCTGATTGGTTGCTAGGGGAAGCTGCCTCAAAACAGACCTATAGAAATGAATGATAGAATGTTCTGTAGATCAAATTTTACCTCACAAATTTTACCTTTACATTTTCTAGTATGTGTAACTAAAAGTTGTATGTTGTTAGGGGGGGGAGGGGCTGGAACTGTAACAACTCTGCTGGGTTATACTCAACCAATGGTCAATTGCCTGGTTCCAATATAAACACAGTGAAGAGAGTGGTAAAACCTAGGGAACTATCATAAACTTAACTGACCTCCTTTCTTTCAGCTACATCAAGGATAACATATACTGTACATTATAATAAAGTTGACTTTGTAACTAACATTATAGAACTTTAAGGTCTAATTAAAGTATTTTAAAACAACTGGATCTAATAAAAGTCTTTGACTATGATTTCATTTTCCTAAGTAGAGTTGGTAAAGATTCCCTTTCAGGAAATTCTTGTTTTTCTAATTTGAATCAGGCCCACATCAAATTAATTCATATAAAAGACAGAGACCCTCGAGATATAATCTTGTATAAACAATCCTCATTGCAAAGCTATGATTAAGCCATTGAGTCAGAAGTGTACAGTGTTATTCACAAGAAGCCATTGTGAGATTTAAGCCTTGAAGAAAAGCAATTCTATTAGGACAGTTTGTTCTATTGTTTAGCTGAAACATTTAGACTTATAGAGACATGTATGAACATATGAGAGGTGTGAAACCTTTTCTCTTTAAAAGGATGTCTATTGAGTTTTGACATAATGCATACTAAGGCTAAGTTCACACAATGTACATTTTATGACAATAACGTCCATTGTTTTCATAGTAAAATGTGTTGCATTAAAGTAAAAATGCAAACAACGGCTGTTGTTCACACAATGTATCAAACAATGGCAATTTTTTGATATGGCCAGTCAAATAATAACATATCAATTATTTCCTGCCGTTGTGCGTTGATTTTTATGCAATTTTCAATGCAGCAACAGCCGTTGTTTGATTGTCAATACAACAGCATTGTGTGAACATAGCCTAAAACTCATTGGCCCATTTACTAAAGCAGTCTAATCCTTAGATGGTCTTAAAGTGACTCTGTACCCAAAATCTGACCCCCCAAACTGCTTGTACTTTCGGATAGCTGCTTTTAATCCAAGATCTGTCCTGTGGTCCGTTTGGCAGGTGATGCAGTTATTGTCCTAAAATAAATACTTTTACACTTGAAGCCCGTGCCGAATGGGAGTATCTGTGCCCTAACTTTGCACCACCCCTCTGTCCCTCCTCCCCACCCTCTTCATAATTAGGAATGCCACTGAAACATTTTCTCCATGCTGAACATTGCACAGTTTCTTAACGATCCAGCCCATGTGCTGGGCGGACACCGGTGGGGAATAGGAGGCAATCTGCCTGGAGCAGATTCTTAATTCTTAATGATGAGGAGGGTGGGGAGGAGGGACAGAGAGGTTGTGCAAAGTTAGGGCACAGATACTCCTGTTTTGGCACGGGCTGCAAGTTTAAAAGAATTTTTTTTAGGACAATAGTTGCATCAAAGTTGTCAATGGACCACAGGACACATTTTGGATTAAAAGCAGCTATTCGAAGGTACAAGTGGTTTGGGGGGGTCAGATTGTGGGTACAGAGTCGCTTTAAAATGCCCCACTTTATCACAGTTTATCAGGCTGATTGATGAAGCTGTTGTATTTGAAGACTATCTAGTCTATGTTGAGACCAACTATTAGTGTGCTCACAAACCAGAACTGTAGCACATTTATTTTTGCAAATTAAGGCCAAGCCCTCTTTAAAGCGACTCTGTACCCACAATCTGCCCCCCCCCCCCCCCCGAACTGCTTGTACCTTTGCATAGCTGCTTTTAATCCAAGATCTTTACTGTGGTCCGCTCGGTAGTTGATGCAGTTATTGTCCTAAAAAACTACTTTTTGCTGGATCATTAAGGCACCTGTGCAGTGTTCAGACAAGTGATGAATAGGAAAAATCCTGCCCAGAGGTATCCCTAATGATGAAGGGGTGGAGGTAGGAGGAGGCATGGAGAGGGGGTGCAAGCCTAAGGCATAGACACTTTGGGCCATGCCATTTTGACAAAGGGCTGCAAGTTTAAGTTGTTTTTTTAGGACAATAACTGTATCACCTGACCCTAGGACAGATCTTGGATTAAAAGCAGCTATCCGAAGGCACAAGTGGTTTGGGGGGGGGGCAGATTGTGGGTACAGATTCGCTTTAACTTAGGCAACACAACAATTTTACTGATACCATGTCTTTTTTTGTTACACCCAGCAGAAAGCTGTATAAAAATTGTGTAAAACTCATAATAAATGTAGTTCAAGCCATATATTTTGGGGGGAAATTTCATTTGCATCAAGTTTGAGCCTTGGTGTATTCAATTTATTATTATATTTATATCAAACTTTACTTTCATTTACTTAAATCAGAATTTCTAAGTAAGGCTACAGCTGCATGGGAAAATGGAAGGATAGGGTTGTCACACTTTAAAGCAAAAAGGTACTGCCTGGACATAAAGGCCAGTGATCTTAGGTTATGGTCTTAGGCTAACACTGTTTATTATTTACTATCTAAATTCCTTGGGATATAAGGTAGTGAATTGGTTAAAAACTAAATCCCCACTAGTTTAAAATATTTAAGTGATAATGCTTACAGGTTATTCTGATTTAACTTACCATACCTTTTTCTCAAACATTTCCAGAAGCTCTGTGGACTTGCCAAAGTAAGCAAAATCATCCCCCTACGATCTCACACTTTTTCCATGCCTTAAACTTGATCAAAAAGACTTAGTTTGCCGAAGTGCTCACTCCAAAACTCCCTAGTGGTGTAGGATAGTGAAGGTTATAAAGGGTTTTTCTACATTCTATATTATGGAACATAGGAATCAGAAAAGGGGCCCCCTCTATGAGCCACAGTAGAGGGCTGCTCTGTACCAGTTAAGGCCCCAGTAGTTGCAGCAGCAATGGGTTGGCATTCCTAGTAGTTTAGGTGAGTAAAGAATTATCAACAATTAGAGATGAGCGAATAGTGAAATATTCGATTTGATTGGATTCGATTCGAATAGCTCCCGATATTCGACTATTCGATCGAATATCGAATCCCATTATAGTCTATGGGAGAAAAATCCTTGGGACCTGGAAATCAAGATTCAACGAATCAGTGGTCACCAAGTCCAAGACATCTTTAGAAAGTGATGCAAACACCTCTGGAATGTATCTGGGAAAGCAGGGAAGCAGTATTTTACAGGGCACGGTATTACCGGCAATTAGCAATTGCCGGCAATAATGCTGATCCCTATAATAGTTAATATTTACTTAATAAAACAAAGTTTTGTTCTAAAAAAGTTATTTTCGTTGTTAAATAGCTTATTTAAAATGAATCAATGCTTTTGCAATCAAATATACTGTTAATAAAAAAATAAATATATAAATAAATATGTTTATTTATTTATTTACAGTATATTTAACCCCTTAACGACATCGGGCGTAAATTTACGCCCTCGCGCCCTGGTACTTAGCGCATCAGGGCTTAAATTTACGCCCGATGTTTCCCCGATCGCTGCGTGTTCGCACACGGCGATCGGGGAAGATGGCCTGCTATAAATCATAGCAGGACATCTTAGCTTCTCGGCATGGGGGGTGGTTAACACCCCCGTGCTTACGATCGCCGCTATTGGCTGATCAATTCAGATCAGCCAATAGCGGCGATCGGAACCTTTCCGGGTCATCGGTGACCCGATGACCCGGAAAAAAATGGCGGTTGGTGCTGTCCGAGGACGGCACCGACCGCCATTACTGTAAAAAGTAATTGTGGTCACGGTGCCACCGGCCCGATCGCTGTGAACGGCCGGCCGTTCACGGCGATCGGGCCGGTGGCACGGCGATCAGAGTCCCCCAAAATAGTAAATACCTGCTCTGGACCCCTCAGCTAGGTAGCTGAGGGGTCCAGAGCAGGTATTTGTACATTACTCACCTGTCCTGGGGTCCTGATCGGCGTCTTCCGGGTTCGCGGCGTCCTCCGCCTTCTCCTTCGGTCTTCGGCTCTTTCCGACGGTTCCCATCGTCTTTTTTCGGCTATTTTCGGCTCCAGCCTCGTCTTTTTCCGGATTTTGCGCTTTGCTGCCCCCTAGCGGCTGATATGTGTAATACAGGGATATTCAGAATGTAGAAAAAGTTTTGGTTTTTTTTCCAAATTTTTTTTTTCCTATTTTCCGCACCCTATCGCCGCTGAGTGTTGATCAGCATCGCATGAAAGTGCGCTGCTAATCAGCAACTCCTCCTTTTTGGCGCAGGGTGTTTTTTTTCTATATCCTACTGCCACGGTCTGCTGATAAGTGCCGCACATAAGTGCGGCATTTATCAGCAACGCCTTTGTTGCCGTAGTTTTTTTTTATACTTACTGTAAAAAAAACACGTAAAAAACACTACATTACACCACACTACATTGAATAAAGTTTGACACTACACCACTACATACCCCATATACTAGTCCCCATATAAAGATGGCCCCCAGGGTGTTTTCGGCGTCAGAGGGATACGTTATTATTGCCTCCGACACCGAAACAGCCAGTGAGGATGAATGGGGGGATGACGGTATGGCGTGAAATTCTACAAACTCTGTGAGAGTACCTCTGGGTACTCTTACAGATTTAGGGTACGTGCACACTGCGGAATGGCGAAGGATAACCCTTTGTGCATTCCGCAGCTGGCACCCGCCGGCGGACTGATGCGGGCGCGCGTCTCCATCCGTGTCATAGACTCTATCCTATGCAAGGGCGGATTCCATCGTCCATCAAAAGAATGAACACGTTGGTCGGAGAGCGGAATCCACCCGTGCATAGAATGGAGTCTATGACACGTGTGGAGACGTGTGCCTGCATTACTCCGCCGGCGGGTGCCAACTGCGGAATGCATGCAGTGTGCATGTACCCTAAGAGTGTATGTAGGAAGGGACACCCGAATCCAGCCCCCAGATGCCCCCTCCCCCCCCCATCCTCGGAACAAGTGGGAAGATCGTCCGGGAACTGATCTTCCCACTGCTGGATAAAGGTCACCACCTGTACGGGGATAACTTTTATACCAGCACCCCTTCTTCCGGTCCCTCGCTGCCCTGTAGCTTGCGGCACGATCCGAACATATCAGAAGTAGTAATAGAGCCCTAATATTTAGCAGCCATGGAGCGGACCCAGCGCTTCTGGATATGAAGGACCCCGTATCGCACCAGAGCAACATTTTCCAGGTGACGTCCCCCACACTGGAAAACAGGAGACCCCAGAAGAAGTGCAGAGTGTGGTGTAACAGGGGGATCAGGAAGGACGCCATTTTCCAGTGTGCCACCTGTCCTGATCCCCCCGGCCTCTGCATACTGGATCGCTTCAAGGTGCACCACACGTCATTAGGGTTCTACATTTTCTAAATTCCTTCCCTTATTCCTATTTCAGAGGTCACGTTGATCCAGGGATTATTCTGATCGCCATTATGGAGTCGGGAAGGAATTTTTTCCCTGTGATGAGGCTACTGTTGTCTGCCTTACGAGGGTTTTTTCCCTTCCTCTGGGTCAACAAAGGTTGACACCTGTCATTTTCAACCTCATAAACTAATAATTGGCCTAATCCCCCCAAATAAATTAGAATTGTCCCTTTTCCCCAGCTAAATAGGTATGGCAACCATTCCCATTAGAGGATGACATGATGCAATTACAAAGCCTCTGTGCGGCCAGGACAGTAGAAACCCCTCACAAGTGACCCCATTCTGGAAACTATACCCGATAAGGAATCTAACAAGGGGGGCAGCGGGATATGGCCCCCTGGTGACGGCCACATTTGGGACGTGAAAATGAAAAAAATTGTATTTTTTATTTTCTCAGCACATGTTCTACGTAAGTGCCCATCACCAGTGGGGTCCATATGCTCACTGTACCCCTTGTTAGATTCCTTATGGGGTGTAGTTTCCAGAATGGGGTCATTTGTGGGGGGTTTCTACTGTCCTGGCAGCACAGCTGCTTTGTAAATGCGACATGGCCTCCATCCTCCATTCCAGCCTCTAAATGGCGCTCTGTCCCTTTGGTGGCTTGCCCTGTGCCCATATGGCACATTATGCCCACATGTGGGGTATTTTCGTACTCAGGGGAAACTACCCTACACGTTTTGTGTTCATTTTCTTTTTTAACCCCTTGTGGAAATGGAAAAAATCAAGGCTAGACCAACATTTAGTGTAATTTTTGTAAAATTTTTACTCTAAATCATTAATCTTGTCAGGATTTTTTCATTTTCACAAGGGGCTAAAAGATAAAAAAAAAAACACTTAATGTGTAGCGCAATTTCCCCTGAGTACGGAAATACCCCACATGTGGACATAAAGCGCCATGCGGGTGCAGGGTAAGCCTCCTAAGGGAAGGAGCGCCATTTGGTTTTTGAAGGCTGGATTTGGCTGGAATGGATTTCGAGCGGCCATGTTGCATTCAAAAGGCCCCTGTGTTGCCAAGACAGTTGAAACCCCCCACAAGTGACCCCATTATGGAAACTACACCCCTCAGGGAATGTAACAAGGGGTGTAGTGAGCATATGGACCCCACTGGTGATGGGCACAAATGTGGAACAATGTTGCGTGAAAATGAAATATTACATTTTATACACTATAATGTTGGTTTAGCCTTGAATTTATCATTTTCACAAGGGGTTAAAAGAGGGGAGATGAAACAAAATGTGTAGAGCAATTTCCCCCGAGTCCGTAAATACCCCACATGTGGACATAAAGCGCCATGTGGGCGCAGGGCAAGCCTCCGAAGGGAAGGAGCGCCATTTGGATTTTGGAGGTTGGATTTGGCTAGAATGGATGATGAACGCCATGTCGCATTTACAGAGCCCTCGTGCTGCCAAAACACTGGAAACCCCCCACAAGTGACCCTATTCTGGAAACTGCACCCCTCAGGGAATCTAACAAGGGGTGCAGTGAGGATATGGACCCCTTGATGACGGGCACATTTGTGCCATGAAAGTGAAAAAATGAAAATTTTCCCTTTCACGTCACATTGTTCCACATTTGTGCCCGTCACCAGTGGGGTCCATATGCTCACTGCACCCCTTGTTAGATTCCTTGCGGGGTGTAGTTTCCAGAATGGGGTCACTTGTGGGGGGTTTCCAGTGTCTTGGCAGCACGAGGGCTCTGTAAATGCGACATGGCCCTTGAAATCCTTTCCAGTGAAATTCAGCTTCCAAAAGCCAATTGGCGCTCCTTCCCTTTGGAGGCTCGTCCTGCGCCCCCTTGGCACTTTATCGCCACATGTGGGGTATTTCCGTACTCGGGAGAAACTGCGCTACACATTTTGTGTCTTTCTTTTCCTCTTATCTCTTTAGAAAAATGAAAAATTGAAGGCTAGAACAACGTTTTAGTGTAAAAAATACATTTTTCTTTTTTCACGCCATATTGTTCGGAAAATCTGTGAAGCACCTGTGGGGTCCAAATGCTCACCGCACCCCTTGTTACATTCCATGAGGGGTGTAGTTTTCTAAATGGTGTCCCTTTAGGGGTGTTTTTTAGGTTTTGGCACCCCAGAGCCTCTGCCAACCTGAAGTGGTACAGTCAAAAATGACCAAATATAACGGAGGCATTGAAATTCACTAGGCGCTCCATTATATCTGAGGCTTGTGGTTGCGTCAAATAGCGCAATAGGGCCACATATGGGGTATTTTTATAAAATGCAGAAACGGGGCAATAATTATTGGGGTGCATTTCTCTGGTAATAGGTTTATAATTATGAAAAATATTGGATTACAATAAAATCTCTGCACAGAAAATTAAAATTTTCAAATTTCTTACACACTTGGCTTTTATTTCTGTGACTTCCCTAAAGGGTTAAAACGCTTTCTGGTTATGCTTTTGCAGAGTGTGGGGGGTGCAGTTTCTGAAATGGGGTGCTTTGTGGGGATTTCTAACATACAGGCCCCTCAAATACACTTTAAACCTGAACAGGTCCCTAAAAATATCTGATTTTGAAATTTTACAAAAAATTTGGAAATTTGCTGCTAATGTTTTAGGCTTCCTATTGTCTAAAAAAAATTAAAGATAGTTTAATAAATGCTGCCAACATAAAGTAGACATGTTGCTAATGCTATTTAATATATAATTTATGTGGTATAACCACTTTCTGTATAAGCAAAAAAGTTTCAAAGCTGGAAAAATGCATTTTTTCACATTATTTGGGGTTTTTTCATAAAGATTCGTTATGAGTATCGACTCCAATTCACCAAAAATGTAAAATACAATATGTCACGAGAAAACAATCTCAGAATCAGCCGGATAGGTAAAAGCATCCCGAAGTTATTAATGAATAAAGTGACACTGGTCATATTCATAAAATTTGTCTCTGTCATTAAGGCCATTTCAGGCTCTGTCCTTAAGGGGTTAATTGCAAAAGTATGTATTCATTTTAATTAAGCTATTGAACAACGAAAATAACTTTATCAGAACGAAAATGTGTTTTATTAACCTCTTAAGGACCCATGACGTACCGGTACGTCATGGATCACTGTCACTTAAGGACCCATGACGTACCGGTACGCGGGTCCTTTAACCCCTTAGTGACCGCCGATACGTCTTTTTACGGCGGTCACTAAGGGGCCTTATTCTGCTGCCATCAGCTTTTTACGGTGATGGCAGAGAATAAAATTGCGGGGCCGTGTAGGCCCCCACCCCATCCCCCCAGCTACCGGAGGTAGCTGAGGAGTTGGGGCAGTGTGTGGGGTCCCTCCCGGTCCCTCCCGGCCCCTATACTGGCGATCGCCGCTATTAACGTTTTAGCGGCGGCCGCCGATAACGGGCATTCCCGGAGCCGCCGCCGCCTTTCATCTCCCCCCACCGTGAATCCACGGCGGGGGGAGATGAAATAAGTGTCCCCTTAGACCCCAGATCAGCCCCCCTAGTGCTTCGGTCACTAACCCCCCTCCCCGCGGCGGCCAGCAGATCCAAGATGGCCGCCGCAATCACTGTGAACAGACATAGTCTGTTCACAGTGATTGTAAATAAAAAATGAATGAAAGCCCCATGCTCTCCGCCACCGGAGGTAGCGGAGAGCATGGGGCAGTGATCGGGGACCCCCTTGTGGGGTCATGGTACAAGCGATCAGCGGTATATACTATATACCGCTGATCGCTTGTGCCATGTGCATCCCGGCACTTTTTATCCCGTCACCATAAATGATTGGTGACAGGGGATAAAAAGTGATGTGTCAGTCCCCCCCAAGTCGCCCCCCCCACCCCCCAGTCACCCCCATCCCCCAGTCACCCCCCCTGCCCCATATACTCACCGGATCCAGGGAGGTCCTTCCTCCTCGGCGTCCAGGCTGGTTATGAAGTGCGCATGCGCTCCATAACCAGCCAACTCTGAAAATTTAAAGTGACAGAGACCAATTTGGTCTCTGTTACTGATCTATGATTACTGTGATAGAAAATATCACAGTAATCATAGTAATACAGTGAAAATGAATGTGTAAAAGTACAAAAAGTGAAAAACATACAAAAAAATAAAACACACACTTTTTACTATAGTAATAATTGCAGTTTTTCCAAATTACCCCTAACCCCCCAGATTACCCGTAACCACCGCAGGTTGCCTGTAACTGCCCCAGGTTGCCCGTAACCACCCCAGGTTGCCCGTAACCACCCCAGGTTGCCTGTAACCACCTCAGGTTGCCCGTAACTCCCCCAGATTACCCGTAACCACCGCAGGTTACCCATAACCACCCCAGGTTGCCTGTAACCGCCCCAGGTTGCCCGTAACCGCCCCAGGTTGCCCGTAATCACGCCAGATTACACGTAACCACCAGACGTTGACCGTAACCACCCTAAATTGCCAGTGACGCCCTCAGGTTGCCCGTAATCACCCCAGATTACATGGAGCCCCCCAGATTGCATGAAACCACTGCACGTCGCCTCAGACCACCGCACGTCGCCTCTGACCACCGCACGTCGCCACTAACCACCGCATGTCGATACTGACCACCGCACGTCGATACTGACCACCCCAAATTGCCCATGACCCCCTCCAGATTTCCGTAACCACGCCAGATTACAGGTACCAACCCCAGATTACCTATAAGCACTTCAGTTTATCCGTAACTACCCCAGATTGTCCGTAACCACCGCAGATTGTCCGTAACCACCACAGATTGTCCGTAACCACCCCATGTTGCCCGTAACCACCCCACGTTTCCTGTAACCACAGCAGGTTGCCTGTAACCACCCTGGATTGTCTGTAACCACAGCAGGTTGTCCGTATCAACCCCACGTTGCCTGTAACCACCCCACGTTGCCCGTAACAACCCCACCTTGCCTGTAACCACCCCAGGTTGCCGTAACCACAGCAGGTTGCCCGTGACCACCCCATGTTGACCGTAACTACCCCTGGTTGCCGGTAACCACCTTCAGATTACCCGTAACCACCCCAGGTTGCCCTAAACCACCTCCAGATTACCCCTAACGACCCCAGGTTACCCATAACCACCTCCAGATTACCTGTAACCACCCCAGGTTGCCTGTAACCACCCCACATTACCTGTAATCTCATTTTTTTATTTTATTTTGGTAACTGCGCTATTCTAATAACTATTACTAGCTGCGGTTTTGCTCCAGCAAATTGGCGCTCCCTTCCTTCTGTTTCAATAAGTTTTATTAAAAGTTTTAGATAAAAGTTTTACAATAAAGATAAAGATAAAGAACAGCCCCTTCATAGGTATCAGAACAGAAAACAAGCAAGTAATGGGGCTAATAATATGGCCTGCAAGCAGGTAAGAGGAGTTAGTACAGTTTAAACGCACGTCAAACAACAAATGATCAGTCGACGCCTGTAAAAGGCTATTATAAAACACCTAACAGACAGAGAAAAAACAAACAATAGATGCTCCTTAGTACACTTAAATTTACATACAGAAGGTAAGATGTGCATATCGGTGGACGGCAATAATAGGGAGTTATATAAGGGCAGTAGCTATTAGCAAGTAATAATGAGAGGATTAGGTCCTTATAAATTCACAAAGAAAATAACCAAGCTGAGAGGAATATAGCTATAATAGAGTGGTGAAGCAGATCCCCTCCATAATAAAACGCAGCAAAGTAGTCCACATAATGAGATTTAAGTGTAATTCAGTGGCAGCGTACCAATAAGAACATAAAAATCAGCGTGTAGAGTAGAAATGACACGCCATTAGTAGTTGGGGGTAAGAAGTCCAGCCTAAGCCAAAGGGTAACCACAATCGGTCCAGCACAAAGATGATCAACCGAGGTTCCATGAGTTGAATAATCGTAGCCCTTCTTCCGGGGAGGATATAAAATGTTTAACACCTTGAAAAGTAAGGAGAAGGCGAGCAGGGGAGATCCACTTGTACCCAATATGGTGGTTTCGAAGTTTCTGGGTAAATGCTGCAAATGTTCTGCGTTGCCTCAAAGTTTCAGATGATAAGTCTGTATATACGGATATATTGTGAAAGTCTGTCGATATCCCCTCCTTCCTTATCATTGCAAGGATCTTAGATTTTACAGGTAGAAAGTGCATCCTAGCCATTACGTCTCGGGGTGATAATGTGGACAAATGCTGAGGTCTAGGAATCCTCCTCACCCAATCAGTCGCCAACTCAGAATCTGTACAGTCTGGTAATGTTCGTTTTAGTAAGTTCTTTAAGAAGGACGAGAGTTCTGTGTCAGCAACAGTTTCAGGTATGTTACGAAATTTCAAGTTATGTCTTTTATTGTGGTCTTCCAACGTAGCTATCTTGGTGCGAAGCACAGTCGACTCGCCCTTCAGTTGTGCACATGTATCCAATAAAGAGTTCTGAGCATTAATCACCTCGTTCAATTTCTGCTCCATTAAGAAGAGTTTATCTTCCACCCCCCATGTCAGTTGCGTGGCAGAGGCAAATAGGTGATCCAATCCAGTAATCAAAGAATCCCTCACGGAGACCATCATATCTCTGACAGTTGTTAATGACATCTGAGCATGATCAGCCAACATCGAGGCAAGGGCTAAGTCCGAGTCTCTACGTATTTGCAATAATAATGGAGAGACGAGGGGACAGAGATCCCTTAGAAAGTGAGCAGAGGAGGGCAAAGGAGTTGTAGAGACGTTACTCACAAAAGCCGGAGCCATAGGAGAGAGAGCAGCCTGTTCAATTAGGGAGCAGGGCTGTAATGAAGGTTGCAACATTCCCCCAGATGAGTCTATTCCAGGCAATTGTGATACCTGTTGTAAGGGAGCAGATTGTCCTTCAGAGAAAAGATCCTGGAGACATAGGCTGGAAAGCGAAGGTGTCTGGGAAACATCCGATGGTACCTGCAGAGCTGGTGCTGAAGACGCGATCTCAATAGGAAATGAGGCCTGTCCGCCTTCTCTTGCAACGGACGATCGTAACTGATAGTGATGAGCGCTATCTTGTCTATTCCTCCTGCTTCTCCGTTTAGCCGCTTTGGAAGGCATGGGTGTACCTGTGACAGGTTCGGGAGCAAGTGCGGGTTGTACCGGTGTCGCTGGGTCCCACCATGCCGCCTCCGAGTCAGCCAGAAGCGCAGCCAGCCATCGATTCTGTAAGGGCCCGGCGCCATCTTGAGGCGTCGCAGCTTGAGGGAGAGATGCTTGAATCTTCCTTCTCGCAGCTGCCGATGCACGTCTCGAAGTTTTCCCCATCTCGTAAGGTTCTGGGGAGTATCAGCAAGGTTCCGATTAGAAAATAATAAAGGCTAGGATCCCCCGACAGCTATAAATACGCTATGGTCACGGAGCTCCTCTGAAGTGCGACCGGTCCCCTCGGCTGCAGGCTCCGCCCCCTGTGCTCCCTTCCTTCTGAGCCCTGCTGTGTGCCCATACAGTGGTTAATGCCCACATATGGGGTACTTTTCTACTCAGTAGAACCTGCGTTACAGATTTTGGAGTACATTTTTTCTCCTGTTCCTTGTGAAATTGAGACATTTCAAACTAAACCAACATATTATTGGAAAAATTTGAGTTTTTCATTTTTACTGGCCAATTTTGAATACTTTCCTCTAATACCTCACTCCACTGGCACTACAGGGGCACTGCAAACGCACCTGGTGTTAAGAAACTTCTTCAGCAAAATCTGCACTGAAAATGCTAATTGGCGCTCCTTCCCTTCTGAGCCCGGCTGTGTGCACATACAGTGGTTTATGCCCACATATGGGGTACCGTTATAGTCAGGAGAACCTGCGTTTCAGATTTTGGGGTACATTTTTTCTCCTGTTCCTCGTGAAATTGAGAAATTTCAAACTAAATGAACATATTATTGGAAAAATTTGAGTTTTTCATTTTTACGGTCTAGTTTTGAATACTTTCCTCTAATACCTGTGGGGTAAAAATGGTCACCAACACCCAAAATGAATTCTTTGAGGGGTGCACTTTCCAAAATGGGGTGACTTATGGCGAGATTTTACTCTGCTGACACTACAGGGGCACTGCAAACGCACCTGGCGCTCAGAAACTTCTTCAGCAAAATCTGCATTGGAAAAGCTAATTGGCGCTCCTTTCCTTCTGAGCCCTCCTGTGTGCCCATGCAGTGGTTTATGCCCACATATGAGGTACCCCAAGATGAATTCTTTAACTCCTTAATGACATCGGGTGTACTGGTGACGGGCACATAAGTGGAACATGTGCCATGAAAATAAAAAATAAATTTTTTTCATTTTCACGGCCCAAATGTGGCCGTCACCAGGGGGCCATATCCGCACTGCCCCCCTCGTTAGATTCCTTATGGGGTGTAGTTTCCAGAATGGAGTCGATTGTGGGGGTTTCTACTGTCCTGGCAGCACAGAGGCTTTGTAATTGCATCATGGTATCCTCTAATGGGAATGGCGGCCATACCTTTTTAGCTGGGGAAAAGGGACAATTCTAATTTATTTGGGGGTATTAGGCCAATTATTAGTTTATAAGGTTGAAAATGACAGGGTGGGCAGGGTGGGCTTTAACGCAAACGGGCGTATACTTACGCCCGATGTTTCCCCGATTGCTGTGTGTACACACACAGCGGTCGGGGAAGATGGCCTGCTATAATGTATAGCAGGCCATCTCTGCTCGTCAGCACGGGGGGTGATCAATACAGATCAGCATATAGCAGCTAAAAACAGCTTTCCGGGTCATCGGTGACCCGGTGACCCGGAAAGCAATGGCGATTGGTGCTGTCCGAGATAGCACCAATCGCCATTAGTGTACTGGGGAAAGATGGTGCCGATGTCACCCCCACGATCGCCGTGATAGGACGGCCAGTACCGGCCGGCCCATGATGGCGATCAAACTGTAAAAAAAACTGTTTTGTCGGATTCTGCACCCCTTAGCTAGGTAGCTGAGGGGTGCAGAACAGGTGTGTGTGGTGCAGGTGTACCATACTCACCTGATCTGGGCTTCCGGAGCGAAGATCTGCGGTCCGCACCGTCCTCACGTCTTCTTCGCTTCACTTCCGGGTTCGGTCGTCCAGCGTCAGAAATCTTCGGAAACGTTTGGGTCCTCGGGTTTGGCGGGTCTCGGCAATCTCCGGCAGCGTCGCTGTACTGCCCCTTAGCGGCTTATCAGTGAATATCATTCACTGATCAGTTGCTTTGGGTTAAAAAGATTATTTTTTTTTTCCAAATTTTTTTTCTTCTTTTTTTGTGCCCTTTTTGGCGTAGGGGCGTTTTTCCCCCCTATATCCTACCGCCACTGTCTGCTGATAAGTGCGACATATATCAGCAGCTCCTTTCTTGGCGTAGGGATATTTTTTCTTACTGTCAAAAAAACACGTAAAAAACACTACACTACACCACACTACATGGAATAAAGTTTTACACTACACCACTACACATTTACATACCCCATATACCAATCCCCGTATAAAGACGGCCCCCAGGGTGTTTTCGGCATCGGACGCATACGCTATTATTGCCTCCGACACCGAAACAGCCAGTGAGGATGAATGGGGGGATCCTTCTTTCCTCCATTCATCCTCATCATCCAGTGACGTGTTTGGGGGGTAGCGTAGCGTACGCTGCCCCCCAGGCACGTCTTTTCCGCCAGTACAGTATGGCGTGAAATTCTACAAACTCTGTGAGCGTACCTCAGGGTGCACTTACAGATCCAGGGTACGTGCACACTGCGAATGGCGAAGGATAACCCTTTGTGCATTCCGCAGCTGGCACCCACCGGCGGACTGATGGAGGCGCGCGTCTCCACCCGTGTCATAGACTCCATTCTATGCACGGGCAGATTCCGTCGTCCGTCCAAAGAATGAACACGTTCATTCTTTGGACAGAGGGCGGAATCCGCCCGTGCATATAATGGAGTGTGACACGAGCGGAGACGCATGCCTGCATCAGTCCGCCGGCGGGTGCCAGCTGCGGAATGCACAAAGGGTTTTCCTTCGCCATTCCGCAGTGTGCACGTACCCTTAGAGTGTATGAAGGAAGGGACACCCAAATCCAGCCCCCAGATGCCCCCCCCCCCCCCCCCCGCGCCATCCTCGGAATTAGTGGGAAGATCGTTCGGGAACTGATCTTCCCACTGCTGGATAAAGGTTACCACCTGTACGGGGATAACTTTTATACCAGCACCCCCTCTTCCGGTCCCTCGCTGCCTGAGCTACTGTAGCTTGCGGCACGATCCGAAAATATCAGAAGCAGTAATAAAGCCCTAATATTTAGCAGCCATGGAGCGGACCCACATTCTGGATATGTGGGACCCCGTATCGCACCAGGGCAACATTTTCCAGGTGACGTCCCCACACTGGAGAAAGGGAGACCCCAGAAGAAGTGCAGAGTGTGGTGTAACAGGGGGATCAGGAAGGACACCATTTTCCAGTGTGACACCTGTCCTGATCACCCCGGCCTCTGCATACTGGATCGCTTCAAGGCGCACCACACGTCATCGGAGTTCTACATTATCTAAATTCTGTCCCTTATTCCTATTTCAGGGGTCACGTTGATCCAGGGATTATTCTGATTGCCATTATGGAGTCAGGAAGGAATTTTTCCCCTGTGATGAGGCTACTGTCGTCTTCCTCACGAGGGTTTTTTGCCTTCCTCTGGATCAATGGACACCTGATTGATGGACACCTGTCATTTTCAACCTTATAAACTAATAATTGGCCTAATACCCCCAAATAAATTAGAATTGTCCCTTTTCCCCAGCTAAATAGGTATGGCCGCCATTCCCATTAGAGGATACCATGATGCAATTACAAAGCCTCTGTGCTGCCAGGACAGTAGAAACCCCCCACAAGCGGCCCCATTTTGGAAACTACACCCCATAAGGAATCTAAAGAGGGGGGCAGTGCGGATATGGCCCCCTGGTGACGGCCACATTTGGGCCAGGAAAATGAAAACATTTGATTTTTTATTTTCATGGCACATGTTCCACTTATGTGCCCGTCACCAGTGGGGTCCATATGCTTACTGTACCCCTTGTTGGATTCCTTATGGGGTGTAGTTTCCATATTGGGGTCACTTGTGGGGGTTTTTTACTGTCCTGGCAGCACAGGTGCTTTTTAATTGCAACATGGCCTCCATGCTCCATTCCAGCCTCTAAATAGCGCTCTGTCCATTTGGTGGCTGGCCCTGTGCCCATATGGCACATTATGTCCACATTTGGGGTATTTTCCTACTCAGGGGAAATTACTCTACACACTCTGTGTTCACTTTCCTTTTTAACCCCTTGTGGAAAAGGAAAAAATCAAGGCTAGACCAACATTTAGTGTAAAAAATGTTTAATTTTTACACTAAATCATTGATCTTGTCTTGATTTTTTCATTTTCACAAGGGGTTAAAAGATAAAAAAAAACACAAAATGTGTAGAGCAATTTCCCCTGATTACGGAAATACCCCACATGTGGACATAAAGCGCCATGCGGTTGCAGGGTAAGCCTCCAAAGGGAAGGAGCGCCATTTGGCTTTTTGAGGCTGGATTTGGCTGGAATGGATTTCGAGGGGCCATGTTGCATTTAAAAGGCCCCTGTGTTGCCAAGACAGTTGAATCCCCCCACAAGTGACCCCATTATGGAAACTATACCCCTTAGGGAATGTAACAAGGGGTGTAGTGAGCATATGGACCCCACTGGTGACGGGCACAAATGTAAACCAATATGGTGTGAAAATGAAATATTACATTTTTTACACTATAATGTTGGTTTAGCCTTAAATTTTTCATTTTTCAAAAATTGAATTTTTTCCCTTTCACGTCACATTGTTCCACATTTGTGCCCGTCACCAGTGGGGTCCAGATGCTTACTGAACCCCTTGTTAGATTCCTTGAGGGGTGTAGTTTCCAGAATGGGGTCACTTGTGGGGGGTTTCCAGTGTTTTGGCAGCACGAGGGCTCTGTAAATGCGACATGACCCTTGAAATCCATTCCAGTAAAATCCAGCTTTCAAACGCCAATTGGCGCTCCTTCCCTTTGGAGGCTTGTCCTGCGCCCGCTTGGCACTTTATGTCCACATGTGGGGTATTTCTGTACTCGGGAGAAACTGCGCTACATGTTTGGTGTTTTTTTTTCTTTTATCCCCTTGTAAAAATGAAAAATAAAGGCTAGAACAACATTTTAGTGTAAAAAAATAGAATTTTTCCTTTTTTACACCACATTGTTCTGAAAATCTGCGAAGCACCTGTGGGGTCCAATTGCTCACCGCACCCCTTGTTACATTCCTTGAGGGGTGCAGTTTTCTAAATGGTGTCACTTTAGGGGTGTTTTTTAGGTTTTGGCACCCCAGAGCCTCTGCCAACCTGAAGTGGTACGGTCAAAAATGACCAAATATAACGGGGGCGTTGAAATTCACTAGGCGCTCCCTTATATCTGAGGCTTGTGGTTGCGTCAAATAGCACAATAGGGCCACATATGGGGTATTTCTATAAACTGCAGAAACGGGGCAATAAATATTGGGGTGCATTTCTCTGGTAATAGGTTTATCATTATGAAAGATATTGGATTACAATAAAATCTCTGCACAGAAAATAAAAATTTTCAAATTTCTTACACATTTCGCTTTTATTTCTGTGACTCCTCTAAAGGGTTAAAAAACTTTCTGGATGTGCTTTTGCAGAGTGTGGGGGTGCAGTTTCTGAAATGGGGTGATTTGTGGGGCTTTCTAACATACAGGCCCCTCAAATACACTTTGAACCTGAACAGGTCCCTAAAAATATCTGATTTTGAAATTTTACAGAAAATTGCTGCTAATGTTTTAAGCTTCCTATTGTCTAAAAAAAATTAAATATAGTTTAATAAATGCCGCCAACATAAAGTAGACATGTTGCTAATGCTATTTAATATATAATTTATGTGGAATAACCATTTTCTGTATAAGCAGAAAGGTTTCAAAGTTGGAAAAATGCATTTTTTCACAATTTTTCACATTATTTTGGTGTTTTTCATAAAGATTCGTTATAAGCATCGACTCCAATTTACCAGAAATGTAAAGTACAATATGTCACGAGAAAACATTCTCAGAATCAGCCGGATAGGTAAAAGCATGCTGAAGTTATTAATGAATAAAGTGACACAGGTCATATTCATAAAATTTGCTCCGGTCCTTAACCCTTTGAGGACCAGGCCCAAAATGACCCAGTGGACCGCGCAAATTTTGATCTTAGTGTTTCCGTTTTTCCCTCTTCCCCTTCTAAGAGCTCCAGCACTTTCAGTTTTTTATCTACAGGCCATGTAAGGGCTTATTTGTTACAGGAATAGTTGTACTTTGTAATGGTTTCTTTCATTTTACCATAACATGTATGATGGAATTCCAAATATATTATTTATGAAGATATAAAAAAAGAATGCAATATGGTAACGTTTGGGGGGTTCCTGTGTCTACGTAATGCACTATATGGTAAAAGCGACATGATACCATTACTCTATAGGTCAGTCCGAACACAGCCATATGCAGGTTTATGCAGATTCTCTAATGTTATATATATTTTTTAAATGAAATCCTTTTTTTTGGCAATTAATTATAAATAAAATGGGACTATTGTGACGCTTATAACGGTTTTATTTTTTCACCTATGGGGCTGTATGGGGTGTCATTTTTTCCGCCATGATCTCTAGTTTTTATTAATACCATATTTGTGAAGATCGGACGTTTTGATCACTTTTTATTAATTTTTTTATATATATAATGTAACATAAAATCGGTAATCCGCGCACTTTTTTCCCTCTTTTCGTGTACGCCGTTTACCATCCGCAATGACGCTTGTTATATTTTAATAGATCGGACAATTACGCACACTATGGTATATTATATGTTTATCTATTTATTTATTTTTATATGTTTTATTTATATAATGGGAAAGGGGGGTGATTTCAACTTTTATTGGGGGAGGGGTTTTGGGGTAGTGTGTTAGTGTTTTTAACTTTTTTTTTTTTACACATTTGAAGTCCCTTTGGGGGACTTTTACATACATTAGTTTGATTTATACACTGATGAATGCTATGTCATAGGCATAACATTGATCAGTGTTATCGGCGATCTGCTCATTGAGCCTGCCTGTGCAGGCTTAGAGTAGCAGATCGCCGATCGGACCGCACGGAGGCAGGTGAGAGACCTCCGGCAGTCCGTTTTACCGATCGGGACCCCCGCAGTCACACTGCGGGGGTCCCGATCGGTAAGTGACAGGGGACTCCGCGATCGCTGCAGCGTGTCATTACCGGTGAGGTCCCGGCTGCTGATTGCAGCCGGCCCCCACCTGCTGTGAAGCGCGCTCCGCTCCGGAGCACGCTTCATAGCGGGAGAAACACCCAGGGCGTACAGTTACGCCCTAGGTCGTCTGGGGACAGACTTCCATGGCGTAACTATACGCCCTGGGTCGTCTAGGGGTTAAAGAGAACGAATAATGGGCGAAAGTTAATTTTTTTTTATTCCCTTATTAGATGTAAATCATCATTTTATTGACATTTGTAAATATAATTCATTATTTTTATTGCCACGTTTTTTAATTATTCACTTTTTACTTTCCTGTCTCGAGCCGGCTCTTTTCAAAACAACCGGCACGAGACAGGAAACTCCCGTCATGCAGAGCGGCAGGAAAGGTTCCCATGATCCTTTGGCCGCCGCTCCGTTAATACACAGTGATCTCGCTCTATACAGCGCAAGATCGCTGTGTATTATCTAAAGTCCTTCTTCTCTAATCTATTTATGAAGATACAGACTGCAAATGCAGTCTGTATCTTTCTACTTTACCTATCCTCTTCTTTGCTGCAGCAAGGCTGGCGCCGCCATCTTGATTACGTCACTTGCGTTCCAGCAGTGGAACGCAAGGCCCGTAATCAAGATGGCGGCGCCCGGCCTTGCGGCACTGAATCAGAAGTCTATCTATGAAGATACAGACTGCAAATGCAGTCTGTATCTTTATGCTTTACCCGAACCGCTCTGTTCCCTGGCTGTTCCGGCAGCGGCGCCATCTTGATGACGTCACGCTGGAACGCACCGCTGGAACGCAATTGACGTCATCAAGATGGCGGCGCCCACCGGAAAAGCCAGGGAACAGAGAATTAGGTAAAGTATAAAGATACAGACTGCATTTGCAGTAACTATGGTTACAGTGTGGCACCATAGGGGTTACTCACTCTGAGCTTAGTGTGACGGGACCGGCTCTTTATATGTCCGCTCAGCCAATCAGCTGAGTGGACATATAAATCAAAATGTTTCTTCTAATGTTGCTATTGTGATAAAAAAAATTGCATCATTAGAAGAAACATTTGCTGTTTTAATTAAAGTAAAGTATTAATTAGTACATTGAGATGTATTACCGGCAATAGGTATTGCCGGCAATAATACAGCTTCCTTTAGTAGTTAATATTTAATTAATAAAACATTTTTGTTCTAATAAAGTTATTTTTGTTGTTCAATAACTTAATTAAAACGAATACATACTTTTACAATTAAATATACTATAAATAAATTAATAAATATACATATTATTTTTTATATTTATTTTTTATTAACAGTATATTTAATTGCAAAAGCATGGATTCGTTTTAATTAAGCTACTGAACAACGAAAATCTTTCGAATAGTGCAGTATTCGATCGAATAATAGTATTCGCTCATCTCTATCAAGAATATCTATGGTAATTGTCACGACTGCGATGGCGACCGCTCCCCCTTGCAGTCTGTCTCTGGCGGATGTCGGAGCCAACTTGTAGGGGCCCAGCCCCACGGTTACTTCAGTCTCGCCAGGCGCCCTACTTGCCTGTGCTAGTGCTCAGTCACCTCAGTGCCGATGTGTGTGTTCCCAAATCCAATGGCGCACGCGCATCGGCTTTATTAGCTGTTTGCTCCCTTTTAATTCCTGCCCTGACCCTGCTGTTGGAGCTTCTGCATGCTTCCTTTAGCATGTGGTCCCAGCTTTGCACGTGACTCCTGCCCATGGTTTCTGCTGCCCACGGTTTCTACTGCCCATGATTCCTGCTGCCAGCGGTCCCAGTCCAGCCCAGGAACCAAAAGAGAAAAAAAAAGGGAACAAAATTGAGGTACATCTGAAGAGGTGTTAATATACCCAAGCATAAATCACAAAGGTAAGGCAACAGCGCCCTCAAATGGTCAAATAAATAAATCACAATTGAAGCGCATATAAGTACATGAAGGTATTAGGAGTAACCCGTAAGTAAAGCGACAGTGCCCTCAAGTGATCAATTATGAGAACACAGGAAAGAGATACCAAGAGTGAACTGTCTTATTGTAAACATACATAAGCAGTAAACACTATTAACAATGACATGATACGTACAAGTTAGGAGAGAACAGACAGAAAGGGCAAAGGGGGAAGGGGAGAGAGGGGAGGGGAAGGTGAGGAACGGGGAGAGAAGGGTGGGAGCAGAGTGAGAAGAGACCAGGGGATCAGGGAAGTAAAGGATAAAACAACAATCAAACAGATAAACATCCACTGAGTACCCAACCAGTCTATCACATTGTCATGGTCTGTGAAACAGGGAAGGGAGACGGGAAATGGCATAAACATAAGGGGGGGGGCGTGAAGAAGGAGGGGGAGGAAGCAAAGGGGTGGACAGGGGAGTTGGAAGAGGGTAGGGAGGTCCAGGGATGGAGAGAGGAAAGGGGAGAAGGGAAGGGGGGTGAAGTACGCCAGCTAGTCCAGGGCGTTTGGTGTAAAGGGGGCTAGTCTGAATGTGCCAACAAACAGTGCAAACAGTTCACCAGGAGACCAACGAGCTGAAACAGTCTTACTTGAGTAAATACACCGTAGGGATCACCAGGCATTGGAGCGGCGTAAGAACACTTTCCAAACGGAGACCATCTGCGGGAGAGCTTGTCAGATGGGATCATAGCATCTTCTCCATGGAATAAAGCATAGGAGCCATACAGGTGCACAGGAAGGACGATTCAACGAGGACCTATTGGTGGACACTGGGCAGTGAGGAGAGTGAGATCTCAGGACCTCAGGTGAAGCTCCGGGAAAGCAGTGTTCGTCTTTTCTCAAGACTTAATAAATTTAATTCTTTTAATCTCTCCTCATAACTAAGATGCTCCATTCCGATTATTAGTTTAGTTGCCCGTCTTTGTACCTTTTACAGTTCTAGAACATCCCTTCTATGAATCGGTGCCCAGAACTGAACAGCATACTCCAAATGAAGCCGCACTAAAGATTTATAAAGCGGTAATATTATATACCTGTCCTGAGAGTCCATGCCTGTTTTAATGCATGACAATATCTTTCTGGCCTTACAAGCAGCTGATTGACATTGCGTGTTGTTCTGTAGTCTATTATCTACTGTCCCTCTAGGACATATGATGCATGTGGGTTATTGGTACTAGTGATGAGCGAGTACTAAAATGCTCAAGTGCTCGTTACTCGAGACGAATATCTCCTGATACTCGAGTGCTCGTTTCAAGTAACGAATCCCATTGAAGTCAATAGGAAACTCAAGCATTTTTGCAGGGGACCCAAGTTCGGTCGAGGGAAGGTCGTGTGAAAACCTGTCAACCTCAGAAAATGATGTAAGCACCACGAAAAAGGACAGGAAACAGCAGGGCCAGCATGTATGGATGCCTAATTGTACCATTATGCCAAATTCTGGGCAACAGCCTGGTTAAAACAGAGGTAGGCATATGAACCACCCAAAAACTCAGCCTGACACAGCATGGCAGTGAGAAAACAGGAAACCATTTAAAACAGAGGTAGCATATGATAAACCACCCAAAAACTTTGCCTGGCAAAGCGTGGTGGTGAGGACACAGAGAACCATTAAAAACAGAGGTAGCATATGAACCACCCCAAAATTTAGCCTGAGACAGCATGGCGGTGAGGACACAGAGAACCATTAAAAACAGAAGTAGCATATGGACCACCCCAAAATTTAGCCTGACACAGCATGGCGGTGAGGACACAGGGAACAATTCAAACACAGGTAGCATATGAACCACCCAAAAACTTAGCCTGACACCACAGACCCAGACCAGGATGGACAATACAATCATCCAATAAAAATAGCCAGATTATGGCAAGATTTAGCCTCACACCCTCATGCAATTGTGCATAGGAGGCATATATTTGCAGGTAGGGACGAAGAATAACAATACAGTCTTCTTAAGAGGCCCCGGAATTTGATTTGATCGAATGAATACACTTTCAATCCTTTAAAGAGTCTCTAAGAGAGGGCAAGTGCGGTAGCCTGTCTATTAAAAAGACCTGGTCAATCCTGCCTTCAAAAAGGCTACAACATCCAAGGAAGGTAGATTGTACTGGTGAAATGCCTGGTCAATCCTGCCTTCAAAAAGGCTAATACAACATCCAAGGAAGGATAGAAGCTACTGTTAAAAGGCCTGGTCAATCCTGCCTTCAAAAAGGCTAATACAACATCCAAGGAAGGATAGAAGCTACTGGTGAAAGGCCTGGTAAATCCTGCCTTCAAAAAGGCTACAACAACATCCAAGGAAGGATAGAAGCTACTGGTGAAAGGCCTGGTCAATCCTGCCTTCAAAAAGGCTACAACAACATCCAAGGAAGGATAGAAGCAACTGGTGAAACGCCTGGTCAATCCTGCCTTCAAAAAGGCTACAACAACATCCAAGGAAGGATAGAAGCTACTCGTGAAAGGCCTGGTCAATCCTGCCTTCAAAACGGCTACAACATCGAAAAAAGGTAGAAGGTACTGGTGAAAGGAAGGCAGAGGACACCTGTAAGATGACATCCACAGATAATATGGTTCGAAATGGACAAGACAAGGATGCTAAATTGAATTTGACTATGAATTTGACTGTAGCAGTTGGGGTAACATTCCCTGCATTATGTGACTCCCCACTTCTCCCCCCACCGCTGTTTCGACTTTAAATTTGACTGTAGCAGTTGGGGTAACATTCCCTGCATAATGTGACTCCCCGCTTCCCCCCCCCCCCCACCGACTTTTAATTTGACTGTAGCAGTTGGGGTAACATTCCCGGCATCATGTGACTCCCCACTTCTCCCCCCACCGCTGTTTTGAGTTTGAATTTGAGTTTGAATTTGACTGTAGCAGTTGGTGTAACTTTCCCTGGTTGACTTGCGGAAATGCGCACAAATGCGGTGCACCTTGATGAGCAAGTCAGCCAAATCGGGGTAGGTTTTAAGGAACGGCAGCAACACTAGGTTGAAGACGTAGGCCAGGCATGGTACATGCGTGAGGCTGCCGAGTTGCAGAGCCACCACCAGGTTCTGCTTCTTGTCACACGCAACCAAGCTCACTGCTAATTACACAGAGTAATTAGCAGTGAGCTTGGATATGGCTTCAATAAGACATAAAGAAAAAAATTAATAAATGTCAGCCTGTCAGCGCTGTCAGTTGAAGGGCAGGTGCGCTTATTAGTGCACTGCATGTCCCAGCCAGCAGTCTGGAGTTTGACTTTGAGCATAGTAGAGGTGAAGGGGTGGGTGTAGGGTGGGAGGCGCTTGTGCCTGGGGCCTGGGCGGGGGGACTGACAGAGCCAGCATGTGACACAGGGGAAGGAGCACTAACTAAGTGAACGGCCTTGGTTCCACTAAGTGGGGTGTTTAGTACTCATATGCCTACGCATGCTGGTAGTGGTTAGCCTGGTAGTGGGGGCTCCTTTGCTGATCCTGGCGTGGCACAGGTTGCACACTACAGTCCATTACATGATTTAAGAACAGGCACTTTTACTTAAATAAAACGTTGCAATTAATATAAAAAATTTTAAAAGCAGACTTAGAAATCATGGCAGATGCCAGGCACATTTCTTAAATGGTACTGTAAACATTTTTTACACTGTAGTCCTTGAGCTACATGTAACTTGGGCAGTCCTGCCACTAAGTGGCATAACAGTATCTCAACTAACTCAGCCCAACTGCCTCTGGTAGAGGACCAAGATGGCGGCTCTGCCCTTGGCACTGGACAATGGTTGTCAGTCTTCACTTGGTGGGAGTGGTGGAAAGGCTGGAAGCCATGCCGCTGCTGCTGCTCCTGATGGTGCTGGGGTGGAGGACTCAGCCGAAACCTCCACAGGCGTTGTGGACACAGCTTTATCCACTCTGGTGGCAGTGCCGGAATGGCTGAGCAGGTTCACTCCCGGCACGAGGTGCAGATGCCAGGGGGCATTCGCCTCCGCAACAGTGGTGGTGGCGACATCCCGGACTCCTGGAGGGTTGGTGGACCAGGACACAGTGCACACTGCAGGCTCTGGCTTCTCAACCATCAGGGTGGCCTCTGCTGGTGCGGTTGGTACCTCGATGGCCGCCTCTGGAACGGCTGTGGGAACCGCTGGAACTGGTGGAGCCGCTGGGAATGGAACCGTTGGAGCTGCTTCTGCAGCTGCTGTTTGAGCCAGAGGGGAGAGAGGCACTGGGACCGGAACCGTTTGAGTTGCTTCTGCAGCTGCTTCTGGAGCCAAAGGGGACAGAGGTGCTGGTTCAGCTGTGCTGGACACAGAGGATCTCTTGTCAGAGTGGGAGGGTGGCAGTAGTAGCAAGTGCAGCCCTTCCGGAGTCTCGCAGAGGGCTACGGAGGGCCTTTATGGATCCTCAGACCAGTCGTCCTCCATACTGCTGTAAGGAGGGAGCGGTATTCTGGTCACACCCGCTGCCCACCAACCTCGCGGCCGCAGCATGGGGCTAAACTCTACTTGCTCTCCCAGGAACAGGGTATGAAGAGGCTCTGGCAGCTCACAACGCTTCACCGAGGCCCCGTTAACAAAGTACATTTTGGGTCCATTGTTGACCACTATGATACCATACCATCTGAACTCTCGTACAGTCCCCTGCAGCCGCAAGGGACAAGCGTCCTTCTCAGTGGGCTCACTTAGTCTCTTGCGGATTTCCCGCTCACGGTCCATCCGCTCTTTGTAAAATTGCTGATACTGGAACGGGTCTCCTGTACCTTACAGGCTCTGTGGATCTCCTGGAGGACCTGCTGCAGACAGTCCTCGTCCCAGAAGAAATACTGTGGTAACACAGGCCCTTCGGGGCTCGGTGGCCTGCTGTCCATCAGTCGGGCTGTATCACTGCCCCTTCCTCCCAGGGGATTACAGGGACCATTTGAGTCTCTAGCGCCCCTGCCACTTTTGGGTCAGGAGCCACAAGTGCTTCATCCCGAGGCATGCTGATGCAGACGTGCTCAGAGGAGGTGGAGACAGGCTGCGGTTTGGGCATGTCCTCTGGCTTGTCGATAATGGCAGCTGCGGGCGCTTGGGACTCATGGTGCTGCTGCCTCGCCATGCTGCCGACGTCTTAACCACCTCCTTTTCCCTGCAGTCCACGTTCCGCCCACTAACTGTGTGGGATGGAGGCACTGTTTCTCCTATCTCCAGCCACAGTGCCGTCTGCTTCAACAGGCGGCCACTTGGGGAGGGGCAGAAACTACACAGAGCTGCTGAATAGCGATTTTTACCTTATTCTATGGGAGAAAGGGGTTATTAAGAATCCCTTTCTCCCATAGAGTAAACCTATCACTGTATAGCAACATGAACAGCCGCAATCACGGCCGCCATGTTTGGCGAATTTTTGAAGCAAATCGGGTGAAATTCACTTCGCAATGCAAAACGAATTTATCCCCGGATTCGCTGCGAATCTGGCTTCTCCTGAATCGCTTCGCTCATCCCTACTGGGAATGTTACACCAACTGCGAAGAATAGTGATGGTGGAGGGGTTCATGCTGTAGTCCTGCTCAGTTTAGTAACTAAATAAAGACGCAAGTAATTGCATTATCTGCGGCTCACAGGATTAAGTCAATTCCCCTCTTCTGCTCCATCCTCTCCTACCTGGCTCGATCAATGGCGTTTCGGCATATTCAATTTTTAACCAAAAATTATAACCCTGTGTTGAGTCTTCAATAAGTCAAATTTGAGTCCCTTTAGGTTGAGTCATGTTGTTTCACCTTAATTTTTTTTTTAATAATGACCCATTAAGCCGGTGCTTGAGGAGGGGGAAATGAGCTGAACCATGTACTTTGTTGTGTTGATAGAGGTCCATTGGAATTGTCTGTCAGAGATTGAGAACACATATGGCACTTCATGTTTTGCTGCTTTCCACCCTTACAGATACAAAGTCTGGGCAAATACAGTGGCTGTTAATTTTGATAAACATCAACAGTGCCATCAACATCGGCACTGTGAGTTGACAGGTGGATGAGCTTATCCGTGATAATGCCTCCGGCTGCGCTGAATCCCGTCTCAGAGAGAGCACTGGCATCAGGGTAGGCCAGAACTTCCTAGGTGTAGAGGAACAGTTCCAGCCACGTGTCCCCCACCAAAAGGATGACTCTCCATCTCCTCCATCGCCTCTTTGCTCAATCCGTGCTGAACCAATTAAAGGGACTGATTGGAGTGATACCCTCAATAGTTTTAGATTATATAAATTTTTTGGGAAGTTCAGTTAATTTTTTTTCAAATTGTTAATTGTTTCTGTTTCTGTCTTTTTCAGGTCATTTGTGCTTGGACTCCCTTCAAAATTTTGCATGTTTGCAGCACTGGGATTTAACCAGATTACAATAGCGTCATCGCAGCTGACCACCTTGGTGCAGGCCCGCTTCTGCCATGAGGCGGAATGAGCCTTCCGCCTCAGGCGGCAGAATTTGCGGTCCGGCAGGGGGCGGCATTATGTCCCTCCTACTGTCATTTTTGTTAAGTATCACTTAACAAAAATGACAGCGGCCGCTCACCTGTCCCGTCGCCCGCGCTCTCCACATCCCGTCAGGTCCCGCGATGTCACCCTGCAGCTGTCACGGACCTCCAGGCTGTGGTGAGTGCCCGGGGTCGGTGGGGGACGCGCTGGGGTGATCGGGTCGCACGGGGCCGCCCTGCGCGACCCGATCACCCCACTCACTCACCACAGCCTGGAGGTCCGTGACAGCTGCAGGGTGACATCACGGGACCTGACGGGATGTGGAGACAGCGGAGAGCGCGCGGGGGACAGGTGAGCGGCTGTCTGGGGGGGGGGGGGGGGGTTTGCGGGGGGGATGCCGGCCATCACTCGGGGCGGCCGCCTGAGGTTTGCCTCAGGCGGCAGAAACCCCAGAATCGGCCCTGCCTTGGTGGACTCCTCAAATATGCGCAACACATTGCATATGTTCTCAAGCATAGCCAACTGCGGAAGCTGAGCAGGAGGCACACGGGGGTTTCTGAGCCAATACTCCATTAACGCTCTCTGCTGCTTGCAAATCCTGTCTAAGGGTATAAACCCACACACCGTATACACAGCGTATTTACTGCTGCGATACGCAGCGAATACGCAGCAAAAACGCAACAAATACGCAACAAAAACGCAGCAGATTAGATCTAAATAACTGAACTCAGCATTAAATCTTCACCATCAAACTGCTGCGTATTTGTTGCGTATTTGCTGCGTATTTGCTGCGTATACGGTGTGTGGGTTTGTACCCTAATATAAACTTTCTTCAGGCTAGCAGCGGCTACAGTTGACTTATAAAAGGGTGTGCACTTTTAACAGTAGCTCTGTCTGCCTGGAGGAAGTTTTATAAAGACACGGTTTAATACCAAGTTACAAAACGTGGGCCGGGCATGGTACGTGTGGGAGTTCGCAAAGCATCAGAGGCGCTAACAGGTCTGCTGCATAGCGTGCAGCACCTCAAAGGCACTATGCTTGAGTTCATTGGTTTCCATCCTGATAATTGTTTCTGTTTGTCTTTTTCAGGTCATTCCTGCTTGGACTGAATTAGAAATCTGGCATCTTGCCAGCCCAGGGATTTTAGAAGACCACAACACCACAAGGAGGAGGAGGGGTTCTCAGAGCTGTCTGTAAGGGGTTACGGAAATCCTGACAGAACTAGGGCCACCAATCTTGGGTAGGTGTTGCAGGTAGCCTTTCTCTGGGCCATTCGGTCCCACCTCCACAACATTGACCCAGTGTGCCATAAGGAAGATGTAGCATCCCTGGCCACAAGCGCTTGTCCGCGTTTTGGTGGTCAAGTGGACATGGCTAGGGCCTTTTCACTATGGACTGTCCTCTGCCTCTGGCCACACCACTGCCTCTTTTTCTGCCTTTTGCAGTGCTATGCATGCCTCAACATCTCCACAGCTTTAACCAGGTCGGGTCCCTCACTTCGACAATTTTAAAGAGGACGTGTCTGACCACATCTCACTCACACAAACACAATGACAGTTGCTGTGGGTGCTGTTTGATTACCCCCTTGCCTATGCCATCTGTGGTTGTCATAGGCAATGTGATAAAAAGGGTTGCAGGAAAGAAGGCTTCCTGATGTTTTTTCAACTTTACATAGAGGTTATATTGTGTTTAAAGTATATTGTTGAGAGGCTGTGATAGTGGGGTAATGCTGTGACTTTGGTGTGTTAGATGCACCTAGGTATGCGTCCCCTACTGTCCCTGTTGCATTCCAGAGGTATTTCATCATTTTTCAGATGTCATGGTCGACTTGGAAACCTAAATTCGACCACTCGCAGTTTACCAAGTCACGAACATTTTTTCCCATAGACTTTAATGAAATTCGATATTTGATTGAATAGTCAAACTTTGCGGTCTCCTTGAATCGAATTTTGAACTTTCTAATATTTCTCTACTCGCTCATCTCTAGTCGCAATGAAATTTAACCTAGTAAAGAACGAAGATCAATGTGCTTGATGTGGGTTTTCATCTCTTAGCTTTGTCTAAATACAGGAGATTTTTGTAGTCCATGAGAACCATTACTTGGTGCCGAGCTCCCTCCAGGAAGTGTCTCCACTCCTCAAAGGCTAACAACTCTCGATTCCCAATGTCGTAATTGGCTTTCAAAGTGGAGAACCTCCCGGAGAAGATTGCCACAGGTCTCAAATTAGTGTAGGGTTCCTTACCTTTGGACAGAATTGCCCCTTCACCAGACTCGGAGGCATATACCTCTAGCACTAATGGCATTTCTAGATCAGGGTGTACCAGCTGAGAGGCTGAGGAGAAACTCTTTTTTAAAACCTCAAATGCTTGTTCAGCTTCTGGCATCCAAGAGGAGGAGTCAGACCCTTTTTTGGGTAACTCGGTAAGGGGTTAGAGAGAAAATTTTTAATAAACTTTCTGTAAAAAATTGGCAAAACCTAGGAATCTATGGATTTCTTTCAGGGTAGTGGTTCTTGCCCACTCTATTACTGCTGAGACCTTCTTAGGGTCCATCTGCACAGAATCAGGGATTAGGATGTAATGAGAAATACCACCTCTTGAACACCAAACACAGAAAATTTTGCACATGAAGAATTTTTCCATCACCTAGACAACACTTCATGTACATGCTCTTGATGTGACCTGTATGTCAGATAAGTATGTCGACAATATACACTACCGTTCAAAAGTTTGGGGTCACCCAAACAATTTTGTGTTTTCCATGAAAAGTCACACTTCTTCACTACCATACGTTGTGAAATGAATAGAAAATAGAGTAAAGACATTGACAAGGTTAGAAATAATGATTTGTATTTGAAATAACATTGTTTTTACATCAAACTTTGATTTCGTCAAAGAATACTCCTTTTGCAGCAATTATAGCATTGCACACCTTTGGCATTCTAGCTATTAATCTGTTGAGGTAAGCTGGAGAAATTGCACCCCACGCTTCTAGAAGCAGCCCCCACAAGTTGGATTGGTTGGATGGGCACTTCTGGCGTACCATACGGTCAAGCTGCTCCCACAACAGCTCAATAGGGTTCAGATCTGGTGACTGTGCTGGCCACTCCATTACCAATAGAATACCAGCTGCCTGCTTCTGCTGTAAATAGTTCTTGCACAATTTGGAGGTGTGTTTAACGTCATTGTGATGCCTCTAGCATCTGCTGTCTACTGTACAGACTCCATCTAGTGGCTGACTTTGCCTTTATGTATTTTGACCCTCCACTTTCACCATCCCTCCTCAGTAGAAGTGATGCACCCTGGGAAAAAGAACTTCATTACCTCACAAAGCTGAAGTGAAAAGACTTATGTGTTTATCCTCCCATGTGGCAGCATTGCTGGTAAGCTCAGGGAGTCACCTGTACCATCTCCTCACAGACTTCCATGTGTAGTTGCAGCCAGCTGCACTTTGATGTAGTTTTTACCTCAGACTGGCTCCCTCATGTTATGTACATATGTGTACATGTAGTTATGTGTCAGCCATTTTGTCATTTACTGTTTTGTGTTTCTTCTTAGAAGCAAATGTTTATTCATATTTTCTCACTGTTATTTCACAGTTTCACCATTTCCTATGATTCAATAAATACTTCATCATACAGACTAGACTCATACAGTCTCATACAGTCTCCATCATTGAAGAATAGGTGATTTACCTGTATGTCAAACTGCACATAAGCCACAAGGGCAGCGTGTAGCCAGGACAGAACAGTGAAACAGCAGCTACCCAGCCAATGGGATTAGATACACAGACTACACAGAGACCTGTTACATCTTCCTGCTACAGATATACAGCAATTTCTGCATAGTCTTAAAGGTACCATGTCTCAGAAATCTTACAAAACCAGATCTGTGGCTTCAGTCTCTAGCAAGTCCTCATCCATTAGCAGTGCCGCTGCTATGGCCCGTGCAAAGGCTGAAGCAGCAAAAACACGAGCTGCCTTTGCTGAACAAGAAATGCAGCTGAAAATTGAGAAAGCACATTTAGAAGCAAAAATGGAGAAACTAGCAGTGGAAAAGGAGGCTGCAGCTGCCATAACCAAAGCAGAAGCATTGGAGATAGTCGCATCTCCTGATAGTGAGCATAGTAGACATGGCAGTATGCTTGGCTTGGATCAAGTCCCTCATAATTCACTGCAGCGCACTGCAGAATACTGTATGTCTGTGAACCCTCCATCAGCGATCATCACCCTGAACAAGAAAAAAGAGATATTGTAGAGCCAGGTGAAACACATACCTTGTCCCAGGTAGCTGACCCCAGAACACAGTTATGTAAGCAAAAGAACAGAGCTCAAGTTAACTTCCCTGCTCATCAAACCACTCAGGTTCCCTGCCATCATACTAAAAGTCTATTCATCCCAAAACAGTATGATACTAGTGGATTAAAAGAAGAGACTCTTAACAGGTATGGCTACACATCACACTCTCACCATGACAATGCTCTACAAATGGGCATCAATACTAATCAAGCTACTATAGACTTTGCCAAGTTCTTTACTCGACGTGAGCTAGTCGCTAAAGGGCTTGTAAAGTTCACTGATCGTCCTGAGAACTATAGAGCCTGGCGATCTTCCTTTTAGAATGTTATAAGAGACTTTGACTTGTCTTGCAGTGAAGAGCTGGATCTGCTAGTAAAATGGCTTGGAAATGAATCTGCTGAGCATGCTAAGAGGATCAGGGCAATTAACATACACTATCCAGAAACAGGCCTTAAAATGATCTGGGATAGACTTGATGAATGTTATGGCTCGCCAGAAGTTATAGAAAGTACTTTATTTCAAACAATTGCTGACTGCCCTAAAATAGCTGGTAGGGGCTACCAAAAATTTAGAGAACTAAGTGATCTGTTAATGGAACTACAGGTTGCAAAATCAGAAGGAGATTTGTTGGGACTTGCATTCCTAGACACAGCTAGAGGTGTCACTCCTATAGTACAAAAGCTCCCCTACAACCTGCAGGAGAAATGGGTCACACATGGCTCTACATACAAACAAATCCACAATGTACCATTTCCTCCATTCAATGTGTTTGTAGATTTTATTACTCAGCAAGCAAAGGTTAGGAATGACCCCAGCTTTGATTTTACATTGTCATGTGCTCCTTCTCCTGGTCTCAAACACCATAAAGCATCAGTAGCAGTTCACAAAACTTATGTTTCTCCTAAAGGTTATCCTTACAGGTCTGCAAACGCTTCTCAACAAGAGGATCCAAGTAAAGTGTTCCCTCTATACAGGAAGCCACATTCCCTACTGAAATGCAGAGCCTTCAGAGAGAAGTCCATAGTAGACCGCAGAGCTTTTCTCAGAGAAAACAACATCTGCTACAAATGCTGTCTATCAACATCACACTCTTCGCCAAGGACTGTAAGGTTAGTGCAAAATGTACAGAATGTGGCAGTACAGATCACAACACAGCCTTTCACCCTGAACCACCCACAAGGACTCTACCACATGTGGAAGATGTTCAAGAGCAAGGCGGGGAGGAGATAAACACTAGTACACCAGCATTTACTTCACAGTGTACTGAAGTCTGCAAAGGAGTCAGTGGTAGGTCCTGCTCAAAAATCTGCCTTGTCAAAATCTACCCAATAGACCGCAGAGACAAAGCTCTCAAAGTCTATGCCATTCTAGATGACCAAAGTAACAGGTCTCTAGCCAAATCTACCTTCTTTGAAATGTTCAATATTGAAGGGCCCAGCTGTCCTTACTCCCTAAAGACTTGTGCAGGCACCGTTGAGACGGCGGGGAGGAGAGCTATTGGTTACCAAGTAGAGTCCATAGATGGTCACACATGCTTGCCTTTACCAACTATAATTGAATGTAACCAAATTCCAGATAATAGACCTGAAATTCCTACACCTGATGCTGCAAGGTACCACCCTCATTTAAGGCATATAGCTCATCGAATACCAAAACTGGATCCTCAGGCTCAGATAATCTTGCTCCTTGGGAGAGACATCTTAAGAGTTCACAAAGCTAGAGATCAAATTAACCCCTTAACGACATCGGGCGTAAATGTACGCCCCCGCGCCCTGGTACTTAGCGCAAACGAACGTACATTTACGCCCGATGTTTCCCCGATCGCTTTGTGTCCACACACAGCGATAGGGGAAAATGGCCTGCTATAATGTATAGCAGGCCATCCCTGTTTGTCAGCACAGGGGGTGATTAACCCCCCCGTGGTGACGATCGCTGCTATATGCTGATCAATACAGATCAGCATATAGCAGCTTAATTCAGGTTTCCAGGTCCGAGACAGCACCAATCGCCATTAGTAACCTCCGAAAAGATGGCGCCGGTGCCACCCCCACGATTGCTGTGATAGGCCAGCCAGTACCGGCCGGCCCATCACGGCAATCATACTGTAAAAAAAACAGTGATGCCAGGTTCTGCACCCCTCAGCTAGGTAGTAAGTGCACTATACTCACCTGATCCCGGTGTCTGGAGCGACGATCGGCGGTCCGCAGCATCCTCGTGTCTTCGGTCGGCGCTTCTTCCGGGTTAGTTCGGGTCTTCGGAAATCCTCGGAAATGTTCGGCTCTTCGGGCTTTGGCGGGCTTCGGCGGACTCTTGCAATCTCCTCTCTACTGCCCCTAGCGGCTGATCAGTGAATATTATTCACTGATCAGTTGCTTTGGGTTAAAAAAAAAAATTTATGCGCCCTAACGCCGATGAGTACTGATCAGCTTTGCATGTAAGTGCGCCGCTGATCAGCAACTCCTCCTTTTTGGCATAGGGGCGTTTTTTCCGCCTATATCCTACCGCCACTGGCTGCTAATAAGTGCCGCACATAAGTGCAGCATTTATCAGCAGCTCCTTTCTTGGCGTAGGTTTTTTCTTCCCCTTACTGTTAAAGAAAAACTTAAAAAACACTACACTACACAAAATAAAGTTTTACACGACACCATTACACATTTACATACCCCATATGCCAATCCCCAAATAAAGTTGGCCCCCAGGGTGTTTTCGGCGTCGGACGCATACATTATTATTGCCTCCGACACCGAAACAGCCAGTGAGAATGAATGGGGGGATCCTTCTTTCCTCCATTCATCCTCATCATCATCATCATCCAGTGACGTGTCTGGGGGTAGCGTAGCGTACGCTGCCCCCCAGACACGTCTTTTCCGCCAGTATTACCCCAATAAGAGATGACGGTATGGCGTGGAATTCTACAAACTCTGTGAGAGTACACTTACAGATTTAGGGTACGTGCACACTGCGGAATGGCGAAGGATAACCCTTTGTGCACTCTGCAGCTGGCACCCGCCGGCGGACTGATGCAGGCGCGCGTCTCCACCCGTGTCACTTTCCATTCTATGCACGGGCAGATTCCGTCGTCCCTCCAAAGAATGAAGACGTTCATTCTTTGGACAGAGGGCGGAATCCGTCCGTGCATAGAATGGAGTGTGACACGAGCAGAGATGCGCGCATGCATCGGTCTGCCGGCGGGTGCCAGCTGCAGAATGCACAAAGGGTTATCTTTTGCCATTCCACAGTGTGCACGTACCCTTAGAGTGTATGAAGGAAGAGACACCTGAATTCAGCACCCAGATGCCCCCCCCTCATCCTCGGAGTTAGTGGGAAGATTGTTTGGGAACTGATCTTCCCACTGCTGGATAAAGGTTACCACCTGTACGCGGATAACTTTTATACCAACATCCCCCTCTTCCGGTTCCTCACTGCCCGAGATACTGTAGCTTGCGGCACAATCCGAACATATCAAAATCAGTAATAGAGCCCTAATATTCGGCAACCATGGAGTGGACCCAGCCAGGGCCGTATTTGTCACTAGGCACCCGTGGTCCGGTGCCTAGGGCGGCGCCCTGGGGGGGGCGGCACCCGCAGGGAAGACTTTTTTTATTATTTAAAAAAAAAAAAAAAAAAAACGTCCGTAGGCACCGGCCCACGGGTGCCTAGTCCGCGCCGGGGGGGGGGGGGAGGTGTGACGGGGCGGCCGGGAGCAGGCTGGTGGGCAGGCTGGTTCCCTCCCCCCATGCAGCGCCGAGGTCCGGGGTCCGGGGTGCGATGCAGGTGTTGAGCTTCCGGCACACACAGTGTGACAGAGGCCGGAAGCTCACAGCTGCAGCCCCGCGGTCCCTGATCTTCTCTCCTGCTCGGCGGCGCTCACGTGATGTGACGTCATCGCCTAGCAGGAGAGAAGATCCAGGAACGCGGGGCTGCAGCTGTGAGCTTCCGGCCTCTGTCACACTGTGTGTGCCGGAAGCTCAACACCTGCCTCGTACCCCGGACCCCGGACCTCGGCGCTGCATGGGGGGAGGGAACCAGCCTGCCCACCAGCCTGCTCCCGGCCGCCCCGTCTCCCCCCAGCCCCACAGCGTCTGCCCGCCCCCCGGCCCCCCTGCATCCTCAGCTGCCCCCCTGCTGGGGGGCAGCCTCTCCCCTGCCCCCCCCAGCCTCTCACCTGCCCCCCCCAGCCTCTCACCTGCCCCCCCAGCCTCTCCCCTGCCCCCCCCAGCCTCTCACCTGCCCCCCCCAGCCTCTCACCTGCCCCCCCAGCCTCTCACCTGCCCCCCCCCAGCCTCTCACCTGCCCCTCAGCCTCTCACCTGCCCCACAGCCTCTCACCTGCCCCTCAGCCTCTCCCCTGCCCCCCAGCCTCTCACCTGCCCCACAGCCTCTCACCTGCCCCTCAGCCTCTCCCCTGCCCCCCAGCCTCTCACCTGCCCCTCAGCCTCTCACCTGCCCCTCAGCCTCTCACTTGCCCCACAGCCTCTCACCTGCCCCTCAGCCTCTCCCCTGCCCCCCCAGCCTCTCACCTGCCCCTCAGCCTCTCACCTGCCCCCCAGCCTCTCACCTGCCCCCCCAGACTCTCCCCTGCCCCCCCCCAGCCTCTCACCTGCCCCCCCCAGCCTCTCCCCTGCCCCCCCAGCCTCTCACCTGCCCCCCCAGCCTCTCACCTGCCCCCCCAGCCTCTCCCCTGCCCCCCCCAGCCTCTCACCTGCCCCCCCAGCCTCTCACCTGCCCCCCCCCCCAGCCTCTCCCCTGCCCCTCAGCCTCTCACCTGCCCCCCAGCCTCTCACCTGCCCCACAGCCTCTCACCTGCCCCTCAGCCTCTCCCCTGCCCCCCAGCCTCTCACCTGCCCCACAGCCTCTCACCTGCCCCTCAGCCTCTCCCCTGCCCCCCAGCCTCTCACCTGCCCCTCAGCCTCTCACCTGCCCCTCAGCCTCTCACCTGCCCCACAGCCTCTCACCTGCCCCTCAGCCTCTCCCCTGCCCCCCCAGCCTCTCACCTGCCCCTCAGCCTCTCACCTGCCCCCCAGCCTCTCACCTGCCCCCCAGCCTCTCCCCTGCTCCCCCCAGCCTCTCCACCTAACCATCAGCCTCTCCCCCCAAACCTCAGCCTCTCCCACTGCCTCTCAGCCTCTCCCCTGCCCCCCCCAGCCTCTCCACCTAACCCTCAGCCTCTCCCCTGCCCCCCAGCCTCTCCCCTGCCCCCCAGCCTCTCCCCTGCCCCCCCCAGCCTCTCCCCTGCCCCCAGCCTTTCCCCTGCCCCCCAGCCTCTCCCCTAACCCCCCAGCCTCTCCCCTGCCCCCCCCCCCCAGACTCTCCCCCTAACCCTCAGCCTCTCCCCTGGTCCCCAGCCTCTCCCCCCTGCATTCTCAGCCTCTTCCCTGACCCCAGCCTCTCTCCCCTGGTCCCCAACCTCTCCCCCCTGCATTCTCAGCCTCTCCCCTGCCCCCCAGCCTCTCACCTGCCCCCCCAGCCTCTCACCTGCCCCTCAGCCTCTCACCTGCCCCCCAGCCTCTCACCTGCCCCTCAGCCTCTCACCTGCCCCTCAGCCTCTCACCTGCCCCTCAGCCTCTCCCCTGCCCCCCAGCCTCTCCCCTGCTCCCCCAGCCTCTCCACCTAACCCCTTAGCCTCTCCACCTAACCCTCAGCCTCTCCCCTGCCCCCCCAGCCTCTCCCCTGCCCCCAGCCTTTCCCCTGCCCCCCAGCCTCTCCCCTGACCCCCCAGCCTCTCCCCTGCCCCTCAGCCTCTCACCTGCCCCCCAGCCTCTCACCTGCCCCTCAGCCTATCACCTGCCCCCCAGCCTCTTACCTGCCCCTCAGCCTCTCACCTGCCCCCAAGCCTCTCACCTGCCCCTCAGCCTCTCACCTGCCCCCCAGCCTCTCACCTGCCCCTCAGCCTCTCACCTGCCCCCCAGCCTCTCACCTGCCCCTCAGCCTCTCCCCTGCCCCCCAGCCTCTCCCCTGCTCCCCCCAGCCTCTCCACCTAACCATCAGCCTCTCCCCCCAAACCTCAGCCTCTCCCACTGCCCCCCAGCCTCTCCCCTGCCACCCCCCCCAGCCTCTCCACCTAACCCCTTAGCCTCTCCACCTAACCCTCAGCCTCTCCCCTGCCCCCCAGCCTCTCCCCTGCCCCCCCCCAGCCTCTCCCCTGCCCCCCATTCTTTCCCCTGCCCCCCCCAGACTCTCCCCCTAACCCTCAGCCTCTCCCCTGGTCCCCGGCCTCTCCCCCCTGCATTCTCAGCCTCTTCCCTGACCCCAGCCTCTCTCCCCTGCATTCTCAGCCTCTCCCCTGCCCCCAGCCTCTCTCCCCTGCATTCTCAGCTGCTCCCCAGCCTCCCAGCCTCTCACCTGCCCCTCAGCCTCTCACCTGCCCCTCAGCCTCTCACCTGCCCCACAGCCTCTCACCTGCCCCTCAGCCTCTCACCTGCCCCCCCAGCCTCTCACCTGCCCCTCAGCCTCTCACCTGCCCCTCAGCCTCTCACCTGCCCCCCAGCCTCTCACCTGCCCCTCAGCCTCTCCCCTGCCCCCCAGCCTCTCCCCTGCTCCCCCCAGCCTCTCCACCTAACCATCGGCCTCTCCCCCCAAACCTCAGCCTCTCCCACTGCCCCCCAGCCTCTCCCCCTAACCCTCAGCCTCTCCCCTGCCCCCAGCCTCTCCCCTGCCCCCCCCCCAGCCTCTCCACCTAACCCCTTAGCCTCTCCACCTAACCCTCAGCCTCTCCCCTGCTCCCCAGCCTCTCCCCTGCCCCCCCAGCCTCTCCCCTGCCCCCCATTCTTTCCCCTGCCCCCCCCCCAGACTCTCCCCCTAACCCTCAGCCTCTCCCCTGGTCCCCAGCCTCTCCCCCCTGCATTCTCAGCCTCTTCCCTGACCCCAGCCTCTCTACGCTGGTCCCCAACCTCTCCCCCCTGCATTCTCAGCCTCTCCCCTGCCCCCAGCCTCTCTCCCCTGCATTCTCAGCTGCTCCCCAGCCTCCCAGCCCCTCCCCCTGACCCACAGCTTCTCCCTCTGACCCCCAGCCTCTCCCCCTGAATCCCAGCTTCTTCCCTGCCCCCCTACCGCTCCCCCTGACCCCCAGCCTCTCCCCCTGAGCCCCAGCCCCCCCTGAACCCCAGCTTCTCCCCTGCCACCCTAGCTGCCCCTCCCTGCTGGTCCCCTGCCCCCCAGCTGCTCTTCCTTTCCCCCAGCTGCTCTCCCTTTCCCCCAGCTGCTCTCCCTTTCCCCCAGTTGCCTCCCTTCCCCAGTCACCCCCAGTTGCCTCCCTTCCTCAGTCCCCCCCCCAGCTGCCTCCCTTGCCCTGTCACCCCTAGCTGCCTCCCTTCCCCTGTCACCCCCAGCTGCCCCCCTTCCCCAGTCCCCCTGTCGCCCCAGCTGCCTCCCTTTCCCAGTCACCCCCAGCTGCCCCTGCAGACAAGTTGTGGTCGGAGAAGTCTTCATGATGCTGCGCCAGATGGAGAAGAAAGCAAAAAGTTAGCGACGGCAATCGGAGAAGACGTCACCTGTGAGTCATTAGTAACTGCACTGTAATTACTTCTATAGTGTGCAGAGCCTGTGTACCATTGGGGTCTATAAGGGTCAGTTTATTGTTTGCGGTAGTGTACTGACACAGCCCTGCGGTCACTACAGTACACTAGTGCAAACTTTTTAACTAGGACCCAACTACAAGAGCTGCAGGCACTACAACTCCCAGCATATCCTGAGGGCTGCAGACTGTCAGTACTTGCTGGGAGTTGTAGTGCCTACAGCTGTTGTAGTTGGGTCCTAGGTGCATTATACACTGTATTCTTTGTGGCATATAAGAATACATAGATCTGTGGGGGCTCAGTGCAGGGAAGTGACCGCAGAACATCACTAATAGGGGATAGAACAAAAATATCTCCCCCTATCCCTATTAGTGATGTTCTGGGGTCACTTCCCTACACTGAGCCCCCACAGATCTATGTATTCTGATCTCCCGCAACGCCTCCAGGACCCAACTACAACAGCTGCAGGCACTACAACTCCCAGAACAGTCTGCAGCCCTCAGGATATGCTGGGAGTTGTAGTGCCTGCAGCTGCTGTAGTTGGGTCCTAGGTGCATCATACACTGGATGCTTTGTGGCATATAAGAATACATAGATCTGTGGAGGCTCAGTGTAGGGAAGTGACCCCAGAACATCACTAATAGGGATAGGGGGAGATGTTTTTGTTCTTTCCCCTATTAGTGATGTTCTGGGGTCACTTCCCTACACTGAGCCCCCACAGATCTATGTATTCTTATATGCCACAAAGCATCCAGTGTATAGGACCCAACTACAACAGCTGCAGGCACCACAACTCCCAGCATGTACTGACAGTCTGCAGCCCTCAGGATATGCTGGGAGTTGTAGTACAGTAGTACAATCCTATGATAACTGCCGCTGTAGACAGATGTATTACTGGACCTTCAGGGCTGATGGTTGTCACCCACAGATTGCAGCCACCAGGAGCCTCTGCACACAGTGATTTATTACAGGGTTGTCCTCTCAGAGACTACAACTCCCAGCATACCCTGAGAGCTGTATAAATGGAGGTTGTTCTGAGATTTGTCACAGATACAGATGAATTCAGGAAAGGAGCGGGGTCAGCATGTCGTGTCTCACTGGTTGTATATTGGTGGCTCCAGGTACCCCAGTCCGACACTGGACAGAACCAGTCCCCCGGCCTCCTTCCTTCCTCCATCACGTCTGTTTGATGAGAACAGCGGGCATCAAGCAGAGCGGCACCCAAGTGCCAGGGTATATACCATGCATGTACAGTAACGGCGCGGCGGGGGGGGGGGTGGTGGTGAGGGGGGGCGCCTCTGCGTGCAAAGTGCCTAGGGCAGCATGAACTCTAAATACAGGCCTGGACCCAGCGCTTCTGGATATGAAGGACCCCGTATTGCACCAGGGCAACATTTTCCAGGTGACGTCCCCCACACTGGAAAACAGGAGACCCCAGAAGAAGTGCAGTGTGACGTAACAGGGGGATCAGGAAGGACACCATTTTCCAGTGTGACACCTGTCCTGATCACCCCGGCCTCTGCATACTGGATTGCTTCTAGGCGTACCACACGTCATCGGAGTTCTACATTTTCTAAATCCTTTCCCTTATTCCTATTTCAGGGGTCACGTTGATCTAGGGATTATTCTGATTGCCATTTTGGAGTCGGGAAGGAATTTTTTCCCTGTGATGAGGCTACTGTCGTCTGCCTCACAAGGGTTTTTTGCCTTCCTCTGGACCAACACAGGTTGAATTTGAAGGACACCTGTCCTTTTCAACCTTATAAACTAATAATTGGCCTAATACCCCCAAATAAATAAAAAATTGTCCCTTTTCCCCAACTTAATAGGCATGGCCGCCATTCCCATTAGAGGATGCCATGATGCAATTACAAAGCCTCTGTGCGGCCAGGACAGAAGAAACCCCCCACAAGTGACCCCATTCTGGAAACTACACCCCATAAGGAATCTAACGAGGGAGGCAGCGGGGATATGCCCCCCGCCACCCCCCGCCCCCACCTCCCCGGTGACGGGCACATTTGTGCCGTGAAAATGAAAAAAAAAATTTTTTTTATTTTCACACCACATGTTCTACATATGTGCCCATCACCAGTGGGGTCCATATGCTCTCTGCACCCCTTGTTAGATTCCTTATGGGGTGTATTATCCAGAATGGGGTCACTTGTGGGGGGTTTCTACTGTCCTGGCAGCACAGGAGCTTTGTAATTGCGTCATGGCCTCCATCCTCCATTCCAGCCTCTAAATGGCGCTCTGTCCCTTTGGTGGCTTGCCCTGTGCCCATATGGCACATTATGTCCACATGTGGGGTATTTTTGTGCTTAGGGGAAACTACCCTACACGTTTTGCGTTCATTTTCTTTTTTAACCCCTTGCGGAAATGAAATAAATCAAGCCTAGACTAACATTTAGTGTAAAAAATGTTTAATTTTTACACTAAATCATTGATCTTGTCTTGATTTTTTCATTTTCACAAGGGGTTAAAAGATAAAAAAAAAACACAAAATGTGTAGAGCAATTTACCCTGAGTACGAAAATACCCCACAAGTGGACATAAAGTGCCAGGCGGGTGCAGGGTAAGCCTCCAAAGGGCCTTTCGAGGGCCTTGTTGCATTTGAAAGGCCTCTGTGTTGTCAAGACCCCCACAAGTGACCCCATTATGGAAACTACAGCCATTAGGGAATGTAACAAGGGGTGTAGTGAGCATATGGACCCCACTGGTGATGAGCACAAATGTGAAACAATGTGGCGTGAAAATGAAATATTACATTTTTTACACTATAATGTTGGTTTAGCCTTAAATTTTTCATTTTCACAAGGAGTTAAAAGATAAAAAAAACACACAAAATGTGTAGAGCAATTCCCCCTGAGTCCGTAAATACCCCACATGTGGACATAAAGTGCCATGTGGGCGCAGGGCAAGCCTCTGAAGGGAAGGAGTGCCATTTGGATTTTGGAGGCTGGATTTGGCCAAAATGGATGATGAACGCCATGTCGCATTTACAGAGCCCTCGTGCTGCCAAGACAGTGAGAACCCCCCACAAGTGACCCCATTCTGGAAACTACACCCCTCAAGGAACCTAACAAGGAGTGCAATGAGGATATGAACCCCTTGATGACGGGCACATTTGTACCGTGAAAGTGGAAAAATGAAAATTGTCCCTTTCACGTCACATTGTTCCACATTTGTGCCCGTCACCAGTGGGGTCCATATGCTCACTGCACCCCTTGTTAGATTCCTTGAGGGGTGTAGTTTCCAGAATGGGGTCACTTGTGGGGGGTTTCCAGTGTCTTGGCAGCACAAGGGCTCTGTAAATGCAACGTGGCCCTTGAAATCCTTTCCAGTGAAATCCAGCTTCCAAAAGCTAATTGACGCTCCTTTCCTTTGGAGGCTCGTCCTGCGCCCGCTTGGCACTTTATGTCCACATGTGAGGTATTTCCGTACTCGGGAGAAACTGCGCTTCACATTTGGTGTTTTTTTTTCTTTTATCCCCTTGTTAAAATGAAAAATGAAGCCTAGAACAACGTTTTAGTGTAAAAAAATAGAATTTTTCCTTTTTTACACCACATTATTCTGAAAATCTTTGAAGCACCTGTGGGGTCCAGATGCTCACCGCACCCCTTGTTACATTCCTTGAGGGGTGTAGTTTTCTAAATGATGTCCCTTTAGGGGTGTTTTTTAGGTTTTGGCACCCCAGAGCCTCTGCCAACCTGAAGTGGTACGGTCAAAAATGACCAAATATAACGGAGGCGTTGAAATTCACTAGGCGCTCCTTTATATCTGAGGCTTGTGGTTGCATCAAATAGCGCAAAAGGGCCACAAATGGGGTATTTCTATAAACTGCAGAAACGGAGCAATCAATATTGGGGTGCATTTCTATGGGAATAGGTTAAGAATTATGAAAAATATTGTCTTACAATAAAATCTCTGTCTTTTTTACACACTTTGATTTTATTTCTGTGACTCCCCTAAAGGGTTAAAAAACTTTCTGCATGTGCTTTTGCAGAGTTTGGGGGGTGCAGTTTCTGAAATGGGGTTCTTTGTGGGTCTTTTTAACATACAGTCCCCTCAAATACACTTTTGGGCCAGGTTCAGACTATATAAGTGTGCGGCTGTATTTGCGGCTGTAATTGTGCGGCGGTATTTTTGGTGGTTTATGCGAACGCTGGAAAGTATAGGATATACGGCTGCACAGTGCACACTATCTATGAATCTACGGCCCGATCGTAAACGGACCCGTAAAAAATGAACAAGACCATTGTTTGCGGCTGGACATGCGGCCGTAGATTGACAGGCGGTCCGTACGGAGTACTTCAAAAATAGCCGGCAATGATGCCGAATGCCGATGCCTCTAATAGTTAATATATTAAATTAATCAAACACATTTTCTTTGTAATAAAGACACTTTCATTGGTCAATAATTTATTTCTAACGAATCCATCATTTTGCAATTAAATATACTGTTAAAATAAATAGATATATAAATAAATGTATATTTATCTATATATTTATTTTTTGACAGTATATTTCATTGCACAATGATGGATTCGTTAGAATTAAATTATTGAACAACGAAACTGAATTTATTTCCACGAAAATGTGTTTTATTAATAAATATTAATTAGTACAGGAAGCTCCATAAACCGTTAATTCATATTCCCGGCAATAGAGCATTCTCTCCTAATCATCACTTTACATTAATTAAAACATCAAATGTTTCTTCTAATTATGTTATGACAATAGCATTATTAGAAGAAACATTTAGAATTATATGTGCGTTCAGCTGATTGGCTGATCGGCTGAGCGCACATATAATTAGCCGGTCCGCAGTACAGTCACTTCATTGTGCTGCGGACCAGCGAAGAGGATACATCGGGGTGAGTATAGAGCTCTCCCCACCCCCTCCCCAGCACTGCACCCCTCCCAGCAAGGAAGAGGGGTCACTTAACCCCTTCCTTGCTGGGATGGGTGCAGTCTGACATCAGTCTGGCCCCCAAGGGGTTAAGGGGGATGCAATACATTTTCCCTTAACCCCTTGGGGGCCAGACTGTAAGCAGCGATCTGTAAAGATGCTGCATACTGTAAGGAGCACAACACCGCTCACAATGATGGGTGTTGTGCTCCTGTTTGTGGGTTTTTTGTGTGTTTCTCCCTTTTTTTTTATAGATATTGGTATCCTGGGGATTACGTCGGATTCCGTGGACTACGTCGATGACCAGCGGTTGTGGTTTTTTTTGTTAATAAAATGGTCAATGAGGGGTGTGGGGGTGTTTTTATTTGAATAAAAACATTTTTTAACTTGTGTCTTGTCTTTATTTCTTTACTTTATAAACTTAGTAGTGGAAGCCGTCTAATAGACGGAATCCATTACTAAGTTAGGGCCTAGTGTTAGCCGGTATAAAATGGCTAACACTAACCCCCTATTATTACCCCAGTACCCAATGCCACCAGGGGTACTGGGAAAAGCCGGGTGCCAGTGGTCCCGGAGCGTCAAAATTGGCGCTCCTGGACCGGGCGGCAGCAGGCTGGTAAGATTTAGGCTGGGGAGGGCCTAAACCAATGGCTCTTCCCACCCTGGTGTTACCAGGCTGCTGTCGTTTGGTTTTCAACCCGGCTGGTTATAAAAATAGGGGGGACCCTATGCGGTTTTTTTCTTTTTTAAATAAATAAATAATTTTAAAAAACGCATAGGGTCCCCCCTATTTTTATAACCAGCCGGGTTAAAAACCAAGCGACAGCAGCCTGGTAACACCAGGGTGGGAAGAGCCATTGGTTTAGGCCCTCCCCAGCCTAAATATTACCAGCCTGCTGCCGCCCGGTCCAGGAGCGCCAATTTTGACGCTCCGAGACCACTGGCACCCGACTCTTCCCAGTACCCCTGGTGGCATTGGGTACTGGGGTAATAATAGGGGGTTAGTGTTAGCCATTTTATACCGGCTAACACTAGGCCCCAACTTAGTAATGGATTCCGTCTATTAGACGGCTTCCACTACTAAGTCTATAAAGTAAAGAAATAAAGACAAGGCACAAGTTAAAAAATGTTTTTATTCAAATAAAAACACCCCCACACCCCTCATTGACCATTTTATTGACAAAAAAAACCACAACCGCTGGTCATCGACGTAGTCCACGGAATCCGACGTAATCCCCAGGATACCGATATCTGAAAAACAAAAAGGGAGAAACACACAAAAAAACACACAAACAGGAGCACAACACCCATCATTGTGAGCGGTGTTGTGCTCCTTACAGTATGCAGCATCTTTACAGATCGCTGCTTACAGTCTGGCCCCCAAGGGGTTAAGGGAGGTTGTATTGCATCCCCCTTAACCCCTTGGGGGCCAGACTGATGTCAGACTGCACCCATCCCAGCAAGGAAGGGGTTAAGTGACCCCCCTTCCTTGCTGGGAGGGGTGCAGTGCTGGGGAGGGGGTGGGGAGAGCTCTATACTCACCCCGATGTTGTCTCTTCGCTGGTCCGCAGCACAATGAAGTGACTGTACTGCGGACTGGCTAATTATATGTGCGCTCAGCCGATCAGCCAATCAGCTGAACGCACATATAATTCTAAATGTTTCTTCTAATAATGCTATTGTCATAACATAATTAGAAGAAACATTTGATGTTTTAACCCTTTGAGTACCAGGCCCAAAATGACCCAGTGGACCGCGCAAATTTTGATCTTAGTGCTTTCGTTTTTCCCTCCTCCCCTTCTAAGAGCTCTAGCACTCTCAGTTTTCTATCTACAGGCCATGTAAGTGCTTGTTTTTTACAGGAATAGTTGTACTGTGTAATGGCGTCATTCATTTTACCATAACATGTATGATGGAATTCCAAATATATTATTTATGAAGATATAAATTGGTGAAATCGCAAAAAAGAATGCAATATGGTAACGTTTGGGGGGTTCCTGTGTCTACGTAATGCACTATATGGTAACAGCGACATGACACTATTATTCTATAGGTCAGCCCGAACACAACCATATGCAGGTTACACAGATTCTCTAATGTTATATATTTTTTTTTTAATGAAATCCGTTTTTTTGCCAATTAAATATTAATAAAATGGGCCTATTGTGACGCTTATAACGGTTTTATTTTTTCACCTATGGGGCTGTATGGGGTGTCATTTTTTCCGCCATGATCTCTAGTTTTTATTAATACCATATCTGTGAAGATCGGACGTTTTGATCACTTTTTATTGATTTTTTTTAATATATAATGTAACATAAAATCGGTAATCTGCGCACTTTTTCCCCTCTTTTCGTGTACGCCGTTTACCGGTCGCAATGACGCTTGTTATATTTTAATAGATCGGACAATTACGCACGCTACGGTATATTATATGTTTATCTATTTATTCATTTTTATATGTTTTATTTATATAATGGGAAAGGGGGGTGATTTAGACTTTTATTGGGGGAGGGGTTTTGGGGTAGTGTGTTAGTGTTTTGAACTTTTTTTTTTTTACACTTTTGAAGTCCCTTTGGGGGACTTCTACATTCACTAGTTTGATTTTTACACTGATGAATGCTATGCCATAGGCATAGCATTGATCAGTGTTATCGGCGCTCTGCTCATTGAGCCTGCCTGTGCAGGCTCAGTGTAGCAGATCGCCGATCGGACCGCATGGAGACAGGTAAGAGACCTCCAGCAGTCCGTTTTACCGATCGGGACCCCCGCAGTCACACTGCGGGGGTCCCGATCGGTAAGTGACAGGGGACTCCCCCTGTCACTTACACTTAAACGCTGCGGTCGCGCCGCGATCGCGGCGTTTAAGGGGTTAATGACACGCGGCAGCGCGATCGCTGTAGCGTGTCATTACTGGTGAGGTCCCGGCTGCTCACTGCAGCCGGCCCCCACCTCCTATGAAGCGCGCTCCGCTCCGGAGCGCGCTTCATAGCGGGAATAACACCCATGACGTAAGGTTACGTCATGGGTCGTCTGGGGACAGACTTCCATGACGTAACCCTACGTCCAGGGTCGTCTAGGGGTTAATTAAAGTAAAATGATGATTAGTACAGAATGCTCTATTGCCGGGAATATGAATTAACGGCTTATGGAGCTTCCTGTACTAATTAATATTTAATTAATAAAACACATTTTATATGCACAAGCCAAAAAGACAGAAATGGCTGCACATCGCACCCATGGCTGACACGAAAGCTTGTTCAGCTGCATTTAAAACCAACATCAGAAGTTAGTATATAATTTGGCCAAACCATATTGCCTCATGTACCACGTGCAGGTCTTCTGATACACATGAGTCCCTAACCAACCCTCATCACTGTGCCGGTCAGCGACCACAATCCCCGCAAAACGTGCGCAAGCAGAGAAGAGGGGCCACGGAATGGCCCTGCAACCCTATTGTCACAGGACCAGACCCAAAAGGGCACCCCAAACCCCGCAGGCGCTGACCGACACGGTGTGGAGTTAGCGTAGGGACCCGTGTGGACCAGAGGACCTGCGCGGTGGTACACGGGGCAATATGGTTTGATCAATTCATATACAGACACTCTGGTGTTGATTTTTAATATAGGCCTGGCGGCATTAGTATCAGCCATAGATGGGATGTGCAGCCGTTCCATTCTCTCCAGTTCGTGTTTTGCAATTCTCCCTCTCTGAACAGCTAGCACTCCTTTATAAGACCCACATGACCAAATTTAGCAGGATATGTCTGTGCTCACATGTCTGGACCCTATGTCTTCCCCATTCTGTGAGAGCAGCAATGGTAAGTGTAATACCATATCCATACTTGTGTCGTTTGGGGGCAGCCTTCCCCGCCGGTGGTGCTGGCTGGGTTTTGGTGGGGCTTTTTGGGTCTGGTCCTGTGACATTGGGGTTGCAGGGCCGTTCCATGGCCTCCCTTCCCTGCACGTGCACGCTTTGCGGGGTTGGCGGTCGCTGACCGACACGGTGTGGAGTTAGCGTAGGGACCCGTGTGGACCAGAGGACCTGCGCGGTGGTACACGGGGCAATATGGTTTGATCAATTCATATACAGACACTCTGGTGTTGATTTTTAATATAGGCCTGGCGGCATTAGTATCAGCCATAGATGGGATGTGCAGCCGTTCCATTCTCTCCAGTTCGTGTTTTGCAATTCTCCCTCTCTGAACAGCTAGCACTCCTTTATAAGACCCACATGACCAAATTTAGCAGGATATGTCTGTGCTCACATGTCTGGACCCTATGTCTTCCCCATTCTGTGAGAGCAGCAATGGTAAGTGTAATACCATATCCATACTTGTGTCGTTTGGGGGCAGCCTTCCCCGCCGGTGGTGCTGGCTGGGTTTTGGTGGGGCTTTTTGGGTCTGGTCCTGTGACATTGGGGTTGCAGGGCCGTTCCATGGCCTCCCTTCCCTGCACGTGCACGCTTTGCGGGGTTGGCGGTCGCTGACCGACACGGTGTGGAGTTAGCGTAGGGACCCGTGTGGACCAGAGGACCTGCGCGGTGGTACACGGGGCAATATGGTTTGATCAATTCATATACAGACACTCTGGTGTTGATTTTTAATATAGGCCTGGCGGCATTAGTATCAGCCATAGATGGGATGTGCAGCCGTTCCATTCTCTCCAGTTCGTGTTTTGCAATTCTCCCTCTCTGAACAGCTAGCACTCCTTTATAAGACCCACATGACCAAATTTAGCAGGATATGTCTGTGCTCACATGTCTGGACCCTATGTCTTCCCCATTCTGTGAGAGCAGCAATGGTAAGTGTAATACCATATCCATACTTGTGTCGTTTGGGGGCAGCCTTCCCCGCCGGTGGTGCTGGCTGGGTTTTGGTGGGGCTTTTTGGGTCTGGTCCTGTGACATTGGGGTTGCAGGGCCGTTCCATGGCCTCCCTTCCCTGCACGTGCACGCTTTGCGGGGTTGGCGGTCGCTGACCGACACGGTGTGGAGTTAGCGTAGGGACCCGTGTGGACCAGAGGACCTGCGCGGTGGTACACGGGGCAATATGGTTTGATCAATTCATATACAGACACTCTGGTGTTGATTTTTAATATAGGCCTGGCGGCATTAGTATCAGCCATAGATGGGATGTGCAGCCGTTCCATTCTCTCCAGTTCGTGTTTAATAAAACACATTTTGGTTGAAATAAAATCAGTTTCGTTGTTCTATAATTTAATTCTAATGAATCCATCATTATGCAATTAAATATACTGTCAAAAAATAAATATATATATAAATATACATTTATTTATATATATATATATATATATATATATTTATTTTAACAGTATATTCAATTGCAAAATGATGGAATCGTTTAAATTTAATTATTGAACAATGAAAGGGAATTTATTACAACGAAAATGTGTTTTATTAATTCAATATATTAACCATGAGAGACATCGGCATTCGGCATACTGCAGAGGATCGCAAACCCCGGTAATAGCGATTCATGTAAACTGTTTCCCTGCTTTCCCAGATGCATCCAGAGGTGTTTGCATCACTTTCTTAAGATTTTATTAGTTATTTTTAGTTGAACCAGATTTCCAAGTAAATGACCGTATGTTTTGAGCCGCATGTCTATTTTTTCCCACGGCCGCAATTTCACCCACACATTTACAGCCCCATAAAAATTACAGCCGCACACATACAGAGTGTGAACCTAGCCTAAGGCTAGGTTCACACTATGTATGTGTGCGGCTGTATTTTTTATGCGACTGGAAATGTGTGGCTAAAACTACGGCCGAGGGAAAAAATAGACATGCGGCTGAAAACATACGGTCATTTACTTGGAAATCTGGTTCAACTAAAAATAACAAATAAAATCTTTAGAAAGTGATGCAAACACCTCTGGATGCATCTGGGAAAGCAGGGAACACAGTTTACATGAGTCGCTTTTACCGGGGTTTGCGATCCTCTGCAGTAATGCCGATGCCTCTCATGGTTAATATATTTAATTAATAAAACACATTTTCTTTGTAATAAAGTCCCTTTCGTTGTTCAATAATTAAATTTAAACGAATCCATCATTTTGCAATTAAATATACTGTTAAAATAAATATATATATAAATAAATGTATATTTATATATATATTTATTTTTTGACAGTGTATTTAATTGCACAATGATGGATTCGTTTAAATTAAATTATTGAACAACAAAACTGATTTTATTACAACGAAAATGTGTTTTATTAATTAAATATTAATTAGTACAGGAAGCTCCATTAAGCCGTTAATTGATATTGCCGGCAATAGAGCATTCTGTACTAATCATCACTTTACTTTAATGAAAACATCAAATGTTTCTTCTAATTATGTTATCACAATAGCATTATTAGAAGAAACATTTTGAATTATATGTGCGCTCAGCTGATTGGCTAATCGGCTGAGCGCACATATAAAGAGCCGATCCGCAGTACAGTGACTTCATTGTGCTGCGGACCAGCGAAGAGGCAATATCAGGGTGAGTATACAGCTCTCCTCACCCCCTCCTCTGCACTGCACCCCTCCCAGCAAGGAAGGGGGGTCACTTAACCCCTTCCTTGCTGGAATGGGTGCAGTCTGACATCAGTCTGGCCCCCAAGGGGTTAAGGGGGATGCAATACATCCTCCCTTAACCCCTTGGGGGCAAGACTGTAAGCAACAATCTGTAAAGATGCTGCATACTGTAAGGTGCACAACACCGCTCACAATGATGGATGTTCTGCTCCTGTTTGTGTGTTTTTTGTGTGTTTCTCCCTTTTTGTTTTTCAGATATCGGTATCCTGGGGATTACGTCGGTGGACTACGTCGTCGATGACCAGCGGTTGTTTGGTGTTTTTTTTTTTATTAAAATGGTCAATGAGTGGTGTGGGGGTGTTTTTTTTTTTGAATAAAAATTTTTTTGCACTTGTGTGTTGTCTTTATTTCTTTACTTTATCGACTTAGTAGTGGAAGCCGTCTAATAGGCGGAATGCATTAATAAGTCGGGGCCTAGTGTTAGCCGGTATAAAATGGCTAACACTAACCCCCCATTATTACCCCAGTACCCAATGCCACCAGGGGTACTGTGAAGAGCCGGGTGCCAGTGGTCCTGGAGCATCAAAATTGGCGCTCCTGGACTGAACGGCAGCAGGCTGGTAAGATTTAGGCTGGGGAGGGCCTAAACCAATGGCTCTTCCCACCCTGGTGTTACCAGGCTGCTGTCGTTTGGTTTTTAACCCGGCTGGTTATAAAAATAGGGGGGACCCTATGCGTTTTTTTTTTTATTATTTATTTATTTCAGGCTCTGTCCTTAAACCTTTTCAGGCTCTGTCCTTAAGGGGTTAATGGTCCTTACAATGCACCATATGCCCAAAGACTTGATCTAGGATGGGTGATCATAGGGGATTTATGTCTAGGAAATGTGCACAAACCAGACTTAGTTAACAGCATGTTGACTAGCACACTAGAAAATGGACGCCCCTCTCTATTCCAACCATGTCAGAGCAAAATCCTCATCAAAGAGCTGCCTCACAGAATCCATCTACCCTGTGCCTCCATGAGCCCTCCCTGTGACAACCAAGCCTATGACAGTGACCATGACCATTTAGGATGCACAGTCTTTCATAGAACAAAGGAAGACAATCAGGTAGCAATGTCTCTTGAAGATAGACTTTTCTTAGAGATAATGGAGCAGGAAATATTCAAAGATAAATCAAATAGCTGGGTTGCGCCCCTTCCTTTAAGACCCAAAAGACAACGCTTGCCTAACAACAGGGAACAAGTTTACAAACGCTTTGTTGCCTTGAGATGCAATTTGCAGAAAAAGCCAGTTATGAGAGATCACTTTGTTACATTCATGGAGAAAATACTAGAGAATGGTCATGCAGAGATAGCCCCTACTCTTGAAGGAGTGCTGGTATCTACCCTTATTTGGGGTATACCACCCCAAAAAAACAGGTCAGCTAAGAGTGGTGTTTGACTCCAGTGCCAAACATGAAGGTGTGTCTTTAAATGATGTACTTCTGTCGGGTCCAGATCTTAATAACCGGCTCCTACGAGTACTACTTCGCTTTCGCAAGGACTCTGTTGCATTTATGGCTGACATCCAGCATATGTTCCATTGTTTCCTTGTTAAGAAAGAACACAGGAACTTCCTAAGATCTCTTTGGTTCAGAGACAACGATCCCTCCAAAGCAGTGGCGGAACTATTACCGTAGCAGCAGTAGCTGCTGCTACGGGGCCTGGCTTATCAAGGGGCCCCGCATTGGGGACTGCGGGCAGGGCCGCTTCAACCAGAGGGCACATGGTGCACATGCACCGGGCCCACTGGTTAAAGGCCCCCCCAGACGCCCTGCTTCGCTCTGGATTGTGGGACTTGCTGCTTGCCTCCATTGGCTGTACTCCTTCTGGCTCCTAGACTTGGAGATCAGCTGAGACTTCCTATCCCCCTCTTTCTGGCTCCCAGTTCAGGTCCTGGTGCGCAGTTAAGGGCATTTTTTGGTCAAGGCTATTGCTGTGACTTGGGAGAGGAATGCCGCCGAAACCAGCCCAGAGAAAAAGAGGTGGCTCGCTTACGCCTAAGACTAAATCTACCAAGCTTGACAAATTTCTGCACTCTCCCTGCTCAAGCCCTATACCTGAGCCTTCCCCCTCTCAGTCTAATGGGACTCTGTCTGGATCTCGTTTTGCAGCATTGCGGAAGGAGGGGGTGGAGGAGAAGAGAGAAGAAGGTGCAGCTGGCTCTACCAGCAAACTAGATACTATTCTTGCTGAACTTTTGATCTGCAGAAGGTCCTTAGCGGATCTGACAACGAATATGGTCTCTCTCTCATCTGATGTTAGTCTTATAAGAGCAGATTTGGGCAAAACGAGAGAGAGACTGGGCTTGCTGGAAACTACAGTACCTAAACTTGAGCTGGAGATGTCTGAGCTGAGGGGGAAGGTTAAGACACATGATACACAGCTAAATACTATGAAGGAGAAACTTGCGGACCTAGAGGACCACTCCAGGAGGTCCAATGTCAGGATTGTGGGTCTCCCGGAAGGTGTGGAGGAAGGGGATGCCCCAAAGTTCTGTCAAGCATGGATTCTGGAATTATTTGACAGGACCTCGTTCTCTACTATGTTTGGCCTGGAACGTGCTCACAGGGTCCCTCTGCGGCCGCTTCCCCCGGGGAGAAACCCCAGGGTCATGCTGCTTAAGACGATATGCTCAGGAGATCGTGACGCCATCCTGATATTGGCAAGGACTAGGAACGATATAGTTTACAATGGCTTAACACAAGCCACATCAGCTGGGTTAACACTTGCCGAACTGAAAGATCAGTGCCATTTAAATTATGAGTCAATGCTAGAAAAGCTTAAAAAGAAGGAGGTTAGTGAATCATTACATGCCTCCACATTGACCGAATATCTGAAGATACAAAGAATCCCGAGAGGGTTGAGAAGTAATCTCACCCCAATATTATTGCATGATGACCCCGTGTATCATCAAACTTGGTACGCAATGAATAATAGACACTCACTAGACCTCATGTTGTTGACTGTTAAACATCTCCAGTTGTCACTCAAAAAAACAAGAGAGACAATTAGAGACAAAAATAAATGAAAGTTTCAGCACTGAGGAATGTGAGAAAATTCAGAGTGCATTGATGGCTAGTATGGAAAAACTGAAAGCCACAATACTGCAGAATAAACTACAAAAATTTGAAAGAGATAATAAAGATTATTTGTTTAACAGAGTCTACACGTGGGCAGAGGAGAGACGCACGCGTGTGAATTACAGAGGAGATAATTTGTCTACACCTGTAGCCACTTCAACAGACGAAGACAAACCAACTAAACAAAGACAACAGAAAGGTTTTTTAGGCAACATCAAAGACAAGAAGGACAAATGGAAAAATACCAACAAAGAAGGAACAAGCTCGGAAATAAGCAGCAATGCAGAGGAAGAAAAACCACAAGCAAAGAAAAAGGATGTAAAGAAGAAAAAATAGAAGATTTGGTAGTTAACATTTTGCAACGACCTCTTACAACAATAGAACGAAGAGTACTGAATAAAGGATTAGGCTTTGTCCCATCGTATGAATTATCCAAATTCGATTTTGAAGTGGACTTTTTCAGATTCTGCAGATCGATTAGATTAAAGATGCACTTTTTTTGATGTAAAATGGAAAAATAATAAATCCCTTTCATTTATAGATAAAATACCATCTAAATTGCGAACTAAAAGCACTTTTGATCCAGCAATGGACAATGACACCCTTAACGTATTCACACAATCAGTTATAGCTGAAATTGACCAAAAATGGGACAATTATAAAAATGACAAACCAAACTTGACTAAGTCTGAACACAGAGCATTGCGACAACTGGCCAATGACCCCTCCCTTGTCATTAAGAGAGCGGACAAGGGAGGGGGGGCATTGTAGTGATGAATAAAAGTGATTATATGCTAGAAGCAAGGAGACAGCTTGCGGATCCGGTGGTGTACAAATTGCTCAGAGGAGATCCCACAGATACATTTAAGACCGAAGTAGAAGAGTATATAAACGAAGCTGTAAGAGGGGGACTGATTAGTGAAAAAAACGCTGAGTCTTTATTGATAAAGGAACCGAGGACCCCTATATTGTACCTAGCCCCAAAGATCCATAAGAGCCTGACTACACCACCCGGCCGTCCTATAGTGTCCCTGACAGGGTCACTACTCCAACCACTTGCAATATACGTGGACAGTTTTTTGCAGGACATTATCAGGACATTCCCCAGATGTTTACGTGAAACACAAGATTTTTTGGACAAAGTCCGCACATTACCTACACACAATGTGAAATTCTTATGTACGTTTAATGTGCAAAACCTATACACGAACATACCCCACGATGAGGGGATGTCGTGTATAGGAGAATTGCTCAACCAAGATCAGCACATGGACAATGCCATGATTGCCTTCATAATGGGTTTACTGGATATTACTTTATCTAAGAATTATTTTAGGTTTGACACAGAATATTTTCTCCAAACATATGGAGTTTCGATGGGGTCGTCTGTTGCCCCTAGTGTGGCAAACATCTTCATGGAAATTTTTGAGAGAATACACGTCGTGAGTCGCCCCGCCATGGACACGTCGTTCACCTGGTTCAGGTTTGTGGACGACGTGTTCATGCTGTGGTATGACTCAGAGGATAGCTTACTACAGTTTATACAAGATTTAAATCAATGCCACAATACTATTAAATTCACTATGGAATACCATCCAACTACTATACATTATTTAGATGTACAAATAACGATTCATGAAGGGAAACTACATACTACACTCTACACTAAGTCAACAGATAGAAATAACTATTTACATAAACAGAGCCATCACCCACCACAAGTATTCAGAAGCATAGTTAAAAGTCAGCTAAGAAGAGTAGAGAGAATAGTTAGTGAAGATAAAGAAAAACAAAATAACAAGGATAGGATCATACAGAAATTTATACAAAGAGGATATAACTATAAACAAATTAAACGGATACAACAGGAACCCACACAGGAGAGACAAAAAACTGGAGATAGATTGATTTTTGTCACAAAATATGATTGTCATACTAACTTGGTTAAAAGAACTGTTACTAAATATTGGGGACTGTTACAAAAAGATCCCAAGTTTGGAAAGATTTTTAAGGAGCCACCCACATTCGCCTTGAAGAAAGGTAGAACCATAGCTAATCACCTAGTGAGGGGTGACATAAGGAAAAACAGGTCAGCACACAGAGATTTCTACGTACCCGGAAAAAAGGCACATTTGCATGCTTAAATTGCCAAAATTGCTCTGCTATCATAAAGGGGGAAATTTACAACACCCCACAAGAGGACATACAATTCTACACAAGGGATATTATACATGCAATAGTCAGAACGTCATATACATGTTAAAGTGCCCCTGCTGTAAATGTTATGTAGGTCAAACGAGTAGACAAATTAAAATTAGACTAAATGAACATAGAGCATTGATAAGGAAATATGCAAAAAAAGATATTAAAGAAGATGAAAAAACATACGGAGAAACAACAGTAGCTCGGCATTTTAAACTAATGGGACATCATGTATATGAGTTTAAATGGGTGATTTTGGAACAGATTAATATGATTGGCACACAGACAGAAGTGAGGAAAAAGTTGTTACAGCGAGAATGTTATTGGATCAAGACCCTAAATAGCCTTGAACCGCAAGGCTTAAATGAAATATGCAGCTTTAAATCTTTCCTGTAACACACATGAAGATCGAGTCCCGGCAGGGCCGTTTCTAGAGGCGTGCCCCTGGACTGCCTGGACCTCCGTCTCTGGACAGCCAGTAGCTCCGCCCCCGGACCTCCCGTAGCTCCGCCCCCGGACCGCGCCGACCCAGCCGAGCACTCTGCACCTGCAGACATCTCCCTCCAGCAGCGCAATGACGTCATTTCACTGCGTTTGCTGGAGAGAGATGTGTGCAGGGGCGACAGCGGCCTGCTCCTCGCAGGCTGGAGAAGATAAGAAGAGGAGAGAGGGACCCCTATGCCAGAATAAGGTGAGTATAATGTTTTTTTTTGTTTTTTTTTTGTGTGTGTTTGGCAATGCAGGGGGAGCAGAGGGGATTATTACTATTTGGGGGGGGGGGGCAGCACAGGGAGGGGAGGGGTATGACAATGGGGACAGCAGAAGGGGGATTATTACAATGGGGGCAGCACAGGGGGGATTACAGGGGGTGGTCACCCAGCTTTCCCAGCATCCTGTATGTCAGTGTGTAATGGAGGTCACACAGCTTTCCCAGTATCCTGTATGTCAGTGTGATAGAGATCACCCAGCTTTCCCAGCATCCTGTATGTCAGTGTGTAATGGAGGTCACACAGCTTTCCCAGTATCCTGTATGTCAGTGTGATGGAGGTCACCCAGCTTTCCCAGCATCCTGTATGTCAGTGTAATGGAGGTCACACAGCTCTCCCAGCATCCTGTATGTCAGTGTAATGGAGGTCACACAGCTTTCCCAGCATCCTGTATGTCAGTGTAATGGAGGTCATCCAGCTCTCCCAGTATCCTGTATGTCAGTGTATAATGGTGGTCACCCAGCTTTCCCAGTATCCTGTATGTCAGTGTAATGGAGGTCACACAGCTCTCCCAGCATCCTGTATGTCAGTGTGATGGAGGTCATCCAGCTCTTCCAGTATCCTGTATGTCAGTGTGATGGAGGTCATCCAGCTCTCCCAGTATCCTGTATGTCAGTGTGATGGAGGTCACCCAGCTCTCCCAGTATCCTGTATGTCAGTGTAATGGAGGTCACACAGCTCTCCCAGCATCCTGTATGTCAGTGTGATGGAGGTCATCCAGCTCTCCCAGTATCCTGTATGTCAGTGTGATGGAGGTCACTCAGCTCTCCCAGTATCCTGTATGTCAGTGTGATGGAGGTCATCCAGCTCTCCCAGTATCCTGTATGTCAGTGTGATGGAGGTCACTCAGCTCTCCCAGTATCCTGTATGTCAGTGTGATGGAGGTCACACAGCTCTCCCAGCATCCTGTATGTCAGTGAGATGGAGGTCATCAAGCTCTCCCAGCATCCTGTATGTCAGTGTGATGGAAGTAACACAGCTCTCCCAGTATCCTGTATGTCAGTGTAATGGAGGTCACACAGCTTTCCCAGTATCCTGTATGTCAGTGTAATGGAGGTCATCAAGCTCTCCCAGTATCCTGTATGTCAGTGTGTAATGGAGGTCATCCAGCTCTCCCAGCATCCTGTATGTCAGTGTGATGGAGGTCACCCAGCTTTCCCAGCATCCTGTATGTCAGTGTGATGGAGGCCACACAGCTCTCCCAGTATCCTGTATGTCAGTGTAATGGAGGTCACACAGCTTTCCCAGTATCCTGTATGTCAGTGTAATGGAGGTCATCAAGCTCTCCCAGCATCCTGTATGTCAGTGTGATGGAGGTCATCCAGCTCTCCCAGTATCCTGTATGTAAGTGTAATGAAGGTCACACAGCTTTCCCAGCATCCTGTATGTCAGTGTGTAATGGAGGTCACACAGCTTTCCCAGCATCCTGTATGTCAGTGTGATGGAGGTCATCCAGCTCTCCCAGTATCCTGTATGTCAGTGTGATGGAGGTCATCCAGCTTTCCCAGCATCCTGTATGTCAGTGTGTAATGGAGGTCACACAGCTCTCCCAGTATCCTGTATGTCAGTGTAATGGAGGTCACCCAGCTCTCCCAGCATCCTGTATGTCAGTGTAATGGAGGTCACACCTTGCAGACTTTACTGCACCAAGCAGCAGAATTACTACAGTTTAGGAGCCTATAGGAGGGAAAAGGGAAGGAAGTTGCTGGATAAGTGCAGAGCCTGAGATGTTTGTCTGGAGACGAATTGTAGCTGCAAGAAATCATCATGGTGGTCCGGTTGGAGAGGAAAAGGAAAATGGTGCCGCAGATCGAAGAAAACAGCACCTGTGAGTCCCTGTATGGTGATTTTGTATTCGGCTGAACATTATCTCTTAGGGGTGCAACACCGATCTATGCCATAATTCACATACTGCTTCTTCCTAATAACCCGATTCCTGATAAAAGCCCCCCTTCCTTCTCCAGGGCTGAATTGAGTGATGTTGAGGGGGGGGGGGGGGGGCGCTTTTATCAAGATTCGCCCTGTTTCCAAAATGATCTAGAAACTGCCCTGAGTCCCGGCTTACTTTTTATATCTTAGGCATGGCCGATGTATTATAAAAAGGGTTATTGTTTACATAACTGAATGAATTTTTATTAAGCATTATGTGTATGCAATATAGTACTGTATTATTGGATAACTTAAATTGTATTACAGTCTGAATGACGACATGTAAAGGGTCGGGCTAAAGTGAATAAGAAGGAGCACGTCCCACTAGCCAGTAGGCATGAGTAAGGGGTCCGCCCCGAAACGTCGCGTCACGGCAGTAAGGAACGCCCACTCCGTTCTATGCACACCCGAGAGAGCCCACAAGCTACCGGTATGAATCCATCATGCGAATACTCTTGAAATAAAACTGATAAACTTCAGCAACTGAAACGTGAGTCTACCTCTCTTCTATTTTGAAAAGACAAGGAATTGTAAACAGTATTTTACGTGCTAATACGGCACTCCAGCACCTTTATACCTTATATTGATGTCTTTTTTCCCCGACTTCTCTAAGGCCACCCAGGTCAAAAGGCTGCAATTCAGGGACATTAAGAAAAGACTGGCGCAGGCCCAGATCTCTTTTTCACTAATTTTTCCTGCAAAATTGCGTGTTGTTTATAAGGACAATCAGCTCCATCCTGTCCTTAGACGCCACTAAGGCGTTCGACAGGGTGGAGTGGGGATTCCTCTGGAGGGTTCTGGAGAAGTTTGACTTGGGGGAGAACCTCATTGCATGGATTAAGTTGTTATATTCATCTCCCCGGGCTAGGGTGGTGGTTATGGTGGTGGTGGAGGACACTACGAACTGGTTCCCTTTATCCAGGGGCACCCGTCAAGGGTGCCCGCTTTCTCCCCTTCTTTTCATTTTTTACATAGAACCTCTGGCTGCCTGTCTCCGATCCTCAGCCAAGGTTAGGGGCTTTGGTCTGAAGGGGCTCGACGATAAGTGTCTTCTCTATGCGGACGACGTTCTCCTTTTTTACGTGGCCATGAGGAGGCGATTCATGGTGCTATGACTATTGTAAAGAGGTTCATTACTGTCTCGGGTTTTGAGGTAAATTGGGGCAAATCTTGCCTATTGCCTTTATATGACAACTTCACTGTGGAGGCACTAGGAGGATTGCCCATCCGGGTGGTAGATTCGATAGAACCTAAAATCCGTGAAGAGCTCAAGACTTTTTGGGAGGTGAATAAAGGCTCCACCCAAGCTCAGTTTGTGTGGGACGCTCTGAAGGCCTTCCTAAGGGGGTGCCTTTGCAGGGAGGTCATTTATAAGAAAAGATCCTTCCTGGCCCAAGAAAATAAATTGAGACAGGAAGTGGAGGGTGCCGAGGGGACTTTCAGCACTGATCCGTCTAGGACTAATGGGGACGCTCTTAAGGCTGCTCAGGATAAATATGCCGAATTTTCTATCTATAAGGCTTAACAGAAGATCTTTTTACAGGGCCAAAAAAGATTCACAGAGGGCGGGAGGCCTGGCAAATATATGGCCAATATTGTAAGAGCTCAGGAAGCTAGGAGGTGTATAGTTTCTTTGTACGATGGCCCACTTTGTGCTGACCCACGATGCTAAAGGGATCAAAACATTAATAGGCGAATACTTCCAGGAAGTGTATACCTCTAGTGGGAGAGGGGACAGAGGGGAAACCCAAGCATTCCTCGAGGGTCTGGATTTACCTAGAATTAATCCTGATAAGAAAGCTTTGTTGAACAGGCCACTCGGGGTGGGGGACCTCCTCAGAGCCCTTAACCCTTAGACGACCCAGGGCGTATAGTTACGCCATGGAAGTCTGTCCCCAGACGACCTAGGGCGTAACTGTACGCCCTGGGTGTTATTCCCGCTATGAAGCGCGCTCCGGAGCGGAGCGCGCTTCATAGGAGGTGGGGGCCGGCTGCAGTGAGCAGCCGGGACCTCACCGGCAATGACACGCTGCAGCGATCGCGCTGCCGCGTGTCATTAACCCCTTAAACGCCGCGATCGCGGCGCGACCGCGGCGTTTAAGTGTAAGTGACAGGGGGAGTCCCCTGTCACTTACCGATCGGGACCCCCGCAGTGTGACTGCGGGGGTCCCGATCGGTAAAACGGACTGCTGGAGGTCTCTCACCTGCCTCCATGCGGTCCGATCGGCGCTCTGCTACTCTAAGCCTGCACAGGCAGGCTCAATGAGCAGATCGCCGATAACACTGATCAATGCTATGCCTATGGCATAGCATTCATCAGTGTGGAAATCCAAGTAATGTATGTAAAAGTCCCCCAAAGGGACTTCAAATGTGTAAAAAAAAAAAAGTTAAAAACACTAACACACTACCCCAAAACCCCTCCCCCAATAAAAGTTGAAATCACCCCCCTATCCTATTATATAAATAAAACATATAAAAATAAATAAATAGATAAACATATAATATACCGTAGCGTGCGTAATTGTCCGATCTATTAAAATATAACAAGCGTCATTGCGAACGGTGAACGGCGTACACGAAAAGAGGGGAAAAAGTGCGCAGATTACCGATTTTATGTTACATTATATATATAAAAAAATTAATAAAAAGTGATCAAAACGTCCGATCTTCACAAATATGGTATTAATAAAAACTAGAGATCATGGCGGAAAAAATGACACCCCATACAGCCCCGTAGGTGAAAAAATAAAACTGTTATAAGCGTCACAATAGTCCCATTTTATTTATAATTAATTGCCAAAAAAAAGGATTTCATTAAAAAATACATATATAACATTAGAGAATCTGTGTAAACCTGCATATGGTTGTGTTCGGACTGACCTATAGAATAATTGTATCATGTCGCTGTTACCATATAGTGCATAACGTAGACACAGGAACCCCCCAAACGTTACCATATTGCATTCTTTTTTGCGATTTCACCAATTTATATCTTCATAAATAATATATTTGGAATTCCATCATACATGTTATGGTAAAATGAATGACGCCATTACAAAGTACAACTATTCCTGTAACAAATAAGCCCTTACATGGCCTGTAGATAAAAAACTGAAAGTGCTAGAGCTCTTAGAAGGGGAGGAGGGAAAAACGGAAACACTAAGATCAAAATTTGCGCGGTCCACTGGGTCATTTTGGGCCTGGTCCTCAAAGGGTTAAAAGTTTCCGGGGAGAATCAGCCCTGGGGACCGATGGGCTCCCCTTTGAGCTTTATAAGGAGTATTCTGACATCCTACTTCCATGGCTTCTGGAGACTTTCCGGGCCTCTCTCTTGGAGGGCTTTCTTCCTCCCTCCATGAGAGAGGCCTGCATTGTTCTCATTGTCAAGAAAAATAAAGATCTTGACAGAATTGAGTCATACCGCCCTATATCATTATTGAATACAGATGGTAAGATTATCGCAAAGGCTATTGCTTTGCGTCTGGCGGAGGTAGTGACGGACCTTATCGGAGAGGAGCAGACAGGGTTTGTACCCGGTAGGATCATACACGATAACATCACTAGGGTTTTTGCCAATATTCAGCTGGATCGGGAGGCTCCCCGCTCCATCCTGTCCTTAGACGCCACTAAGGCGTTCGACAGGGTGGAGTGGGGATTCCTCTGGAGGGTTCTGGAGAAGTTTGACTTGGGGGAGAACCTCATTGCATGGATTAAGTTGTTATATTCATCTCCCCGGGCTAGGATGGTGGTTAATGAGGACACTACGAACTGGTTCCCTTTATCCAGGGGCACCCGTCAAGGGTGCCCGCTTTCTCCCCTTCTTTTCATTTTTTACATAGAACCTCTGGCTGCCTGTCTCCGATCCTCAGCCAAGGTTAGGGGCTTTGGTCTGAAGGGGCTCGACGATAAGTGTCTTCTCTATGCGGACGACGTTCTCCTTTTTTTACGTGGCCATGAGGAGGCGATTCATGGTGCTATGACTATTGTAAAGAGGTTCGTTACTGTCTCGGGTTTTTAGGTAAATTGGGGCAAATCTTGCCTGTTGCCTTTATATGACAACTTCACTGTGGAGGCACTAGGAGGATTGCCCATCCGGGTGGTGGATTCGATAGAATATCTGGGTATCCATATCTCCCCCTCTATCGGTAGATTTGCCGAACTTAAACTTACTCCTTTATTAAACAAGATTCAGAAGAAAGTGGACTTCTGGTCCAGACTCCCTATAGATATGTCAGATAAAATGGCTATTATAAAAATGATTATTCTCCCTCAGGTGCTGTACCTTCTTTTCTCCTCTCCGATGTGGATCTCCGACCAATGGTTCGGGAAGTTAACTTCTCTCATCAACTCCTTCATTTGGGGGGGATATTTCCTGACAATGGGAGCCCAGGACCTTAAGCGATGGCGGACCTCTCAGGTGCTCAAATATATTATGGATTACTGTGGTTGAAAATATGCAGACGCCCTGGTTGGGGTGGACGCTGGATTTGGGGGTTACAGGTTAATAAATATGTGAAAATGTGGCGGAAGATGAAAAAAATTTTTAACTGTAAGGGATGTTTTGGATTTTCTTCACTTTGGAGGAATCAACTATTAGAGGCATTTCTTAAAATTCAAGATTTTCATTTTTGGTCTAATACCTCACGTATATACATCAGTTGGTCACAGATGGAAACATCATTAGTTTTGAGGAATGTAAGGCCATATTTAGCCTCACAAATGCACAAGTATTATGGTATGCACAGATTAAAGGGGCTTTTAAAGACACACATAATAAGGAGATTTGGCACTATGAATCTCACTCCTTCTTTGAGCACCTGGGAGGCCCTCCACAGGGTAAGAAATTGCTGTCAGGCATCTATAGATGCCTTGTTCAGGCCTGGGATAATCCATATGTTGAGAAAGTCAGGCAAAAGTGGGGACTTAGAATTGGGGTAATTCCACAGGATAGATGGGAGGCAGCGCTTCATAACAATAAAGTTGTGGCTCTGAATCCACCCCATAGACTTACCCAACTAAAAATTTTATATCGGGTTTATTACTCCCCACAGAAACTTTGTATGATGGGTTGCTGGAAGTCCTCTCGGTGCCCTAAGTGCAATTCTGAAAATGCCAATTTCTTCCACCTGATTTGGGACTGTTCCAAGAAACAGGAATTCTGGAGGGAGATTGGGGAGTATATGACAAATTGCCTCTCCCTTGCGGTTCGGGAGGACCCCTTTTTGATTTTGTTTGCTGGGCATGATAATGATGGTTCAGATGGCTCTTTGCTGAATAAACTTTGGACACTGGGTAGGGTTGTAGTGTCCCGTATATGGCTGGGGGAAGCCCCTCCAACCTTGGCAGAATGGAGAGCTTTAGTGGATAGAACATGCAGCTATGAGAGGTGCCTCGCTAGAACCAATTCCAATAAAGCCTTGCGAAAGTACGACAGATTATGGTTTAAATGGATCAGTAACCGAATGTGAAGAAAGGTTTGGTGTTCCCCCCTCCCCCCCTTCTTTTTTTTTTTTTTATCTCTCTCTCTCTGCCTTGGTCTTTCTTCCTTTCGCCTGGTTGGGTTGGGTGGGTCTGGTTGGGTTGGGTGGGTTGGGTGGGTCTGGTTGGGTTGGGTGGGTTGGGTGGGTCGGGTGGGTCGGGTGGGTCAGGTGGGGTGGGTGGGGGGGAGGGGAATTATTGCTTTATTGGTTGTTTTTTATCGATTTGTGTTTAGAGCTAGCTATTGGAGGGGTAGGTGGAGGAATTTTTTTTATGGCTTCCACTGATCCTACTTGTGCTGATTCTATTTTTTCAATGTTGTTGATTTGTGATATAAATTAAAAGAATTAAAAAAAAAAAAAGCCCCCCCCCCCCAGCAGTGACTGACAGGGAGGGAGCCAATGGCTTTCTCTCTGTCAGTATCGCTGCTGCTGAAGTGCCGCAGCAGCGGGAAAGCGGGGGCAGCGGCGGACGAGGGGGGGGGGGGGGCCCTGCTGGGGGCGCCATGGAGGGGTAAGTAGATTATCCATGGCGCTCCCCCCTGACAGGCTGGTGGCTGGAGCCCTGTGCGACCGCACTGGTTGCACATAGCAACGGCCGGCCTGCTCGGGGGGGCCACAGTGCGGCCACAAGAGGGAAGAGAAGAGGAACGCGTGGACCTAGGTGAGTAAAAGTGTTTGTTTTTTTCAATGTTATATGGGAGGGGAAGCGCATATGCTATTGGGGAGCACAGGGGGCTATATACTATGGGGGAGCACAGGGGGCTATATACTATGGGGGAGCACAGGGGAGCTATATACTATGGGGGAGCACAGGGGGGCTATATACTATGGGGGAGCACAGGGGGCTATATACTATGGGGGAGCACAGGGGGCTATATACTACTGGGGAGCACAGGGGAGCTATATACTATGGGGGAGCACAGGGGGCTATATACTATTGGGGAGCACAGTGGGCTATATACTATTGGGGAGCACAGGGGGCTATATACTATGGGGGGCACAGGGGGCTATATACTATGGGGGAGCACAGGGCAGCTATATACTATGGGGGAGCACAGGGGGCTATATACTATGCGGGAGCACAGGGGGCTATATACTATGGGGGAGCACAGGGGAGCTATATACTATTGGGGAGCACAGGGGCTATATACTATTGGGGAGCACAATGGGCTATATACTATTAGGAGGAGAGCACAGGGGGCTATATACTATTGGGGAGCACAGGGGGCTATATACTATGGGGGAGCACAGGGGGCTATATACTATGAGGGAGCACAGGGGAGCTATATACTATGGGGGAGCACAGGGGGCTATATACTATGCGGGAGCACAGGGGGCTATATACTATGGGGGAGCACAGGGGGCTAAATACTATGAAGGAGCACAGGGGAGCTATATACTATGGGGGAGCACAGGGGGCTATATACTAAGGGGGGGGGCACAGGGGGCTATATACTATGGGGGAGCACAGGGGAGCTATATACTACTGGGGAGCACAGGGGGCTATTTACTATTGGGGAGCACAGGGGGCTATATACTATGGGGGAGCACAGGGGGCTATATACTATGGGGGAGCACAGGGGGCTATATACTATAGGGGAGCACAGGGGAGCTATATACTACTGGGGAGCACAGGGGGCTATATACTATTGGGGAGCACAGGGGGCTATACACTATTGGGGAGCACAGGGGAGCTATATACTATTGGGGAGCACAGGGGAGCTATATACTATTGGGGAGCACAGGGGAGCTATATACTATGGGGAGCACAGGGGAGCTATATACTATTGGGGAGCTATATACTATTGGGGAGCAAAGGGAGCTGTATACTATTGGGGAGCACAGGGGTCTATATACTATTGGGGAGCACAGGAGGCTATATACTATTGGGGAGCACAGGGGGCTATATACTATGGGGGGGAGCTCAGGGGGGCTATATACTATTGGGGAGAGCACAGGGGTGCTATATACTATTGGGGGAGAGCTCAGGGGGGCTATATACTATTGTGGGAGAGCATAGGGGGGCTATATACTATTGGAGAGCACAGGGGGGCTATATACTATTGGGGGAGAGCACAGGGGGGCTATATACTATTGTGGGAGAGCACAGGGGGGGGCAATATACTACTGGTGAGAGTGCACAGGGGGGCTATATACTATTGGGGAGAGCACAGGGGGGCTATATACTATTGGGGGAGAGCACAGAGGGGCTATATACTATTGGGGGGAAGCACAGGGGGGCTATATACAATTGTGGGAGAGCACAGGGGGGCTATATACTATTGTGGGAGAGCATAGGGGGGCTATATACTTTTGGAGAGCACAGGGGGGGCTATATACTATTGTGGGAGAGCACAGGGGGGCTATATACTATTGTGGGAGAGCACAGGGGGGCAATATACTACTGGGGAGAGTGCACAGGGGGGCTATATACTAATGGGGGAGCGCACAGGAGGGCTGTATATAACTGGAGGAGCACATGAGGGTCTATATACTACAGGGACACCTTAAAACTATGGAGGCACAGAGAGGTGTAGCTATGTAGGGGTACAGAGGGGTACAAGGGACCTAGCTACTGTATGTGTTGGAGCCTAAAATATTTGTCTGGCAGATTCTGGAGAGAAGATTCACAGCCAGGAGAAGACTTCAAGGTGGCCCAGGCTGGATGGAGAGAAAAAGAAAAGGTGACAGACTCTGATCGGAGAAGACGCCCCCGGTGAGTCACTGGATGTAACTACACTCTGCTATAGGGTTGTAGTGTTAAAGGTCATGATGTGGCGGTATTATATAATGGTATCATTGGTGATATCTTTCTGTTTTGTTTAGTGCAGTTTTTATGTAATATGTAATCACTGTATGGTGGAAATAGTGTTATAAGGTAACTACTGTATGTATTGGGGCTCTTGATACAGTGTGGGAGCAAATTCAGTACATTATACAATGTGGGGGGGGGGGGGCACTCTTGAGGGCTGTGCACTGGGCCCACCAATGTATTAAAACGGCCCTGACTGCGGGGACTGCCTGTGTGATGTCCCCTGGTTAGCTCTGCAGGACGTTTGTCCTGACACTATGGACAAACGATGGGAGAACGATGTTTGTAGAACTGCAGGGCAAACACTCAGCAGCAGGGGGCGGCATCACAAAGTACAGGGGATAGAGGGAGACTGGCCTGTCAGCTGCTGCTCGGAGCATCCTGTGAGGTAGGATAACCTCTGACCCCTAGCCCTCTCCCGCCCGGACCTCGGAGAGATAGTGACAGCTCCCTCCTCCTCCTCATGTAAGTGTAAACTGTCTCTGATAAGAGGTGTGTGTGTGTGCGTGTGTTTTATTTCTACAGGAGCGGTGACATTATAGGACTACAACTCCCAATGTGGTCTGTCTGCTGTCTGTGCCCCCCTCCCCCCAAAGACACAGACAGACCACACTGGGAGTTGTAGTCCAACACTGTCTATATAGAAAGCAGCCCTGTGACTGCAGCTCTTGTGGGACTAAAAAAACTCATTATGCATAGTAAGCAGGCAGTTACAGAATGGAGGTGTCTGGTATGGCAGCGCTATATAGTCACAGTGTGGCGGTATTGTTCAGGTCTGGTGTGGCGGTGTTCTCCAGTCACAGTGTGGCGGTATTGTTCAGGTCTGGTATGGCAGTGTTATCCAGTCACAGTATGGCGGTATTGGTCAGGTCTGGTATGGGAGTATTATCCAGTCACAATATGGTGGTATTGGTCAGGTCTGGTATGGGAGTATTATCCAGTCCCAATATGGCGGTATAGGTCAGGTCCGCTGTGGCGGTGTTACGCAGTCACTGTATGGTGGTATTGGTCAGGTCTGGTGTGGTGGTGTTATCCAGTCACAGTGTGGGGGGGAGGGGGGGGCCCATTGGAAAGTTTGCTATGGGGCCCAACCATTTCTAGTTACGCCCCTGCTCCAAAGAATCTATAGAGTACCGCATGCGAGTACACATCTTTGGTAACAGTCCTTCCCCTGCAGTAGCTATTTATGGACTTAAACATTCAGCTAAGGAGGGTGAGCCAGAATATGGGTCAGATGTTAGACACTTTGTGGAAAAGGACTTTTATGTGGATGATTGTTTAAAATCACTGCCTACTAATGAAGCTGCAATTAGCCTTCTTAAGAGAGCTCAAGAAATGCTAGCCAGTTCAAACTTAAGACTCCATAAAATCGCCTCCAATAGTAAGGAGTTAATGGAAGCCTTTCCTTCTCATGACCACTCAAATGATTTAAAGGACTTAGATTTGGGCACTGATGCTCTTCCTATGCAACGTATCCTTGGTCTGCTCTGGGACTTGAAGTGTGACATCTTGACCTTCCAAGTCAGCAAGGAGGAAAAGCCTTTCACCCGGAGGGGAGTTTTGTCTGCTGTAAACAGTGTGTATGACCCTTTAGGATTTGCAGCTCCTGTTACTATCCAAGGCAAAGCAATACTAAGAGACTTGACTCATGACACTGCAGACTGGGACGATCCACTTCCCATTGGAGAGAGAGATCTGTGGGTAGAGTGGAAGAACTCATTAGCTGAATTATCTAATCTCTATGTTGCACGTCCATGTGCTCCTGTGCCATCTACAGAAGTTCCATCACAAAAAATTTGTGTGTTCTCTGATGCATCCGTTAAAGCCATTGCTGCTGTAGCCTATTTGAAAACAGTAGACATCCAAGGGCAATGCCATATAGGGTTTATAATGGGCAAAGCAAAACTCACTCCACTTCCTGAGCACACAATACCCAGACTAGAACTGTGTGCTGCAGTATTAGCAGTTGAGCTGGCTGAGCTGATCACAATAGAAATGAACATTGAGATCAGAGACACTGAGTTTTACACAGACAGCAAAGTAGTCTTGGGCTATATATACAATGAAACCAGATGTTTCTATGTTTATGTCAACAACAGGGTTCTAAGAATCCGGAGGTCAACCTGCCCAAAACAATGGCATTTCGTACCCACTGATCATAATCCTGCAGACTTAGCAACTAGATCAGTTCCTGCTAATCTCCTTAAAGAAACAATATGGTTTCTTAGGTTCTTGTACAACTCATTACACAGCACTACCGATCCAGATATGTTTGAACTATTGAATGCAGACATAGATGCAGAAATACGTCCTCAAATATCAACACTATGTACAATGATGACAGATAACCACCTCGAATCTCACAGATTCAGGAGATTCTCGACCTGGAAGTCTCTTGTTCGTGCTATCACTTCTTTAACCCACATAGCTCACTCTTTTAAAGATGCCTCAGCTTCTCATGTTAATGGATGCAAAGGCTGTATACAAGATAGACTGTAGATAGCTGATATAGCCTCGACGCAGGACTTGCAAGATGTTCTCTAAAGTATTATTCATAAAATTGGTTTAAAGAGCAAAGCGTTTCGGCAACGTACTGCCGCCTTTATCAAGGAGCTTGATAAAGGCGGCAGTACGTCGCCGAAACGCGTTGCTCATTAAACCAATTTTATGAATAATACTGGAGAGTACGTCTTGCAAGTCCTGCGCCGAGGCTATATCAGCTATCTACAGTCTATCTTGTATACACATTTGGCAAGTATCGGCATCTAGACGGGGGCCGACCACTACCACTGTTTGCCTGGCTGCGGACTTCTGTGTTATATTGGGCTTTGCTAGTGTTGTGCCTATTGTACGCACAACACGAGAAGGTTAGTCTACAACTTGCTTTTTATATTGGAAATTCCACTCCATTGAGCTACTACACTATATGAGCACCCCTCTCTGTTCATGTTTGTCCGTTCTTCTATGGATGCAAAGGCTGGCACCGCTGTGAAAATGTCTACACAGTAGCTGAACTAGATAAGTCTAAGAGTATGATAATTCAGATTGTTAAGCAGGAAACCTATACTAAGGAAATTGACAACATCATCAACAAGAGACCTATCCCTACAGACAGTGCCTTAAAGAAACTTGATCCATTTATCGATGGAAATGGCCTGCTAAGAGTTGGAGGCCACCTTAAAATGGCCAGAATAGACTTTACAGAGAAATATCCAGTAATAATTCGTAGTCATAATCACATTGCTAGTTTGTTAGTGCAGCATTACCATGCTCAGGTAAGACATCAGGGCCGACTGTTCACAGAAGGTGCTTTACGAACTGCTGGTTTCTGGAAAGTTGGAGCAAAGAGATGTGCGAGCAAATTTATTTTCAAATGTGTTACTTGTTGCAAACTCAGAGGTATTTTTCAAACACAGAAGATGGCTAATCTTCCAGCCAACAGGCTTAGTGCAAACCCCCCGTTCACCAACATTGGTCTTGATGTATTTGGTCCATGGTCTGTAGCCACCCTGTACACCAGAGGAAACCAAGCAAACAGTAAGCGCTGGGCAGTAATGTTCACCTGTATGTCGATCCGCGCTGTTCACATAGAGGTAATCGAATCTAAGTTTCATAAATGCATTCAGGCGTTATTCAGGCGTTTCATTGCCATCAGAGGACCTGTGAAAAATGTTCGGTCTGACAGAGGCACAAACTTTATTGGGGCAGTCAAAGAGCTACAAATTCCTACAAAACTGGATTTTAGCAGTGTCCAAAGATACCTAAGTGAACAAGGCTGTACTTGGACATTTAATCCACCACACTCTTCTCACATGGGTGGAAGTTGGAAGAGGATGGTCTTTATAGCACGTAGAATCCTTGACTCCATATTCCTACAAATGGGTACAGCAAGACTTACTCATGAGTGCTTAACTACTTTCATGGCAGAAGTCTCAGCCATCATTAATGCCAGACCTTTGACTTTAGTCTCAAACTTCTACCTTCAGAAAACTGAGATGGTGGCATCCATGGATACCAGGCGGGGAATGTGATGCCTCCAGCATCTGCTGTCTACTGTACAGACTCCATCTAGTGGCTGACTTTGCCTTTATGTATTTTGACCCTCCACTTTCACCATCCCTCCTCAGTAGAAGTGATGCACCCTGGGAAAAAGAACCCCATTACCTCACAAAGCTGAAGTGAAAAGACTTATGTGTTCATCCTCCCATGTGGCAGCATTGCTGGTAAGCTCAGGGAGTCACCTGTACCATCTCCTTACCGATCCTCACAGACTTCCATGTGTTGTTGCAGCCAGCTGCACTTTGATGTAGTTTTTACCTCAGACTGGCTCCCTCATGTTATGTACATATGTGTACATGTAGTTATGTGTCAGCCATTTTGTCATTTATTGTTTTGTGTTTCTTCTTAGAAGCAAATGTTTATTCATATTTTCTCACTGTTATTTCACAGTTTCACCATCTCCTATGATTCAATAAATACTTCATCATACAGACTAGACTCATACAGTCTCCATCATTGAAGAATAGGTGGTTTACCTGTATGTCAAACTGAACATTCGCCTCAAGGGCAGCGTGTAGCCAGGACAGAACAGTCATTGTCCTGTTGTAGGATGAAATTGGCTCCAATCAAGTGCTGTCCACTGGGTATGGCATGGCGTTGCAAAATTGAGTGATAACCTTCCTTATTCAGAATCCCTTTTACCCTGTACAAATCTCCCATCTTACCAGCACCAAAGCAACCCCAGACCATCACATTACCTCCACCATGCTTAACAAATGGCGTCAGGCATTCTTCCAGCATCTTTTCATTTGTTCTGTGTCTCACAAACATTCTTCTTTGTGATCCAAACACCTCAAACTTGGATTCATCCGTCCACAACATTTTTTTCCAGTCTTCCTCTGTCCAATGTCTGTGTTCTTTTGCCCATCTTAATCTTTTTCTTTTATTGGACAGTCTCAGATATGGCTTTTTCTTTGCCACTCTGCCCTGAATCAAAATCCCTAAGCCGCCTTTTCACTGTAGATGTTGACACTGGTGTTTTGCGGGTACTATTTAATGAAGATGCCAGTTGGGGACCTGTGAGGCGTCTGTTTCTCAAACTAGAGACTCTAATGTGCTTATCTTCTTGCTTAGTTGTGCAACGCGGACTCCCACTTCTTTTTCTACTCTGGTTAGAGCCTGTTTGTGCTGTCCTCTGAAGGGAGTAGTACACACTGTTGTAGGAAATCTTCAATTTCTTAGCAATTTCTTGCATGGAACAGCCTTCATGTCTAAGAACAAGAATAGACTGTCTAGTTTCAGATGAAAATTGTCTTTTTCTGTCCATTTTGAGCGTTTAATTGACCCCACAAATGTGATGCTCCAGAAACTCAATCTGCTCAAAGGAAGGTCAGTTTTGTAGCTTCTGTAACGAGCTAGACTGTTTTCAGATGTGTGAACATGATTGCACAAGGGTTTTCTAATCATCAATTAGCCTTCTGAGCCAATGAGCAAACACATTGTACCATTAGAACACTGGAGTGCTAGTTGCTGGAAATGGGCCTCTATACACCTATGTAGATATTGCACCAAAAAACAGACATTTGCAGCTAGAATAGTCATTTACCACATTAGCAATGTATAGAGTGTATTTCTTTAAAGTAAGGACTAGTTTAAAGTTATCTTCATTGAAAAGTACAGTGCTTTTCCTGAAAAAATAAGGACATTTCAATGTGACCCCAAACTTTTGAACGGTAGTGTATATAACCACGTAACGACTGAACAAACCATGGAAAATATCATTAACAACACGCTGTTAAACGGCAGGGCATTACTCAGCCCAAAAGGCATCAGCAAGTACTTAACCCCTTAACGACAAAGTGCGTATATTTACGCCCTATTGCCGGTAAGGGGCTTCAGAACGGGGCCGCGTGGCGACCCCGCTCTGAACCGCCACGATCCCAGGTGCCGTCCGGGACCGCGGCTATTAGCGGGCATGGTCCGATTGCCATGCCCGCTAATCAGGTAAGTGGATGCAGCTGTCAAAGTTGACAGCTGCATCCGATTACCGGATGCAGCATTTCCCTGGTGTCTAGTGGCGGAGATTGATCCCCCGGGACGTTGTCCGTGACCCCGACTCAGCAATTATTTGATTTTGGCTGCAGCAGCCAAAAGCAAACGAGTGCCGATCTCATTGATCTTTGCTGTATAAGTATACAGCAAAGATCTCAATGAGAGATCAAAGTGTATATACTAGAAGTCCCCCAGGGGGGCTTCTAGTATAAGTGTAAAAAAATAAAAATAAAGTGTTGTTGTCAATAAAAAGCCCCCTCCTCTAAAAAAAGTTTGAATCACCCCCCTTTTCCCAGGTAAAAATAAATAAATAAACATGTTTGCTATCGCCGCGTGCGTAATTGCCCGAACTATTACATTCTAGATCTTGTACGGTAAACAGCGTAAGTGCCAAAAAATCCCAAAGTGCAAAATTGCGCATTTTTGGTCGCATCAAATCCAGAAAAATTTTAATAAAAAGCGATCAAAAAGTCGCATATGCGCAATCAAGGTATCGATAGAAAGTAAACATTATGTTGCAAAAAATTACACCTCACACAGCCCCATAGACCAAAGGATAAAAGCGCTATAAGCATGGGAATGGAGCAATTTTAAGGAACATATATTTGTTATCAATGGTTTGAATTTTTTACAGGCCATCAAATAAAAGAAAAGTTATACATGTTCTATATCGTTTTAATGTAACGACTTGAGGAACATATATAACAAGTCAGTTTTACCCCAGGGCGAATGGCGTAAAAACAAATACCCCCCAAATAAACAAAATGCAGGGTTTTTTTTTTCAATTTCACCAAATTTTTTTTTTTTTGTCATTGCAAAGTACAATTAGTGGCGCAAAAAATAAGGGCTCATATGGCCTTTTAAGCACAAGGAGGAAAAAACGAAAATGTAAAAATCGAAATTGGCTCTGTCCTTAAGGGGTTAAAATGCCCCTCGGGGGTGTTAACCTCTTAACGACGCATGACGGGTATACCCGTCATGCGGCCGTTAAGAGTAAACAGAGAGGGCTCCCGGCGTGAGCTCTCTCTGCAGCGCGCGGCCCCCGGTTGCTAAGTGCAGCCAGGGACCACGTGTATTAGCCGGCGCGGCCGATCGCCGCGGCCGGCTAATTAACTATTCAAATGCCACTGTCAAAGCTGACAGCTGCATTTGAATAGCAGCTGTGCCCCCTCTCCCTGGTGTCCAGTGGGGGATCTCCCCCCCGCGATGCGTTCGCGGAGGGGAGATCCGTTCTAATGAGTCGGCCGGGGCTCAGCGTCGGAATGACGCTGATCCCGGCTCGGCAATCTATTCAGATGGTCTGCAGCAGACCATTATAATAGAGCACCGATCTGATGGATCATTGCTCTATTATATACACAGGATTGATCTCAATGGGAGATTAGTTCTGTGTATATAGAAGTCCCCCAGGGGGCTTCATATTACTGTAAGGGAAAGTTAAAAAAAGTGTTTTTATTAATAAAAAATCCCCTCCACTAATAAAAGTCTGAATCACCCCCCTTTTCCCATTTTACAAATAAAAATAAATAAATAAATAAATAAATAAACATGTTTTTTATCACCGCGTGCGTAATTGCCCGAACTATTAATTAATCACATTCCTGATCTCGCACGGTAAACGGTGTAAGCGCAAAAAAATCCCAAAGTGCAAAATTGCGCATTTTTGGTCACATCAAATCCTGAAAAAATGTACTATAAAGCGATCAAAAAGTCGCATATGCGCAATCAAGGTACCGATAGAAAGAACACATCATGGCGCAAAAAATGACACCTGACACAGCCCCATAGACCAAAGGATAAAAGCGCTATTAGCCTGGGAATAGAGTGATTTTAAGGAACGTATATTTGTTAACAATGGTTTTAATTTTTTACAGGCCATCAGATACAATAAAAGTTATATATGTTGTATATCGTTTTAATCGTAATGACTTGAGGAACATAAATAACAACTAAGTTTTTCCATAGGACACACGGCATAAAAATGAAGCCCCCCCAAAGAAAAATAATTGCCGTTTTTTTTCAATTTCACTGCGCATATAATTTTTTTCTGGTTTCGCAGTAGTACAATTAGTGACGCAAAAAATAAGGGCTCATGTGGGTCTGTAGGTGTAAAATGCAAGTGCTATGGCCTTTTAAGCACATGGAGGAAAAAACGAAAACGCAAAAACGAAAGTTAGCACGGTCCTTAAAGGGTTAAAGGCCATTTTCCATCCGTCATCCTCCCTGATCCTGATCAAATTGTATGCACCTCGAAGGTCGATTTTGGAATATCAACGGGCACCTATCACCTTTTTCAGGAGATCTGAAATCAGGGGGAGTGGATGCTGGTCTTTTAGGGTACAAACACACACAGCATATACGCTGCGTATTTACTGCTGCGATACGCAGCAGATTAGATCTAAATAACTGAACACAACATCAAATCTGCACCACCAAATCTGCTGCGTATACGCTGTGTGTGTTTGTACCCTTATAGTGATTTTATCTAGTTCCCTGTTATCAATACAGGGACGCAGACCTCCGTCCTTCTTTTCAATGAAGAAGAAGCCAGCACTGAGTACCATAGGTGACACAGACAGGCAAATGTGACCCTTCCTCAGACTGTCTTGTGTGTACTGGCGCATCGACTCTCGTACTGGGGGGAACAAGTTACGGCCTTAGGGAAACTTGGCCCCAGGCACGAGATTTATGGCACAGTCATAAGGACAGTGGGGAGGCAAGGCGTCAGCAACAGCTTCATCAAAAACATCTCTAAAATCTGAGAGATATCTCGGGAGATTTACAGTATCGCTAACCGTACACACTGATGGACTAACGTGGGTTAGATGAGAAGCACAGGAACTTCCCCACTTGACCAGTTTTGTGGTTCTATAAATTAAGATCGGTCATGTAGACGTAACCAAGGAAGACCAAGGATAATATCTGCAGCCAGCTTGTCCATAACAGAAAATGACATGTCTTCACGGTGAAGACATCCGACCTTCATAGTCACTTCTAGGGTACGGAACTTAAAGAATACAGTGCACTGTGTGGTGTTACAGGTAGAGAATACAGAGTACTGTGTGGTGTTAAAGGTAGAGAATACAGCGTGCTGTGTGGTGTTACAGGTAGAGAATACAGCGTGCTGTGTGGGTGTGACCACAATGAAATCATAAATTACTGCAAATAATTCAGTAACACAATGAAACTGAAATGTGTGAACACAGCCTAGATGTTCTGTAACAGCTTTGGGTGGGGAATAGGCAGGGTGGAGGACTATGATGAGCTGAGGCAAAGCATTGCAGTCTGGAACCTGTAGTACTGTGAACTAGAACTGATAAACCAGGAAGTGCAGAAACACAAAACAGAACAAAACCCCCCAAAACAAATGGATTTTTGGTAGTTTCAAAAATGGAATAGAGAGGTAAGTAATGCTTTATGCTTCTGCAGAAGTTTCATTTTTTTTAACCTCTACCTGGAGTTCCCCTTTAAGGAGTGCTTGCTTTTATGTCTGGAAGTCTTTTTTAAAATGGGTTTTCTTACAGCGTTGCTCAGCAGCCCTGGATACTCAATTTAGTTGTTTGTTTAGGTCAGTAATCCAGGGCTTTCTGTCGATGTGTCATATTCTGTTATCCTTGAGAGGAGTAATTGTAGAGTTGTAAGGTAATTGTGGAGTTATAAAAGGTATAGAAGGTATGGTGGAGAGTCAGAGAGTGTTTGAATGTTAAAGTGGCTAAGCTTCCTACGAAGGTGAGCAAGGTCCTTGTCTGGGTGGCAGTTAAGGAAATGAGAGAAAATAATGTTAGAAGGTTGTGCTTATAGATGTGGAGAGGTGTGCTAGTGAGGTCAGATATCGGACAGAGGCGGGTAAAATTAAGTCCAGTGTGTGGCCTTTTTGTGCCATAGAAGAACACTGTGTGATGCCAAAGGAAGTCAGCTGAAGGGTTTGGTGGCAGCTGTTTGGGATGTGTTGATGGGGATGCTGAAGTTTCCCATGGTGATGACGGGAATGTCTGTAGAGAGGAAGTAGCCAAATGGTGAATTGCTCCAGGAAGGTGGCTGCAGAGCCTGGTAGTCAGTAAATGATGGCCACTTGGAGGTTTAAGAGAAAGTTTGCAGAACCTTGGCCTTTACCCACCCTGCTACATACTAAATTACCAGAACTCCCCCCAGAAATTCAGAGAAGTGTTATCTTTAAAGACACCATTGCCACATGGAAGGCGATACGAAAATTATATTGTTTACCCTTTTGCCTATCGAAATTATTTCCTCTGTGGCATTCACCACTTTACCCACCTGACTAAGACAAATTGGATTACTTAGAATGGCAGAGTGCACATGTTTCTTCTGTTGGGGATCTGCTGGATACTAATTCCAACACTTTCTTTTCATGGGATATTGTCAGAACACGATTTAAATTGTCTTCTTTTCATTTACCTCAATATGATTCTATAATTGAATTTCTTACTTTCAGAGTACGGGACATAGCAGAAGCAGAAAGTGATATGGAATTTGATAATCTATTCCCAACGCCACCGGTACATAATTCTTTATCACATACATATGGAGAACTTAGATCACGGTCTCAAAAGAATTTATCTAGAAACATTTTTTTTTTTAAATGGTCCTCCGTAATTTTTTCAGAGGATCTGACCCAACAAATATTGAGAGGATCTCAACTAGTGCATTCTCCCACTCCTAATGTGGTTCTACGTAAAATACATTTCCGCTTTATACACAAGGCTATATATGCCTTTAATATTCCTTTTTCTAACTCCAACACTCCTCACATAAACAGTTGCCCGAAATGTTCACTTCCTAAAGCAGACTTGTTTCACTGTGCCTGGGCCTTTACGTGAGTGCAGGAATTTTGGGACTCTGTGCGGCTCTATCTTTTATCCACTTGGGGCAATGCCATACCACTTCTCCTTCTTAAAATATGGAATGAATCCCGGCACTCGCTGGTGTAGATTGCTACAATAGATGTTTATTACATCAACGCTGCACGCGTATCGACCATATCGGTCTTTATCAACAGCATGCTTCACAGTGATACAATGGACATTTAAATACACGTAGTCTGGCGCCAAACTGTGACGTCATGGGTATCATAGTAACTTCTCCTTCTTAGTTATCTTTTTAATTTTTTTTTAAATAGACTCTACTACTTCCTCTCCTAAATCACTTACTTCTAAAGGAATTCATTTAACACTATTAGTTTCCCTGAAATATGTATAGTGAGAAAAAGATCAGGCACTCACCCATCAACGTGTCGAATATCATCTTTATTTATTCATAGAAAAGTCATAAAAACGCAGGGAGAGGGAGCATGGCAAGCAGGTCTCAGCGATGCACGTTTCGTATCAAACAAACACTTCCTCTAGCTAGAGGAGCTAGAGGAAGTGTTTGTTTGACACGAAATGTGCGTCGCTGAGACCTGCTCTTGGGGGGAATACCCCTTTAAGTTCCATCAGGAGCGGCTGATACAAGCTATGGGAGAGCAAGTGCTCTTCCCTTTGTTTATCTTAGAGCGGGCGCATCCCCCCTCCTGGCAGTACCCCTAGGACCATGATTGTGAAAATCTTATGCTCAAATGATCATGATGCAATTCTAAAACGTGCGCGTGCTCTAGATGATATTAGATACAACGACTCTAGAATTGCCCTTTACCCCGACTTTTCAAGGATGACACAGATCAGAAGTAGCTCTTTTAGGGAAGTTACAAAACGGCTTAAAAATCTGGGTATTTCTTTCTCACTCATTTCCAGTAAAGCTCTGAGTGGTGTATAAAAACTCTCTCCATTTTTTTGATAACCCTGGTGAGGTCAGGAATTGGTTGGATCCATCCAGAGGGTTTAGAATAGGACTACTGATGTTATTAAAGCTTAATGGAATATTCTGTAATTTGTAATATACGGCTTAGGTGGGGGATGGGGGAGGGAGCGGGCAGGATGCGTGGCTTAGGTGAGAGTTGTAAGGCTTTTCCCTCGCAACAGTAGAGGTAGGGTTGGTGGGGTTGAGGGGCGGGGAGGTGGGGACTTGTGTCTGACCCCAAGGGGCAACATGTGGATGGGAGGGGCCCTTTCCCCCCCCCCCCTCTTCTCTCTTCTCTTCTCTCTTTAGCATTAATGGCTGGCAATATTAGGGTGGTAAGCTAGAATGTCAGAGGAATGTCAGATAGACGAGGAATTATCTATGGGGTTATAAACAAACATCTCCCTGCAATAATTATATTGTTAGAAACCCATGCAACGAAAGAAACTATTATCTCTATTAAAAGGAGTGGGCTAAAGTGGAATTCCATTCGTTTGACATCTCCTACTCTTCTGGCATCTCGGTTTTCATCCATGGTAAAATCAACTTTAATATTCTGCAAAGTAAGGTAGATGACAGGGGCTGGTATGTTTTTTTGTATGGTAATCTAAATGGGAAGAACATTGCTCTGGCGGGTATTTATATCCCTCCCCATATAGGAATGAGGTACTTTTGATCTTGGTGCAATTTTTAAAGAACATTTCTTACTATGCTTTGTTCATTATACGGGACTTCAATTGTTTAATGGACATGGCTCGTGACAGAAAGCTCTCTGGTTTGGGACAATGCACAGGTGGCTCTCCTCTGCAAAACCTCCTCCTGCTCCAAAAAATTGTGCAAATGATGCAGTGATTTCAGTTCAATGTAAGCACTGTACTGTATTTCCCAACAAGAGGAAGCAGCTGTGTGTCTGAGTATGATTAAAAAAAAAAAAAAAATCTGAGAACTTTTCAACAAATTAGAGATAAAGTGAGAAAACCAGTAAAGTGATAACATTATGACCTGCAGGGATATATTCTGGCTTAGGCTATTTTACACCCCCCAGTATAGAATATATCCCCTGGTTAATACTGTGGCCTGGGCCAGAACTGAGAAAACCAGTGACATGATAACTTGGAGGGATATAGTCTGGCCTAGACTGTTTTACACCCCCAAATATAGAGCTTATCCTCCGGGCTAGACTACACCCAGGTTTATAATATTGCCTAGGCTATATTACACCGTAAACTCGTTAATCTGGTTTATGGACCAACTTTGAAATTTACTCTAATGCGAGCAATGTATCCGGATACAACCAATTCCCACTTCCTTGGTTCATACAACTTCATATATAATGTATCCTAAACTGACTTGACATATGTCCATGTTCATGTGAGTATATGATATTTAGAAAAGCAACAACTCACGTTTAGTAGTCTTCACTTCGACTTGGATTTATTTTTGCAAATAAGCAAAAATAAATCCAAGTCGAAGTGAAGACTACTAAACGTGAGTTGTTGCTTTTCTAAATATCATATACTCACATGAACATGGACATATGTCAAGTCAGTTTAGGATACATTATATATGAAGTAGGCTATATTACACCCCTGTGTATGAAAATATATCTCATGGGGTTTACTGTGGCCTGGGTAAGGGGTGAGAAAACCAGTGCATACCTCCCAACTTTGCGGGGAGAAGAGAGGGACAGTCACGGCAATGTGCCACGCCCCCATAGCCACCCCCCTCATAACCGCATCACCTATTACCATTACATAAGAAACAAATATTATCACCAGGTCTTCACTACATAGTGACTTACTGTATACCCCCATATAATTACTACATAACATCCACTATGCAAAGAGCAGTACTCTCCCTTAGCAGTGACCATATAGCGGTAGATGAGGCTGTACACAGGCTCTGCAGACCTTATAGGTGATTGTATTGCAGGTATTCGGTGACTCACAGGGGACATCTTCTCTGCTTCAGTTTTGTGTTTCTTGCCATCTTTCCCCTCCCCTGTGCAGCAGTCCCCAAAGAGTATAGACCTCCCCCGTAGCAGCCCCTATATAGTATAGGCCCCATTCCTGTACATGAGCCCCCAAAAAGCACATAGTATAGCCCCCTTTGTAGCACCCACATAATATAACCCCTCCTTTTTAGCCCCCACATGGTATATAGTATGCCCCTATGTTGTATGCCTTTTAGTATCCCCTTAGTATGCCCCTTAGTATGCCTCTTAGTACCCCCTTAGTATGCCCCTTAGTATACCTCTTAGTACCCCCTTAGTATGCCCCTTAGTATACCTCTTAGTACCCCCTTAGTATACCCCTTAGTATGCCTCTTAGTACCCTTTTAGTATGCCCCTTAGTACGCCCTTTAGTACCCCCTTAGTATGCCTCTTAGTACTTAGTCTCTTGGAGCTGCTGGTGCAGGCTTCCTCTTTCGAGCGCAGCGGGGCTGGAAGAGGAAGCCTGCACCAGAAACGTGTGCATCTCCCCCGCGGCCCTTCAGTGTCGGGAGCGGCGTCAGGAGCTGCAAACACCTGGCCAGTAGGTGTCGCTGTGGGCGCTTATTAGGAGCGCTCACAGTGAAAGGGCTGCAGTTTGCACCTGGCAGCTGCAGATGCCGATGCGAACCCCAGGGCCTGTCCGGGGTGGGGGACAGCAGGACACATGGGGGCCGTCCCGGGAAGGCAGGACATCACCCTAAAACCGGGACTGTCCCGTCGGATCCAGGACAGTTGGAAGGTATGGCAATGAAGTAATAACATTATCATGCCTTCCAACTTTTTGGAAAGCCAAAGAGGGACACTTGTGATTCACTCTAGGAAAATTTTACAGAGATTTCTGTACTTTTTAATTCAAGGATACATTCACACATACGGGATCTGCTGCAGATTGATGCATTTAGTTCAATTGATATCTGCAGCAGATCCTGTATGTGTGATTGCATCCTTAGGTCCCATTCATACATTAGTAACCCTGTCTGTAATTGCGGACCTGCAGACAGGATTACAAATGTGTTTCTGTTACTGTCCCCATTTGCAGGGACCCACTGTCATATAGGTGATATGGACGCAAAATGGCTTAATCATTGTTTTGTGGCCAAATGGATCAGTAACACCTACAGATGTGTGTGTAGGGCCATATGATCTGCATGGGTGAAATGATGTGTGAAAAGGGCCATAATATCACATGAGTCATCTGAATATGACAATTTTTAGGATCCAACTTGGACAACATGATAAAATAATATGCAAGTTTGGGTCTATTATACAGTAAGAAACCAGACACTTTCTAGGGCAACTTAGAAAGTTTATCAATGCAAGTCTCATTCCTAGGTCAAAGAGATTGACATGTAATGGGCAAAGAGGGACAAAGGGATGTGGGTCAGAAAAAGGGACTGTCCCTCCAAAAGAGTAAGGTGTGACATTATGGCCCGGAGGGATATAATCTGGCCTAGGCTGTTTTACACCCCCAGATATATAGTTTATCCCTTGGGGTATACTGTGGCCTGGGTCGACATTAGATGGATATATTCTGGCTTGGATGGGAATTCTCTGGCCTAGGCTATGTTATGTTACACTCTGGGGTTATTGTTTGGTCTAGGCTATTTTATACTCCTGGGTATAGTTTGGTCCAGGCTATTTTAAACACCAAGTATAATTTGGCCTAGGCTATTTTATACCCCAGGGTATACTCTGGCCTGGGCCATTTTGTACCCCGGGGTATACTCTGGCCTAGGCTATTTTATACCCTGGGGTATATTGTGGCCTGGAGGGGTATAGTTTGACCTAGGCTATTTTATACCCTGGGGTTGCATAAAATCCAGAAAAATTGTAATAAATCAAGGTAACAATAGAAAGAACACATCACGCAAAAAATGACACCTCACACAGGCCCTACACCAAAGGATAAAAGCGCTATAAGTATGGAAATAGAGCGATTTTAAGGAACATATATTTGTTAAAAATGGTTTGAATTTTTTAAAAGCCATCAAATTAAATAAGAGTTACACATGTTACATATCGTTGTAATAGTAATGACTTGAATAGAGATGAGCGAACCTCGAGCATGCTCGAGTCGATCCGAACCTGAACTTTCGGCATTTGATTAGTGGTGGCTGCTGAAGTTGGATAAAGCCCTAAGGCTATGTGGAAAACATGGATATAGTTATTGGCTGTATCCATGTTTTCCAGACAACCTTAGAGCTTTATCCAAGTTCAGCAGCCCCAGCTAATCAAATACCGAACGTTCGGGTTCGGATCAACTCGAACCCGAACCTGGTTCGCTCGTCTCCAGACTTGAGGAACATATATAAAAAGACAGTTTTACCCCAGGGCAAATGGCGTAAAAAGAAAAAAAATAATGCTTTTTTTTTGTTTGTTTGTTTTTTTCCAATTTCACCACACATTGAATTTTTTTTTCAGGTTATGCAAAAAGTCAGCCTGTCATTGCAAAGTACAATTAGTTACACAAAAAATTCAAAAATTGAAATTGGCCCGGTCCTCTAAGGGTTAAACTGGGTCACACACCTCCCAACATTTTGGACAACCAAAGAGGGACACTTGTGGTTCACGCTAGGAAAATTTTACAGACATTTCTATAATTTTTAATTCAAGGATACAATCTCACATACAGGATCTGCTGCAGACTGATGCATTTAGTTACATTGATATCTGCAAATCTGCAGCAGATCCTGTATACAGTATGTGGATGCCTCCTTTGGTCCTATTCACACATGAACCCTGTATGTAGTTGTAGAACCATGGACAGGATTACGAATGTGTTTCAGTAGCTGTCCGCATTTGCAGGGACCCACTGTCATATAGGTGACATGGACGCGCAATGGCTTACTAATTTTTTTGTGGCATAGAACATGTCCCCAAAATGAATCTGTAACACCTACAGATGTGTTTATGGGGCCATATGATCTGCATGTGTGAGATGTTATCTAGAAAGCCATAATGTCACATGATTTATCTGAATATAACAATTTGTTGGATCCAGTTTGCACCACATGATAGAATAATATGCAAGTTTGGATCTATTATACAGAATCAGACACTTTCTAGAGCATCATAAAAAGGTTTATTAATGCAGATCTAAAAAAGAGCAGGTCAAAAAGAGGGGCATGTAAGGGGCAAAGAGGGACGGAGGGACATGGGTCAAAAGTAGGGACTGTCCCTCCAAAAGAGAGACACTTGAGAGGTATGTGGTCCCCCTGTATCCCCCTGCCCCCACCCCAGACTGGTCACCCTGTATCCTCCTGCCCCATCCCAGACTGGTCACCCTGTATGTCTCCTGCCCCCACCACAGACTGGTCACCCTGTATCCCCCTGCCCCCACCCCAGACTGGTCATCCTGTATCTTCCTGCTCCCATCCTAGACTGGTGATCCTGTATCTTCCTGCTCCCATCCCAGACTGGTCATCTCTTTACTGATTGTCCTCCCTGTCCCTTTTCATTACAATATGTTTTCAGTACAGTATATTAAACACTTATACATTTGCATACATCTGCACAGTGCAGTTTATCTCTATCCTTTTTTTATATTTTTAACATTTCGTATGTGTATGTGACAAGAAAGATTTTGTAAAACCTCTACCATTCATAACAATATGTTTTCAGTAAAGTATACAAAACACATATACATTAGTATATGTATAATTAGTATTATATATCTGCACAGTGCAGTTTATCCCTTTCCTTTTTTATATTTTAAATTAAAAAATTTTTTAGTTATTTAAAATAACCTTTTCTTCTATTCACTTGGGATGTGGTTTCTCATTCTTCGGCAGGTCCTGTCAATGATCCATGTTTTTTTTTTCCTGAACTGCAGTTACATGCACAGATACAATTTTCTCACATATACACCCCTTTTACATACACAATCTATAAACAAACACACCAGTCAGTGTTTTCTTTAACACTTATATCGTCCCATGACTCAGAGCCGACAGCATTCTGAGCAGCCTTTTGTATAATGAAAATTCACATGAGACGGCTTAACAATGTTGGGATCCATTGTTGGTTCACTGTCCTCCTTGTTTGCAATCATTTCTTTAATTAAACACGACATTGCTTCATGGATGTTCACATTATCCTGCAGGAAAAATACAGAATGGTCAATGCCCTGGATTGTACTGAACAGCATACTCCCTAAGCACTGATACCTCTTTAAAAAAAAATAATAAATAAATAAAAAAGTAATTAAAAAGAACTAAAACACAGTCACGCTCCTGATATAGTACACTCGTAACAGAACTATATGTTTACTAGTGTATGTACTGCTGCGAGCTACAACTAGTGGTACTGCTTCCACTCATAAAAATAATAAATATAAAAAATCTGTGTTGTGCCGCGCTAAGTACTCAAACTCCAACTGATTTTACTTATAATGAGCAGTGTATAGCGTTAAAAAACATAAATAGCATCTGAAACAAAGCTCACCAGTTTCCGTGCATGGGCTGGCTTGGATGTGTAGTTCTATAAGTCCGTACTTCTGCACGTCCGTAGATTGGCTGGATTATATATAATATTGGTCCGTGATCTTGCACATCCGTAATGTAGCTATATTGGCATATCATCGGGATCCAAAGCACTTGAATGAAAATAGAGGAATCCTGTCTTCTTGCAAGACGCGCGCCCCGGCCGGTGATTCTACAGATTCTACAAGTCGCTTCGTAAGGCAAAAACTACCTCAACGCGTTTTAAAGGATACGTCCTTCTTTCTCAAGAGGATCTTGCACTTCTCCGCGATTCCCCTATATAGGTACGTGTTCTCTTCTCAGGTATTAACCCTTTCAAGTAACTTTTACAGGAATGCAAATAGTTCAAACTCCGCATTGAGTCCTACCGGTTGCATACTATTAATTAGGAAGATATATTCACTTTCTTTTCTAGACATTTTGTGAATATAATTACCTCCCCGTCGATCTGCTTTCACTAGTTCCAGTGCCCCGAACATGGAGCCACCTATTTGGCCATTATGATGTTCTCTAAAATGCCGTGATAGTGGATGACCATCAAATTGTCTTTTGATATTATACATGTGTTCAGATATTCTTTTCTATAATGTTCTTTTCGTTCTCCCTATGTATATTTTATTGCAAGGGCATTTTAAAAAATAAATTACCCCTTTAGTTTTGCATGTGATGTGACCTTTGATGTTGTGAGTTACATTGTGATGGACAAATTTCTTCATTCGTTTAACATTTGTCATACTGGTGCAGCAATTGCACTTCCTACAGGGGTAAAAACCTTCTTCATATGATATTCCCCCCTTAATACCATTATTACGGGAATCCCTCATTTGTAAAACAGTGGGGGCTATTTTATTTATAAATCATTCTAGGTTTGTCTGGGATAAATTCCCCTATGATTTTATCCTGTTTGAGGATATCCCAATGATTTTGTATAATTTGTTTTACGTTCTTTGCTTGATTGGAATAAGTTGTAATGAGTGGGATGTCAAACAGATTTTTTGAGTCATCTTTTTCATCATTTTTCTTCTTCTTTTCCTTATTTATTATTAGATTAACTCTGTCCATCTCTCCCACTTCTTTTCTAGTTTTTTCAAATTTTTCTAACTGGTATCCTTTCTGGTTGGAGTACCCTGGCGCGAACCTGGTCCCCATGGCCGTATCCCACGTTTGAAGATAAAAAACATTGTCGTATAAGAAAAAATTATGCGTTACCATATACCCACGGGAGGACCTTGGTGCGGGCCTGGTCCTATGGAAAAGGTTTATCGATGATGTTTGGGAGGGGGATCAGAGTTCACTGGATATATTTTTAATAAATATCAATAAAAATTATTTTTATTTAAATTTTACACCAACATCGAGTACCACCAGCATCAAATTTTTAGATCTTATTATTTATATACATGATGGCCAACTATGCACTAAAGAAGCCCACTGATAGCAATAGTTTTATCTCCCTTGATAGTTGCCACCTTCCGATGTGGCTTTTGAATATTCCACGCAGTCAATTCCTACGATTAAGAAGAAATTGCACATATAAAGAAAAATATGAAGAAGAAGCTCATATATTACAAACAAAATTCTTGCAGAAAGGATACCAGTTAGAAAAATTAGAAAAAACTAGAAAAGAAGTGGGAGAGATGGACAGAGATCATCTAATAATAAATAAGGAAAAGAAGAAGAAAAATGATGAAAAAGATGTCTGTTTGACATCCCACTCATTACAACTTATTCCACTCAAGCAAAGAACGTAAAACAAATTATACAAAATCATTGGGATATCCTCAAACAGGATAAAATCATAGGGGAATTTATCCCAGACAAACCTAGAATGATTTATAAATAAAATAGCCCCCACTGTTTTACAAATGAGGGATTCCCGTAATAATGGTATTAAGGGGGGAATATCATATGAAGAAGGTTTTTACCCCTGTAGGAAGTGCAATTGCTGCACCAGTATGACAAATGTTAAACGAATGAAGAAATTTGTCCATCACAATGTAACTCACAACATCAAAGGTCACATCACATGCAAAACTAAAGGGGTAATTTATTTTTTAAAATGCCCTTGCAATAAAATATACATAGGGAGAACGAAAAGAACATTATAGAAAAGAATATCTGAACACATGTATAATATCAAAAGACAATTTGATGGTCATCCACTATCACGGCATTTTAGAGAACATCATAATGGCCAAATAGGTGGCTCCATGTTCGGGGCACTGGAACTAGTGAAAGCAGATCGACGGGGAGGTAATTATATTTACAAAATGTAAAAAAAAGAAAGTGAATATATCTTCCTATTTAATAGTATGCAACTCAATGCGGAGTTTGAACCATTTGCATTCCTGTAAAAGTTACTTGAAAGGGTTAATACCTGAGAAGAGAACACGTACCTATATAGGGGAATCGCGGAGAAGTGCAAGATCCTCTTGAGAAAGAAGGACGTATCCTTTGAAACGCGTTGAGGTAGTTTTTGCCTTACGAAGCGACCCGTAGAATCTGTGATGTCACAGAAAGACTCTCGCTCAGGTTTTCTCCCAGCAAGTGCCTACACGCCACCGGCCGGGGCGCGCCTTGCAAGAAGACAGGATTCCTCTATTTTCATTCAAGTGCTTTGGATCTCGAGGATATGCCAATATAGCTACATTACGGATGTGCAAGATCACGGATCACGGATGCCCTTATCTATGTAATTAAAGTGTACTTGTCCTTATAACTTTCAAAATCTATATCAAGAGAAGATTTTATGACTTAAGTTGGTTTAAAATAACAGACTTAGGGTGCCTTCACACACACCAGATCAGCAGCGGATTTTACAATGCGGATTAGCAGCGTGAAATCCGCTGCAGAGCCGGTGTGCGTGAAGGCACCCTAAACACAGGAATTCCGGTACAGTACAGTAAGTCACGGCTCAATGTGTCCATCAATCACATGACTGCCTTCACTTTGAGCGCTCAGATGACCTGGGAAACACCAGACTTCCTGTTTTCTGACTCTTTTGGTTTTACAAAGAGTCAGAAAACAGGAAGTGCTGTGTTTTCCATGATAGCTAATAAAAAAAAAAATAATGAATGTAAATTGCAAACTTGCTTTATATCACATCTACTTTTGTTTTAAATTTTGAAAATTGTAATGCCAGGTGCACTTTAAGCCCCATAATGCCCTTATCAATGTAGTCAATCCCCATGATGCCACTAGCAGTGTAGAAAGCCCCTGTGATGCCCCCAGCAATGTAGTAAACCCCCTTATAATACTCCTAGCAGTGTAGTAAACCCCCATGATTCCCAGAGCAGGGTAGTTAACCTATGATACGAAAAACAATGTAGTTAACCCCCCATAATGCACATCAGTAAACCATGATTAGCAATGTAGCAATCCACCATGATGCTCTTACCAGTGTAGTAAACCCCATGATTCCCATAGCAGTGTAGTTAACCCATGATACCCCTAACAATATAGTCACACCCATGATGACCCTATAAATGTAGTAAACCCACCATAATGCCCCTGGCAATGTAGTTAACACCCCCCCCCCCCCCATTATGCTAAGCAATAAAAAAAAAATATATATAAAACAAGGCTGCGGAGAAACTAAATCACAGACACCAAACTAGGTAAACTCTGTGTATAGGGGGGCACAAATGACCTGAGATTTTTTATTAAATTGCTCACAAGTAGTGCTGAGCAGCCCCATGGATATTCAGGCTCACTTGGTTTTATCAAATTCGAATAAAAAAAGTTCACTAATCACAGACACCAAACTAGGTAAACTCTGTGTATAGGGGGGCACAAATGACCTGAGATTTTTTATTAAATTGCTCACAAGTAGTGCTGAGCAGCCCCATGGATATTCAGGCTCACTTGGTTTTATCAAATTCGAATAAAAAAAGTTCACCAACTCTGACTTTTACCCAAACTTCTGCATGGCCCTCACACCTATTGAAGTCAATGGACCAAAACTTTGGGCCACTAAAATGGTTGTAAAATGGAGGTAGAAGGGGGTAGAAGGCTACAAAAGCAACCAAAATGTCATTAAGAACAAAGCAATTGCCCTGGCAATAATAGGGTTGGGAAAGTATTTAAAATAATAAGGAAAAATAAATATAAAAGCATTAAAATAAAAAATAAATAAATATAATTTAATTAACGGAATAAATAAATTAAATTGAAAAAGTTGGAGGAGTAGGAGAAGGAGTAAACAGAGGTGGTGGTGGAAGGTAGAGGCCGTGGAGGAGGCAACAATGCACATGGCTCATACGCTCCTTAATCAGGCAGCAGACCTGTCAAGTTGTCTGGGATCCACGTCTCGTTCACTTTTAGGAATGTCAGTTTGTCTATGATGGCTCTGAATAGGTGGACCCGCTTGTTGGTGATGACACTTCTTGCAGCGCTAGATACCCTTTCGGAGAGCACACTTGCTGCAGGGCAGGCCAGCAACTCTAAGGCATAGATGGTGAGCTCTGGCCAGGTGTCCATTTTGGAAAGCCTGAAATTGAATGGGGAGGAGCCATCATTCAGCACCAAGAGATGTGTTGATCTGCTGCATTGCCGTATATAAGTTGTATCTGCCAATGATGTTTGTGCATTTTGCAGAGCTCTGAGGAAGGTGTTCCACATAGTGATCATCCTCACTCTCCCTTTTGAGGTAACATTCCTCACAGTGCTTACTGGTCCACGTAAGGATGAGTGGCATTGATTGCCACTGCTATAAGGTTCCCTGTCGCTTGGCAGGCAGATGTAGAGGCCGAGAATACAGAATAGTGAGCGCAACACTTTTGCAGGCTTTTCTGGTGTTTGACCCACTGCAGCTTATGCTTGAAATTTAGGTGCTTTATCATACATGTGGTGCTGAAGTTATTGACATTACCACCTAAGCTGAGGGCCTGGTGGAACTCATTGTCTTTGTCCATTTTAGAGAAAAAATGCCAAGCTGCAGAATTCCTATTAACTGTTTTGGGCGTGCTCAGTCCTTTGTTCGTGCCGCCACCAGCCAGGGTAGCTCTGCTGAGCTTTTCCCCCTGCTGTTTCTGGAGTTGGGTCACCACCAATTCTTCATGAGGACTGTCATGGCCATGTCATGTCATAGTCCATGTGGGTTCTATCACTTTGTCATAACTCATCAGGCCATCTTCCACCTACTCCTTGATGCTGCCCTTCGCAATTGTCTCCACACAGCTGAAAGTGTTTCATCATCATCTGACACTTCAGGTGCCAGTCCCCTGTCCATTTGCACCACCTCCTCATCCTCCATCATCAGTGGTTGGGTATTGGTGCATTGCAGGTGTTCAACTGGGTCAGGGGGATGGGCCACTATATTAATGGGAGCAGAATCCTCACAGAGCATTAGCGATTGCTCCATCACCTGGGGCTCATGGTGTTTAGATGATTTGCAAGGGGGTGAAGTGGAGCGGTTGATGGTTTAAACAGCAGAGGAGATGGTGGAAGAAAATCCTATCAAACTGGAGGCACACTTAAAGGGGAACTCCAGGTAGAGGTTAAAAAAAAATGAAACTTCTGCAGAAGCATAGAGCATTACTTACCTATCTATTCCAGTTTTGAAACTACCAAAATCCATTTATTTTGGGGGGTTTTGTTCTGTTTTGTGTTTTTGCACTTCCAGGTTGAGCAGTTGTACACAGTACTACAGGTTCCAGAATGCAATGCTTTCCCTCAGCTGTTCATCATAGTCCCCCACCCTGCCCATTCCCTGCCCTAATCTGTTGCAGAAAATCTAGGCTGTGTTCACACATCGCGGTTTCATTGTGTTACTGAATTATTTACAGTACTTTATGATTTCATTGTTTTCCCACCCACCCACACAGCTCTGTATTCTCTACCTGTAACGCTGATATTGAAATAAAGTAAAGAACTTTAAAAAAAAAAATTCTTTTCATTTCCATGCACATTATGATCAAGCATCTTTTATCTTTGAAGTTGAGCCCCACAATAAGGCTCTGATCCTCTCTGCCGTTTAGCATCATTTACTTGTGTTACTGCATCATTTTTGTGAATACGCTGCAGTACTGCAATGACACTCCAACATGTGTGAACACAGCCCTAATTTCACTGCACACTTCTGCACAATTAGTAAAATCAGCGCAATACCTGCTTCTGGCTGGTCAGAGATGGTGAATCACTCAGCCAACCAAGCCTCCTGAAACATCACGCCCTGCCCCCTGTCTGCATCATCAACCTGATCTCAGCAAACACACACAATGTGAGACAGAGGCATGGAATATTTGCCTCCTAAGGGGGGGGATAGCAAAAGGAGCAGGAGACAATGTGGATTGGCATAGAGGCCATTTTTCTTCACTTCCTGGATTTTTATCAGCTACCAGTGTGGCAGAACCGTACAGATATGGTAATACATTATATAGACACATCTATATAACTTTAATGTACTTTCAATAGAAAACAAGTTTTCCTTATCCGGAGTTCCCCTTTAAGCCTCCACTTGATGTTTACTGGCCATTCACTGGCCTATATGGGGGCCTAGGAAGTAATGCTGTAATCCCTGCTGCCTGCTTGCACTTGAGGCAGGCACAGATCTCTCCTGTCCGCTCCCTACAATAGCAGCAGCAGCTCTTATCAACATCACCAGCAGCACCATGGTCTCGTCCCATGTTTGTAGGAGGGTTTCCATGTTTTGATCAAAAGAACTGCGCTTGTGGCCCAATTTAAAGTAGAAAATTTTTTAGGAGGAAATACAGTAGACACAACTATGTCAGGGCCACTTCACACTTCCGGAAAATCTGTCTGCATTTCCCACCACAACCCATATGCTTACATTTGTGACGTATAATCACCAAACCCTCAGGCACAAAGGCCCGGGGTACAAAACCCCTTTATTGCAATCTAAACTCCCCTTCTAATTGATAAAATATAACTTTTAATGACTCAAGTCTAAAATAATAATGAAATAAAATCTAAAAACACATATCCTCTAGGACTAGTATACAAATTCCCTGATGGTCAGATAAAGGAGATACACTTATCTTCCTGTGATCCTGCCTATATTTCAGTACAGCCTGGAGCAACTGTACCTGTGCCCCCCCCCCCCCTCTACATGTTTCGTTGCGTCAGCAACGTCATTAGGAGAGAGAAAAAAAAAAGGAACGGTATCCTTTTTTCTACAAAATAAATTGCTGTATATAAACCTGGCTTGTATCCACAACCAGAAAAATTGTGGCACCACTACTCCCAGCAATCCTCTTGCTCACAGTCCATGAACAGCAATAAAACCAGGTGGTGCTAGCTTCAAAGTATCTAGGCACATGTAGAATTATGCAAGCATAGAAGGAAGATGAAACTGCACTCACCAGTTTAAAAATTCTTCATCTTTATTGGCACATCGTAGTAAAATTCGGACAAGGTGCAGACGATGCGGCGGCAGACGCCACGGAGATTACAGGGGTAGTCCGTAGAAGCGCCGTAAGGGCATGAAACAGCCTGTAACCTAATCTCTGTGGCGTCTGCCGCCGCATCGTCTGCACCTTTTCCGAATTTTACTACGATGTGCCAATAAAGATGAAGAACTTTTAAACTGGTGAGTGCAGTTTCATCTTCCTTCTAGGCTTGCATAATATAAACCTGGCTTGTGTTACTGTCTGCTGAGCTATACTTGCTCTCTGACATGACCGCACCACGCAGTGTGTAGAGGGAGAGATAGAGAGGAAGCAAGCTGCTGTGGTTTACTACAGACTACTGAGAAAATATTGTGGGAAAGGAAAGGAAAGATTAGGAAAGCGGAGAGGAGAAACATCTAGTGATTGAGAGAGAAATACAGAGAGGGCAAAAGTTAGATAGATTAGGCATTGGACAGAAAAGGGTGCACGGAACCAAAACGTGCAGTACAGATATACAAGTCCTATACTTAGTGCATAGTGTGCATATCACATCTGTCTTATCCTGAGAGACAAAAATACCTGGTTCAGGTGTATAGCATGGTGTCTTTAAAACAGTGCTATAATATATATATATATATATATATATATATATATATATATATATATTTATATATACCCAATTTCCATACTTGGACCCTTCTGACTGAAAGTGTGTATATCACATCCGTCTTTTCCTGAAAGACTAAAATACCTGGTTCAGGTGTATAGCATGGTGTCTTTAAAACAGTGCTATAATATATATATATTTATTTATATATACCCAATTTCCATACTTGGACCCTTCTGATTGAAAGTGTGTATATCGGGTGAGAGGGGAGGAGCATGAGGCGTGAGTGAGCGTCACGCCGGCTAGTAGGGCCGTGGTGTATGCAGACCCTATCCCGCGGCTGATGGCGTGCTGAAACTCCACAAGGGTAAACTGACCTTGGAGCACATGGAAGCTGCATTTTAGAGATCACCCTTCCTGTGACGCTCTCCTGGAAAGCCGTGCCGGGAGCTGCGGACCGCGAGGCGGATCGTCTTCTGGTGGCAGTGGAGGGCGTGTCTGCGTGCAAGGCCCGGAGCTTGTGATGCGGAGAGTCCTGGGAGCACTCACTGAGGTGGCGGGGGTGACGCTGCCCCGAAGAGACAGTCGGGTCCGCGAATCAATAGCTGGTGGCTTAGGGGACCAGGCAGACATGGTGGGTGAAGCAGGTACAGAGCGGCGGACTTCATCTGGTCGCAGCCGGCATCAGTCAGAGCGGTGTTCGGCGGCGGCTGAGGGGAGTCGGCCTGGAGTGTGTATTGGCGTGCCTGCATAGCTGCTGCTCCAAAAGCGGCTGGTCCTGGGATAAGAGCCTAAAGGGGTGAGCTGAGCCCCAATCAGCGCAGCAGCAGAGAACTTAAGAGGATCTCCAGACTTCTAGGCAACGGCCTGCAGGAGGGTAACAGTTTTGGTGTGCTGAAATTCATACTGCCCCTTGTGCGTTTTCTTTGCTTCTTTTTTCCTCCCTTCTCTTTTGCCCCGAGAGAATTAAGACGTACATATAATTGACTCATTTTACCCAGTGCTACTTATTGGGGCGAGTGTGTGAACTGATCATACTAACCCCTCTGATTGAAAGGCTATCTGCTGCAATTTGCTTTATGGAACTTACTAACTCATACAGGATTTGTGGGCGAAGAAACGATGGAAGGCTGGTCTATGTAATATTTGAATAGACCTTTACGAACTTACTAACTGTGCTAAGTGTCTGAAGACTGCGCCGGGTGACAAAAAAAAATTACTAATTCACCCCATTAGAGGGTCCTAGGCTTGTGACCTGGTGATATATATTATTTAACAGGACATTTGTTCCAAGAAGGACTTCCTGTGGATACTGTCGACACACAATCTTTATTGATATATACTGTATTTCAGTTATTGGGACACGTTTTAAATCTGTGGGGCTGTGTGTAGTGGTTTGGGGTGTTTTGTTCGATTGATTATAAGAAACCACTTCTGTGCAGCAGGATCCCTTATAGAGTTTGACGATGCAGAGAAGAATTCGTGATTCTCTAACATACTAGCTTAAATTTGAGATATTGTGATTATTATTGCTGGGTTGCTGAAGTAGGGGGCTTGTCTGGCAAGTTAGGATAAGTAAAGAGAAGAAGAGAGATAGGAAAAAGAAAGAAAATGAAAAAAGCCGCCAAAAATACTAAAGGGGGAAGTCCAGCTAAGGATGGTAAAGAACAGAAAGTGGTAGAGAAATTGGACAAGCTGTTCTGTTCTCCCACAATGGCGAATAAGAGACGGCTATCACTTAAGGGAAGCAGTGAGGAAAATCAGGAGCTGGTTGCGAAGAAGGTAATGGAGGGGAAGGAAGCGCAGGAGCCACCAGAATGGTTAGGGGAGGTACTTGCAGCCATTTGAAAAAAGTGATAGCCCAATTGCAGGGTTAACGGTACAGGTAGGAGGTATCGGGACAGAGATTTCAGCAATTTGGAGGATGAGGTGAAGGTTATGAGGAATGAAGTGAGTACAGTGGTTGCAGAAAATGTACAACTGAAAACCAGAGTAATCTGCCTTTTTTTTTTCTCATCACTATCCATTGTTGTTTTAAGGATAAGGAATAAGGAATGAATGATAAGGGTTATTGCATGGAACATTAGGGGACTGTCGGATAGAGTTAACAGGGTCGCAATGTTCAATTACTTGAAAGTTTTTCTCCCGGCGATAGTCTGTTTAACGGAGACACACCTTATGGAGGATAGCACTAAAGTCCTAAGTAGGTTGTGGTGTGCACATCAGTACCATGCGGTCTATTCTAATTATGGGCTCAAAAAAAATGGGAATTTCGGTCTCCAGCTTCTTAAAATGTAAATAAACTTTATTCAGGCATCACATCTAAAATCTAACGGTTAAAAACACGCCGACGCGTTGCAAGGTAAACACCTCTTAATCATGGCTACATAAGCTTGGTTAAACACTAGAATAAATACCTTGTGTATGCAGTGACGCCCAACTGGAAGGAACTCCCACTAACCGTGGGTAACACCTGTTCCACCCAAAGCTCGTGATCTGTCTAGTCGAGGAAAAACGTGAAGTGGATTAATAGACATAGAATAAATCATTTCTATAGTTTAAACCATTAGGAAATCTTGTATTAAATTTAAGAATCCAGTAGGCTTCACGCTTCCTCAATAGACTTTCACGATCGCCCCCTCTATTTGGTTTATTAACCTGTTCCAGGGCACTGATTTGTAAAGTCGTTGTATTGCCGTAGTGATGGTCTATGAAATGTTTGGAAAAACCTGAAACGGAACTTCGGGGATTGTCAGAGAAGCCCTTTCTTATATCCCCCAAGTGTTCACTTATACGGATTTTTAGTTTTCTGATGCTCGAACCTATATATTGTAATTTACACTCTGTACATTGGGCTATGTAAACTGTATGAGTAGTTGAGCAATTAATAAACGATCTTATAGTATGTCTAAAACCCGTATGATATGATGTAACGTACGATTGTTTTTCCACAAACGCACACATGCCGCATCGTGGCTGTGCGCACCTGAAAAAACCTGTAGTGGAAAGCCAATTCTGCTCAATGTTATATTTATTATCCGGGGTCAGGACACTTGGGGACAAAAGGTTTCCTATGGTCCTGCCTCTTCGGGCTACGCACCTCACTCCAGAGGTGAGTACTTGTTCACATTGATGATCTTGGTAGAGCATGGGTAGGTATCTCTGTACTATGTTACATATGTCTTTGTATTGAGGGCTGTAAGTGGTAGAGAAAGTGAGGGGATGTTTTGCTTTGTTGTTGTTGTTCTGTGGTTCATCTGTATTATTGCCCCGATTTTTGTCTCTTAAGTGAAAAGTCCTGTTTTGTCTTTCTGCTATACGTTTGGCTCGTTCTATAACTCCATCACTGTACCCTCTCACTCTCAGCCTAGCTGTCAGATCTTGTACTCCTTTCATGTAACTTTCAGTAGTTGAGCAGTTACGACGTGTCCTAATAAATTCCCCTATAGGGAGATTACGTGTCACGTGTGGGGGATGGCTACTCTTTGCATGCAGTAAACCATTCCCTGAGCTGGGCTTACGATATAGACTAGTGTGAATAATGCCATTCTCCCAGCTGAGGGTAAGGTCCAGAAAAGAAATAGTCTCTGGTTTAAACTCAAAAGTAAATTTGAGATTTAGTGTGTTAGCGTTAATGTAACGTAGGAAATCTGCCGCTTGTGTTTCCGTGCCCAACCATACCAGGAGGAGGTCGTCAATGTACCTCCCGTACCACCCAATAACCCCCAGATATGGGTTATGGGCGCTGTGGAGGACGACCTCCTCCTAGTATGCCATATAGATGTTGGCCAGGGAGGGAGAGAAACTAGCTCCCATCGGGCAGCCCACCAACTGTAAATAAAAATTTTCCATGAATTGAAAAAAATTGTTTGAAAGTAAAAAGTGTGTCACTTCCAATATGTAATTTTGTAAGGTTACATTGTAGTTGCTGTATTTATGGAGATGGAATTTTAAGGCTTGTAAGGCTTTGTCGTGGGGTATGCTGGGGTACAAGGCCACCACATCACATGACAGCCAAGTTCCCCCAACAAACCGAGGTAGCTTCTCTATATTGGCGGCCAGACTTTTGCTGTCTCTAATGTAGCCTATTGTTCTCTTGGCTAATGGCTGCAGCAGGTTATCCAGCCATATGCATAGCCGTTCCTGCAGTGAGCCAATTCCAGAGACAATCGGGCGAAATGGTGGGGGAAAAGCATTTTTATGAACTTTTGGTAAAGCGTGAAACACCGGGACCACCGGAAACTCAGGTAGTAAGTAGTCCCGCTGCTTCACGCTTAAGAATCCCAGTTCTACCCCCGTGTCCAAAATATTAAACAATGAAGTTTTCACACTACTTGTAGGGTTATTACGTAACCTCCTGTAGGTGGAAGGATCCTCCAAGATATCAAGGACCTCCCGAACATAGAGTGTTTTATCTAGAACTACCACTGAACCCCCCTTGTCGGACTTGCGGATAACTATATTGGGGTTCTCACGTAGCTCTTTTAACGCTTGTCTTTCCCCTGGTTTTAGATTATCTCTGGTGTTATTTTTGTTTAAGCCATTAATTAGGGCGGTAAGTTCGGCTTCCACTTTCTGTTGAAAGATATCCATAATCGGGGCTCTAGAATTTATAGGATAGAAGCCCGGATTAGGGATATCCAACCTATTGGTTGTAGTGTGTATTTGTCCTGTATCCCCATGATTGACACTCTGTAGATCTAACAGTGAGTGCATAGACACCTGCTCTGGAAATGCTAGACTTAAGGGTATTTTATCTGCACCAATCACATTTAAATCATTCAAAGTATTATCTGTCCTTGGAAACAAATCCTCTGGCTCTGGTGTGGACTCTGGTGACTCTGCTAGAAAATGTCTTTTTACCGTCAGTGTCCGCATAAAGCGGTTAACATCTTGTAGAGTACTATATAAATCAAAGTTATTTGAGGGGACAAAAGTCAACCCTTTTGACAGTACCTTATTCTGGTCCACGGACAGGAGACAAGCTGAGAGGTTGTAGACATCCAAATCGTTCCGGGTGTTTATTTCCTCCATTTGCCTCTTCTTCCTCCCCGAGTGGTGTTTCCTCCCCGCTCTGCGGGGCCTTGGATGTTTTTTGGCAAGGTATCCACTGTGTTGTTGTTCCTCGAGCGGGTATTGGGGGGATCCTGACTGTTATGACTTCTGCGGTTTTTGGCTCGTGTAGACTTGGCAGGTTGGTAGCCTCTTGTACTTACTTCTCCATGTTGTTCCTCCGGTTCAGAGAAATCGGTCTGCGTATCTGAAGACTCCACATCAGTGGTATCAAAGGTAACGTTGCGTTTGGTGTTTGTGGCATTCCTAGGGCCTCCTTCTTTATTATGTTGGGTCCTTTGTTTTCTGCGGTGTTCCCACCACGTATATACTTGGTCGGAAGAGTAGTCTTTTAGATCTCGAGTAAACTTGGACTTTTTTTCTTCCACAATCTCATTTTCGAAATCCAGAAGAATTTTGTTTGTGGAGTCCAGGGTAGAGGAGAAATCTGGTAAGTCTTTAAAGGTTTGTAATGTAATCTCCAACTCTGATATGGTCTTATTTATCTCCTCAAGTTTTTGTTCTCCTTTTTTAATGATGATATTTATTAAGGTGAAGGAACATATTGACAGCGCCTCATTCCATTCAGTGGTATACTCTTCATCTTCCTGGGGGTTGGGGGGTTTGCGTACTCGCAGACCACGGGGGATCATTTTCTTTTCTGCATATTTTTTCAGCGTACTGATATGCCACCAGAGCTTTAGTTGCTTCTTTTTTAGTTTTTCAAAGGTCCATATTACTTTGTGCATATCTAGATTGCTTTCATGTGTTCTATTCACACCCCCTGAAAAAATGTCTGCGATTTTTTGGCGTCGTTCCATGTTATCCAGTGTTTCTGGTGCTTGATTCATTGTGGTTGAGGGAGTAGCCATGAAATATATAGATTTAAACTTATGAGTATAGGTAGAGCACGACTGACGGCTTCGGTCAACAAGTCGGAAAAAAAAACAATTATGTCAGCTCACCTTTCCTCAGTAAAGTTCATGATTTTGGCTCTCCGGTGATGAAGCACGTGAGACCTGTATTGCGGGCCGTGTCCCGTATAAATTGGCTCAAAAAAAATGGGAATTTCGGTCTCCAGCTTCTTAAAATGTAAATAAACTTTATTCAGGCATCACATCTAAAATCTAACGGTTAAAAACACGCCGACGCGTTGCAAGGTAAACACCTCTTAATCATGGCTACATAAGCTTGGTTAAACACTAGAATAAATACCTTGTGTATGCAGTGACGCCCAACTGGAAGGAACTCCCACTAACCGTGGGTAACACCTGTTCCACCCAAAGCTCGTGATCTGTCTAGTCGAGGAAAAACGTGAAGTGGATTAATAGACATAGAATAAATCATTTCTATAGTTTAAACCATTAGGAAATCTTGTATTAAATTTAAGAATCCAGAATAGAAATGATTTATTCTATGTCTATTAATCCACTTCACGTTTTTCCTCGACTAGACAGATCACGAGCTTTGGGTGGAACAGGTGTTACCCACGGTTAGTGGGAGTTCCTTCCAGTTGGGCGTCACTGCATACACAAGGTATTTATTCTAGTGTTTAACCAAGCTTATGTAGCCATGATTAAGAGGTGTTTACCTTGCAACGCGTCGGCGTGTTTTTAACCGTTAGATTTTAGATGTGATGCCTGAATAAAGTTTATTTACATTTTAAGAAGCTGGAGACCGAAATTCCCATTTTTTTTGAGCCAATTTATACGGGACACGGCCCGCAATACAGGTCTCACGTGCTTCATCACCGGAGAGCCAAAATCATGAACTTTACTGAGGAAAGGTGAGCTGACATAATTGTTTTTTTTTCCGACTTGTTGACCGAAGCCGTCAGTCGTGCTCTACCTATACTCATAAGTTTAAATCTATATATTTCATGGCTACTCCCTCAACCACAATGAATCAAGCACCAGAAACACTGGATAACATGGAACGACGCCAAAAAATCGCAGACATTTTTTCAGGGGGTGTGAATAGAACACATGAAAGCAATCTAGATATGCACAAAGTAATATGGACCTTTGAAAAACTAAAAAAGAAGCAACTAAAGCTCTGGTGGCATATCAGTACGCTGAAAAAATATGCAGAAAAGAAAATGATCCCCCGTGGTCTGCGAGTACGCAAACCCCCCAACCCCCAGGAAGATGAAGAGTATACCACTGAATGGAATGAGGCGCTGTCAATATGTTCCTTCACCTTAATAAATATCATCATTAAAAAAGGAGAACAAAAACTTGAGGAGATAAATAAGACCATATCAGAGTTGGAGATTACATTACAAACCTTTAAAGACTTACCAGATTTCTCCTCTACCCTGGACTCCACAAACAAAATTCTTCTGGATTTCGAAAATGAGATTGTGGAAGAAAAAAAGTCCAAGTTTACTCGAGATCTAAAAGACTACTCTTCCGACCAAGTATATACGTGGTGGGAACACCGCAGAAAACAAAGGACCCAACATAATAAAGAAGGAGGCCCTAGGAATGCCACAAACACCAAACGCAACGTTACCTTTGATACCACTGATGTGGAGTCTTCAGATACGCAGACCGATTTCTCTGAACCGGAGGAACAACATGGAGAAGTAAGTACAAGAGGCTACCAACCTGCCAAGTCTACACGAGCCAAAAACCGCAGAAGTCATAACAGTCAGGATCCCCCCAATACCCGCTCGAGGAACAACAACACAGTGGATACCTTGCCAAAAAACATCTAAGGCCCCGCAGAGCGGGGAGGAAACACCACTCGGGGAGGAAGAAGAGGCAAATGGAGGAAATAAACACCCGGAACGATTTGGATGTCTACAACCTCTCAGCTTGTCTCCTGTCCGTGGACCAGAATAAGGTACTGTCAAAAGGGTTGACTTTTGTCCCCTCAAATAACTTTGATTTATATAGTACTCTACAAGATGTTAACCGCTTTATGCGGACACTGACGGTAAAAAGACATTTTCTAGCAGAGTCACCAGAGTCCACACCAGAGCCAGAGGATTTGTTTCCAAGGACAGATAATACTTTGAATGATTTAAATGTGATTGGTGCAGATAAAATACCCTTAAGTCTAGCATTTCCAGAGCAGGTGTCTATGCACTCACTGTTAGATCTACAGAGTGTCAATCATGGGGATACAGGACAAATACACACTACAACCAATAGGTTGGATATCCCTAATCCGGGCTTCTATCCTATAAATTCTAGAGCCCCGATTATGGATATCTTTCAACAGAAAGTGGAAGCCGAACTTACCGCCCTAAACAATGGCTTAAACAAAAATAACACCAGAGATAATCTAAAACCAGGGGAAAGACAAGCGTTAAAAGAGCTACGTGAGAACCCCAATATAGTTATCCGCAAGTCCGACAAGGGGGGTTCAGTGGTAGTTCTAGATAAAACACTCTATGTTCGGGAGGTCCTTGATATCTTGGAGGATCCTTCCACCTACAGGAGGTTACGTAATAACCCTACAAGTAGTGTGAAAACTTCATTGTTTAATATTTTGGACACGGGGGTAGAACTGGGATTCTTAAGCGTGAAGCAGCGGGACTACTTACTACCTGAGTTTCCGGTGGTCCCGGTGTTTCACGCTTTACCAAAAGTTCATAAAAATGCTTTTCCCCCACCATTTCGCCCGATTGTCTCTGGAATTGGCTCACTGCAGGAACGGCTATGCATATGGCTGGATAACCTGCTGCAGCCATTAGCCAAGAGAACAATAGGCTACATTAGAGACAGCAAAAGTCTGGCCGCCAATATAGAGAAGCTACCTCGGTTTGTTGGGGGAACTTGGCTGTCATGTGATGTGGTGGCCTTGTACCCCAGCATACCCCACGACAAAGCCTTACAAGCCTTAAAATTCCATCTCCATAAATACAGCAACTACAATGTAACCTTACAAAATTACATATTGGAAGTGACACACTTTTTACTTTCAAACAATTTTTTTCAATTCATGGAAAATTTTTATTTACAGTTGGTGGGCTGCCCGATGGGAGCTAGTTTCTCTCCCTCCCTGGCCAACATCTATATGGCATACTGGGAGGAGGTCGTCCTCCACAGCGCCCATAACCCATATCTGGGGGTTATTGGGTGGTACGGGAGGTACATTGACGACCTCCTCCTGGTATGGTTGGGCACGGAAACACAAGCGGCAGATTTCCTACGTTACATTAACGCTAACACACTAAATCTCAAATTTACTTTTGAGTTTAAACCAGAGACTATTTCTTTTCTGGACCTTACCCTCAGCTGGGAGAATGGCATTATTCACACTAGTCTATATCGTAAGCCCAGCTCAGGGAATGGTTTACTGTATGCAAAGAGTAGCCATCCCCCACACGTGACACGTAATCTCCCTATAGGGGAATTTATTAGGACACGTCGTAACTGCTCAACTACTGAAAGTTACATGAAAGGAGTACAAGATCTGACAGCTAGGCTGAGAGTGAGAGGGTACAGTGATGGAGTTATAGAACGAGCCAAACGTATAGCAGAAAGACAAAACAGGACTTTTCACTTAAGAGACAAAAATCGGGGCAATAATACAGATGAACCACAGAACAACAACAACAAAGCAAAACATCCCCTCACTTTCTCTACCACTTACAGCCCTCAATACAAAGACATATGTAACATAGTACAGAGATACCTACCCATGCTCTACCAAGATCATCAATGTGAACAAGTACTCACCTCTGGAGTGAGGTGCGTAGCCCGAAGAGGCAGGACCATAAGAAACCTTTTATCCCCAAGTGTCCTGACCCCGGATAATAAATATAACATTGAGCAGAATTGGCTTTCCACTACAGGTTTTTTCAGGTGCGCACAGCCACGATGCGGCATGTGTGCGTTTGTGGAAAAACAATCGTACGTTACATCATATCATACGGGTTTTAGACATACTATAAGATCGTTTATTAATTGCTCAACTACTCATACAGTTTACATAGCCCAATGTACAGAGTGTAAATTACAATATATAGGTTCGAGCATCAGAAAACTAAAAATCCGTATAAGTGAACACTTGGGGGATATAAGAAAGGGCTTCTCTGACAATCCCCGAAGTTCCGTTTCAGGTTTTTCCAAACATTTCATAGACCATCACTACGGCAATACAACGACTTTACAAATCAGTGCCCTGGAACAGGTTAATAAACCAAATAGAGGGGGCGATCGTGAAAGTCTATTGAGGAAGCGTGAAGCCTACTGGATTCTTAAATTTAATACAAGATTTCCTAATGGTTTAAACTATAGAAATGATTTATTCTATGTCTATTAATCCACTTCACGTTTTTCCTCGACTAGACAGATCACGAGCTTTGGGTGGAACAGGTGTTACCCACGGTTAGTGGGAGTTCCTTCCAGTTGGGCGTCACTGCATACACAAGGTATTTATTCTAGTGTTTAACCAAGCTTATGTAGCCATGATTAAGAGGTGTTTACCTTGCAACGCGTCGGTGTGTTTTTAACCGTTAGATTTTAGATGTGATGCCTGAATAAAGTTTATTTACATTTTAAGAAGCTGGAGACCGAAATTCCCATTTTTTTTGAGCCAATTTATACGGGACACGGCCCGCAATACAGGTCTCACGTGCTTCATCACCGGAGAGCCAAAATCATGAACTTTACTGAGGAAAGGTGAGCTGACATAATTGTTTTTTTTTCCGACCTATTCTAATTATGCCAGGGGGATATCAGTGTTGATTCACCGTAAGATCGAATGGAATATATTAGATAAAAAAAATGGACCCAGAGGGACGCTATGTGTTTCTTCATTGTAAGGTAGAAGGTATAATTTGTATATTAGCTTTTATTTATATACCTCCCCCATTTAAATCATTAGTTCTAGAGAAATTGTTTGAGTATTGTAGGATGAAGGAGGAATGCCCAACCCTGGTGATAGGACATTTCCATATGGTTTTGAATGAAAATTTGGACAGATTTGGGATGGTAAAGGTGGAAATACGACCCTTTTTAGGTTAGTGAGAGAACTAGGGTGGATAGATATTTGGAGGGAAAGAAACCCAGGCAAAATTGAATTTACATGCTGGAACAAATCTGCAGGGACAATGTCTAGGATTGACTTGGCAATCTATAATGGTTTAATGGCACAAAAAATATAGAAAGTTGAGCACTTGAGTAGATGCGTTTTAGATTATGCACCTATATTAGTGGAGTTTGGGAAAAGGAGGGATGTAGCACTTAGACAGATACAAATCAACGCACATTGGTTAAGTTTAGTTAAAGTGTCACTGTCGTGAATTTTTTTTTTGCAGAAATCAATAGTCCAGGCGATTTTAAGAAACTTTGTAATTGGGTTTATTATCCGAAAAATGCATTTTTATCATGAAAAAGCTGTTTGAAGCTCTCCCCCCTGTCTTCATTGTTCTCCTATGGAGAGAGCTAAACAAAAGACCAAAACAGGACAACAAAGAGTTAATCTACAAATATCTCACCCGTTATCTTCTGTGACAGCCACCAGTGACCTGTCTGAGCTCGGATTACAGCTGTCACCCAGCTCCGTGCCTGTAATCCTCTGTTATCTGCTTTCTGCTGCCGGCTAACTCCCTCCTTCCTCCTCCCCCCTCCCCTCTCCCTAGAGCAGACAGGGGACGTCTCCTGCAACAAGTCACAATTTTCAGATTTTTCAGAGTGGATGAAAAAGAGGAAGGAGGGGGGACCTGGGAAAAGGCTTTTTACATGCAGATAATGGCAGATTTGGCTAATAAACCCAATTACAAAGTTTCTTAAAATCGCCTGGACTATTGATTTCTGCAAAAAAAAAAAAAAATACGACAGTGACTCTTTAAAGATAAGGAGGGAATAGAGAATGAATTTAAGGATTTGTGGAGATTAATTGGGGCACTGCATCGGAATTCACAGTATGGGAGACAATGAAATTACTTGTAAAAGGGAAATATTATGGGATTATATGTAAAATGAAAAAGGGTTTCACAGAGGAGGAGAAGAAGTTGCGGGAACAGGTTAGTAATATTGAAATTGAGTTTAAAACTAATCGCACAGTAGAAAGGGAAGATAGGTTAAAAAGAGCACAAGAGGAGTTAGAGTTGTTTCTTTTAGAAAAAGCCAGAAATCAGCTGTCTTTTACGAAGGAGAGGAGATTTCTGGGTGCTGGAAAGCCAAATAAGGGTTTAATGTCACTTATAAGGAATCAAACAGATAATAAGGGTATTTCCGCAATTAGAGGGAGGGATGGGAAAATCACTAATCAACCATTACAGATTGTCAAGGAATTTAGAGATTACTTAAGTATTTTATATACATCTGAGAATAAAAAGAGTCTAGCAAGTTTACAAGCCTTCCTGAAGGATATAGACTTACCGCAGTTAAAAGAAGAGTTAAAAGAGGAGTTGGATGTCCCGATAGTATTGAGAGAACTATATGAGGCCCTGGATAGAGTTAAGGTGGGTTCCGCCCCTGGGGGGGATGGCATCCCTTATGAGATGTATAAGACACATAGGCATGTATTAGTGTCAGGACTGTATAAAGTCATTATGAAATCTATCGAAGTAGGGGAATTACCAAGCTCTATGGGGGAAGCTGTTAGAAGTTTAATACCTAAACCCGATAAAGATATCTTAGAGTTAGAATCATTCAGACCTATTTCCCTCCTCAACGCTGACGCAAAATTATATGCAAAAGTATTGGCCTTGAGGCTCGGGAAAGTAATTGGAACACTAATCCATGAGGACCAAACAGGGTTTGTCCCGGGTAGAATGTCTAGGTTTAACATAAGACAGTTATATGAGAATATGCAGTCTGTTGTGGTACCGGGATCCCACTCCATCCTATTATTAGATGCAGTTAAGGCGTTTGATAGGGTGGAGTGGGATTATCTATGGGAAATAATGAGAAGATTTGGTATTGGTGATAAGTTCATAAACATGGTGAAGTTATTATATAAAGATCCAAGAGCCGCAGTTAGTGTAAATGGGGTGTTGTCGGGATTTTTTAGGCTGAGTAGGGGTACAAGGTTGTCCCCTCTCTCCTCTGCTCTTCGCCCTAGGGATTGAGCCACTAGCTATCAATATAATATCTGACTTGTTTATAGAAGGCTTTGGGGCGAGGGGTGGAGGAGACAGGATTTCGTTATATGCTGACAAGCTGTTGCTGTTTTTGAAAAATCCGGTAGAAGCAGTCCCAAAAATTATAAGTTTTATTGAAGAGTTGCGTGGGTACTCTGGTCTTTCAATTAATTGGAAAAAGAGTGTTAATGCCTCTGAATTATGATTTTCTGATGTCCACTGATTTGTTACATGTGTTAGGGAAGGATGAGAGTTTTCGTTATTTAGGGATTCAAATTTCTAGAAATATTAAACAATTTAAAATGTTTTAAAAAGAGTTAAATGTAAAAAAGACGATAAATATTATGGAGAAAAAGATTAGCATTTGGCAAAGATTGCCACTATCTAGAGCTGATAGAGTTATTTTGCTGAAATCTGTGGTTCTCCCAAGGTTGTTATATCTGTTTACGGTAGCCCCAATTTGGTTAGAGGATAAAGATGCTAGGAGGATAAGAGCGATTTTTAACGCTCTCATTTGGGGACGCAGAAGGGTAAGGCTAAAATTGGAGAAACTCTGTCCTCCCTGGGAAAAGGGTTGAATTGGAGTTCCTGACATAAAAAAGTATTTCTTGGCATCACAGGCCTACTGGCTTATCAGGTCAGAACATAAAATCACCTTCTAAATGTGTAGAGGGGGAAAACTGGCATAAACAGATGGATATCTTCCAGATCCTAGAATCAGGGTGGTTGGAGGGAAGTGCGGCCCAGAAAAAATGTAATGATAAAATCTTTAGTAAAAACATGGGTCGAACTTCGAAGATTCTGAAGTTGGACGGGGTGTTGGATTTAGGGCCTATTTGGGGAAATTATAAGCTTACAGAGGTGGTAAAATTAGGGAAGTTGAGTTCATTACAAATAGCAGGGATAAACACAGTGGAGAATATCAGGAAAGGAAAAGGGGGAATTAAATCTTGGGATGAGGTCAAATTGGAATTTAATCTAAGGTAACAGAGTTGGTATGATTATTACAGACTAAGAAACGCTTTAATGACCACTATGAGGGATAACGGTAAAGTTTTTTCTGGTACACATGTATTGGTGGAGAAGTTAAGGAAAAATTTAATAAAAAGAAAAGAGCTTAGGCAGTATATGTGTATCTGATTAATAAAGGGGATGTAGGGTTAAAATATAGGGATAAATGGCATGGAGAAATAGGAGTATTAGAAGACGCTCAGTGGCTGGATATTATACGAAATACTAAGTTAGTTTCAAAATCAGGAGACCATAGAATAATCCAATTTAACCTTATTAATCGTATATACTATACCCTCTGCTTTTTGTTTAAAATAAAGAGAAGAAGTGATGATAAGTGTCCAAGGTGTGGGGGGATGGGAGCTGGTTTTATACATATGCTGTGGGCCTGTGATGCCTTGAATCAATTTTGGCAGCGAGTAATATCTCAAATCGCAAAGAAGGTGAACTATGTTTTGGAACCGTCTCCAGAGTTGGCAAAATTGGGACATACCACAGGGATAAGAAGGGAGAAGAGAGTAAAAAATAAGATCATTAGAAGTTTGTTTTATGTGAGATTGTTAATCGTTAGAAATTGAATGACATCACAAGTACCAACATATAGGATGTGGGTCTCATGTAGTGATAAATATGAGAAATTACAAAAAATGGGGTAGTGAGGTTTCTTTTCTTTCTTTTTTTTTTTTTTTTGTTTGGCAGATTGGGATGGGGGGCGGGGGGAATAGAGATATTGTGTTTAAAATTTTGGTCTTCCTCATATATATAGGGGGAAGTAAAGAATTTGTAAAATGTGAACAATATTTTCTACAAGTTGTAGTATTTGTTATCTGAGTTGTTAATTTTTTTTTGAAGAATGAAAAATAAAGTGAAAAAAAAAAGTGTGTATATCACATCCATCTTATCCTGAGAGACTAAAATACCTGGTTCAGGTGTATAGCATTGTATCTTAAAAAAAAGTGCTATATACCCAATTTCTATACTTGGACCCTTCTGATTGAAAGTGTGTGTATCACATCCGTCTTATCCTGAGAGACTTAAAGGAGAAGTCCGGCGAAAATTATTTTTTTATATGTTATTACTGATGGAAAGTTATACAATTTTCTAATGTACATTAATTATGGGAAATGCTCCTATACTGCTATTTCCCTTAAATTAGTGTACAAGGAAGTGTTAGAATTCTCTCAGAAGCAGTGACATCACGACGAAAGGTGTAATTCCTATGGAGTGTCCAGCAGGGGGCGCACTATATATAGAAGTCAATGAGTACCATTGACTTCTATATATTGTGCGCCCCTGCTGGACACTCCATTGGAATTACAATGGATGTGTACATTGAATACATTTATGAAATACTTTGGGGAGCAAGTGTCCTTGCTCCCCAAAGTATTCCATAAATGTAAGCAATCAGTACATCACAGTAAGCCCGCCGCCCACCGCTACCGAACGCCCGCCACTGCCGCTGCTGTGGACTACTCTCAACTACTACTCTCCCCACCTGCTCATAGCATGTGCAGGTGATGGGAGAGTAGTAGCCGGGTTATATGGCTGAGATCGCCGCCGCGATGCAGCGCAGGGGAGCCGCTCATCACTGCAGCTATCATCCCCCTCCGCTCCCCCCTCCTGCTGCTTCCTTACTCTATGTGATAGCTGACTTCCTGCCCGGCCGTCGGCACGTGTGAACGGAGAGCGACGGCCGGGCAGGAAGTCAGCTATCACATAGAGTAAGGAAGCAGCAGGAGGGGGGAGCGGAGGGGGAGGATAGCTGCAGTGATGAGCGGCTCCCCCTGCGCGGCATCGCGGCGGCGATCTCAGCCATATAACCCGGCTACTACTCTCCCATCACCTGCACATGCTATGAGCAGGTGGGGAGAGTAGTAGTTGAGAGTAGTCCACAGCGGCGGCAGTGGCGGGCGGCGGGCTTACTGTGATGTACTGATTGCTTACATTTATGGAATACTTTGGGGAGCAAGGACACTTGCTCCACAAAGTATTTCATAAATGTATTCAATCAAAAACACTGTATATTACATTACATACACATCCATTGTAATTCCAATGGAGTGTCCAGCAGGGGCGCACTATATATAGAAGTCAATGGTACTCATTGACTTCTATATATAGTGCGCCCCCTGCTGGACACTCCATAGGAATTATACCTTTCGTCGTGACGTCACTGCTTCTGAGAGAATTCTAACACTTCCTGGTACACTAAATTAAGGTAAATAGCAGTATAGGAGCATTTCCCATAATTAATGTACATTAGAAAATTGTATAACTTTCCATCAGTAATAACATATAAAAAAATAATTTTCGCCGGACTTCTCCTTTAAATACCTTGTTCAGGTGTATAGCATTGTGTCTTTAAAAAAGTGCTATATATATATATATATATATATATATATATATATATATATATATATTAGTGATGAGCGAGTACTAAAATGCTAGAGTGCTTGTTACTCGAGCCGAGTATTTCCCGATAACAAACCCCATTGAAGTCAATGGGAGACTCGAGCATTTTTTGAGGGGACCCAAGTTCGGTAGAGGGAAGGTCGTGTGAAAACCTGTCAACCTCAGAAATTGATGGAAACACAATGAAAATGGGCAGGAAACAGCAGGGGCAGCATGTATGCATGCCTCTGAGGCTGCCTAATGGCACTATTATGCCTAATTCTGTGCAACAGCCTGGTTAAAACAGAGGTAGGCATAGGGACCACCCAAAAACTCCTGACACAAGCCTGACACTGAAAAAAGCCTGAAAGAAAGGATTCCTGCAGCATCCAAATGCAAACGATTCGATGTGATTTATTCACATGTCCGGGTACACAGAAACAACGTTTCGACCCTAACACCAGGTCTTTGTCAAGCAAAAAGCCTGACACAGCATGGCATTGAGAACATAGGGAACCATTAAAACAGAGGTAGCTTATCATGAACCACCCAAAAACTCAGCCTGACACAGCATAGCGGTGAGGACAGAGTGAACAAGGTAGAAGCGATAGCCATTCAGCCTTCCAAAAATTATAGCAGACCTATCATGGCAGTGAGCTCACAGAAAACCATTAAAAGTGAGTGAGGAAGAAAGTGAGTTTCCCCAAAATTAGGCCAAACACTGCATGGCATTGAGCACACAGAAAACTGCCGGGATCAGCCGTAGCCAACATGGAGGCCAGGCAGGAGCAACAGTAACCAACATGGAGGCCAGGCAGGAGCAACAGTAGTTAAAATGGAGGCCAGGCAGGATCCGCAGTAGCTAACATGGAGGCAAGGGCAGGCACACCAGTACTCAGCAGAAGTCAACATAGATGCCAGTTAAGGCCCAGCAGTAGCCAACATGGATGCCAGTAAAAGCCCAGCAATATTCAACATGGATGCCAGTTAAGGCCCAGCAAAAAGGAGGCAAGGGCTGGCCCAGCAGTAGTAAACATGAATGCCATGTAAAGGCCCAGCAGTAGTCAACATGGATGCCAGTTAAGGCCCAGCAGTAGCCAAAATGGATGTCAGTTAAGGCCCAGCAGTAGTCAACATGAATGCCAGTTAAGACCCAGCAGTAGCCAACATAGATGTCAGTTAAGGCCCAGCAGTAGTCAACATGGATGCAAGTTAAGGCCCAGCAGTAGTCAACATGGATGCCAGTTAAGGCCCAGCAACAAGGATGCAAGGGCAGGCACACCAGTAGTCAACATGGATGTCAGTTAAGGCCCAGCAGTAGTAAACATGGATGCCAGTTAAGGCCCAGCAACAAGGATGCAAGGGCAGGCCCAGCAGTAGTCAACATGAATGCCAGTTAAGGCCCAGCAGTAGTCAACATGGATGCCAGTTAAGGCCCAGCAGTAGCCAACATGGATGTCAGTTAAGGCCCAGAGGTAGTCAACATGGATGCCAGTTAAGGCCCAGCAACAAGGATGCAAGGGCAGGCACACCAGTAGTCAATATGGATGTCAGTTAAGGCCCAGCAGTAGTCAACATGGATGCCAGTTAAGGCCCAGCAGTAGCCAACATGGATGTCAGTTAAGGTGCAGCAGTAGTCAACATGGATGCCAGTTAAGGCCCAGCAGTAGTCAACATGGATGCCAGTTAAGGGCCAGCAGTAGCCAACATGGATGTCAGTTAAGGCCAAGCAGTGGCCAACATGGAGGCAAGGGCAGGCACACCAGTAGTCAGCAGTAGTCAACATGGATGCCAGTTGACTTGCGGAAATGCGCACAGATGCGGTGCACCTTGTTGAGCAAGTCAGCCACATTGGGGTATGTTTTAAAGCGTAACTGTCATTTCAGGGTCATTTTTCTGAAAACATTAAATATCAACAGTACAAGCGATTTTAAGAAACTCTGTAATAGGTTTTATGTACTAAAAGAGTTTCCTTCTGTACTGAAAAAGCAATCTCCCAGCCTCCCCCCTCACATCAAATGAAGCAGGATTTCTGTCTCCATTATGTGGCTATGGAGAGGGGAGGGGCTGTTAGGAGTGACTGAGCACGGAGGATTTCTGCACAGCACAACACCCTGCAATCTTCTCTCAGTAAGTTCATAGATAAGCACTGACCTTTCTGACCCCTGAATCCTGCGGTTTAGGTGCCCAGAGAGTCTACAAACAGCTGACCTTCATGTCACCTCTTCCTGCTCCCTCATCTCCCTCGGCCCCTCCCCCCTCCATAAGGATAGAATGGAGAGAGCAGAGCCCGTCTTCACT